>NC_047084.1:133532225-134141391 GCF_902459505.1 Geotrypetes seraphini | reverse complement strand
ACGTAGGTATTTAAACGTCTCTATCATATCTCCCCTCTCCCGCCTTTCCTCCAAAGTAGACATATTGAGATCTTTAAGTCTGTCCCCATAGGCCTTATCACGAAGACCACACACCATTTTAGTGGCCTTCCTCTGGACCGACTCCATCCTTTTTATATCTTTTTGAAGGTTTGGCCTCCAGAATTGTACACAATATTCTAAATGAGGTCTCGCCAGAGTCTTATACAGAGGCATCAATACTTCCTTTTTCCTACTGGCCATACCTCTCCCTATTCAACCTAGAATCCTTCTAGCTTTCGCTGTCACCTTTTCAACCTATTTGGACACCTTAAGATCATCACATACAATCACACCCAAGTCCCGTTTTCCCGTTGTGCACATAAGTTCTTCACTTCCTAAACTGTACCGTCCCCTCTGGTTTTTGCCGTCCAAATGCATGACCTTGCATTTCTTAGCATTAAATTTTAGCTGCCAAATTTCAGACCATTCTTCAAGCTTCGCCAGGTCTTTCTTCATGTTATTCACACCATCCGGCGTGTCTACTCTATTGCAGATATTCGTATCATTTGCAAAGAGGCAAATCTTACCCGACAACCCTTCAGCAATATCGTTTATAAAAATGTTAAAAAGAACAGGCCCAAGAACAGAATCTTGAGGCACACCACTGGTACCATCCCTTTCCTCAGAGAGATCTCCATTAATCACTACCCTCTGTCACCTTCCACTCAACCAGTTCCTGACCCAGCCCATCACTTTGGGACCCATCCCATGGGCACTCAGTTTATTTATTTCATGTCTATGTAGAACACTATCAAAGGATTTGCTAAGATCTAAATACACCACATCTAGCGCACATCCTCTATCCAATTCTCTGGTCACCCAGTCAAAGAAATTGATCAGATTTGTCTGACAAGACCTACTTCTAGTGGCATTAACGTCTTGTTCAAAGACACAGGAAACTAATAATGTAGCCATCTGACTTTTAACCAGAGAAGTGCTGATATAGTCAGCCCTTAACTGGATAAGATAAACTGGACAAAGAGATGGTTTTAGCCTTATTGTATATGTATATATATATATATCAATAAAAAGTGTGTAAGGTTCAATATGGACTTATTTTACGCATATTGTTCCTGTTTAATCACAGCGTTCCTTTAATAAGATATTTTTAGCCTTATTGCACTGGTTTGACTTTTCACTATTGTTAACTTCGGACATCAGTCCAATGTCATGTTTTCGTATTATCATTGGCGTTTCACAATATCTGAGGGTTCCTTTTACGAAGGTGCGCCAGCGTTTTTAGCGCACGCACTGGATTAATGCACACTATAGCGTGCTCTAGCCGAAAAACTACTACCGGCTAGCGTGCGCGGCATTTTAGCGCGTGCTATTCCGCGCGTTAAGGCCCTAATGCACCTTCGTAAAAGGAGCCCTGAGTCTTTTTTGGCATGATACAAATCATACACATTTATATGTTTAGTCATTAATTTAGCCCGATCTCCCAAAGGAGCCCAGAACGGGTTACAAGAGTACATTCATTGTATGGGTAGGACAAACTTTAGTGAGAAATAAAGACTTTACAGCATTTACAGTGAAGACATAACATACAGGCTTAAAAAATACAGACTTGGTAGACTTAAGGCTAGATTCACTAACCTTACGGATCCAATCCGTTAGCGATCCGATCCGTGAGGTTGCCGACCGCCCGATTCACGACGCAATCGCATGCAAATGGGGGTGATGGGAATAACGCCCCCAACCGACCACATGGATCGCTGAATAGCGATCCCGGCGCATGCGCAGACCATCTTCTTTCCCTGTAGATGGTCTGCGTATGCTCTCCGCGCAAGGAAGCCTCGCCGTGTAGTCCGTGGTTTTGCCAGACCATTGCCGGCAGCACTCACGATCCTTGTCCTCCTTCACTTTCATTTCTATATTCACAGGTAAAGCGAAGGCTGCTATGTCCTAAGGAATAACATTTAATAACAAGGACATGGAGATACTTGAGAGGGTTCAGAGAAGAGCAAGAAGAATGATAAAAGGTATGGAAAACCTTTCATACGCAGACAGGTTGGAAAGGCTGGGGCTCTTCTCCCTGGAGAAGCGGAGCCTCAGAGGAGACATGATAGAGACATACAAGATCATGAAAGGCATAGAGAAGGTGGAGAGGGACAGATTCTTCAGCCTATTGGGAACCACAAGAACAAGGGGGCACTCAGAGAAATTGAAAGGGGACAGGTTCAGAACCAATGATAGGAAATTCTTTTTCACTCAGAGGGTGGTGGACACCTGGAATACGCTTCCTGAGGTTGTGATAGGACAGAGTACATTACGGGGTTTCAAAGAGGGATTGGATAAATTCCTGAAGGATTCGGGGATTGAGGGATACAGATAGGGGTAGAGATAGGACTATGAAAGGTTAATAGATAGAAGGAAAAAGGGGAATGAAGGGTATTCAGACAAAAGATCACTTTACAGGTCATGGACCTGATGGGCTGGAGCGGGATGCTGGGCGCGATGAACCTCTGGTCTGACCCAGCAGAGGCAACTTCTTATGTTCTTATGTTAGGTGTTGGAATGCAATGCAAAGAGATGTATACACTACCGTATCATACACATGCATGTCATACACTACCATGCAGGTCTGGGACTTCAGCTTCCAGGTCTCACTTTGCTGTAGTGCAGCCCCTCTTTTAACCTGCGGGTTAAAAGCACGGGCTCTCAGAGGGGTTTCTGAGCAGGCAGCCGGGAGTTCAGTCGCTGGAGGGAATCCTGAACTGGGCTAATGGGGCAGGGTGGCAGAGAACTGGGGAAGCAGAGAGCAGGACAGTTGGCAAGGATGTGAGCAGCAGTCGCTCACGTTTGGATCGGCCAGCCCAATCGCTTTGTTTAGTGAATCGCTGCACGAATGCATTTCCCCTCATTTGCCTGTTTGGATCGGATCGGGTGCGGACAGGATCGGCCAGAAGGTTAGTGAATCAGGTCAGGGTCGCAAACTGCTCGCAAACCGGTTGGGACTCGATTGGTCAGCTTAGTGAATCTGGCTCATAGGGTGGATTAAATTGCAGTGTTTACAGTATAGATATAACATGGAGGTGCGTCTTTGTTGTTGGAGAATGTGGTAGTAATTCAAGTGATATTTGCAGTGGCCTGCGAGTTTTAGAGATACCGTTTGGTGTATTAGGCAGTGCTTTTGAGATCCATCCATCAGGGGTGTAGACGCGGGTTGTTAAGGAGCTGGGTTTGTAAAGAGGAAGGTTTTCACAGCCTTCCTGAAGTTCCAAAGACTGTCTAGTGATCTAATGGATAGGGGGATGATGTGCCATAATCTGGGTATGTAATGAAAATAAGAGCGTCTTCGGGCTGTCTCAGACATGAGCGAGCGAGCGGCCAGGTGGCAGGATCAGCCATTTTTATGTGGATAGTTTATTTTTTGATAGGCTGCTTTAATTTCATGTATATGTGTTTTGTTCTATATTAGTGATTTTAAATGCTTTGTTTTATGTGTTATGTTTTTAATAGTGTCCCCTGAGGAAGACGTACCCTATACGCCGAAACAGGGATCCTTGTTGGGGGCCACTGCTTTGAATAAAGACTGGTCATTGGTTGAAAAGACACCTCCCTTGCCTTTTTTTGCTAGACTGTTTATACTTTAAGGCGAGGTGTTCTTCTGTCTGCCTGTCCAAATATTGGGGTACAACAATCATGGCAGCTGGTGTTTAAATCAAATGCTGACTCCATTCCTGACAGTCAGTAAGTGTTCACAATACAAAAGAGGACAAGCAAGATCAATTTGGAAGCCTTGAGCAGCATCTCCATGAGCAAATAACAGAATTTACTTGCATAGATTGGATCCATGTGTAAATGATGGTTTCAGATTGTCGATATTTACACATGGAGAGGGTCCAGAATGCATAGATTTAAAGGTGTGTGTGTGTGTGTGGTTCAGCTTGGATGTTGCTTTTCCAAAAGCAATCAAGCTCAATAAACATTAACCACTCAGTCAAAAAATTAAATTTGCTTGTTTATACCTTCACAAAAATCTAATAAAGTGGTAACAAGATTTGCGTTTGCAAAATCCATGCCAAGCCATTCCCTGTGTCTATTTACATAGTCCATAGTCTTTAAAAATGGATGTTATGTTGGCCACCCTTCAATTCTCGAGTATCATGGCTGTTTTGAATGATAGGTTACAAGATACTAATAACAGGTTAGCAAATTCATGTTTGTGCTCTTTTAGGAATCTGGGGTGAATTGACAATCCTGGCAATTTGCTGCTTTTAAGTTTGCCAATTTGGTCCATTACATCTTCTAGACTTACAATGATATATTTCAATTACTCTGAAACACCACATGAAAGAATTTTTCCAGTGTAGGTAAGAACCCAATTTCCTTCTCAGTAAAGACTGAGGCAAAGAAACAGTTTAATTTTTCTTCCATTATCTAAGCATTCCTTTTACAGCTTGGGTGTCTAGTGGTCCTTAGATGTACTCGAAAAAATTTTTAGTTTTAGCTCTTGCCTCTTTAGAAAGTCACTCTTGGCCTGCCTTATTATTTTTATTATGTCCAACAGAATTTGCTTTCTATTTTCTGAGGGATGCCCCTTTGACTTTCACCGCTGCTTCACTATAAAACCGAGGTAACCATTGTTTTCTTTCTTTCAACCTTATTTGATACATAGAATACATTTTATCTGGGCTTCCAAAATAATCTCCATACCTCATTCAAAACTTTTGACCTGGCCAGCTGCTCCTTTTATTTTGTTTAACTAATCTCATTTTATAAATTTATGTGCTACAATAGCAGTTTTTTATTGTTGTTGTGTAGCCCTTCCAATAATGACAGATTTGATCATTATTGCCTGGCAGTCCCATCACCATTAACCCTTGCACCATGTCTCTTGTGCAGGTAAGGACTAACAATGGTGCCTTGAACTAATAATAGTTTGCCTTTGGCCCTTAAGTGGAACATTCCCTTCTCTCATCGGAGAAATTACAATGGTGTTTTCAGGCAGTCTACGGGCCTTAGTCCCTGGTCTCTAAAGGGTACCCCAGAAGAGGGCTACATTTGTACAGACAAAAACAGCTCAAGAAACAAAATTGAATATTATTGGATTATATATAGACTAAACTGTGTTATGAACAAACATCTTGAGCAGAAGAGCTAATGCTCTGTGGAGAAAAAAAAAAAAAATCACGGTAAAGTTTGGAAAAGGATGACATGGTGCTGTAATGGCCAGGTGGAAAAGACTAGCTCAGTTGATTACTGGATAGGGAAAAAGACTCTTTATTTCTAGGTCAGCGGTTAGAATCTGACATAGCGTGACGGTTATTATCAGGAGCCAGCTGGACTGCGGCCTTTATAAAATAGAGTGCTGGTCTTAGTACCGTAGTAAACCACCATCAAAGTTAGCAGTATTTGGTACCCTAATTGTTAGTCTCAGTAGAAGGATTTGGAGGAAATTACCATGTCATCCCTTTGAACTGGTCTCTCTGAGGCCACTGCAATTATTAAGGCATGATAGAAAGTTAGGAAGACTTCCCATGTTGTAGGTATCCTTTGAATAAACAGAGGTTTAGTTTGTAAGTGCCATCAACTTGCCATCTTTCAGGATCACTTAATTCACTGGAAACAGTACAGGAATAGCCAGCCCTTAACCTATAGAGTTTCCCTTCCATGGTATTTCCTTTGACTCCTTATAGTTCAAACGACAACTTCAATAAGCCGTGTGCATCTCAAGTGCCCAAGAAAAGAGGCCCAAATCACATCCAGCTGAAATTCTAGTTTTTAATTAAGGAAAAGATTAGGTTCCCTACGATGCATGGCTTTTAGTTTCCTTTAAAACTGTGTTTCAGGGCAATCGTTCTGCCTGCCTTCTGGAAAATGAATTAGGCTCAGGAGGGGTGGGAGTCTACTGCAGGACCGAAGCCTGAGGACTATAACCTTATGTCCCGGCAATGAAGCCAGATCCTTGCAATTTGTGAGACCCCATTATTCATCAGCAAGATGAGAGAGGTGGACTAGGATTTAAAGTCACAGCCATCTGTGAAATAAAGTAATAAAAAGAGTGAAAACAAACCCCAAAAATTAAAACTTAACTAGCTCTAGTAGAATCCCATCTCTTAATTTTGTTACATTCATGGTTGAATTATCTTTTCTATATTATTTTTGGGCAATAGACCATCGAAGCCCACTCCAGCTCATCCTAAACCAGGGGTGTCCAATGTCGGTCCTCGAGGGCCGCAATCCAGTCGGGTTTTCAGGATTTCCCCAATGAATATGCATGAGATCTATTTGCATGCACTGCTTTCAATGCATATTCATTGGGGAAATCCTGAAAACCCGACTGGATTGCGGCCCTCGAGGACCGACATTGGACACCCCTGTCCTAAACCGTGCAGGGTTGCCAGGTGCAGGGCCTTAGTTTGTGTTATACCATTAATTTTCTAATTAGAGATCCTCTGTGTTCATGCCACGCCTTTTTTGAATTTTGCCACCATCTCCCTTGGGAGGGAATTCCAGGCATCTGCCACCCTCTCTGTGAAAAAGAAATTCTTCGCATTGCTCCTAAGTCTGCCACCTTGCAAACCTCAAGTCATGCCCTCTAGTTTTGCCAGTTTCCTTTCTCTGGAAAAGATCTGTTTCTATATTAATACCTTACAAGTATTTAAACGTCTGTATCATATACTGTATTCCCCTTTCCCTCCTCTCCTGAAGTGCATACATATTCAAGTCTTCTAATCTCTTCTTGTATGTCTTTTGGTGCAAGCCCTGTACCATTTTCGATGCTTTTCTCTGGACTGCTTTAAGTCTTTTTATACCCTTTGCCAAAACTAAATGCAGTAAAACCTTGGATTACAAGTAACTTGGTATGAAAGTGTTTTGCAAGCAAAACATTTGATTCAATTTTAACTTGATATACAAGCAAGGTCTTGCAATATAAGTACATACAGTATAAATAAGTCATAACTGAGCCGATGGTTCTTCTCTCTCGGACGCTGCGGGAGTGTAGTGACTGTTCTATATGAGCGAGGTCTTGCAATACAAGTACATACAGTATACACGCGTCACATCGTCACAACTGAGCCAATGGTTCTTCTCTCTCTGACGCTGCAGGAGTGTAGTGACTGTTCTAAATAAGCAAAGTCTTACAATACAAGTACGTATAGTATTTTGTATTAAAGTTTTTGGGTTGTGGATCAAATCGTCTGAGTTTCCATTATTTCCTATGGGGAAATTTGCTTTGCTATATGAGTGCTTTGGATTACAAGCATGCTTCTGGAACAAATTATGCTCGCAAACCAAGGTTTTACTGTACAGTATTCCAGGTGGGGCCTCACCATTGACCTGTACAGGGGCATCAACACCTCTTTCTTCTTCTGGTTACTCCTCTTTCTATACAGCCCAGCATCCTTCGGGCTACAGCCACCGCTTTGTCGCACTGTTTCATTGCCTTCAGACACTATCACCCCAAGGTCTCTCTCCCTGCCTGTGCATATCAGCCTCTCACCTCTCAGCACATACGGTTCTCATGGATTTCTGTTCCCCAAGTGCATTAGTCTGCACTTCTTGGCATTGAATTTTAGTTGCCAAATATTATTTTTATGATGTCCAAATATTCCTGAGGTTTGGAGAAGGTGCCTATGTCTGAAAACCTTCCTTAAAGAATTAAGGCCCAAAAGATTGCCTAGCCTGCCTGTATGATTTCCTTAGTATGAGGTAAAGAGAGGTTGGAGAACATGTACTTTTGGAAAGCTCTCCTTGTAGGTCCCAGGTAGTCCTACGAGCCTAAGACCTGAAGGAGGGACTTGGTGAGTCTGAAGTAGGGTTACAAGATTTTACATTTGGAAAATCCAGACCCCTAGACCTGCCCCCAGTCCTGCCCTGTTCCACCCATCCCTGCCCCATCACACCCCAGTCTCACACCCAAATTCATCCCATCCCTGCCCCCCGCAAACATGATAGAAGATTTTCACAATTCAGACAAAGTGTCGGGTTTTGAAATCCATCCGGACCCCCGGTCATGTCCTCAAAAGGAGGACGTGTCAAGGGATATCCAGATGTCTG
Organism: Geotrypetes seraphini; assembly: GCF_902459505.1. Taxonomy (NCBI): domain Eukaryota; kingdom Metazoa; phylum Chordata; class Amphibia; order Gymnophiona; family Dermophiidae; genus Geotrypetes; species Geotrypetes seraphini. Next base: position 134,133,324 of record NC_047084.1, on the reverse strand, counting down.
GTGACCCTAGTCTAAAGGGAAAGGAGTTCTCTACCACAGGATGCCACACGGTCCCAGCACGGTGAAGGAAGAAGAAATGACGAGGCTGGTCCTGCTGGAGTTCAAAGGAAGGAGTTCAGTGGAGGCTTTTATTGGTTTTGCTATTCTTATTTTTATTTATCACCCAGTATAGATGTTGAATTTGAGCCCTGTATGGACTTTTTTTTTGGGGGGGGGGGAGGGGGTAGGTTGATGATGTGAGAACTGAAAAGGATTCAGGTCCCAATTCCTGCCCCATACTTTCTCTGTCTCTGTCATATGTAAGTCAGGTACCTGGGGACACATCTTAAAGACCAGAAACCATCTTTCAAAACATGTCCGTCTTTTACTATGAGTTTCACATCTTTTATACGAATCAGGTTTGCCAGCATGTGTCAGCATGTGACGTAAGGTCACATGAAACTTTAAACACATCAGCATTTTTCCTATCTAGAGATTGAAGTCCACTGAGGGTCAGAAAAAGCCTTGACCAGCAGAGCTTCTTAACTAAAGCTGTCTGTAAATACGGCTTAACAAAACAATTGAATTCACTTCACTACAACTCTGTTTAAACATTCATGTCAAAGAAAGAAAGACAAACATAGATGTCCTTATACCATCTTCAAAGAAGGGAAAGATAAACAGGGCCTACCTTTGCATCTTTAAACAACATATGCCTAAGGACACTTACTAAAGTTCTGATACGTGTCCGTTCAATTCCCCTCTTACGTCATGTAAATGACGTCACAAATACACAGCATGAGCTGGAAGGGAGTGATACTCTAGGTATGTCTCTCAAGGAGGGGTCTTTTTAGGAGCTGTAATATGAATAACACAGTACATGAGCAGTCAAGACAAGAGTGCAAATAATAAGAGATTATGCATTCAACTAAAGTGCTGATCCCAAGAATTAGATAAATCAGAGTTACATTTGAACTCAGCAAAGAGGTCTGCTAATTTCTGAATGTCCATAGGAGGACCTATATTGTCAGAAAGAAAAGTACAACAGCATAAAATACTGAGAAGAATTTAACAGAATTCTCAGCTAGAATCATATCTAGGGCCATATGATTTTGAGAACCATCTGAGAAGTGGAGCCTAATTGATCAGTAATACTTTGCAAGGCGTCCCTAGAATAGTTCACAAAGCGTTGCTGATTATAATAATTTTAACTAATCCAATCAACATTCTTATTAATAGTAATAAAGGGAATAAGGAACTCAAACCCAGCCTTAACCTGAGCTCGGGCCTTAAATTCATCTGGGACCCCTCTTGGGACCCCTATAGCATCTATGTATACATGTGATCAGATTTATATCAAGACAAATAAAAGGAAAAACCATGTGAATAGGAAGGATGCCTTTCAGAAACAATATGCAGAAGCATAGTAACCTTAACTAAAGTGCACTGGCCTATCTACTGGCTGGGTAGCTTAACAGGGAGCCAAAAGTCTCCATAAAGCCAGTAAATATCAAATCTGATGCAGCAACAATGGGGCATACCTATGAGCCAAGACAGAACAATAACCTGGGGGTAAATTACCTACAAAACTACTCTGTGTCAGATTAGAAACATGACATGTGTAATTGCCCTTATAGATGGTAACGGCAATATCAAGCTTTTGCTGTCCTGGCAACAAAGGGTATTTAGAACACTGCAGTGCACAAAGAGGATAGGTAAATAACCCAAAAAGGCATGGTTGGATACCAGGAGGGAGGTCCAGATGTACGGTTCCTAGATGGGGTCTAGCTTGAACACATATGTAACAATTACTCTTATTATGTTGATCAGCAGTGAATTTCATCCATTCTAACCAAAGGTTACGTTCTGAAAACCCTACCTCAACAGCCACAATATCTTCAAAAGTGGGATTGGCAATAGCCATCATGTCAGTAAGTTTATTGAATGTAGGGGCCAGTGGGTTAGTATTTTTTGGGGCCCCCATAAAATGGCGGGAGAGGATGAGTGGAGGTAGATAGATCCCGTAAGAAAACTGATGATAGCTAGACCCACCCTTAAACCACATGTCCATAATGTACATACCTTCATCAGTAGGTCTAGGGTTGTCAATAGTAAGAGAAAGCTTAATAATTTGTGCAGGAACACTTTTCCTATAACAGTGTCCAATCTTATGAAGGGTCATACAAGTAAGCAGTGATTTACCATTTTGGTCCACTGTTTTTCAGGGTATTTTCTAGTTTATAAGCCCAGTCAGTATTAATATTCCACCCTACCACCCCCAGAATGCACACTTATCCCCCCCACGTAAGTCAGTAACATATATATATATGTCTTTAGTTTTAGGAATCTCTGAGGACCAATGGCACAGCCTTGGGATATCAATTGATGAACAGTCCACAATGTCACAATACTCAAAGGAGAAGGTGGCAACTTGCACACTGCTGGAATTATACCAAAGGGTAGCATACTATCGGTCTTTTCTGGATTCCAATTGAAGGACAGCCTTTGCGAGGGAGTAGTCCAGCTTGACGTCGTGTTCGCAAAGAGGTGTCGGGGGTGCTGTTTACAGCAGGAGTGTCATTTACAGATGGGTATGGGCAGAAAGTGTCGTGGACCCAGAACACATCATCCCTGTAGACCCAGTTAGAAATGATCCATACAGGGAGAAAAACTAGCAGCAGCGGTGCCAGTAAGAGAATGATAAAGTTGGTAGAATGCTGCAATGAGATCATTATGTTGTTCCACTGGAGGAGGTGAAATCTGCGCAGGGAAGACTTGCTTCTGGGGTTTTAGGTTAACCCTCTTCAAGCGACTTGCGTGGATCCAAACAGGAAACTCCTCAGTGAGTGCAGCGGGCCTGGTCACAGCGATCACAGTAGTGGGAAGGCCAAAGGGGAAATCCGTCTGCTTCCGATCCTTGGAAAGCTGCTGGATAATCACCAGGCTGGAAAAAATGGGTAGGAATCTGTGGAGAGAAAGGAGAAGTGCAAGACACGTTTCTTTGAACAAGCCCTAATATTTCAATTAGCTTTTAGACGTATTCCTCCTGTATCAAGGGAAAATCTACCCATGGGGCGGGGAAAGGTCATCCCGTGAGAACCTCAAAGGGAGAACAGCCAGATGTCTGTGCATACAGAAAGAGATACTTGAAAAGAAATGCTTGAAAAGCATTCCAAATATCATTCAGCAGCTGTACTCCAATGTGATCCAAATAAGAGATAGAAAACAAGAGAAACCATGTTGCCTGTACTGAATGTGGCAACATGCAACAATACCAATTCATTTACTTAGCATAGCTATTGCAAAAGAGAGACAATACTCAGTTACTTAAGGTTCTTAATTGAACAATCCAAAAGGATATGTTTTTTCGTGCTTCATATAACTATTATGCACTTCAGAGAGACCATACTGATGTACTGAATGTATTCAGAAATGTATATTGAATGGATCATATGTAGGGAACACCACGAAATAAATGCTGTATAAAGTAAAACTTTTTCTTAAACATATAACCCCTGACTAAACTTCATTCAGAATATAAAAGCTATAAGTAAAAGAACATTGCGCAGTTAGGCTAGTAAGAAGTGGAAAAAGAGCTCTAAAAATGGCCAATATTATGTATCCTGGGGTACCCACTAAACTAAAACAAGTAGACATGACACAGACAAAACATAAAGTTTTTTAAACGTGGAGCTATTTCTCCATCTGTCAAGTGTGCAGGGCTGAATTTAACTCTGCAAATAAACACATTGATATAAAAAAACCAAAACAACAAATAATGTATATCATAACCATCTCATATTTGAAAAAAGGCATAAAGCTAATGTCTCTTTGGAGCGTCTCTATCTCTGCAGTGATAAAGAGGACCCGTGGAAAACATTAGAAATATCTGTGCCAAAACTGATCTGGGATGGCTATGTATAAATCCGGAAAAAACCCATTTTAAATTAGCAACATCCTAATTTCAGCTAAAACACTAGAAAGGAATTGTATTTTCCAATTTATTTTCAATTCACAACCGTGCCAGCTGTAATTATTGAGCTATATATCTCTGTATCAAGGAACAAAAGGTCAAGAATGAAGATATCACTAGCAAGAAGTTAAAATGTCGAGCGAGCACTACGATAACCAATACCATGATATTGGGCAATGAATAAGGGAGAGCTAGCAGCTGGTATCCAGGGTTTCCCCTCTTTGCACCAAAGTCCGTCCAAAAGGGCGGCTTTGGGCACCTGCCAAACGCCAGGCATCAAATTCAGAGGAAGCTGTGAAAAAAGAGAGGAAGAGAATCCTGTTCACCCTTGAGACCCAGAAGCCTATTTAAAAGAAGGGCTTGGACATCGTGAAAAGTATGAAGGGTAATGGGGTGACCTAGGATCAGAAAAGTAACCATCTCTACCACCATAGCACAAGCAGCCAGGGAACTTGAACAGGAGTGACTATATAAAAAAAAGGCAACAGAGCGTAACTTACCGCCATGTTCTCCCTTCATGGTGTTACAATAGTCCCAAACAAAGAGATAAAACATGTGGGCATAAGCAGGAAAACCCAAACTTGAGCTAGAAACCAAAGCACATCTTAAATGTCCAACATTTCATAAGTCCATCTGATAAGAGCAGTCATTTCAGAAACCAGGGTCTGTCTCAAAATCTGGTCATAGAAGGAACAAGCAGAGATCCATTGGCGGCAGTGACCAATCATAGCAAGAAAAGTAAGCATGTCTTTCTTGGTAGCTGGGCGGGGCCGACCCAGAACAGCAGCAATGCAGAAAGTGCAGATTTTCCTTTGACCATGAGACAGGACAAAACCCAGGTATTTCACTTCAGATGTACACCAGTGCAGTTTATTTCATGACACCTTGTGACCACACACAGACAACCATTATAAAAGATGCAAACGATCAATCGGACAGGTCTCCTGAATTATGGAACACAAAAAGTTGTACAAAATGAGAATAGGACCATGAGGGGCAGTGCATGACTTGTAGAATAGCCCGAAGGACATTCCACACTAGGTATACTGTTGCTTAAAGGTGAAGGCAAAAAAAGAGCTGAAAAGCTTCACCAAAGGGACTAAAATAAAACATACTTTAGGACAATGACAGAAAAAAAAATCATTGGCTGCCGGTGGAATGGTGGAAGAAACATAAGTGCAATGAGAATTACCAAAACTCTAACAGCCCTAATAATGCCATCAGCTTTGGCAACAAGAGCGACGGGCGTATTATAAGAAGAGATGGTGGTTTTGATAATGCCGGAGAAAAGTCAAGAGACAAGCAGTGGAATCTCACCTTACTGCTTTATAAAACCAAGAATGAGTAACTTCAAAGAAGCACTATAGGGGGTCAGTGGAAGCCCAAACAGAGAAGTCTGGGGGAAGGGACAAAAACATTCATGCACAGACCCTGATAATGAAAGCAAAGAACAGATTAGCTTTGCTCTGCACAAGAAAGAAAACCTTTAAAATGGAATTTTTTCTTTTTCTTGTTTCTTTTTTTAACTACAAGGGAAAGATCTTAGACTGATTCAAACAGCGCTTTCAATTCATTCCACATAACAGCATGTCCTACCTCAGTAGTAAACATTGGTGACACAGAAAGATGGGAGCAAAAGGAAAAAATGTCATACACACACACAGCCGTACAAGTCTCATTTGTCTAGGAGTAACCTAAGTGCCTTATTACTCATTACAAAGCCAATATAACAATGCAAAAATATTCGCTTATCTTACCTTATAAGCGAGGTACAGTAATAAGAGACAATAAAATCTTATACTCTATAAAAGTTTTAACCTTACAAATGACAGAGTGGGCAGGGGGGTTCTATAAATAATTTCATTCTTCCCGAAAGAATGGCAGCTGCTTATATATATGAGGGGCGCTTACCGAAAGTACCCCGAGATTTTTCCCAAAAAAACTCCATAATAGAACCCAAAGCTTGAACTTAAAATAAGGGGTTGGGTACAGGTCACCACTACCCAGTGAGTATTAAAGAACAGAAAAATTCAGAAATACTCACAAAATATTGGTGATATCATCTGCCCATCGCGGACGTGCCCCCAACTGAAAAGGATTCAGGTCCCAATTTCTGCCCCATACTTTCTCTGTCTCTGTCATATGTAAGTCAGGTACCTGGGGACACATCTTAAAGACCAGAAACCATCTTTCAAAACATGTCCGTCTTTTACTATGAGTTTCACATCTTTTATACGAATCAGGTTTGCCAGCATGTGTCAGCATGTGACGTAAGGTCACATGAAACTTTAAACACATCAGCATTTTTCCTATCTAGAGATTGAAGTCCACTGAGGGTCAGAAAAAGCCTTGACCAGCAGAGCTTCTTAACTAAAGCTGTCTGTAAATACGGCTTAACAAAACAATTGAATTCACTTCACTACAACTCTGTTTAAACATTCATGTCAAAGAAAGAAAGACAAACATAGATGTCCTTATACCATCTTCAAAGAAGGGAAAGATAAACAGGGCCTACCTTTGCATCTTTAAACAACATATGCCTAAGGACACTTACTAAAGTTCTGATACGTGTCCGTTCAAGAACCTACAGAAAAGAGAGCCCTGGAAGTAATGCTCCTCCCCCTTCCTACATGACCCCTGAGGTAAAGGAAAAGAATAGGGACCTTTTACCCACAGTAGTCAATCCTCGAGGGCATCAATCCAGTCGGATTTTTTAGGATTTCCCCAATGAATATGCATGAGATCTATTTGCATGCACTGCTTTCATTCTATGCATATTCATTGGGGAAATCCTGAAAACCCGACTGGATTGCGGCCCTCCAGGAGGGACTTTGACACCCGTTATACAGTTTCTGCTGGTTTGACAGCCATTGTTACTAGCTTTTAAATATTCATTTATGATTGTTGATTTATTAATTGTGTGAGTTATACTTGTAATTTGCTCTACATGAACAGCCTCTTTGATTGTTTATTACCCTTATTGAACTGCAAGGTATTGTGGGATAGAAACAAAATTATATGTTATGCAATTTTTATTTATTTATTGAGATTATTAACTGCCTTTATGAGAAGAAATTCACCCAAGGTGGTATAGAGCAGGTATAAAACTTACAATTTTGGTAACAGCATAACAGTAGTACAAAGACTATGGGCCTGAGACTATAAATGATGCCTAAAATATAGGGGTTGATTAGGCATCTATAGGAATAACGCCAAGCATGATTCTAGACCAGGGGTGCCCACACTTTTTGGGTTTGCGAGCTACTTTTAAAATGACCAAGTCAAAATGATCTACCAACAATAAAATTTTAAAAAAACACAACGCACACTATACGCAGAGAAAACGTTAATTATCATTTATATTCCGGGTTTTTTCAAAGAGGTCAAGGCAGATGACTCTATGCAATGTCACCTCAGTAGCAAACATACAAAAATAGACAAATATACCCCTCTCCCTTTTTACTAAACCGCGATAGCAAGTTTTTAGCACAGGGAGCTGCGCTGAATGCCCCGCACTGCTCTCGACACTGATAGGCTCCCTGCGCTAAAAATTGCTATTGTGGTTTAGTAAAAGGGGGCCATAGTGCAAAATATAGACAGCAGATATAATTCTCAAAACGGACACATTTTGATTACTAAATTGAAAATAAAATCATTTTTCCTACCTTTGTTGTCTGGTGATTTCATGAGTCTCAGCTCTGGAATGTTGTTCTCACTGAGGTTCCGGAATCTTACTATTCTTTGAGATCCTGTAATGTTGCTACTCTTTGGGTTTTGGCCAGGTACTAGGGACCTGGATTGGCCACCGTGAGAACGGGCTACTGGGCTTGATGGACCATTGGTCTGACCCAGTATGGCTGTTCTTATGTTCTTACATGAGGCAAGTATAGGACAATGAAGCCATTGTAACATCACCGATGAGGTTGGCTCTGAGTCATTGTGATTGAGGCATTATGGGCTGGGGAGGGCTTCAATGGCTGGGAGGGTGTAGATGGGCTGGAGTAAGCCTTAACAGAGATTTCGGCAGTTGGAACCCAAGCACAGTACAGGGTAAAGCTTTGGATTCTTGCCCAGAAATAGCTAAGAAGAAAAAAATAAAAAATTTAAATTGAATCAGGTTGGGCAGACTGGATGGACCATTCGGGTCTTTATCTGCCGTCATCTACTATGTTTATTATGACATCACAATCTCAGCTCTGGAATGTTGCTCTCATTGGGGTTCCGGAATCTTTGAGATGCTGGAATGTTGCTACTCTTTGGGTTTTGGCCAGGTACTAGGGACCTGGATTGGCCACCGTGATAACGGGCTACTGGGCTTGATGGACCCAGTATGGCTATTCTTATGTTCTTATGGTTCCCACTTGCCCTTCCCAAGTACAGACTCTGCTATAAAATTATCCTCTAGCAAGATTAAGCAGAATAAGCTTTGCCAATAACCAGGCGTGGATATTCGATACCAATATATCCAGATAACTGTGGAGAGGAATCAGATAAGAACATAAGCAGTGCCTCCGCCGGGTCAGACCATAGGTCCATCCTGCCCAGCAGTCCGCTCCCGCGGCGGCCCGAACAGGTCACGGCCTGTCTGAGTCACCAGAAGGGGCCCCCTTGCCACCTTGGTTTCCCATTGAGTCCTATCTTCCCATCGAAGTCCTAACCCTCCGGTCTTGCACATGCACGACCTGATTGGGTTTCTATACTTATTACCTGGTTAGCTTTCTATACCTGTGTTACATCCCAGAACCTCTCTCAGTATCCCACGATCCCCCTATCCCTCAGGAATCCGTCCAATCCCTGTTTGAATCCCTGTACCGTACTCTGCCTGATCACTTCCTCCGGTAGTGCATTCCAGGTGTCCACGACCCTTTGGGTGGAAAAAAACTTCCTTGCATTTGTTTTGAACCTATCTCCCTTCAGTTTCTCCGAATGCCCCCTCGTACCTGTTGTCCCCTTCAGCCTGAAGAATCTGTCCCTATCCACCCTCTCTATGCCCCTCATGATCTTGAAAGTCTCTATCATATCTCCCCTGAGCCTCCTCTTTTCCAGAGAGAAGAGCCCCAGCCTATCCAACCTCTCGGCGTATGGGCGGTGTTCCAGCCCTCTTACCAGCACAAGTTTTCAGATTTTTGAAAGGGGAATAAGTTAATTTTTGGCTCAACAACTTTATATCTCACCAAAGGTTAACTGGTTAAGAAGAGACAGAATCGGAGGAGAGCGGGGGGCAAGATTTTTTTTTTTACCAGTTAGTGTCAATATTTAGGGCTCCTTTTACAAAGGCACATGCTAGCCGCTACCGCCTCCTTTTAAGCAGCTAATCATGCGCGTGTGCTAAAAACGCAAGCACACCTTTGTAAAAGGAGCTCTTACTGTTATCCAATGAAACATACCTGGTTAGATCAGGCTGCGCAAAGAAGAGGTCGGAGTGAAGCAGATAAAACATGTGGCTAACATTTCACCTGCAGAAACCAAAAAGAACAATGTGGAGTGACGATATTCTTAATAATAATGATAATAATAATAATTTTATTCTTATACTAGCTGATGCCCCGGCGTTGCACGGGTATTTAATTATAGCAATAACACTGTAAATGGATTCAAATAAAGATACTTTATAGTGGTGAATGAAATTATTTTTTAACAGCTTTATAAAAAGTACAATATTCAAATTATAATGTGAAATATTTGACAAAATGAATACAATACAACTAACACAAAACTTGATTATAAACAACATTTTTAGTTTCATCTCCAGGAGCAAGAACATATAAATTCTTGGGTGAACCCACCCTTGAGCAAGCAACATAGAGTTGTCCATGGGAAAAACAGGGGGATCTTAAATCCACTCCACAGTATGTAATAGTCTGTCCCTGTGATTTGTTGATTGTGATAGAGAAGGCAAGTCTCACTGGAATTTGCAATCTCTTAAACTGAAAAGGAAGATCTGTTGGAATAAGTGGCATCCAAAAGTTTCAGTATTGATTTAAACAACTCAATATGTGGAAACTCAGGTTGAAAAGAAACTCCATGCAGTTTGTTCCCGGTTCAGAATGGAACCTGTGTTCCTAGTTCAGGATATGTGAGTACTCATGTAATGTAATAACATTATGAACTGGGGTGCATGAAGGAAACAGTTACAAACACAGTTAGAACATACAAACTCTATATGTATGGTGTCCGTGGTAGAATAGAAACGATGTCCCTAGTGGTTATAGTGTCATAGAAAGTGTTTTATAGTTGGAATTACTGTGAGAATGGCAGCTTTTTACATTTTTTCCATTGACATGAATGGGTGAAACCGGATTTCTGTTTGTAGCTCCGCCCACGTGTGCAGGTGGGCCGCAAGACCCCCCAGAACATATCACCCCAGGTAGTGAGGGATCTGCATACCAAGTTTCGTTCAATTCGGTCAAGCCGTTTTTGAAGTACTGTGAGAATGGCAGCGTTTTACAATTATACCATTGACATGAATGGGTGAAATCTGATGTTCTGTTTGTAGCTCCGCCCATGTGTGCAGGTGGGCCGCGAGACCCCAGAACATATCACCCCAGGTAGTTGGAATTACTGTGAGAATGGCAGCTTTTTACATTTTTTCCATTGACATGAATGGGAGAAACCTGATTTTATGTTTGTAGCTCCGCCCACGTGTGCAGGTGGGCCACGAGACCCCCAGAACATATCACCCCAGGTAGTGAGGGATCAGCATACCAAGTTTCGTTCTAATCGGTCAAGCCGTTTTTGAATTACTGTGAGAATGGCAGCTTTTTACATTTTTTCCATTGACATGAATGGGTGAAATCTGATGTTCTGTTTGTAGCTCCACCCACGTGTGCAGGTGGGCCGCGAAACCCCCAGAACATATCACCCCAGGTAGTGAGGGATCGGCATACCAAGTTTCGTTCAATTCGGTCAAGCCGTTTTTGAATTACTGTGAGAATGGCAGCTTTTTACATTTTTTCCATTGACATGAATGGGTGAAATCTGATTTTATGTTTGTAGCTCCGCCCACGTGTGCAGGTGGGCCGCGAGACCCCCAGAACATATCACCCCAGGTAGTGAGGGATCGGCATACCAAGTTTCGTTCAAATCGGTCAAGCCGTTTTTGCGTGATCGCAGCACATACACACATACATACCTCCGATTTTATATATATATAGATACCGCCATCCCGAAAAAGTTCTAGGCGGTTCACAACAAGGTGAGCTAATACATGGGATAAAGATAAAATACAAATTAAAATAATGGACTTAAAAACAGATAAAGACAGAAAACATTTACAATATAATGCAGAAAAGAAAACAACAGTTTAAAATTAGGGAAGCATTGTTGACAGTATAAAAGAACTGTTAAATGCCAGACAGACAGGCAATAAAATAGAAGCATAGAAGATGACGGCAGAAAAGGGCTACAGCCCATCAAGTCTGCCCACTCTGCTTACCCACCCCCTGTCTATGCCCTAATGACCCAATTTCCTTATCTTGACCCTCGTAGGGATCCCACATGGGTATCCCATTTATTCTTAAAGTCTGGCACGCTGTCTGCCTCGATCACCTGCACTGGAAGCTTGTTCCAATGATCAACCACTCTCTCTGTGAAGAAATACTTTCTGGTGTCGCCATGAAATTTTCCGCCCCTGAGTTTGAGCGGGTGCCCTCTTGTGGCCGAGGGTCCCTTGAGAAAGAAAATATCATCTTCCACTTCGACACGTCCCGTGAGGTACTTAAATGTTTCGATCATGTCTCCCCTCTCCCTACGTTCCTCGAGAGTGTAGGGAGAGGGGAGACATGATCGAAACATTTAAATACCGGCATGGCAGGGAAAGAAGTAATACATAGAACAGATCAAATACATCAAGTTGAATACAAGGAACTTGATTGAAAAAATGAAGCAGAATGCACTAAGATACCAGCCTATCAATTTTCTAAAATCAAGATAGGAAGAGACATATGTGAATTGCTTTATTATATTTTCGGAACTTTGACATAATAAAGTCCACTTCAGGAATATCATCACTCCACAGTGTTCTTTTGGGTTTCTTCTGGATTTTTTCTCTGTGAATATCTTGGGGGGGGGGGGGTCTATTTTCTTTGGATTTAACTTTTCACCTGGAACTGACTTAAGCAGTTATTTCTCCGCAGATCTGGTTACATTTAACTTGAGGAGATGATGATCTTGATAAAATCTTTTATTCAAGTCTAATATTCAACGAATCTTAATGTACATGGTACAGTCCAGAAAAATCAAAATAAAAACACACAGTAAATGGGTTGTGGTCTAGACCCGACATGGGCCGTGTTTCGCTCATAAAAGACCTTCTTCCGGCATCCGGTGCTTCTATGAACCACAAGCAATGAAATGCAAATATGCAAAACAAAATACTGTATATTCTCATTTTGTTTTTTCTGGATGAATATAAGACTTGAGTAAAAGATTTTATCAGGAACATCAATTCCACAGTTGTTCTTCTTGTGACTGCCTTTCTGCTTTATGGTATGGATCTTTCTGTTACAAAGTAACATAGTAGATGACAGCAGATAAAGACCCAAATGGTCCATCCAGTCTGCCCAGCCTGATTCAATTTAAATTTTTAAATTTTTTTTCTTAGCTATTTCTGGGCAAGAATCCAAAGCTCTACCCGGTACTGTGCTTGGGTTCCAACTGCCGAAATCTCTGTTAAAACCTACTCCAGCCCATCTATATCCTCCCAGCCATTGAAGCCCTCTCCAGCCCATCCTCCCTCAAACGGCCATATACAGACCGTGCAAGTCTGCCCAGTACTGGCCTTAGTTCAATATTTAATATTATTTTCTGATTCTAGATCCTCTGTTTGTTTTCTACATTTAACTTGAGTACCTACAGAATGACAAAAAAGGCAAACGAGATGTCCTAATCAACCAATGTATAAGCTTTATTGTTAAAAAGTCCCAACAAGGATCCAAGTTTTGGCATCAACGATGCCTTCATCAGGGGACACTGATAAACATAACAGATGCAGTGATGTAAAGAAGTTAGAACGGGGCCAAAGGCTTGTAGTCTTTGCCAGAATATTGTCGCTCAGAAAACGAAAGCTTGCATACTGGTGGATTAGGACTATCTCTCTTGCCTTTTTTTCGTTCTGAGGACCTTTTCTAACTGTTTATAGTTTAGAAAGATGTTGAAGACACAAGTGCATGCGGAGGCTTTCCTTTGAGATTGTGCTGATAGTCATATCTGATAAGAATTATGACAGCTTATGACGGATTATGACGGCTGCACTTTATTTAGCGGGGATGGATAACGTAAACTCGTTGAGTTTTGACATTATTTTAAGTGGATTCAATTACTATGTGATTGGAATGCAATTGAATGCATTTTGTAAATGTTTTGTCCTTTGAACGATTGTGAATGTTTTAACTGTTAACCGCTTAGTTATAGGCGGTTTAGAAATTTTAGAGATAAATAAATAAATAAATAAATACCCCTCCTATAAGGCAAGAACTCTCACTATGTTGGTTGTACATTTAACTTGATACAATGCCCCCACTATTGACTCCCAGTTTCCCAGGCTCCGCCACTTGCTCTGCAATTCATGTGGCTTTCCTAGGATAGGCAATTTTGACAAAATGGCTGGTGGGGCCTTAAGAGCTCCTCCACTACATTGTGTTCAGGAAATTTTCACGTCAGGCTGGTGAGACTTTATCACAGCCTGTAAAGAATTTAGCTTTCCCAGCATGCTTTGCATCTCTTCATGTCATCTTGCCTGTCTTGACGTCATTTTCAGACCCTCGAAATGACAAAGGGCATAGTAAACAAAGAGCAGACGACATATCTAGTGCAACCTACTCCTAAGTTCATTTCTAAAGTGCTATTAGACATACGCAGCGCTGGGTGAACTGTCCTCCCCTGCTTTTTTTGTTTTCCCCTCCATGTGGGGTAGATTGTGTCAAAACTTTGTAGAACAGATATTGTTTTATTGAGGCAGCATATTTGGGATCGAGTCTACTTCTTCTAAGAGGCAAGTGGTTAAAGTTACAGCCACAGCACCCTAAGGTTGCGGGTTGAAATAACCCACTGCTCCTTGTGACCCTGGGCAAGTCACTTAATTGCCCCAGGTACATGAGATAGATTGTGAACCCACCAGGACAGACAGGGAAACTTGCTTGGGTACCTGAATAAATTAATATGAACCAGTCTGAGTTCCCCTGAGAGAACAGTATAGAAAACTAAATAAATATGACATGGGCATGGAGCCCTGAAACAAGTTACTCAGCATTTTTCAAATGGGCAAAGTATAGGGAAACCAAGCCATTATGACATCAGCGATTGAGGTTGGCTCTTAGGCATTGGTGGATTGAGGCATTATGATGTCACAATATGAGGGGCCTTTGAAAAGTTCTCAGCCTAACCAAGAAGCAAATGGGGAGAGTGTGGAGCCTCAGCAACCTGCAGTTGAGGGTTCAAATCCACGCTGCTCCTTGTGACCCTGGGCAAGTCACTTAATCCCCTCATGGCCCCAGGTACATTAGGTAGATTGTGAGCCCACGGGAACAGACAGGGAAAAATGCTTCCTGGGAGAACGGTATAGAAAATTGAATAAATAAATATTAAATTCTTTCTCTTATATGCACTTTGGCATTTGTTAAAAACTTTATTTTATACTAGGTTCTTGTCTGGCTAATGTTTGTATTTACTTTGTAATTCACTGAAATTGTTCAGCTTTTTTTTTTTTTTTAGTTTTGTAAATTTCATTGTACTGCAAGGTGTTGCAATATATAAATAAAATTATGTTATTTTATGTACAATACAATCAGCGCTCCATTTTCACTGAGCACATTCTATGTAATAAACTTAGTTTTAAAATCCTATTATATTTTGTCCTACTTGAAATGCATCCTGTAGATTTAATAAGGATCATTTTACTTCCAAGTATTCCCTAACTGCCTGGAATATTTATTTCCGGAATAGCTTTTAGAAACCAGCCACAAAGGCATGTGTGGAAAAATCTACAGTATAAATGTGAAGAATTCTTTCCTATGTGCATCACATTCCAAGGTTTCATCGGGGTTTATTAATATGAATGTCCACCCAAAGAATTTGAGCCTTATCATCTGCTCAGATAACCCAAAGGGGCAGCAAACAGAATTCAAAATAGCATTTCACTTATTGTTCCATGACTGGTTAATGGATTGGTTATCACCGTCCTCTTCTGGATATCTTACACATATATTTCTTAGTGGTATAGACTAGAGTGAAAAAGGTTTCACAGAGAAGCAGAGAAATTTTGTCCATGGAAATTTATGACTGCCGTAGAGTCATTCTCAGATAGCTGAGACTGAAGCATCTTCCAAGAACATAAGAATAGCTTTACTGGGTCACACAAATGGTCCATCTAGCTCGGTATTCCAAATTGAAAGGGTCAGTTCAAGATCAATTGACACACAATCATGACAAAGCTAAAATTTAATGCTATGAAATGCAAGGTCATGCATTTGGGCTACAAAAACCTGAGGGAACGGTACATGGCTCGTTGCTTGGACCCGTGCTCTTCAACATCTTCATAAACGATCTGGACATAGATACGACGAGCGAGGTGATAAAATTTTCAGACGATACGAAGTTATTCAGAGTAGTGAAGACGCAGGGGGATTGCAAAGATCTACAACATGACATAATCAGGCTCGAGGAATGGGCTGCGACATGGCAGATGAGGTTCAACGTGGACAAGTGTAAAGTGATGTATGTTGGTAACAAAAATCCCATGCACAAATACAGGATGTCCGGGGCGGTACTTGGAAAGACCTCCCAAGAAAGAGACTTGGGAGTTCTGATCGACAAGTCGATGAAGCCATCCATGCAATGTGCAGCAGTGGCGAAAAGGGCGAACAGAATGCTAGGAATGATAAAGAAGGGGAACACAAACAGATCGGAGAAGGTTATCATGCAGCTGTACCGGGCCATGGTGCGCCCTCACCTGGAGTACTGCGTCCAGCACTGGTCGCCGTACATGAAGAAGGACACAGTACTACTCGAAAGGGTCCAAAGAAGAGCAACTAAGATGGTTAAAGGGTTGGAGGAGTTGACGTATAGTGAAAGATTAGAGAAACTGAGCCTCTTCCCCCCTTGAGCAGAGGAGACTGAGAGGGGACCTGAATGAAACATTCAAGGTACTGAAGGGAATAGACTTAGTAATTAAAAAAAAAAAAAAATAATAATAATAACTTTATTTTTGTATACCGCAGTACCACAACAGTTCAGAGCGGTTTACAGAGGAAGAGACTGTACACAGACAGCGATGTTACATACAAGACATTCAGATTAGCTTAGCAAGTCGAGAGTAGTCAGGTATATCCGGAGGCATATCTGAGATACAAGGCAGGGATACAAGGCAGGGAGGGAGTCAGAGAAATTTATCAAAGAGATAGGCTTTGATTGATTTCCTGAAGGTTTGGTAGGAGGGTGCATTTGAAATGAGGGTGGTTAGACATTTATTCCATTTGCCTGCTTGGAATAACAGGGATCTATCAAGGAATCTCTTGTAGATACAGCCCTTTAAGGATGGGAAGGCAAACAGGTAGGCATTACATGTGCGGGTGGGGCCTAAAAATTTGAAATGATGCAACAGGTAGATTGGGGATGAGCCTGTTAAGGTTTTGAAGCAGAGGCAAGCAAACTTGAAGATGATCCTTGCCTCCATCGGCAGCCAGTGCAGTTTTCTGTAATACGGGCTTACATGATGTGATTTTTTGAGACCATAGATGAGGCGAACGGCAGCATTCTGTACAATTTTCAAGTGTTTGATGGTTTTCTTAAAGGATCCCAGGTATATAATGTTGCATTAATCTAAGATGCTTAAGATTAGTGATTGGACCAGCAGTCGAAAGGAGAGGAAGTCGAAATAGTGTTTGATGGTGCGGAGTTTCCAGAGGGTACAAAAGCATTTTTTAACCTGAGCATTAGTATGGTCTTCGAAAGTCAGGCATCGGTCCAGGATGACTCCAAGGATTTTGATGGTAGAGTTAATTGGGTAGTTTAACCTGTTTAATTTCAAAGAGGTATTTGTTAACTTGTAGGTAGCACTTGCCAAGAAAATCTTGGTTTTTTCTGGGTTCAGTTTTAATTTGAATTGTGTGGTCCATTGTTCTATCTTAGTGAAGATGGATGAGGTGAATTGTTCCGTCTCTTGTATCAGAGAGGTTATGGGAATGATAATTGTGATGTCATCTGCGTATATATATGATTTCAATTTTAAGTCAGATAACATATGTCCCAATGAAGCCATGTAGATATTGAATAGAGAGGGGGATAGAGGGGAGCTATTACTGGACAGGGGGAACAGGGAAGGGGTGCTGCTGGACAGGGGGAGAGACAGATGCATTCTCTTCCACTTAATTTCTATCCTCTTAAATTCATTTCTATCTAATTTTGCTCTTTTAAACATTCAATATATCTTATCCCCATCCAACATGTTTTTTCCTAACCCCTCTTTCTCCTTTTCTTACTTACAATGTAACTTTACCCATCCATTCCCTCTCTCCTCACTGTCAAGTCTGTCTTGTTATTGTTTTTAATGTTCACTATACATTATTTAATTTATTTAATACTTTTCGTTTTTTTTGTTTTTTTTTAATTGTTTTCTACTCTTATCTGTAAATTTTTTAAATCCAATGTAAACCGTCCAGATATTTGCTTGATGGTCGGTATATTAAAATCTAATAAACTTGAAACTTGAAACAGAAAGAAATAAAGACAGACAGACAGCGGGCAGGGAGAAAGACAGAAACACAGAAAGACAGACAGGGGCCAGGGAGAAAGAAAGAAAGAAATGCCTAAGTCTACACATCTATTCTAGTACCCGTTAATGTAACGGGCTAAAAAACTAGTATAACAATAAAAGACTAAACTAAACTAAACCTTAGGTTTGTATACCGCGCCATCTCCGCAAGCGTAGAGCTCGGCACAGTTTACAGAATTAGGATAGAAAGGAACTCCAATGAAGGGTTATAGGAATGGAACAAGAAGAAAGAGAGGGACAAAGGTCCCAGAGAGCGGGAGGTGTTAGATTTTTGAAAAGAGCCAAGTTTTCAGGTGTTTGCGAAAGAATTGGAGAGAGTTTGAATTTCTGAGCGGGGATGTAAGGTTGTTCCAGAGTTCTGTGGTTCTAAAAGGAAGGGATGTTCCTAGTTTTCCTGCGCGGGATATACCTTTTGTAGAAGGGAATGATAGTTTCAGTTTTTGGGAAGATCTGGTGGAGTTAGGGTTAGAGGAGTTCCAAAGGAGTGGAATAACAGGAGGAAGGATGCCGTGTAGAATCTTGAAGGCTAAGCAGGCACATTTAAAGAGGACTCTGGAGTGTACTGGAAGCCAGCGAAGCTTGGACAGGAGTGGAGAGATGTGGTCAAACTTGCCTTTTGCGAAAATAAGCTTAGCCGCGGCGTTCTGAATTAGCTGAAGTCTATGGAGGTTTTTCTTAGTTAGGCTTATATAGATGGAGTTGCAATAATCCAGTCTAGAGAGGATGGTGGCTTGAACAAGGACGGCGAAGTGAGAATGATGAAAGCAGGATCTTACTTTCCTCAGCATATGAAGGCTAAAGAAGCATTTTTTACCAAGGAGTTGAGGTGGTCATTGAAGAAGAGAGAGGAGTCTTTGATGATGCCCAGGACTTTGCTTGAAAACTCAAGCTGAAGAGTGGGGCCGGAAGATAATGGGATGGAGGTGGGTAAATGATCTAATATTGGGCTGAGCCAAAGTAATTTTGTTTTGGACTCATTCAGTTTCATTTGTACAGATTGGGCCCAGGATTGGAGGTTCATTATACATGCGGATATGTTCTCAGCGAGGTTAGTGAGGTTCGAGTCTGTCTCGAGGAGGTTGAGGATGTCGTCAGCATAGGTGTAGAGAGTTTCTAGGGGGGATAGATGGAGGAGTTTCAGAGAGGACATGCAGATGTTGAAAAGGATAGGAGAGAGGGATGAGCCTTGTGGGACTCCACATATCGGCTTCCAGGGGGAGGATGAGGTGCCGTTTATGTTAACGGTGTAGGAGCGGAAACGTAGGAATTTCGAGAACCAATCTAGGACTGTGGAGCTTTAAAACCAGTGTTTTGTACATATTAATACAGAGACAAATAAGGAAAAAAACAAAACAAAACTAGAAAACGATAGGGAAAGGGGGAGAACTACAATGTATTAAAGTATAGAATGGAGAAGGGAAAATACAAGAGGGAAGGGAAAATGGAGAGGTTGCACACTGAGAAAATTAAAGGTAAAAACGTCCTTAAGAGGATAGTTATGGCCCAAAGGCATCTTGAAACAAAAAGGTTTTTAGTTTTGACTTGAAATAATTTAGGGTTGTTTCATCTCTTAGATGGTTTAGGGCGGAGTTCCAAAGCGAAGGAGCGGAAACCGAAAAGTTATTAGTGCACATGGTGTTGACGTTTCTTAAGGAAGGTAGGATAAGCAAGTTTTGTGAAAATGAACGGAGAGTTTGAGGGGCATACGGTATTAGTAATTTAGTAATGAATTTGGGATGGCAAGAGGATTGAGTTCTGAATGTTAATAATAAGATTTTAGATGTTATTCGGTGCTCCACAGGTAGCCAATGGTCTATTTTTTTGTGATTCGACGTGTGAAGTGGACTCCTGTTAAACTGAATAAGTTCAACTCTGGATATTCTTCTCTATGTTGGTCTTGCTGCTGGGAGAAGGGACCATTAGATCATATGTTGTTCTATTGTACTAAAGTTTATGATTTCTGGCAACAGGTATGGAGTCATTGTAGACATTAGTACATATAGATGTTCCTTGAACAGTTTCCATGATTCTAACACTCTAACCAACGATCAAAAGATGTTAATAGCTACTCTTATTGCGATGGCAATTCAAACCATTTTGAGAACGTGGAAGAATGCTTCCTTATTATCTTTTCAGTTTTCAAGGAACTTTGTATGTCTGACTGGAAAATATGAGGCTGCGATTATGGTGAAGAGAAGCACGAAAGCTAAATTGCATAGGATACGGTTACCCATACAAGAATATGTGGATAATAGCAGATGAGTGTATGTTGCAGGAGTGAAAGTTGGTATGTGTCGCTCTCTGCATTAGGGATATGGGAGGGGAGGGTTGGTTTGGGTGTTTTTCTAACATATTTCATTTGAAAAATTCTCAAATACCCTATGCTGTGGATATGTTTGTATTTACAAGCATATATTTTTTTGAACATATGTTCTCTCCTGTTTGGATAAAATTTGGAACTACCCCCCCCCCATCAAAAAAAAACCCAGCAATAACAAGCAAATACAACTGAAAACAAGAGGAATGAACAGACGGAAAGAAATTACAATAACATTTTAGGTAAAAAAGGATATAAAGGGACAGACCGAAGGTTCATCAAACCCAGTATCCTGTTTCCAACAATGGCCAACCCAGGTCCCAAGGACCTGGCAGAAACCCAAAGAGTAGCAACATTCCAGAGCTGAGATTGTGATGTCATAAGGCCTCATTCTACCAATGCCTAAGAGGCAACCTCATCAGTGATGTCACAATGGCTCGATTGTCCTATACTTGGCTCACATAAGAACATAAGAGCTGCCATACTGGGACAGACAGAAGGTCCATCAAGCCCAGTATCCTGTTTCCAACAGTGGCCAACCCAGGTCCCAAATACCTGGCAGAAACCCAGAGTAGCAACATTCCAGAGCTGAGATTGTGATGTCATAAGGCCTCATTCCACCAATGCCTAAGAGCCAACCTCAGCAGTGATGTCACAGTGGCTTGATCGACCTAGACTTGGCTTACATAAGAATTGCCATACTGGGACAGACCGAAGGTCCATCAAGCCCAGTATCCTCTTTCCAACAGTGGCCAACCCAGGTCCCAAGTACCTGGCAAGATCCCAAGGAATAAAACACATTTTATGCTGCTTATCCTAGGAATAAGCAGTGGATTTCCCCAAGCCATCTCAATAATGGCCTAAGAACTTTCATTTAGGAAATTACCCAAATCTTTTTTTAACAGTCAACAACACTCCTTACAAATCAAACAATTCAGCATTCACCAGGTTACAGTTTCTCCTTTTCCCTGCTCATAACTACTGGTGTTTTCTCCAGCCTCATTGTAAAACCGAACAAATGTTGTCTCATTCCTGTGGCTACAGGGAGCTCCAAACCTGTCTGAATACGAACATCCCAGCATTTTAACGATGGCCCTAACTTAGGGGAAAATTCTCAAAGCTTCGCGGTAAAAAACGATGGGCCGCTGTCAAAGCTGTTCTTGTAAAGATTTTTAAAAGGTGAGTCATTCACCTAAAACAGTGCATTTAAATGAGGTGTGTGGAGTGGATCGTAAGCTCGCTAAATATACGTGAGATGAGTCGCTGGTGGTAGCGATCACTACATGCACACATACCTGAAAGATTTCAAGTGTATGTAGAGAGATAGATCTGTGAGTCGTCAGCAAAGAGGTGATAGATACTGAGATATGCATAAACTCCTCCCAAATCAAAGATCAGCAGGAAAGATGCCCCCTCTCCTGCCATGTCACACAACCTCCCGACACCCCCTGGCAGTGGGAGAGATGCCCACTCTTTCCCTGCAACTACCCCCGTGCCCCCGACTCTACATATAGTAGGGCATCTCTCCTGCCGATCTTGAAGTTGGGTGTTTTTTAAAAAAAAATTTTAATTTGCCTGTGTGGTGGTGGAGAGTCTGAACCGGTTTTAAGAAAGGTTTGGACAAGTTCCTGGAGGAAAAGTCCATAGTATGTTATTAAGACATGGGGGAAGCCTCTGCTTGCCCTGGATGGGTAGCAAGGAACGTTGCTACTCTTTGGGGTTCCGGAATCTTGTTACTCTTTGGGGATTCCGTATGGAATGTTGCACTCTCTGGATTGGCCACCGTGAGAACGGGCTGCTGAGCTTGATGCACCACTGGTCTGACCCAGTAAGGCTATTCATTTGTTCTTAAACCTTACTTTCCTGATCAGAAAGTAAGGCTATGACAGCTCAAACCTGTTGACAAATTTTTGGCCACAAATGTGGCACAATGAGGTTAGGGAATCATTCGGCGATGATACAGAATCGCTCGGAGTGCTCATTTTAATATTAATGACCTCATTGTACTACATTTGCATAGCAGTATCTGAGACCGCAAGAAAACTCGAACAAGACCACGGTAAATCGTTTTAATAATCTGCCACTAAAATATTGGCTGGAACCGGTTTAGCTAGCACGTTAAAGGCACATTTTCGTTTTGAGGATCTTCCCCCCTCAGTCCCTCTTTTACTAAGCGGCGGTAAAGGTTTCTACCACGATCCGGGTCGCTAAATGCTCTGACGCTTGTAGGATTCTGTGAGCGCCAGAGCATTTAGCGCTCTGGGCCACAGGAGGAAGTAAAAGGGGGTGGGGTTAGTCCTCCTCGGCAGCTTTCATGTGAAACGCCGCTTGTGGCGTATTGCGTCTCTTTGGAATCTTACTGCTTTCAACTTGTCATCTGCACCGGTTTCTTTTTCTTTTTTTTTTAATTCTTTATTCATTTCTACATCTTACAAGAAATGTATCAGAAAATATAATTTGAACTTATACAATAACATTTGATAAACTTTCATGTACAACTTAAATTATAGAATTTAAACCCTCCCTCCCTTCCCTACTAATTCATATATCATATCACATATTATATAATATTTCTAATACTCTAAACATTTAATATTATATCAAATCAAAAAACCCTCCCTCCCCATCCCTCACTTTACAATTGTATCAATAAGAGGAAAATGATATTTACCCATCACAATATTCTAGTAATGGACCCCAAACCTCCTGAAATTTATTGAAATTTCCTTTTTGCATAGCTAATGTTCTTTCCATCTTCTATATATGACACAAAGAGTTCCACCAGAAACTGTAGTTAAGTCTACTCCAATTTTTCCAATTAAATGTCATAACTTGTGTTGAGAATTGAATCGGTTCAGCGAATGGCTACCAGGATGGTCTTGGGGCTCAGGGATCTCACATATGAAGAAAGACTAAAAAAAACTGCGGATGTACTCGCTGGAGGAGCGAAGAGAGAGGGGGGACATGATTGAGACCTTTAAGTATATCACGGGGCGTATAGAGATGAAAGATGATATCTTCAGTCTTACAGGGCCCTCGATAACCAGAGGACACTCGCTGAAAATCAGGGGAGGGAAATTTCAGGGTGATGCTAGAAAATACTTCTTCACCGAAAGGGTGGTCGATCATTGGAACGAGCTGCCTCAGCAGGTGATTGAGGCCAACAGCGTGTCAGATTTTAAGAGAAAATGGGATATTCACATGGGATCAATAGGGGAGTAAAAGTCAGGGAGTGGGTCATTGGTATGGGCAGACTCGATGGGCTGTGGCCCTTTTCTGCCGTCAATTTCTATGTTTCTAACTTATTATTTTTTGCAGAAATTTGACTTTTTTCCCCTCATTGACATTCCAAATAAAATAATATCATATGATAAAGCCACCGAATTTTCTAGTAAAGAATTTATTTGGCCCCATATCGATTTCCAAAAACCCAAAACGAATGGACAATAAAATAATAAATGATCTAGAGAAGTGGTTCCCAAC
Source organism: Geotrypetes seraphini (assembly GCF_902459505.1). Lineage (NCBI taxonomy): Eukaryota > Metazoa > Chordata > Amphibia > Gymnophiona > Dermophiidae > Geotrypetes > Geotrypetes seraphini. The sequence continues at coordinate 134,109,804 of NC_047084.1, read as the reverse complement.
CCAGTCCTGGAGGACCACCAGGCCAATCAGGTTTTCAGGAGAGCTCTAATGAATATGCATAGAGCAGATTTGCTTGCCTGTCACTTCCATTATATGCAAATCTCTCTCATGCATATTCATTAGGACTAGCCTGAAAATCCGATTGGCCTGCTGGTCCTTCAGGACAGAGTTGGGAACCATTGATCTGGAGTCCCTGCCTCAAGATGTCAATGCCAACATCTATTAGACTTAGAGCCATCCAATTTTTGTAACCGAACAGGGGTCCAGAATGTTCTATGCAATAGAAAAAACCAAGTTTGTCTCATAGATGCCGACATTGTACATCTTATCCTCCAAGACCAAATCCGATGCAGTAATTTGATGCACCGGTTTCTTCACCACAGGGATTTAGAGAAAAAATTTCCCTTTTTTCAGTTCATTGCGTTTGTGAAAATAAACACATTGGCAGCAATAGTACAAATTAGTCCCTCATTATAGGTGCCTTTTCCATTGAGATTGCAATGCTTTTTACAATCCAGCACTACACTCGTTCGGGCACTTGTTTTTTCCTTTAATGCTGTTTGTTGCAAAACCTTATCTACCACGGACCCCTGAGGAAGGTTTGTTGTCCGAAACACGGACCGTGTCGGGTCCCTCGGTTGGTAATAAGGTTGTATATACCATTAGAGTTTGAAATAAACAGTGCCTGCATCTTGTACATAATCTGCAGTTGTTTTTTGGTTTTTGCTAGGTGCCTCAAAGGCCATATTTAGTGCCAGTTCTATGATAGCTTCCAGGCACCTAAGTCATTATAGAATACTAGTCTTTAAGCCCATTACATTAACTTGAGTAGAATAGATGTGCGTGTGCATCTGTCTTTCTTTCTTTCTTTCTGTCTCTCTCTTTCCTCGGCTGTCCACCACCACCTCTTCCCTGCTTCCCCTGTCCAGCAGCAGCCTTTCTCCCTTCATTTAACGTCTCCCCTGTCCAGCAGCACCTCTTCCCTGCTCCCCCTGTCTAGCAGTAGGCCTTCTCCCTTCCTTTTACCTCCCCCCATGTCCAGCAGCACCCCTTCCCTGCTCCCCCTGTCCAGCAGCAGCCCTTCTCCCTTCATTTTACCTGCCCCTGTCCAGCAGCATCCCTTCACTGCTCCCCTGTCCAGAAGCAGCCCTTTTCTCTTCATTTTACCTCCCCCCCTATCCAGCAGCACCTCTTCTTTGCTCCCCCTGTCCAGCAGCAGCCCTTAACTGCTCCCCCTGTGCAGCATCCGGCTTCCGTTCCATTCGCATCTGCCCTCCTGTCCTGGCAGCACCCGCACGACACCCTCCAGCTATTCCTGTTCAAACCGCCACAGCTCAACTGCCTTCACGCGCCGACAGCTGCCGCACGCGCCTCGAGCCGACAGCCGCCGTGCGTCGTAAATAGAATACGGTCATGGAAGGACACAGCACACTGCAGGAATCACAAAACCCTATGTGCGCTTGCGCGCTTCGGGTTTTATTATAGAGGATTAGCACAAAACCAGATTGGCTTGACCGCCAATCACAAGTGCGAGGGGCTGCCGAAAAGTTCTCTGCCCAACCAACAAAGTTGGGGCAGCCTCCATCAAGGGCTAAGCACTTCATTCAGTGATTTTCCACTCTTTTGGTTCCATTGGAAAAATATGGAATGAAAAAAGTGGAAAATCTCTGGACTAATATATCCTTTTAGGAATTCTATGAGCGTCGGGAGCGTGGAGCATTCAGCATGCCGGCCGGTGCTAAAAAACGCTTTCGCAGGGGGAGGGGGGATAAGTGTATAGCCCTTGATGGAGACTGCCTCCACTTTGCTGGTTGGGCTGAGAACTTTTCAGCGGCAAATTTAGTTCTTCTCTTTGTCTAAATCACCCCATGAAATCTTTTCCTTTCTCTTTAAAAGAGAAGCAAATGTGCCATAAATGAAGAAACTGATAGGAAGGCTGGCTTTCAGCTTAGATCGATGAAGACTCTCAAGTGGCAAGTGGCTCTTACGCAGTATTTCCTTCCTGTATAGTGCAGTAATTATCTGACCTTATATTTTGGTAATCTGGATATCTGAAAATCACTAGATGTTTGATGACATTTCATGGTAAATGCTAAATTTACATTTGAAGGGTTTATCCAATCCACAAACAATTCTAATTCGTCTTCAGATTGTTTCCAGATGAAAACTATACATCATCGAGAAATCTTTTCACAAAATAACACGCTGAAAATTGGCAGATGGATAAACATATCTGTCTTTAAAATTAACTACATAAAGTGCAGCAAATGATGGAATCAGAGTAGCTCCCATTTGAAAAAAAAAAAAAAAACCCCAACCCATAAAATACTTCTTTAGTATAAAAACATAAGAAGTCTCTGAAAGTTTCTGTAAGTGAAATATAGAAACATGATGGCAGATAAAGGCCAAATGGCCCATTCACAGTAACCATTATCTCTTCCTCTCTCTAAGAGATCCCACATGCCTATCCCACGCTTTCTTGAATTCAGACACTGGCTCTGTCTCCACCACCTCTACCAGGAGACTGTTCCACGCATCTACAGGACCCTCGGTAACCAGAGGACACTCACTGAAAATCAGGGGAGGGAAATTTCAAGGTGATGCTAGGAAGTACTTCTTCACCGAAAGGGTGGTCGATCATTGGAACGAGCTGCCCCAGCAGGTGATTGAGGCCAACAGCGTATCAGATTTTAAGAGAAAATGGGATATTCACGTGGGATCTATAGGGGAGTAAAAGTCAGGAAGTAGGTCATTGGTATGGGCAGACTTGATGGGCTGTGGCCCTTTTCTGCCGTCAATTTCTATGTTTCTATTTACCACCCTTTCTGTAAAAAAGTATTTCCTTAGATTACTCCTGAGCCTGTCGCCTCTTCACTTCATCCTATGCCCTCTCATTCCAGAGCGTCCTTTCAAATGAAAGAGACTCGACTTATGTGCATTTTACATCACGTAGGTATTTAAACATCTCTCCCATATCTCCCCTTTGCCGCCTTTCCTCCAAAGTACACAGATTGAAATCTTTAAGTCTGTCCCCATACGCCTTATCACAAAGACCATGCACTATTTTAGTAGCCTTCCTCTGGAACGACTCCATCTTTTCTATATCTTTTTGAAGGACCACAAGATAATCCCTGGTCCACCACTCTACTCTTAATCTCCCTGTTCCCTATCTTTAAAAATGCACCTCTTTGAACACCATAGCCAGAAAGAAGATCTTTCTAGCAGCAGCTGCATTCCAATGGCAGCGTAGGGTGCTTGATTTTATTTGAGGACACCGCAATTTGATGACGTCAGTGGTAGGGCAGGAAGGTCCTGAAACAACTCTTACTCTGTTAGACTTAGGAGCCCTTGAACTAAGTGGCGCTAACACATGCTTACCGCCGCTTACAAATGGCGCTAGTGGGCCGTGTTCAAGAGCCACGCGCTAACTGTGGGCTCAGAATGTGCCACCCATGCGCTATAAAGCCCCATATTTTTAGCAAGGGGTGAGTTTGGGGACGGAGAGTAGGTGTGCTCCTCACTAATTGGTTAGCACGTGGGAACTGGCGTGTGCCGACTGATTAGCGCAGGATTAGCAAGGGAGCTCTTGCCTACAAAATAGGTGACAGTAAGGGATCACACGCTAATGATCACGCGCAAATAGGAAAATGGAAATTGCGGTTATTTTAGAGCCATGTTCTCGGTACACGGGTATCCCATGTGCCAGAAATAACGCAGGCCACTTTTTGCATCTCGCAGGTTTGTCCCTTACTATACATCTGTGTGCTGGGCAGAATGCGGGTGCTTGAGAACCCCCCCCCCCCATATTGAAGAAATTCCTTGACGGTGTCCAAGAAGAGAGACTTTGCGTTGAGTTTTGAAAAGTTGGCTTCCGTGTTATATTCCCACCCATCTACTTACCACTGTCTCTCCTATTACCATCCCCTCTTTCTGCCGTATCCGCACCCTATCACTCTCCACCGTAATTACGCCCTCAAACATGGATATACTGAAAACCTGATGAGCATTGGGCAGCATAGATCCAGAACACTGCGGCTAGGTTGATCTTCGCAAAAAGCAAAATCGATCATGCTTCCCTGCTTCTGTCAAAACTTCACTGGCTTCCGGTGATTTTTAGGATTCACTTTAAATGTACCTGCCTAATTTTCAAAATCCTACATGGCATTCTTCCTCCCCTAATCCCACTATCCTGGAATTCTTTGAGACCTGACATTACCAGATCCGCCCACAAACTCAAACTATCTTTCCCCTTGTTAAAAGGCGTCATGTATGCAGGTAAATTAAGGAAATCCTTTTCTTCAAATTCACTGAGCTTTGGAACAACCTCCCTGCCCCGCTGCGGAACCTCGGCTCATTCCAATTATTCCGAAAGCATCTGAAAACCTGGCTTTTCTCCAAAACGTAAAGCTATCTATTTAAAATGTAAAGCTATCTATCCTCTTCATAACCTCTAATTTCTTATTATGTTCTTCCCTCATTTATTGAATTATCTGTAAACTGTGCCGAGCTCTATCTTTATGGAGATGATGTGATATACAAACTTAAGGTTTCATTTCGTTTCATTTCTCTTCCTCTCTCTCCTTTTTTTCTCTCTTTCTCTTTAAAAGGCATCACGTATGCAGGTAAATTAGGGAAATCCTTTTTCTTCAAATTCACTGAGCTTTGGAACAACCTCTCTGCCCTGCTGCGGAACCTCGGCTCATTCCAATTATTCCGAAAGCATCTGAAAACCTGGCTTTTCTCCAAAACGTAAAGCTATCTATTTAAAATGTAAAGCTAGCTATCCTCTTCATAACCTCTAATTTCTTATTATGTTCTTCCCTCATTTATTGAATTATCTGTAAACTGTGCCGAGCTCTATCTTTATGGAGATGATGTGATATACAAACTTAAGGTTTCATTTCGTTTCATTTCTCTTCCTCTCTCTCTTTTTTTCTCTCTCTTTCTTTTTTCTCCCTTTCCCTCTTTTTTCTCCCTCTCTCTCTCTCTTTTTTCTCCCTCTCTCTCTCTCTTTTTTCTCTCTCTTCCTCTCTTTTTTTCTCTCTTTTCCTCTCTTTTTCTCTCTCTCTTTTTTTTTCTCTCTCTCTCCTTTTTTTCTCTCTTTCTCTTTCTCATTAAAAGGCGTCATGTATGCAGGTAAATTAGGGAAATCCCTTTTCTTCAAATTCACTGAGCTTTGGAACAACCTCTCTGCCCCGCTGCGGAACCTCGGCTCATTCCAATTATTCCGAAAGCATCTGAAAACTTGGCTTTTCTCCAAAACACAAAGCTATCTATTTAAAATGTAAAGCTAGCTCTCCTCTTCATAACCTCTAATTTCTTATTATGTTCTTCCCTCATTTATTGAATTACCTGTAAACCGTGCTCCAAATGGTTCAAAATACTGCAGTAAAAATTTTATTTAACGCAAAAAAATATGATCATGTCACGCCTCTTTTACACAAAGCTCATTGGCTGCCTATAGAGCATAGGATCACCTACAAAATTCTACTACTAACCTTTAAAACGAAAGTGAATAGCCAGCTAGAATTTATTAATAATTTGCTTATCCCCTATAATCAAACTAGGACCCTACGATCTACCGCGCATAATCTCCTTACTGGTCCCTCATTGAAACATATCAGTACAATGAGGACCACAATTTTTTCCGTTAATGCTCCTTTTCTCTGGAACAGTATCCCTAACTACTTGCAGGAAATACAACACTGATCAATTTTAAGTTAATGCTAAAGACATTCCTTTTCCGCGATGCTTTTGTAACCTAAACTATTCTTTTCAGGATGACTTAGTTTTAAGTAACATCTCCATTTTCATTTCCCCAACCTTTTGTTCTTCCCTTTAAGTGTTTTCTTTTCTTTCTATCAATTGTAGTTCTAATCCCTTCTTCCCTTTGGTCCCTGTTCGTCTGTGTCCTTAAAACGTTTTTTCCCTTGGTTTGTTTTAGACTAAATTATATTTTAATTGGTATATTGTTAAGGCATTTTTGTACACTGTCTAAAACAGTGTTCTTCAACCACCGGTCCGTGGACCAGTGCCGGTCCACAGAAATTTCCTGCCGGTCCACAGGACCAGCACGTGCATCAGGCCCAAAACAGTGTTCTTCAACTGCCGGTCCTCGGTGCGATCGATGCGGCGTTATTTTCGAGCCAGCTCCCTCTTCCTCACTGATTCAGTGCACAAAGCCACGGGCAGTGGCTCCTACGCGCGTCCTGTGCCTGAACCGGAAGCCTTCTCTCTGACGTCGCAACGTCAGAGGGAAGGCTTCCACATGAGGTGCAGGACGCACAAGGAGCCACTGCCCGCAGCTTTGTGCACTGCATCAGTGAGGAAGAGGGAGCCGGCCTGAAGATAACACCAGGGGCGGCATAAAATGGCCAGGCGGGAGCAGGCCAGAAGGTAAGGCATAGCATGGAGGGAGGGAGACAACAAAGGTAGGGGGGAATGATTTTATTTTTGAATTTTGTGATTGAATTATGTCAATTTTGAGAATTTACATCTGCTGTCAGTGTGTTTTGTGTAGTTTAATTTTGTGGTTAACCATTATGTGTTGTTAATAAGATTATATTGTGTGTATCTATGAAAAATGAATGGAAAAAATAGTGCTATAATTAGTACTATTATGGGGGCGGGGTCTGGGGTGGAGATTGGGTAGAGAAGGGCGGGGTCTGGCCCACGACTTAGCCCAGTGGTCTTCAACCGCCAGTCCGCGGACTGATGCCGGTCCACAAAATAATTATTTTATTTCTGCCGGTCCATAGGTGTAAAAAGGTTGAAGAACACTGGCCTAGAAGGTTCGAGTGGGCGGTATAGTAAATTTGAAATAAACTTGAAACTTGAGATGATGCGGTATACAAACTTAAGGTTTAGTTTAGTTTAGCATTGGAGCATTTAACGCTCCGGCCCAGTGGCGTAATGAGTGTGAGAGGCGTCCAGGGCGATGGTGCCCCTCCCCCACATCATGCACTTGCCCCCTTCCCTTCTCCCGTACCTCCAGTTCACCACCGTGACCGACGACCTCAACGTGCTCCTCGTGACCGTGTCCTCTCCCTCTGATGTCACTTCCTATGTGCGTCACCCAGAAGTGACATCAGCGGCAGCCGACGTGGAGCACGTTGAAGTTGTTACTTGCGGTGGTGAGGTACAAGGGAAGGGGGGGCGCACGTGTGGCAGGGGAGGAGTGGGAAGAGGCGATGGGGCGGAGAGTAGGAGGGGTGCTGGTGCCCCCATCATGACGGCACCCAGAGTGGACTGTCCCCCCCCACCACCTTACTATGCCAGTGCTCTGGGCCACAGTAAAAACCTGTACTGTAGCTTAGTATCAGGGGGAGGGGAAGTAAATGTTTTAATGTATCTATACTTTTACTTAGGGGTCCTTTTACTAAGGCACGTATGCTAAATGTTAACGTGTCCATAGAATATAATGGATGCGTTTGCGTGCGCTAATATTTAGTTCAGTACAATCTCATTATAATGGACTCACTTATAACAGAACCTCGCCTATAGCGGACGAGGTTCGCTGGTCCCGGCCGAACGCCATTATAAACATACAGAAAATCATCAGATATAGCGGACTCGCATATAACGGGCTTTCGGATATAACGGACAACTATTTTGCTCCCCAGAGCCGCTTTCAGCTGTAGTTTTATTCGGCTATAACGGACATGCAGGCTCCGCCTACAAAGCACGTGGTATGCCGGTGATATACTGTAGTATCAAAAAGCAGCCCAGAAAAGAAATGACAGAGTATTTTTCTTTCCAGTACAGTGTTCTGGTTTGCTGAGTTTTGTTATTATTTGTGCAGTGACTGTTGTTCATCGATTTACGTTTGTTTCCAGTTGCCCTAAATAAAGTTTTTTTAAAAATGCAGCTCTGGATATAACGGACCGTTTTTCCAGGTCCCTTGAAGTCCATTATAATGAGATTATTAAAGGATACATTTATTTTTACTTTTACTTAAGAATTTTGACCAAGTGCTTTGAACCACACTGAGCGTGTGTCTGTGTGTGCAGATATGTACCTATAGGCTATTATTGTAAACCATGTGACCTCCTAGTTTACAGAATTGTCTTTTACGTGCTTTCTCTTTTGACGTGAGCTGTTTTATGAGTGTTGCAGTGTAATAGCTGCTAATACTTTCATACCTCCAGAGGTCATTTAAGTAAAAGGTATCGACTGTAGCAGGAATGTCGTTGGAAGACCAGCAGGCCAAAACTCAGACTTGGCAGGGCTTTTGAAACCCTGGGCAAGCCATCAGATGCCTAATCCCCACTGGCTGCCTTTTCTAGAAGCTCTGTGTATTTATGTCTTCAAGATGCCCTTGACGTGAAGTCAAGAAGTGACTCACTTCACTGACTGATAATTTACGAAACCACTGGGAATGACAACAAGCAAAAAAAAAACCCCCAAAAATCATGGCAGAGTTTTCATAGAGCTGTTCAAACCCAAAGAAATGTCAAAGAGCCTCTGAAAAGGTCTCAGGCTTAAATCTGTGAAGGGGAATCCTATGATGGGCGCCCTTTTAGGCAGGTAAGGGTACACTTACCTACTACAACTGCTACTGGGACAGAATGAAGGTCCATCAAGCCCAGTATCCTGTTTCTAACAGTGGCCAACCCAGGTCACAAGAACCAGGCAGAAATCCAAAGAGCTGAGATTGTGATGTCATAATGCCTCATTCCACCAATGCTAAGAGACAAATTCATCAGTGATGTCATAATAATAATAATAATTTATTTCTTATATACCTCTATACCGTGAAGTTCGAAGCGGTTTACAATAAAGATATATTTGACAGTACATGGGATACAAATGGGTTACAATGGCTTGACTGTCCTATACTTGGCTCACATAAGAACATCAGAATTGCTGTACTGGGACAGACTGAATGTTCATCAAGTATCCTGTTTCCAACAGTGGCCAACCCAGGTCCAAATACCTAGCTAGATCTCAAGGAGTAAAACAGATTTTATGCTGCTTATGCTAGGAATAAGCAATGAACTTCCCTAAGCCATCTCAATAATGGCCTAAGGACTTCTATTGTAGGAAATTATCCAAACCTTTTTAAACCCTGCTAAACTAACTGATTTCACCACATTCTCCGGCAACAAATTCCAGAGTTTAATTACAATTGCAAACATGCCAGTAGGCTTAAGCACTTTTCTGTGATGGTGTCCGAAATGTCGATATAGTGTGTACGTTTAAGGGGGCATAAGCATGGGCAGAGCTTGCAATTATGATTGCAATTTACAGAGTATTGTCACTCGCGAATGTCCCCGCGCAGGTTGCGTGATGATACCGGGTTATGCTAGAATTCCGTGACGAAATCTGGGCGCCCAGATGCCATTGGAGGAGTGTGTGGCGCAGTGGTTGGATCTACAGCCTCAGCACTCTGGGGTTGTGGGTTCAAACCCCGCGCTGCTCCTTGTGACCCTGGGCAAGTCACTTAATCCTCCATATCCCCAGGTACATTAGATAGATTGTGAGCCCACCGGGACAGAGAGGGAAAATGCTTGAGTACCTGATTGTAAAAACCGCTTAGATAACCTTGATAGGCGGTATATAAAATCCTAATTAAAAACTTAATTATAGAACAGACCAATAATCTTCATTCATTTTTTAAAAGTTGGGGCCACTTTGGATCCAGTGACCTGAAGGTGAGCCAGCAAATATCTACCCATGAGAAGTCATGACACTGCTGCCCAGTATGTGTCGATGGCATCCAGCTCACCAACCAACCTTCAAACCGTTTGTTGGGCGTATCCTTGAGGAAGGGTATAGAAGTCCTGTGTAGAAGAGACCAGGTGAAGACCCCTGAAATTTCCCCCATTTAAGCAGAAACAGGCCAATACGGATGGAGCCTAAAATGAATGCTTAAAAAGTAAAAATGGACTCTGACTAACAAACTCTAACAAACTGTCAGCTCTGAAAGACACTTCTGCTTTCTTGAAGGAAAGGTCAACCACAAAACACAGCTGGAAAGGAAGACACTGAAATTGATGTAAGAAATTCATCAAGAAACTGGGCTGTGCAGTGTAAGAACAAGGGATGTAAGGAAGTAAAAACTAACCACAGAGCTAAAAACCATTAGGCCAGGTGCTCGGAGGCGGGGCTTGGTATATTAACAGGACATTTCGGGGAAATCAGGGTAGAATTAAGAAATCATAAGGGGTGTGGTAACACAGTATCACTCATGTTAACCAATCATTAGATTAATAAATGAGATAATAAATATGATTAACCAATGAAAATGTGAAATGTAACATGCATCAAGGTGGGCCAGAGCTGTCAGAGTCCTATAAAAGAGGGCTCCCGGGACCAGAGCTTCAGAACTCTTTGGAAGTTCTCCATCAGTCTGGCCAGCCTGATGTATGCTCTATCACTCTGTATGCTGTGTGATTTGTTCCTGTAAGCTACCATTTGATTATTAAACTCATAATGTTTGAACCAGCATAAAGGGAGTCGAGTGGTCTGTCTGTGAAGGCCTAGGGTCTTCATCCTCACGGATGTGCATTTCCAAAAGGCAGAGAAAAATGCCTTGTCCTTCAAGCATTATATTTATTCATTCAATTTTCTATACCGTTCTCCCAGGAGAGCTCAGAATGGTTTTTACATGAGTTTATTCAGGTACTCGAGCATTTTCCCTGTCTGTCCTGGCGGGCTCACAATCTATCAAATGTATCTGGGGCAAAGTTTCAGCTTTCTGTGGGTCCGAATAGCTGTGGATGTCAGTGCCCTGGGGGGTGAAAAAGAGCACTGTGCTGCAGGGCAAGCACTGGGGGCAGGATTTATGTGGCATGGTGAAGGAGAAGGCCCGCAAGATGTGGAAACAAAGGAAGGGCAAGGGGCTCGCAGCGATGTGAGGCTAAACACCCTGGAAGAGCGTACGCTGCAAACCATATGTTGCAAGCAGGTCATGGTGGTGTGGACATATTTGCGGTGTCCAGCAGTGGAACAAATGGTGCAGTGGGTGTGTTGGGAGGTGGGGGGGGGGGACATTGGGTTTCTGGTACAGACTGAACAGTTTGATTGCAACAGTTTTGTGTTTTTTCTTATGGAGAATCTGGATGAGGGAACATCTAGCAGGTGCCCAGGGGGTCCATGTCACTCTGGCACGTCTGAAGAGGATGGTGAGTTGTGTGGGCACACTAGGCTTGATGAGGGGGGGGGAAGTTCAGGTACAACTGCAGTTTTTTCCTTTTTAGGAACTGTGTCCCTTTTGTACCCTGAGGAACCACAGGGCGAGGGGGATATACTCGACCTTGTCACTTGCTCAGTGGAGGAAAAGGAGGAACAGGCTCCAGCTCCAGATCTTGTGTATTCCCCCAGGGATAGACAGCTTTTGTTTTGTGCTGCAGAATCTGTTGATTCCCCCCCCCCCATTCGGGAGAGGCGCTCAGGCTCCTGGATGTCTCCTCCCAGGCAGGCTGTAGCTCCTGAGGCAGGAAAATTGGAAGGCTGACACCCATAGCCTGCTGAAAGAGATCACTGAGGGAACTTGGATCTTCAGAGACAGAACCAGGAGCTGGTAATGGAGCTGCGGAGGTCGCCACAGTGCTTCTCATCCTGTTTTACTGTTCTATGCTGTATGGCACAGGCCATTATTGACCTCTGATGGGTTTTTTCTCCACAGGTTTCCATAACAGTTACACTGTAGTCACGCCTTCCCGTTTTGTTGACCACCCTCTAACCCCGAAGAGATTCCAGGTGTGACACGACAAATTCCAGAATTTTAATTTATTTTTAAAAATTCCCTTCATAAGTATACACTAGATTAGATGACATATAAGTTGCGTACGCAAGTCAGTCAATGTTATGAGCGTCTGTGTGCGTAAGGCTAGAACCACCCAGACAAGCATCTTTCTTTGACATGATTGGTCCTTGAAAACTAACGGCAAGTATGTTTTTTTTATTTTTTATGCAAGTAGTTATCCTAACTTGAGCAACAAAGCAATCAAGGCTTTGTTACCGTTTGGATCGTCTTATCTTTGCGAACTTGGATTTTCAGCACCGACAGAAGTTACATCGAAAAAAAAGAGAACAACTGCAGATGGTGGATGATGAAATGTGCGTTTGCTTGTTGACTATTGAGCCACCTTTGGAAAATCACTAATATCTTTGAATGTAGGAGTTTGACAGTTATAGAACCTAAAGGCCTTGAACTGTTAATCTTTAGCCAAGGCCTTTCCTACTTGCGGCCTCAACGCCAGTGGGCAGGATTGGAGTTCTTTTGTGGAGTGTCCATATTCGTTCATCTGGTGGGGTCGGAGAGTTGCTGAGGTAATGGAGGTCAGCTGAGGAGAGATCGATATTCGGCTAGCTGGGGTGAGCGTCAACAGAGGAGGCGGCCTCTGAGGGCGTCCTACGTGCTGGCGCTCCTGTTAAAAGCCGAGGAGACCAACAACGGCAGAGCCAGAGACAGGGGTTACGGAAGCCCCTTACACAGTAACATAGTAACATAGTAGATGACGGCAGATAAAGACCCAAATGGTCCATCCAGTCTGCCCAACCTGATTCAATTTTAATTTTTTAATTTTTTCTTCTTAGCTATTTCTGGGCAAGAATCCAAAGCTTTACCCGGTACTGTTCTTGGTTCCAACTGCCGAAATCTCTGTTAAGACTTACTCCAGCCCATCTACACCCTCCCAGCCATTGAAGCCCTCCCCGGCCCATCCTCCACCAAACGGCCATATACAAATACAGACCGTGCAAGTCTGCCCAGTACTGGCCTCAGTTCAATATTTAACATTATTTTCTGATTCTAAATCCTCTGTGTTCATCCCACGCTTCTTTGAACTCAGTCAGTTTTACTCTCCACCACCTCTCTCTGGTTTTACCATTTTCCTTTCTCTGGAAAAGATTTTGTTCTACGTTAATACCCTTCAAGTAATTGAACGTCTGAATCATACAGCTGGCGAATCAGCCCTGTCAGAGGCAGCTGACTGAAGAGTCTTCCTTCTCTCCTGCCTCTGTGAACCTCTTCAGTTCTCCTGCCTTTGGCCTGGGCAGTGGCACCTTCCCTTGCCATCCTAAGTGGAGACCAGGCTGCCTTAATGACAGATTTTAAATTCCTCCCCGTTATTTTCTTTCTTTTTGATTTTACTTGTTTTTGTTGTTATTGATTGATTGATTGATCTGTCCAGTTTATGAGACAATCTTTATTGTGAACCACTTAGAACTTGGTATGGTATTAGCGGTATACAAAAAAAAAGTTATTATTATTATTAATTTGCCCTCAAAAACAAGCACATCCATCGCATTGATTAGCAATTCTATTTTATCTACTTTAGTTTCACCATTGTTACAAACACCCAGACATAGCTTAAACAACTTTAAATAAATCTCAAATTTAATTTTCTGTTGGTTTTGCAATTTTATCATTTCAATTGTAATGTGCCTTGAAAAACATTTGCTCTGTTTAGTAGGGCTAAAAAGGTTTGAGAGACACTGGCCTACCCCAACAATTCTATGCAACCACCCTTCATCATCTTCCTTATATGGGTACAAGTGGATCGATTTTCACTCTGTCAAAAATGACAAAGACTAGGGGACACTCGATGAAATTACAGGGAAATAATTTTAAAACCAATTGAAGGAAAGTTTTTTCACTCAGAGAGAATAGTTAAGCTCTGGAACGCGTTGCCAGAGATTGTGGTAAGAGCGGATAGCGTAGCTGGTTTTAAGAAAGGTTTGGACAAGTTCCTGGAGGAAAAGTCCATAGTCTGTTATTGAGAAAGACATGGGGGAAGCTGCTACTTTTTGGGTTTTGGCCAGGTGCTAGTGACCTGGATTGGCCACCGTGAGAACGGGCTACTGGGCTTGATGGACCATTGGTCTGACCCAGTAAGGCTAGTCTTATGTTACTTTTTTAGGCCTACAAAATAGTTTTGCAGGCTGGCTGTCACCACTCCTACTCCCTCCCTGGGCTTCATCTTCTAACAGAGGTATATAGCAAATTCACTCCTTCGCAAGTTGATATCACCCTAACCTCCTTAAATGTTTGTTTCTTTACTTGTAGTTGGTACGGGGACTTTGACGCCGATGCACCTCCCCCCTCCCCCCCCCCCCCCCACCCACCCATAGATACAGAAGAAGCTGAAGAGTGAGGTATGTACCGCTCCCTCTTATCCCTAACATTGCATCCTCTTTTGCAATCATCACCCATTACTTTTTTCTGTTCCTTGTAGCCCTATCCGTGGTATACAGATGAGAAGATGGCCATTGTTAATTACGGCAACTGGTGTACAGCGATTAGATTGATGCCCTGTTAACAGTTTGTAAGCTGATATTGTATAGTTTATAAGTTTCTATTGTAAGCAGTTAACTGTTATTTCCCCCCATGTCTTTAGGTTACAGTTGAAAAGTGAATTAATGCATTTTTCCCCCATATGTTTTGCACATGTTACAGTTCAAACAAAAAATTTGGGGTTTTAAAAGCAACAAACCAAACCAATGGGTTTCACTCTTATTTATTTCCCAAAATATTATGTGTGTGCTGGGGGTGGCTGGCCTAAGGGCAAGGGGGAGGAATAGTCAGGCCACCACAGGATGCACCGGGCAGGTAGGGTTTTTGGGGGGGAGAGGGGGGGAAGGGAGGGTTTCAATTGTAATCTGATATAGAAATAGGGTTTATTTTTCAAGGTTAAAAACTTCTCAGGATGCACCTCTTTAGTGACGATCTAGCAATCCGTATTAGCACTTTGGAAATACCGTACATCCCCTGATATCTTTTAAAAGCTTACCATGCCAGCCCTAGGCTAGAGAAGAGAGAGAAAAGAAGGGCTCTGGTTGGGCTTTACAGAATTTGGTAAATTCCTACCAGGTCCAGCCTTAGGAATAACACCACCCTATGGAAAAGCCAAACAATTCTTTGTACTGCCCTGCCCAGACCTGTAGCTTTCCCCGAAAGCAGGGGTGTCAAAGTCCCTCTTCGAGGGCCGCAATCCAGTCGGGTTTTCAGGATTTCCCCAATGAATATGCGTGAGATCTATTTGCATGCACTCCTTTCATTGTATGCTAATAGATCTCATGCATATTCATTGAGGAAATCCTGAAAACTCAACTGGATTGTGGCCCTCGAGGAGGGACTTTGACACCCCTTCCCTAAAGGGTCATTCAGTTCCTTAAAGGATCAAGGCGCAGCACAATATAATCATCAATGCATGATGTTGGGTAGGGTTACCGGGAAAACCCGGACAGTCTTTTTAGAGGACTTTCCAAAACCTGGCATTTGGAAAGCCCCGACGAGCTCCAGCTGCGTCTTGAGGGCCTCTGCACTTGCAAAAGAAGAAAGGAGGCTTTGTGGGGGTGGGGCTGGAAGTGAAAGTAGGCGGGGCTGGGGTGGAAAGGGTGAGAGGAGGAGGAAGATGGAAAGGAGGTAAATCATGGAAAGTTCTGGCATGGAAAGATCCTTGTAAGTCCTGACATTAAACCAGGTGAAGTGGGATAAGGAAAAACCAGAAGCTCACAGAAACTTTTCTCTCTCTACAGAAACTTCTCTCTCTCCCTGCAACTGGTATCTTATTTCTGCAGCTGATAGAAACAGTAGATTAACTATGAAAATATATTTCACACCATTTACCAAAGAGCATGCAAAGATGGGGAAATGCCCTGTTTTTAAGTTCAGTTAGCTACTGTATCAGTGAAACTTGAGAAAAAAGCAACAGGTCCTGATGCTGCGGTTTAGCACCAGGGCCCACCCAGCCAGATATCATGAAAAGATAAACACAGACCATGGTCCGAAGATAGAATTCTCAGAAGATAGAATTCTCAAGAATTATCATCTAATAGCAGGTGTCAGAAATGTGGTGCAGCTGGGAGGGGGTTTTGATGCTCGGAATTGCTTATATGGTATAGGGAAGAGGCATTTCTGGGAAAAGGTTAGGTCTGAACCAGTAGCCAAATTTGACCAAATTTTCCATCTGCAAATTTTTGCCCAAGGCCCAACCCTGTTTCTCCAGCCATCCCTAAACTAAACTAAACCTTAAGCTTATATACCATATCTACTCTATAAAGATAGAGCTCGGCACGGTTTACAAAAAATTACAAAAAAGGAAAATATAAAAGGAATTAGTAGTTATAGAGAGAGAAGAAAAATTTACATTTTTGAAAATAGCTAAGTTTTCAGATGTTTTCGAAATAATTGGAAAGAGCCGAAATTACGCAACTGGACAGGAAAATTATTCCAAAGCTCAGTAATTTTAAAGTAAAGAGATTTCCCTAATTTTCCAATATAGATAACGCCTTTTAACGAGGGGAAAGATAATTTAAGCTTTTGGATAGATCTGGTAATATCAGGTCTCGCAGAATTCTAAAATAGAGGAATTAAAGGAGGAAGAATGCCACGCAAAATCCCTCCTGCTATCCATGCTGTTTCTCTAGCCTTCCCTTCCTCCATGCTTTTTCTCCCTCCCTCCATGCTGTTTCTATAGCCCCCTCCTTTATTTCATGCTGTTTTTCCAGCTCTCCCTTCCTTCCTTCCTCCATGCTGTTTCTCTCTCCCTCCATGCTGTTTCTAGAGCCCCCTCCTTCGTTCCATGCTGTTTTTCCAGCTCTCCCTTCCTTCCTTCATGCTGTTTATCCCTCCCTCCATGCTGTTTCTAGAGCCCCCTTCTTCGTTTCATGCTGTTTTTCCAGCTCTCCCTTTCTTCCTTCCTCCATGCTGTTTCTCTCTCCCTCCATGCTGTTTCTAGAGCCCCCCTCCTTCGTTTCATGCTGTTTTTCCAGCTCTCCCTTCCTTCCTTCCTCCATGCTGTTTCTCTCTCCCTCCATGTTGTTTCTCTCTCCCCCTCCTTCGTTTCATGCTGTTTTTCCAGCTCTCCCTTCCTTCCTTCCTTCATGCTGTTTCTCCCTCCCTCCATGCTGTTTCTAGAGCCCCCTCCTTCATTTCATTCTGTTTTTCCATGTCTCCCTTCCTTCCTCCATGCTGTTTCTAGAGCCCCCTCCTTCATTTCATGCTGTTTTTCCAGCTCTCCCTTCCTTCCTTCCTTCATGCTGTTTCTCCCTCCCTCCATGCTGTTTCTAGAGCCCCCCCTTCGTTTCATGCTGTTTTTCCAGCTATCCCTTCCTTCATGCTGTTTCTCCCTCCCTCCATGCTGTTTCTAGAGCCCCCTCCTTTGTTTCATGCTGTTTTTCCAGCTCTCCCTTCCTTCCTTCCTCCCTGCTGTTTCTCCCTCCATCCATGCTGTTTCTAGAGCCCTCTCTTTCATTTCATGCTGTTTTTCCAGCTCTCCCTTCCTTCCTTCCTTCATGCTGTTTTTCCAGCCTCCTCCCATCCTTACCTTCGACTCTGCTTCACCTCAAGGCCTCTCTAGCTCCCACCTCCCTCACCTACCTCCTCCCGGCCACTGTGATTGAATTTTTGGACAGACGGCAGCAGCAACGAGGTTAGCCTGTCCCGGAAGCCGCCTCTCTGTAAGTCCTGCCTATGCGGGAACAGGAAGTCGCTGCAGAGAGGTGGCTTCTGGGGCAGGCCTGCAGTAGCAGGCTCACCTCGTTGCTGGCACTGGCTGCCCGATGATTCAATCACAGTGGCCGGGCCTGGGGAGGAGGTAGATTGGGGAATCAGAAGAGCCACTTAAACCTGGACAGACCCCCCCATCTTTAAAAAATGAGCCGGGCACCAGGACAGTCCTTGAAAAAGCCACTGAATCCACATAAGTGCCATTTCATCCAAAATCCATTTTGGGGCAGCAGCCATTTCCTTTACAGCCCTTAGCTACACCTCTGGCTTAAACCCTTGTCATAGACCAATTCCATTAATGTATATGGACTTAACTGGATTGAGCTGGTCAGTGTTCTTCTATATTGAACAGCTATTTTATTCAGTTTTATTTGAATTAAATTCCTGATGAAGCTCTTATGAAAATAAGAAGAGCGAAACGGGGACTCTCCGTCGAGCATCTATCAAGCTGGGTACAAAAAATCCCAAGCTAAGTATAAGACTATAAGAGTATTAAGATTAAGGGCTCCAATAGAGGACATTTATCAACAAAAAATAGTAAAAATAATGAAAAAAAAGTCCATAAAGGTTTTTGACCAGTGATAGCCCTAGGCCTTTTTTCTCCCCCATAATAAATAACAAATATTGCATTAATTTAATTCAAATAGAACTGAATAAAATTTCTGTGCAATAGAGAAGAACATTGACCAACTCGATCCAGTTAAGCCAATATACATTAATGGAATTGGTTGAAGTCCTTCCTGCCTATTTAATGCCCATTACCTCCCCCTCCCAATTAGGATAGTGGCCTTACTCCTGTCAGACTCTCCCAAAATGGGCAGTGCTTCCTGTTGGGCTTATGGGCTTTCCCAGCCTTCCAGAACATTTCCCCATATCTCTTACGGCTGGACCAGAGCTGTCATTGTTCTCCACTTTCCTTTCTTAAAAAGGAAATGCCTCTTTCGCCTGACAGGCAGTGGCGTAGAAAGAGGGGAGGGGTCTGCACTGGGCATCATGTTGGGGGGGGACGCTGGCACCCCTCCTGCTCTCCGTCCCCCTCTTCCCACTCCTCCCATTACCACGTGCGCACCCCTTTCCTTCATACCTCTACTCATTCACCACTGCGAGGAACAACTTTTAACGGGCTCCTTGCGACCACGTCGTCTGTCCCACTGACGTTACTTCTGGGTGCCCTGTATAGGAAGTAACATCAGAGGGAAAACCAATGGGGGTTGTGCGGAGCACATTGAAGTTCTTGTTGCTCGCGGCGGTGTACACCTCGAGGTGCGGGGGAAGGGAAGAAGGTGGGGGGAGGGGCACCACCGCTCCGGGTGCCTTTCACCCCCGCTACGCCACTGCCTGTCAAATCTTAAAGGGGAAACAAACTTTATTTAGTCTCTCTCAGCGTTAGCATGGCATCAGGGAGCCAGAGCGCCCCCCTGTGACTGGGCCTGTATCTGCCACATAACACATGCATGTACTATCAAGAAAGAGTGTGGACTCTACTCGAATTCAAAAGAGTCTTTCTGGAAGATCGTGCACTATTGAGAACGTGGGAGAAACACAAAAGTTTGTGTGCGTGTTTTTTTTTTCCTGCTTGTTTAATTTGCCAACGATCTAACGGAATTAGAAAAGGCACCGAGAAGGGCAACAAAAATGATCAAAGGGATGGGACGACTTTCCTATGAGGAGAGGCTAAAGTGGCAAAGGGCTCTTCAGCTGGGAGAAGAGACGGCTCAGGAATGATACGATAGAGGTCCATAAAATACTGAGTGGAGTAGAAAGGGTAGATGAAGGACTAGGGGGCAGGCGATGAAGCTGCGAAATAGTATTTCTTCACACATTGTTTTTGTATTCTTTTGGTTTTCTTGCTTTGTGTATGTTTAACTGGAAACCGCTCTGACTCTAGGCAGTATATTAAGTTTTTAAACAAATAAATACATTTTTGAATTTGTTGCCAGAGAATGTGGTAAAATCTGTTACCTTAGCGGGGCTTAAAAAGGTTTGGATAACTTCCTAAAAGAGAAGTCCATAGGCCATTGTGACATCACTGCTGAGGTTGGCTCTTAGGCATTGGTGGAATGAGGCATTATGACATCACAATCTCAGCTCTGGAATGTTGCTACTCTTTGGGTTTCTGCCAGGTACTTGGGACCTGGGTTGGCCACTGTTGGAAACAGGGTACTGGGCTTGATGGACCTAGTAGGGCAATTCTTATGTTCTTATGTGAGCCAAGTATAGGACAATCAAGCCATTATGACATCACTGATGAGGTTGGCTCTTAGGTATTGGTGGAATGAGGCATTATAACATCACAATCTCAGCTCTGGAATGTTGCTACTCTTTGGGTTTCTGCCAGGTCCTTGGGACCTGGGTTGGCCACTGTTGGAAACAGGGTACTGGGCTTGATGGACCTAGTAGGGCAATTCTTATGTGAGCCAAGTATAGGACAATCAAGCCATTGTGACATCACTGATGAGGTTGGCTCTTAGGTATTGGTGGAATGAGGCATTATGACATCACAATCTCAGCTCTGGAATGTTGCTACTCTTTGGGTTCCTGCCAGGTACTTGGGACCTGGGTTGGCCACTGTTAGAAACAGGAAACTGGACTAGATGGACCTTTGGTCTGTCCCAGTATGACAATTCTTTTGTCATTTCCAATAGATGCACAGTCCTGGACGCTAAGTATAGCTCCCCATTCTAATATTATACCTTTATAGAGACTTTTTCTGGCTGCAGAATGATCTGCAATTACTGATATCAACATTATTTTTTACTTTGTTTATGCTTGGTAATTTCAGATCCCACCTTGGACCCATCCCAAGAAGCGCCTCTGTTTTCTGCCTGACTTGAGCGCGGCCGCGACATGCGGTCGCTTTTGGTACGCTCCTTCCGCTGGCTGGCTCCAAAAATCTCAGTAAACCTGAGAAAAGATTGTTAATTTATCTTGGCAGGATCGTGCGCTGTAAAAGCAATCCTTGAAACAGCCCTGTACATTAATCACTTTGCAGAGACAAAGCGGTGTTAAGTTGGAAACCCGACAGACAAGCCTGCTCCTTCTGTCAGCTGAGCAAAAAGATAGGCAAGTTTAAATACAGCAACAGAGCGAGACTGAGAAAAATGAGACCAGGGTCATGGCAAAACTGCAAGGATTGCTTTTCTCTTTCTGCTACAATTTGA
Organism: Geotrypetes seraphini; assembly: GCF_902459505.1. Taxonomy (NCBI): domain Eukaryota; kingdom Metazoa; phylum Chordata; class Amphibia; order Gymnophiona; family Dermophiidae; genus Geotrypetes; species Geotrypetes seraphini. Next base: position 134,089,185 of record NC_047084.1, on the reverse strand, counting down.
AAGCATCCCCGGGCCAGCATGCCTCTGTACAGAAGGGCAATTTTAAGATTATTTTACAGCATTTAAATAATGTTCTAATGCTGTATAAACACCTGCAATCTGTCTGTATCTTTGTATACATGTAGCTCTGTTTATAATTTGGAAGGAAGTGTACGGTTTCTGTTTTAAATGTGATGTACATTAATCAAATGTTTTAATATTTATTTGATATAAAAATAGGGAAATACATGCACTTAAGGAAGAATCAAAATGGCCAATGACTCCATGTCATATTGTTTTGATCTGTATATTATTACTAGTCTTTAAGTCCGTTACATTAACAGGTGCTAGAATAGATGTGTGTCTGTCTGTCTTTCTTTCTTTCTGTCTCTCTCTTTCCTCGGCTGTCCACCACCACCCCTTGCCTGCTCTCCTTGTCCAACAGTAGGCCTTCTACCTTCCTTTTACCTCCCCCCTGTCCAGCAGCACCTCTTACCTGATCCCCCTGTCTAGCAGTAGGCTTTCTCCTTTCCCTGCTCCCCCTGTCCAGCATCCGCTAGCCCGGGCAGCCTCAGGGCTTTTGCTAGGCCGGCCCATCTCGCATTATCAAAGTGGGCCGGCCTAGCAAATGCCCCGCAGCTGCTGCGTTTGCTGGTCCGGGGGTGAGAAGAGGCGTCCTGGCAGCGGCAGAACAGGAGTCAAACCGCCACCACCGCTGAAATTGCTGCACGCGCCGCAAGCCGCCCCACGCACCTCCAATGGAATTCGGCACAGAGGCACACAGCAGGGTCACAAAACCCTAAGTGCGCATGTGCACTTAGGGTTTTATTATAGAGGATTAAGCTTCCTAAGGGTGAAACTATCAGACCCATCAGTATCAGGAGGATGAAATGGAAACTGTGTTAAATAGAGGTTGACCGAATTTTGGTTTCGGATTCGGTACCATAACTGGACCGAATTCTGGGTTTGGTTTTCGGCCATAAAAGCCTGTGCATTTTCAGCTGAAACCAAAAACTCACTCCCCCCCCCTCGTGATTACTTCCTACTTTAGGAAGGCATGTTGGTCTAATGCAGGGGTGGGCAACGAGGGCCACAATCCAGTCGAGTTTTGGGGATTTCCCCAATGAATATGCATGAGATCCATTTGCATACAATGGGAGGAAGTGTATGCAAATAGATCTCATGCATATTCATTGGGGAAAACCTGAAAACCTGACTGGATTGCAGCCCTCGTTGCCCACCCCTGGTCTAATGCCATCTTTGGGAGGCGGGAACAAACCTTACCTGCTCCTGCCTCGTGTCACTACTCCATCATAAAGGCTGCTTGGGCTTCCTGTGATAGCCTTACGCCTGCCTGTGCTGTTTTCAATCACAAAATGGCTGTCAGGGCCTCCCGCAACAGTCTATAGACATTGACGGAACTGCAGAGCTGCACTTAACGCTCTCATTCACTCTTATCATTTCCAAAATGGATTACTGTAACTCATTATATAAAAACATCACCCAGATTCAACTCATGCTCTTTGTTTTTCTTTCCTAGATGCATAAATGCAAGGTTATGCATCTAGGAAAGAAAAACAAAGAGCATGAGTATAAGATGCTGGGGGTGACATTAGCCAAATGCGAACAAGAAAGGGATTTGGGGGTACTGATAGACAGAACCCTAAAGCCTTTGGCTCAATGTGCGGCGGCGGCGAAGAAAGCAAACAGGATGTTGGGCATGATTAAGAAGGGGATCACGAGCAGATCGGAAGAGGTCATAATGCCACTTTACAGAGCAATGGTCAGACCTCACTTGGAATACCGTGTCCAACACTGGTCCCCATACCTAAAGAAGGATATAACTCTGCTGGAGAGGGTGCAGAGACGAGCCACAAAACTAGTCAAAGGTATGGAGAATTTGAGCTACAAAGAACGCCTCCGAAAACTGGGACTGTTCACCCTCGAAAAGAGAAGATTGAGAGGGGATTTGATAGAGACTTTTAAAATATTAAAAGGATTTGATAAAATTGACCAGGAAACAGCATTACTGACATTTTCAGATGTGACACGGACAAGAGGTCATAGCTTGAAACTGAGTGGCAGCAGGTTCAGGACAAATGTCGGGAAGTTCTGTTTCACACAGCGAGTGGTTAGCGCTTGGAATGCTCTCCCGGAGGAGGTTAGAAACATAGAAACATAGAAGATGACGGCAGAAAAGGGCCACAGCCCATCAAGTCTGCCCACTCCAACAACCCTACCTCCTTGAATTTACCCCCCTAGAGATCCCACATGTGTATCCCATTTCCTTTTAAAATCCTTCACGCTGCTGGCCTGAATCACCTGAGGTGGAAGTTCATTCCAACGATCGACCACCCTTTCGGTGAAGAAAAACTTCCTGGTATCGCCATGAAATTTCCCACCCCTGATTTTCAGCGGATGGCCTCTTGTGGCAGAGGGGCCTTTAAAAAAGAAGATATCATCTTCCACCTCAATACGGCCGGTGATATATTTAAACGTCTCTATCATGTCTCCTCTCTCTCTACGTTCTTCAAGTGAATATAGCTGCAATTTATTCAGCCTTTCTTCATACGGGAGGTCTTTGAGTCCCGAGACCATTTTGGTGGCCATTCTTTGAACTGACTCAACTCTCAGCACATCCTTTTGGTAATGTGGCCTCCAGAATTGTACACAATACTCCAGATGAGGCCTCACCATGGATCTGTACAATGGCATTATAACTTCGGGCTTCCGGCTGATAAAACTTCTTCGGATGCAACCCATCATTTGTCTTGCCTTTGATGAAGCCTTCTCCACTTGATTGGCAGTCTTCATGTCTTCGCTAATGATCACCCCCAAATCACGTTCCGCCTTGGTCCTAACTAAGGTTTCACCATTTAGTGTGTAAGTTTTGCATGGATTCCTGCTGCCGAGGTGCATGACCTTACATTTTCTAGCATTGAAGTTTAGCTGCCAAGTCGAGGACCAATGTTCCAATAGAAGTAGGTCCTGCGTCATACTGTCTGGTAAAGTGTTCTCACTTACTATGTTGCATAGTTTGGCGTCATCGGCGAATAATGTGATTTTACCCTGAAGCCCCTGAGTCAGATCTCCCACAAATATGTTGAAGAGGATCGGGCCCAAGACCGAGCCCTGAGGCACTCCACTGATCACCTCCGACGTTTTTGAAGGGGCACCATTTACCACCACTCTCTGAAGTCTACTGTTTAGCCAATCACCGACCCATGTAGTTAACGTCTCTCCCAGTCCCATTGATTTCATCTTGTTCAATAGTCTGCGGTGCGGAACGCTATCAAAAGCTTTACTAAAGTCCAAGTAAACGACGTCCAGGGACTCACCCACATCCAGTTTCCTTGTTATCCAGTCAAAGAAACTAATCAGATTGGATTGGCAGGACCTGCCTCTGGTAAATCCATGTTGGCGGGGATCCCGTAGATTCTTCTCGTCTAGGATTGTATCTAATTTATGCTTAATTAGTGTTTCCATGAGTTTACTCACTATGGATGTGAGACTCACCGGTCTGTAATTCTCGGCCTCTGTCCTGCAGCCCTTTTTGTGGAGTGGGATTACATTGGCTGTTTTCCAGTCCAAGGGGACTTTTCCCGCCTTCAAGGAAAGATTGAAGAGCACAGACAATGGCTCTGCCAGGACATCACACAGCTCTCTCAGCACCCTGGGGTGTAGATTGTCCGGTCCCATGGCTTTGTTCACTTTGAGTCTTGATAGCTCGCAGTAGACGCTGCTGGGTGTAAACTCGAAATTCCAGAACGGGTCATCTGAGCTATGCCTTGCTTGCAACTGTGGACCGGACCCTGGCGCCTCGCAGGTAAAGACTGAGCAGAAGTATTCGTTTAGTAGTTCGGCTTTATCGGAATCTGATTCTGCATAAGTCCCGTCTGCTTTCCTAAGGCGTACTGTCCCATTTGTGTTTCTTTTCCTATCACTGATGTACCTGAAGAAGGATTTATCCCTTTTCTTAATGTCCTTTGCTAGATTCTCTTCTATCTGAAGCTTGGCCTCTCTGACTGCCGTTTTGACAGCTTTGGACTTGGCCAGATAGTCTTCTTTTACTGCTCCTCTTCCTGAATGTTTGTAGGAAACAAATGCTTTTTTCTTTTTCTTAACGAGGTCCGAGATTTCTGTAGTGAACCACTGGGGTTTGTTATTCCTCCGTCGTTTGCTTGTTGTTTTTATATAGCGATTTATTGCTTCATGTAGGGTAGATTTCAGGTTTGCCCACATAGCCTCTACATTATTGGTTTCAGCATGGTCTTGCAGTGCCCGATGGACGAAGTCCAAGGTTGTGGCGGAGACTACTGTTCCGAGTTTCAAGCGCAAGTTGGATGCACACCTTCTTGCAAATCATATTGAGGGATAAGGGAAATCCGGGTCTACAAAAAGGAGTACCTAAATGGGCCACCGCGTGCGCGGATCGCCAGACAAGATGGACCACGGTCTGTTCCGGTGAAGGCATTTCTTATGTTCTTATTACGGTTAATTCAGAATTCATCTATAAAACTCATCTCAAACTCCAAAAGTTTGACCATGTAACACCCCTTCTACAAAATGTACACTGGTTTCCAATTTCACATCGAATTACTCGTATATATAAAATTATTCTGCTGTTTTAAATTTCGACAGTCAAATTTACCCGCATTCCTCGACAAACTCTTAATCCCATACACACTGTTCAGGACCTTGCGATCCGCAGACCAAAATTTGCTTGCAATCCCCTCTTTAAACATAATTAGTACTAGAAGAAATGAAATATTTACAATATTTGCCCCGCAGTTATGGAATACTTTGCCTTCTTTTCTCAGAAGAGAACGAAATCTTGATCGATTCAAGAGCTCCCTGAAGTCCTTCCTATACAAAGATGCCTTTGAAAATTAAATCTTTGATTGAAGAACGTTTCTTTCTAAAGAAACAAAAATCACAGGAGGCTCCAGACATTTCCCCTGTTAACCCAATTTGTATATCCCATGTCTGTTTCTTTCCTATAATTATTGCATTTCTACCCCTGACCCTTCTGTATCATGTTTGTCCTTATTTGACCTCGTCTATGTTCCTAAACTTATAATATTGTATCTGTTTTTAATATGCACATCGCTTACCGTGTTTCTCCCGAAAATAAGGCAGTGTCTTATATTCATTTGGGGCCCAAAAAAGGCACTAGGTCTTATTTTCAGGGTATGTACATGATCATCTCTCCCTTCCTCTCCTTCACCCCAATTCTTTCTCTTTCCTTCCTCCCCTCCTTCCCATCCCCCTGTGCAGCAGAAGTTTGCCTACCTTCTATCCTTCCCTCCCTCCCATCCCTCGTGCAGCCTTACCCAGCTTCTATCATCCTTCCCTCCCTCCCAGTCCTGCTGACCCTCCATCCTTCCCTCCCCGCCGACCGAGAGCGAGCCCTACCTTCATCCAAAGCAACGTCGGGCTGGCAGCACTCTAAACAGGTTGCTTTGGCCTTGTCCGTCAGGGATTTCACTCTGCCGCATTACTGATGTGAAATCCCCAACTGACATGGCTGAAGCAGCCTGTTTAGAGTGCTGCTGGCCTGATGCTGCTTTGGATGAAGGTCTCGGTTGGCGGGGAGGGAAGGATGGAGGGTCAGCAGGGGTTCGGCTGTGCAGTGGGAGGGGAGTATTATTTTTGTTGTATTAATTGACCAAATGAAATAGTTGAGTTCTTGAATAGGTGGGGGGAAATGTTTGGTAGTATTTCTTTGAACGATTGTAAGTGCTGTCTTGAAGTCAATTATATATATAATTCAATGCACTGTTTTTGTATGAAAAATGAATAAAGATTTATAAAAAAAAAAAAAGAAAACAGCCAACACTGAATAGTTCCACTTAGTCACCCACTCACTGTAGCAGAACTTAGTCCAATGCGAAGATGACAAGTTCAAATGAGCTTCTGTGAAGGGATTCGTCTCACACCGTTTTCAGTCGTGGCTCAAGGCAGGTTGTGTATAAGTTGAATGCATATGTGGTAGAGTTCAAGTTTCAAGTTTTATTTAAATTTGATGAATCACTTATTACATACTAAGCGAGTAACAGTAAAATGTAAAATAGATCTAGAGTTCAATGTACAGCATTAAAAGGGGTTAAAAACAGACTGACAAAACAGACAGACTCGGATACATAGGGGAAAAGAAGAAAGAAAGGGAGACAGTTACAAAATTAATATTTTTCATAATTAAAAAGAAAGGAAAAAGCCAAATAAGGAAAGAACATGAGGAGCGGGATTAAGATGATTAAAAATGGATTATTTAAAGATTAAATGCATCTCTAAAAATAAAGTTTTTAAATTATTTTTGAATCTGCTGAGATCTTTAGCTTCTCTTATATATAAAGGCAGGGCATTCCAGGTTTGAGGGGCCATCACTGACTATATATCGTGACGTCTGGTTCCAATAATTTTCAAAGAAGGAACCATTAGCAACCCCTGAGTTGTGGATCGGAGAGAACGTGTCGTATTATATGGGATTAGCAACCGATCTATAAATTGAGGTTCATTGTTAGATAGCGTTTTAAATACTAAAAGTAAAATTTTATAGGTTATACGTTGATTAATGGGAAGCCAATGTGAGTCAATCAAAAAGGGAGTTACATGATCAAATTTTTTTCCATTATGAATAATTTTAACTGCAGTATTTTGAATTATTTGTAAACGTTTCTTTTCCTTTTGAGTGATGTTCAACAATAGCGAATTACAATAATCAAGCTTAGCGATGACAAGTGAATGTATTAAAATGTTTAAAGATTCGGGTTCCAGAAACTTAGACATGGAACGAATCAAACGTAAATGGTAAAAACAACATTTGACAACATTACTAAATTTTACTCCTGTACAATCTGGACCCCCTGATGCGGTTCCAAGCTGGAAGCTTTTCAAAACTCAAACAAAGTATCAGGTTTTGAAAGAGGACATGTCTGGATAAATCCAGAAGTCTGATAACCCTAGTATGTGGGAGACACATCCATGCTTTGTCTATGTGTAAGTCTCCTTGCATTTGCCCGCAGCCTTACAGAATGTTACCTAAAGTGCTTACACACATAAGTGACAATTAACCCTGCATAAGGTTACCGTTGTGACCAGCCAGGTATTCTCCCTGCCAAGGTCCCAGTTAGGGCAGGGGAAAAAGTAAAAAAGAAATCCAGGGGTGGAATCAGGAAGGTAAAGGTAGTTCCTGAGACTGACAATATCTCCTTTGACCACCAGAGGGAGCCTGAATTGTCTGAGGAAGAATTAGGTGATCTATCCCCAAGTCGCCACCGGGGGAGCCCAAGAGGCCCCTGGAACACTGCTGACTCAACTAGAGTAGGGCGTTGCCCCAGAGTACTTAAACCAGCAGTGGAGAGCAGACAGTGTGACATGTGGATTGTTATTAAAAATCATGTTTTTCATACAGATGGGAGGGGGTGTCACATAATGATAGGCCCCAGATGTCAAATAGGCTAGGTACGCCACTGTCCTCTTGTCTATTAAAATCCATGCTGCAAGTCCCATATTGCACCAGGATGGAATGATCAGAAATCCTGGCCTATCCCTAAATTGCTAGCCTGTCTCAGTCTTCTAATATATATCGCTGTAGATGTGCCTTGAAGGTACTGTTGTTCTAAAGTGGTGAGCAGAGTCTCTGCTTAAGGCAGGGTGTCAAATGTCGGTCCTCGAGGGTCGCAGTCTGGTCGAGTTTTCGGGATTTCCCCAATGGATATGCATGAGATCTGTTAGCATACAATGAAAGCAGTGTGTGCAAGTGGATTTCATGCATGTCCATTGGGGAAATCCTGGAGATCCGACTGGATTGTGGCCCTCGAGGAGAGACTTTGACACAAAATATGCTATCCCTGGACACTGACAGTCTATGGGCTATTGCCCAAAATATTAAAGACAATTAACTGTATAATGAGTGTGATTATTGGGCAGACTGGATGGACCATTCAGGTCTTTATCTGCTATCATTTACTATATTACTATATAGTGAGGCCAGCTAGGGAGAAGGTTTAAACCTTTTTTCCCTAGGGAGTCCCCTGGGCCAAGCAGGAGCAACAAACCCATTCCCATGGAGCTGTTAGAAGCAGGACAAGCTGAGGAGCTGCCTATTCCAGAGGAGGAACAACCCATGGATTGTGAAGAAAGTCTTGCAGAGTGTGCTCCTGGCTTTCCTGAGGCCATGCAGGTGGACTGGGCCTCAAGCTGCAAACAGTGAGTTTGGTTTTTCACTTGACTGTTTGGACTATTTTTGTTTTTGTAAGCTAAGAGTGTCATTGTGGGGAGAGGTTTTGCTAACACCCAGGGAGGGAATTTTGAAAGCCTGTTTTGAGGCCTTTTCTTTGCAAAACCTGTGACACTCTCCTTTCCTGGCAGTGGACTGAATCTGCCAGAGGCTTTATTGGAACTTTGGGGCACTGTGGTTTGGTGAACAAGTGCCATGAACTTTATTTTTGTTTATTGAAACTACCTGCTTGGGAGCAGACAGTGATAGCCCTGAGGAGAGCTGAATCCTTAGGTGCAGCTGGGACTAAATTAATACTGAGAGCAAGTTTGGACTTTATTTTGTGCCGTTTATTTTCTTGCTTCTTTTGACATTTTTGTTTTGCTGCTGTTTGAAGTTCTGACAATTCTTCTGCTGCATTGATGAACTACTTACCTTTGTGAAGGAAGGAATAAAATTGAATTATTTTTCTATGAACTACAATTGTTGTAGTTTTGATTTGTGGTTCCTGTCTAGAGTCCAGTCCTGCAGGGTGACTCCATTTTGGGTCACACGCTGGTGTGCTATTTTGATGTAACCAGTTGGTGGAGCTGTGGAGTCACAGTTGAAACACAGTCCCGGTTACACCGTACACATGAGAACAGCCCTACTGTGTCCGACCAATGGTCCATCTAGCCCAGTATCTTGTTTTCACAGTGGCCACAAGTACCTGGCAAAAACCCAAACAGTAGTAACATTCCATGATACTGATCCGAGGAATAACAGTGGCTTCCCCCAGGTCTAATAGCAGATTGTAGACTTTTCCTCCAGGAATTTGTCCAAATCTTTTTTAAATCCAGCTAGCTTTTATTTAGTTAAATGAAGAGAGTATCATTGGGTAGAGTAATATAGGGTGGGGAGGGGTGGGCGTGAAGAGGGATGGTAAAGGTTCAAACACATATAGATATAGTGGGGGTTTATTGAAATTGGAATTTGTCTTTATGTATATTATATTATAATAGTTGATGCTTTATTGATGTGCTTTGATGTTGTATTTGCTGTATTTGATGATGTTTGCATCAATAAAAATTGTTTGACTCTAAATCCAGCTATGCTAACTGCTGTTACCCCATCCTCTGGCAATGACTTCCAGAGCTTAATAATTTGAATAAAAAAAATATTCCCTCCTGTGTCCCCTGGTTTTTGTACTGACATATTCCGCTGCCGCACACTCTTTTAAGAACATGCATCCACCTTTTGGATTTCTCCGGATATGTCCTCCAGGTTTTTTTCAAGTTTTAGGAAAATGTCCTCTCACATTTTAGGAAAATGTGCCTATGACCAACACACCTTCCCACATAGAAACTAGGGTTGGGTTACCAGACGTCCGGATTTTCCCGGACATGTCCTCCTTTTGAGGACATGTCCGGTGGTCCGGACGGCTTTTCAAAACCTTGCACTTTGTCCAGGTTTTGAAAATAAAATATGATTTGTATACTGGATATAGTTAAAGTCTATATCCGGAACATCATTCTCCAGATTCTTTTGTTGCTATTTTACCACTGAGGCCCATTTTGTTTATTGATTTGGTTTTATATTACATCCTCCCAGAAGAGCTCAGAACGAGTTACAAGTTCATATACATAATAAAGCGTATTTATAGGAAGTGATGGCAAACATAGTAGTACTTTTACTAAGGTGCGGCAGCCGATTTAGCGCACGCGGACACGTCCATAGGATATAATGGACATGTTTGCACGAGTTAGCATTTAGCGCGCGCTAAGTCTGTTAAAATGACAAAACATAGGTCTTTTACTAAGGCGTGCTTGCCAATTTAGCCCATTATATTCTATGGACACGTTAGCATTTACCACGCACTGAACTGACTAGCGTGCCTTAGTAAAAGACCTCCATAGTTAACAAATCATGGTAAAAGATCCTATGACAAAACATGGCATGGTGAGACACAGCATGACAAGCATAGTATGACAAAACAGAGCACAGCATAGTATGACAAAAACAGAGCACAGCAAACATACTAAGTTTCCCAAAAAAATAAGACAGTCGTATCATTTTTGGGGAAACTGCCCAATCACAAACCCACAGCATCTTTCTATCCCCCCTGCCACGCAGCCAAACCCCCACCAACCCTTCTATCTCTCCCTCCCCACGCTAACCGCGAGACTGACATATCATTACCTAATTCCAAAAGGCAGCGTTGCGGCTGCAATCTAAACAGGCTGCTTTGGGTCTTCTCACATCAGGACGTTCCACTGCCACGTTGCTGATGACATCATCAGTGATGCGGCAGAGGTACGCCCAAACATGAGAAGGCCTGAAGCAGGCCATTTAGATTGCCGCCATGATGCTGCCTTTTGTAAGTAGGTAATGATATGTCAGTCGGCGTGAGGAGGGCGAGATGGAAGGGTCTGCTGCGGCATCTAGGAAGATCCCAATACCAGCAGTGGACTTTTATTTTGCTTTCCCCTACCCCAAAAATAAGCGCTTCAACTAGGGCTTATTTTGGGGGGAAACACGCGCATGCATGGACGTCTATGCGATGTCACATGCGCACATGACACCATCACATTGACGTTCACGCAATTCCAGATGCCCAGCGAGTGAGCGTCCCTTCTACATTTTTTTTAAAGTACTGGGCATGGGGGGAGTGTTGCGCCCCAGCCTAGTAGAACACCCAGGTCTGGCAGGAAGGGGGCTATCTGCGGACTGTGTTTTATTTTTAATAGAGGGGGCTTGGCGGCAGGGTAAAGCCTTTATGGCAGGGTCCGCTCTAGCCTTATTTTCCTGTTGGTGCTTGAGCCAATCAACGTTCAGGCATTGACAGGAAAGTAAGGCTATGACAGCTCAGACCCTGCCATAAAGGTTTGCATGGTAAATCGGAGTGTTCCTTGCTGTGCATTACAGCGTGCTCATTAGAATACGAATGAGCTCCTTGTAATGCATTAGAATAGGATCCTCAGTGGCTGCTCCGAAGATCGGTAGCAACCACAGAGAATCCTTTTGTGCATCGGAAGGGCAGCTTTCCATGCCAGTAAGAGTGCTCTAACGACTCTTCCTGCCACGAAAAGTTTTTGAGCATCGGGGCCTTAATCTGGAGTGCCATTTATAGAACACCCCACTTAATGTCTTTTCTAACTAATGTCCAAAGAAAAAGCTAGCATTAAATCAATTTCAAAAATGGATCAGTACCAATTTGGTTTTAAATTTAAACAGAACACTGAGACTTTGGTGACATTAGTGTAGCATTCGATACGATTAACCACCAGCTTTTATTGAAGAGATTACAAGCCTTTGGCATAACTGAACAAGTGTTAATTTGCTTCCTTTTAACAAGATCGTCATTTTCAGGTCAAACTGGGAAATTTTAGCTTGTCATGGGTTAAAATTTGTTTAGGAGTGCCACAAGGTTAATCACTTTCTACCCTATTGGTTAACATATATATTACACCACTCTGTAAAATATTACATTGTTTGGGTGAGCGGTACCAGCTTTATGATGATATTCAATTTTATTTTTGAGCTCATGAATCTATTTCTGATACATTTTCGTTTCTGGCATTATGGACTCCTTTTACAAAGGTGCGCTAGCGTTTTTAGCGCACACACCGGATTAGTGCGCACTACCCGAAAAACTACCACCTGCTCAAGAGGCGGTGGTAGCGGCTAGCGCGCGCACTAAAACCACTAGCGCGCCTTTGTAAAAGGAGCCCTATGTCTCAATACTATTAAATCCTGGCTTTCAGTCAATAAATTACATTTGAATCCATACAAAACTCAGGTTTTATTGCTCTCTGGGAGCTCGAATCTTCAATTTCCTGCAACTTTTTCTAATGAGAATACTGAAATTCCCATTTTAGGAGAACTGAAATATTTGGGCGCACTTCTTGATTCTTCACTGTCAGTGAAACCACATCTCAAATTGGTTATTCAGAAGATATTTTTGAAGTTGAAATTGTTATGACCTTTGAAAGGATTGTTGAGTTCGCCTATTTCAAATATACCCATTGTTTGATTACTGTAACTTATTATTAGTTGGTTTGCCTAAAAAAAAAAAAAAAAGATTTAAGAGCATTACAAATAGCTCAAAATGCTGCAGCTCAGGAAGTCCTTTGTACAATAATACAGTGTCTTATATAGCGCAATTTTCTACAAGGAATCTATGCGGTTTACAATAAGATTTAGAACAAGATTTTAAGTTACATCGATTGCATGAGCATTGATTTAGGAAGGAGGGGGTGAAGGGTAAGAAAGCGACTATAGTGAAAACAGATGTGTCTTCAGTTTCTTCCAGAATTCAAGGTAGTTGATGGGTTGTCTTAGGTGTATTGGCAGTTTGTTCCAAATGAGAGGTCCTTGGTATTCGAAGGTAGCTTTGAATATTTTCTTTCACCGTACTTGCTGAGGAGATGGGAGGATAGTTTGTATAGTCATATTAAACCAATTCTTAAGCAGTTTCATTGGTTGTCTAATCAATGGCCTATTCATTTTAAAATGTTAACGTAAATTTTTAAAATTCTTTATGAACCACCACTTTGTCTGGCTGCAACCCTAGAGGTTCATGTGCCAGGACGTCCCCTTTGTTCAAATAAGGCACTACTTGATGTTTCAGATTTTAAGGAAATTAGATTGGAGACTTGATCTTTATGGTCATGGGACCTCAATTATGGAACTCCCTTCCAAAGGAATTGAGAAACATTTGAGTCCTTAAGTTCAGTTAGAAAACATTTAAAAACATCTGTTTTTTCAGGAATTTTTAGGAATTATCAGACATTGTTCAGGTTTTTGAATACTGTATGTCTTGAAAAGTATAGAATGTTTTAATGTTATATCTATTCTATGTATTATGTTGTAAGCCGCTTAGATTTGTTTTCCCCTCAAATGTTTGCTTTAAAGATAGCCACAACTCCAAATCATTTTTTTGCAAAAGATGATTGAACATCTCTTGGTGTTTAAACTGGGATCTGCTGCTGAAATAGAAGATTTCTAGTATCATTAAGTGCAAAAGGTGAATGCTAATGAAACAGGGAATAAGAAAGCTCTCTTGCATCTAATATATACAGCTTCTGCTAAAGAGGCTATATTTCACTACATGGCTTATGTTTATGCTATTTACATTCACACTTGTGCATGGTGTGATATATGATGATGTGAATATATACCCAAAATTAATGTACCCTGGGGATCAAGAAATTTGGAGTTTTGTTAAATTTTATTTTAATTGGATACATACAAATCAAATCCAGACTCAATATATAATACAAAGGGTATTTAGTGCAACTATCTGAGAGAATTTCCCAAGTGCCTTCTGTTGACTTCAAAAACAGATGCAATGGTTAGGTCGAGGAGGAGCCTCATTTGTTGGGATGGGCTAGAAAAGCAGTCTCTGTACTGGCAGGGCAAGAAGCCCCAATACTACAGCACTACAGGTTTCAGAGAGCCACTTCTGCTGCGGGTCCAGGACCTGTAAAAGGCCTGGGGCCAAGTGAGCTGCTGCTGCAACTAGAGAGCTTGCACTCCAGAGAGGCTAGAGGGGAAATTTAAAAAAAGGCAAAACATAAAATGGCAAATGTACATAGATGAGAAAATAAGTCCAAAAATGTAGTTTTGATACCTTTTTACTCTGTTTCCTAAAAAAATTTAGCTAGCATTTGACTTTGCAAAATGTTTTCCCAAAACTCCCAACTACTTTTCAGCAGGCTCAGATTAAGTTGTACATGTAAATCCTCAGGGCTGGAAGTTTCCACCTAAAAACCAGCATCTAACATACTATTTCTTTGAAGGCATACTGCCATAAGAGAGAGAAATAGAATTTTTAAATCATAAAGAGTCTACAAAGTCTTTTTTCTTTGAAAGGCAAACATTATATAACAGCAAGAAACCAAAAACATGTCAAGAAAAAGATAAGATGAGGGGAAGGGTCTGAAAAATGCAGAAAACAAAAAAGAATTATCCCACTTTTACTAAGCCCAACAGCGCGAGCTGGTATGGTAAATGCTCCGATACCTATAGGGACTGAATGGACGCCAGAGCATTTGCCATGCGGCACGCAGCTGTGCGGCCTAGTAAAAAAGGGGGCCCATACAAATCCCACCCAAAAAAGTGCGACATAAAAAGGCGATGAGCAATAACATTTTGGGCTCCTTTTGCTAGCGGTTTTAGCGCACGCATCTGATTAATGCGCACTAGCCTGAAAACTACTGCCTGCTCAAGAGGAGGCTGTAGCGGCTAGCTTGCGCTATTCCGCACATTAAGGCCCTAATGTGCCTTCGTAAAATGAGCCCTTTGTCTTGGCCCCTAAAATTTTAGCTTGGGACTGAGTTTTCTAAAATGTTTCACCCCTGCTCCTCCTCAATGTGCTATCTGAACAGAGAACTTTTCTGAAGTACTTCGGAGGCAGAAACAAACCCAAGTACTTCAGCATGGAACTGAACTAGCTTCTTGTGAATGCCTTTCATTGCGGAGGTAGTTGGTTTGCTCCGATACTTTATTTCATTTATCAGTTTGTCAGCTAGATAGTGAAGCCAAAGGACATTAGAATGTGGATTGTACTCTGACCAACTGTTTGCGTTCTCTTGCCTCATGGAACGATAGACATCGAACTGATAGTCTCCCTGCCCTTGGAAAAGTGTTTCATCGTCAGCAATGTCACAAAAGACTATAAGACCGTCTTTTTCCAGTCGAGACAGTGTGTAGTCAATGATACTGGCTTGAACACCACGAGTTGGGATATCAAAATTTAAGCCATGCAAATTGTACTTTAATTTCTTTACATTTGTTTGTTTTACCAAGATATTTCCCCAGTGAAGGTCCCGGTGCTCAAAATGCAAGGTTTCTTCTGCCACCGCTAGTGCTACAATCACTTGCTGCAGAATGCTCTTTGCAGAAGCCACTGAAGCCAACTTTTGTGTCATGCTCTCAAGGTCATTTCCTCCAAAGTCAAACTCTAGAATGATGAACAATTGATCACTTTCAAAGAGAGCTGGATTGTCATTTTCAGAACCTTTGTTTTTGTCATAGGTGTCCCAGGCTTGAAGAAGATGCTGGGGATAGGAACCTTTAACACAGTGCACGGAGTGCAGTTTTATGAATCCATCCGTGCTGTTTTCACATCCCTCACATAGAAGGCTTAACTCCCGGGAAATTATGATTTCGGGTAGAATTTCGCCAAAGCTTTTCTGGGCTTCTCCATTCACCATGCATTTGCCCTCGATAGGGATGATCTTGAGGGCCACATAGTTTCCATTGTCAATCGTTTTAAACACCTCTCCAAAGACACCTTCACCAATCTTCTCACATGAGCGCATTTTGCCTGGCGGAATGCATTCTGAAAATGAGACCGCCCCTTCTTGCTGGCACTCTTCATAAACCTTTTCTGCATCAGTGAGAAAAGACTCGGAAAGCGGCAAATATTTTGCTGGCGTCAAAAGACTCATGGAATGTTTTGGCAAGGGATGACATCTGTTCAATTGCTTCCCCGAGGGAGTTTTGATATTAGAGAGCTGTAAAGGTGTAGGAGCATCGAGATAGCCTCTTTCGCTATTTATGCCAGCCCAATCTTGTCCTCCTGCTTGAAGCTCTACTTTCTTCTTCTTGTGTAATGAGAGGGTAGCCCTCAGTTGAGTCCAATATTGCAGACAGGAAGAATTCGGGGAAAGATTCCGGAAGGCAGAGGCATTCAAGGGCGAGGAATTCAGAAGACCTACCGACTCCAGCCGGGAATCGTTGCTCTCTGTGCTGTCGTTCAGAATTATTGTGCCAAGTCCGAGCCCGTGGTCGCCAAGCGAGAGCTGACTCTCTTGGAACGAACCGCGGCGCTGCTTTGCCGCTGCGCTGGCTGGCCCAGGTCTCGCTCGCTTTGCCCATCTCTTGGAGGAGAAGCCACTGATGCACCCCTTTCTGCCAGTGCCATTGCAAGGAGGGGGCAACGTCCTTTGACTTGCTTTGGGCGGCCGCCCCCTGTTTGCCCTGGGGGGGCTGTTCGCTGCCTGACCCATGTCCAGCTTCCCACAGATCGCCGAGTCTTCGCCCCCGAGACTCGCTCTTTCAGGGGAAAGCGATCCGGCCCCTGACAGCTGGGGCTTCAGCTCTGCATCCTTGGGGGGCGAGGCCCTGGCTCTCCCCTGCCCTCCACGGGGGTTCAGGGCACACCTGTAGAGCAGCACCACCGGCTGCTGGAAGACTTTGGCATCGTGCAGGAAGTCGTCCGGCCAAGGCCCCCCCTCGCCGCCGTCGTCGTCCGGGAACAAGAGCGGGGACGCGGCGCTTGCACGGCGGAGGGGCCGAGAGGGGGGCGGGGCGGCGGGGGTGCTGGCCAGGAGAGGCGGGGGGACGAGGTCGGCCTCCGGGGGCCGCGCGGGTCTCCGGCGCTCGGTGACGAAGCGGCGCCGCTCGGCGGGGGGGCTCCCGCCGTTCTCCTTCTCCTCGTCCGCGGCGCCGCCCTGGCGCCTCCGCCGCCTCTTGCCGGCTCTCTTGGCGGGCGGCCGGTAGTCGGCGTCGCCGGGGGAGGAGAGGGCCGAGGCCGACGAGCTGCTGGAGAAGAGGTGCTGCTGGTAGTGGGGCGAGAGCCAGGCCGAGGACGGCCGGCGCTGGTAGGGCTGGCGCCGGCCGTACGTGCGCAGGAAACGCCGAGACGGGCGCCCGCTCATGGCCGGGGCGCGCGAAGCCGCTTCCGGTTCCCGCCTGGCGCTCGCGCAGGGCAAGGGGGGGGGGGGGCGGCGTGCGCAGGAGCGGAAGTGGCGCGAGCGCCAGAGAGCGGGAACGGCTTCGAGCTCGCTGGTATCAATGCTTTCTGCTTCGTTTTTTCAATCAATCAAGTCCCTTATATTCAACTTGATGTATTTTATCTGTTCTATGTATTACTTCTTTCCCTGCCGTGCCGGTATTTTCTACATAGTAACATAGTAGATGACGGCAGATAAAGACCTGAATGGTCCATCCAGTCTGCCCAACCTGATTCAATTTAAATTTTTTTTATTTTATTTTTTTTCTTCTTAGCTATTTCTGGGCGAGAATCCAAAGCTTTACCCGGTACTGTGCTTGGGTTCCAACTGCCGAAATCTCTGTTAAGACTTACTCCAGCCCATCTACACCCTCCCAGCCACTGAAGCCCTCCCCTGCCCATCCTCCTCCAAACGGCCATACACAGACACAGACCGTACAAGTCTGCCCAGTAACTGGCCTAGTTCAATCTTTAATATTATTTTCTGATTCTAAATCCTCTGTGTTCATCCCACGCTTCTTTGAACTCTGTCACAGTTTTACTCTCCACCACCTCTCTCGGGAGCATGTTCCAGGCATCCACCACCCTCTCCATAAAGAAGAGTCTCCCACACCTCAACCTCAAATTATGTCCTCTGGTTTTACCATTTTCCTTTCTCTGGAAAAGATTTTGTTCTACGTTAATACCCTTCAAGTATTTGAACGTCAGAATCATATCTCCCCTGTCTCTCCTTTCCTCTAGGGTATACATATTCAGGGCTTCCAGTCTCTCCTCATATGTCTTCTGGCGCAAGCCTCCTATCATTTTCGTCGCCCTCCTCTGGACCGCCTCAAGTCTTCTTACGTCCTTCGCCAGATATGGTCTAAATGCTTTCTGTTTTTATCTGTTTTTAAGTCCATTATTCTAATTTGTATTTTATCTGTATCCCATGTATTAGCTCACCTTGTGAACCGCCTAGAGCTTTTTCGGTATGGCAGTATATAAGAATAAAATTATTATTAGTAGTATTCATATTGACGCTTAATAGACAGTCCTTGATCAAAAGAGCTTACAGTCGGTTCCTGGGAAGATGGTTGAAGCACTAATCAAGGACAGCACCTGGAAAATAACGACCTGATGAGAGCCAGTCAACACGGATTCAGGAAGGGGAAGTCATGTTTGACGAATTTATTTCAATTTTTTGAGAAGGTGAACAAACAAATCGATAGCGGAGACCCGGTGGATATAATATACTTGGACTTCCAGAAAGCGTTCAACAAGGTTCTGCACGCAAGGCTTCTGAGGAAACTACAAAGCCATGGAATAGAAGGGGACATACTAAGATGGATAGGCAAATGGCTGGAGAACAGATTGCAGAGGGTCAGTGTAAATGGGAAGTTCTCGGACTGGGAGATGGTGACAAGCGGTGTACCCCAGGGCTCGGTTCTTGGACCCATCTTATTCAATATCTTCATAAATGACCTGGAAGAGGGAACAACAAGCAATATTATCAAGTTTGCAGATGACACAAAACTAGGTCGGGCAGTTGGGACATAAAAGGACAGCGAAGAACTGCAGAAGGATTTGAACCAACTGGAAAAATGGGCGGAAATGTGGCAGATGAAGTTTAATATAGAAAAATGTAAAGTGATGCACCTGGGCAGGAAAAACAAGGAGCATGAATTTAAAATGTTAGGTGTAACTTTGGGCAAGAACGAACAAAAAAGAGACCTTGGGGTACTGATAGACAAGACCCTGAAGCCGTCGGCTCAATGTGTAGCGGCGGCAAAGAAAGCAAACAGGATGTTGGGTATGATAAAGAAGGGGATCACGAGCAGATCGGTGGACATCATAATGCCGCTTTACAGAGCGATTGTCAGACCACACTTGGAATACTGTATCCAACACTGGTCTCCATATCTAAAGAAGGATATAACCCTACTGGAGAGGGTACAGAGGAGGGCCTCGAAACTAGTAAAGATCTGCGCTACAAGGAACGACTTGGAAAACTGGGTTTGTTCACCCTCGAAAAGAGAAGGCTGTGAAGGGATATGATAGAGACTTTTAAAATACTAAAAGGATTCGACAAAATAGAGCAAGAAACATCGTTATTCACATTGTCAAATGTGACACGGACAAGAGGTCATGGACTGAAACTGAAGGGCATCAGGCCCAGGACAAATGTCAGGAAGTTCTGTTTCACACAGCGTGTGGTGGATGCTTGGAATGCTCTCCCGGAGGAGGTTGTGACGGAGACCACCATTCTGGGATTCAAAGGTAAATTGGATGCACACCTTCTTGCAAATCACATTGAGGGATACGGGTTAACAAGGTCTTCATCAAGGAACACCTAGCTTAGCCTCCGCGTGTGCGGGTTTCCGGTCTAGATGGACCTAAGGTCTGATCCGGTGAAGGCATTTCTTATGTTCTTATGTTCAGACTTACTTGGACAGGCGTGACGTATAAGGTTGGGGAAGCTGTTCATATTGATGTTTAATAGACGGTCACTGCTCAGAAGAGCTTACAGTCTACTTTGGATAGATAGGACATATTTATTTATTTAAAACTGTTTATAACCTGCCTATCCACTAATCTAGGTGAGCAACTAAGTGGGGTTGGAGTGCTCAAACGTGCATTCAATTTTAACTACAGTCAAACCTTGGTTTGCGAGTGTTTTGCAAGACGAGCAAAACATTATCGCAAAACTTGTCTCGCAAACCGAGTGTTGACTCAATTTGCGAGCACCCCCCTCCGAGAACCGACATCGGTCCCCCAAACAACTTGAAACTTGTGCCGGTGCCGCTTGAAGAAGTTCCTGCCTCTTGCTGGGCCTTGAGCATCTGCGCATGCTCAAGGCCTTCTAGGGCTCCCTCCTGGCCCGATCACTGCTGGGGTGGGGGGGGGGGGAAATTCTGTAACCGGAGTTCTTTTTGACAGACGCTGGTTACAGAATCCAGCTTTTAGGCGAAGGACTGGCCCCTCCTTTACCTAAAAGCCCTTGTTTTGGACGTTTGGGACAGGCTTTTTTTAGGTTGATGATATGGTGTAAGTTTAGACGTAGTGGTGGTCTGGGTGTTTAAACAGCTGAACGTAGAGGCAGGCCATTATAAAAAAAAAACTCCTTTTGGAGGTTTTTTTTGATAATGGACATTTTCCCTGCTTCTACTTTCAACGTTTAGGGCCTTAGGCCAAAAGGGGACTTAGACATTTTTTTTATTATGCCTCCTCCACACGTATATTCCTTTCACAAATTATTTCTCTAGCACCTAAGGGCTTGGTTTCTAGTCTATTCTTAGCCCGGTGTTAGATTTAATTAATTTTATAGGCCTGCCATTTTCTTCTTGCTTTCCACATAGCAGTTCTCACCATCTTTTAGTCTCGCAATTCCATTTCTACATAGTAACATAGTAACATAGTAGATGACGGCAGATAAAGACCCGAATGGTCCATCCAGTCTGCCCAACCTGATTCAATTTTAAATTTTATTTTATTTTATTTTTTTCTTCTTAGCTATTTCTGGGCAAGAATCCAAAGCTTTACCCGGTACTATGCTTGGGTTCCACCTGCCGAAATCTCTGTTAAGACTTACTCCAGCCCATCTACACCCTCCCAGCCATTGAAGCCCTCCCCTGCCCATCCTCTACCAAACGGCCATACACAGACAGAGACCGTGCAAGTCTGCCCAGTAACTGGCCTTAGTTCAATATTTAATATTATTTTCTGATTCTAAATCTTCTGTGTTCATCCCACGCTTCTTTGAACTCAGTCACAGTTTTACTCTCCACCACCTCTCTCGGGAGCGCATTCCAGGCATCCACTACCCTCTCCGTAAAGTAGAATTTCCTAACATTGCCCCTGGGCAAAGGTAGGGGAGGGACATTAAGGTGGGCAGACTAGATGGGCCGTGGGCCCTTATCTGCCGTCTATTTCTATGTTTCTATGAATCTACCACCCCTCAACCTCAAATTATGTCCTCTGGTTTTACCATTTTCCTTTCTCTGGAAAAGATTTTGTTCTACGTTAATACCCTTTAAGTATTTGAACGTCTGAATCATATCTCCCCTGTCTCTCCTTTCCTCTAGGATATACATATTCAGGGCTTCCAGTCTCTCCTCATACGTCTTCTGGCGCAAGCCTCCTATTATTTTCGTCGCCCTCCTCTGGACCGCCTCAAGTCTTCTTACGTCTTTCGCCAGATACGGTCTCCAAAACTGAACACAATACTCCAAGTGGGGCCTCACCAATGACCTGTACAGGGGCATCAACACCTTCTTCCTTCTACTGACTACGCCTCTCTTTATACAGTCCAGAATCCTTCTGGCAGCAGCCACTGCCTTGTCACACTGTTTTTTCGCCTTTAGATCTTCGGACACTATCACCCCAAGGTCCCTCTCCCCGTCCGTGCATATCAGCTTCTCTCCTCCCAGCATATACGGTTCCTTCCTATTATTAATCCCCAAATGCATTACTCTGCATTTCTTTGCATTGAATTTTAGTTGCCAGGCATTAGACCATTCCTCTAACTTTTGCAGATCCTTTTTCATATTCTCCACTCCCTCTTCAGTGTCTACTCTGTTACAAATCTTGGTATCATCTGCAAAAGGCACACTTTTCCTTCTAACCCTTCAGCAATGTCACTTACATACATATTGAACAGGATTGGCCCCAGCACCGAACCCTGAGGGACTCCACTAGTCACCTTTCCTTCCTTCGAGCGACTTCCATTAACCACCACCCTCTGGCGTCTGTCCGACAGCCAGTTTCTGACCCAGTTCACCACTTTGGGTCCTAACTTCAGCCCTTCAAGTTTGTTCAACAGCCTCCTATGAGGAACTGTATCAAAGGCTTTGCTGAAATCCAAGTAAATTACATCTAGCATATGTCCTCGATCCAGCTCTCTGGTCACCCAATCAAAAAATTCAATCAGGTTCGTTTGGCACGATTTACCTTTTGTAAAGCCATGTTGCCTCGGATCCTGTAACCCAGGGGTGTCAAAGTCCCTCCTCGAGGGCCGGAATCCAGTCGGGTTTTCAGGATTTCCCCAATGAATATGCATTGAAAGCAGTGCATGCACATAGATCTCATGCATATTCATTGGGGAAATCCTGAAAACCCGACTGGATTCCGGCCCTCGAGGACCGACTTTGACACCTGTGCTGTAACCCATTAGATTCAAGGAAATACACTATCCTTTCTTTCAGCAACACTTCCATTATTTTTCCAACAACTGAAGTGAGGCTCACCGGCCTGTAGTTTCCTGCTTCATCCCTGTGACCACTTTTATGAATAGGGACCACATCCGCTCTCCTCCAATCCCCAGGAATCACTCCCGTCTCCAGAGATTTGTTGAACAAATCTTTAATAGGACTCGCCAGAACCTCTCTGAGCTCCCTTAGTATCCTGGGATGGATCCCGTCTGGTCCCATCGCTTTGTCCACCTTTGTCCACACTATGGGGCTCATAATCGAAAGAGAAAAACATCCAAAAACCGGCCTAAATCGGCACTTGGACGAACATTTCTCTAAAACGTCCAAGTGCCGATAATCAAACCGGGTTTTGGACGTATTTCTAAACGACTTAGGCCTTCATAGAACCGCTCAACATCCAAAGCTAAACGGGGCGTTTCGGGAGGCGTGTCGAGGGCGGGAGTTGGGCGGGACGTGGGCCGGCTTAGACTTAGTCATACAGCATGTATAACTAAAAGTTAAACAAAGCCTAGAGGAAACTTGGACGTTTTGACTTAGGCCATCTAAAACATGGTCTAAGCCACTAAAACCCACCTCAACTCACTAGATAATCACTGCAAACACATAACACAGACCCCCACACACTACCTCAGTGATCACTAACACTGTGTTTCCTGTAGTTTCCTGCTTCATCCCTGTGACCACTTTTATGAATAGGGACCACATCCGCTCTCCTCCAATCCCCAGGAATCACTCCCGTCTCCAGAGATTTGTTGAACAAGTCTTTAATAGGACTCGCCAGAACCTCTCTGAGCTCCCTTAGTATCCTGGGATGGATCCCGTCTGGTCCCATCGCTTTGTCCACCTTCAGTTTTTCAAGTTGCTCATAAACACCCTCCTCCGTGAACGGCGCAGAATCTACTCCATTTTCTCAAAAACAATTTTTCAGCAGAGGTATAAACAGAAAATGCAGAGAAGTGAGCCAACAGCATGTGAAACAGAAAGAGGGACAGTAACCTGAAGCAGGCCTTGAAGGAAGGAGGCCAAATCCTCCCCAAAAACCCTGAATCCTCCCAACTCCAGAGGCCATGAAAGTAAGAATTCATTTCAGTGAGGCAAGTGAGACAGTGTTGAGTATCCACACAGCCCTTATAGTAGGCCTGGCTCTGGGAGGTATAGGCTCTCAACAGGGTTCTATAATGGCACTCACGAAGCTCTGCATTATATACTGAAGCCAGGACTCGTCGGAGAGCTCGGAGCAACAAGTCCGCCCCAAGCTCCCTCCGCCAAGCCTCCAATACAAAAGAGAAGTCTCGAGGAGGCTCCAGGGCACCAAGCTGCTGATGAAAAAAGGAGACCGAGACCCAAGGTTCTGGATCCTCCCCCCCCCCCCCTTGTATTAAATATTTAATATCTGGTTTTAAGAATATTGAGTTATGCATATTTATTGGGGATATCTTGAAAACCTAACTAGATGGGGGGTCCCCCAAGACAAGTTTAAGAACTACTGCGCTGACTGATTAGCACAGAAATACCCCCTCAGCAAAAAAAAATAAAAAATTAACTTTAGCGTGTCCCTAATGAAGATGCCCTTAAACCCAGGGTAGGTTCCTGCATGTTAATTAGTGTGTGATTAGTATATGAGGCCTTACCACCTACATTGGCCATTTTCTAGTTGCACTAAAATGGTTTTAGCTCATAGGAAAGACCCGTGAAGGTCACGCTAAGGTCACTTTGGAGAGTAGTTTAGTAAAAGGACCCGTACAAGTCTAATGATGTGAGCGTTCACATAGTACATATTTTCAACCAGAAGAAATAAAAACCGTGATTGTACAGTTCAGATAATATTTATTGATGTTCGACTGTTTTAAGAAGAACTTCATTAACCAAAGTGAAACAGAACAGAAATGTTCCTGCCTTAATTGTGCTTGACTTGGGCAGGAGCCAGGATGGCTTTTTGAAATAATTACTGAAAAATGCAGCATATTTTGTTATACAATTTATTTGGTCAATTAGAGTATTTAGATTAATGTTTAATACATGCTATTAGACACTTAGAAGTACATAATTAAGACACATTAGCATGATTACTCAGGGAGGAAAAATATTTTGAAAACTTAGATGTCAGCCAAACTTTCTTAGGAGCTAAGACAAATAATTTTTCCCTTGTAACTTTTTTTGCTAATTTTCCAGGTCTGTTTTTCTGGACTTTATGTTGCATCGTTTTGTCTGCAGTTTGGGATTTTGGGGCTCATTTTACGAAGGCGCGGTAGGGTCTTAACGCATGCTAAAATGCCGCACGCATTACCCGCTACCGCCTCCTCTTGAACAGGTGGTAGTTTAACGGCTAGCGCGCGCTATAGCGTGCACTAATCCGGTGTGTGCGCTAAAAACGCTAGTGCACCTTCCTCGCTTGTTTGTTGTTTTCTGGAATTTTTGTTTTGTCTATTTTAATTTTGCTTGCTTTCTATGGGGTCCTTTTACTAAGGTGCGGTAACCGATTTAGCGTGTGGTAAAGATTAGCGCGCACTAAATGCTAAGGCGCCCATTATAATCTAAATCAGTGCGCGCTATATCGGTGAGTGCCTTAGTAAAAGGAACCTTATTTTATTCTCTCTTATCCTGCCTTCAAAGTGTCCCAAGCCATAGTGACTTGTCCTGGGCCCGGGTTCACAGCGCTAGTGGCTTCTCTTTGGCCTGTTCCGGCTGCAGGTGCCAATTCTTAGGCACTTGGGGAGTCTTCTATCTCGACTCAAGATCATTCATTAATACTCTGTTTTGTTAATCACTTCAGAACTACCTGACTAAACAAATTTCCTACTGTGTATAACAGTGTTCTTAAACCGCCGGTCCATGGACCAGTGCCGGTCTACAGAATTTTCCTGCCGATCCACAGGGCATCAGGCCTGAGACGGTGTTCTTCAACTGCCGGTCTGCAGTGCGATCAATGCGGCGTTATCTTTGGGCCGGCTCCCTCTTCCTCACTGCCGCAGTGTACAAAGCTTCTAAGCGCGTCCTGCGCATGAACCGGAAGCCTTCTCTCTGATGTCGCAACATCTGAGGGAAGGCTTCCAGATGAGATGCGGGACGCGCAAGGAGCCACTGCCTGCGGCTTTGTGCACTGCGTCAGTGAGGAAGAGGGAGCCGGCCCGAAGATAACAACGGGGGCAGCATAAAACGGCCAGGCGGGAGCAGGCCAGAAGGTAAGGCACAGCATGGAGGGAGGGAGACAACAAAGGTAGGGGGAATGATTTTATTTTTGAATTTACTGATTGAATTGTGTCAATTTTGAGAATTTTCATCTGCTGTCTGTATTTTGCACCGTTCAGGAAGAAATGCATTTATTTCTATTCCTCGGGTTGTACTGCATGCAGAGTCTTTCTTCTTAGGGTTTCGTTTGTATATACTAATTAGTACTTTTAGTTTGTGGTCCCATATTTGCTTAGGGGTTATCTGTGTTCTGGTAGGAATGAATGTTGAGAAGCATATGGTGTAATTTGTGTATTTAATTTTGTGGTTAACTATTATGTGTTGTTATTACGATTATATTGTGTGTATATATGAAAAATGAATGGAAAAAATAGTGTTACAATTAGTATTATTATGAGGGCGGGGTGTGACCCACGACTTAGCACAGTGTTCTTCAACCGCCGGTCCGCGGACCAGTGCCGGTCCACAAAATAATTCTTTTATTTCCGCCGGTCCATAGGTGTCAAAAGGTGTCATAGGTGTCAGACCAGCACTATCTTTCATGCTTCTTTTTTTTTTTAAATTCTTTATTCATTTTATAACTTACATCAAGTGCACAGTAAATATCAAACAATTATAATACAACATCACTTGAAAAGTCTTCAATATCATACACCAATAAGATTTAACCCCCACCCCCTCCCAGATTCATATATAGCTAATATTTGCCTTCTCAAAATAATATCTTATGACCTTCATATATATATTTTTAATGGAAAACCAAGAAACCACCCATCCCAAATCCACATGTGTATTAAAATTGGGAAAAGTGTAACTTATTATTACTATAATTTAATAATGGTCCCCACACATCATTAAATTTGTTATAATAACCTTTTTGAACTGCCAACGCTCTTTCCATTTTATACACATTTTATATCTTTCATGCTTCTAATTTCTAATGTGCAACCTGCGATAACGTTTTTTTTTAATTTCATGGCACCAAATTTGTGGAACTGTCTACCCTGTGATCTGAGGCTAGAAGAAAAACTTAAAACTTTCAAAATTATGTTGAAGATATTTTTTTCTTTTTTTTTTGTAAATCTTTATTAATTTGCAAACTACAGTTGTGCAAACAATTCATATATATATAATATTACAAGAAAAGCACATTAAACTTACAGACATAAATGATCAATTATTTCCCCCCCAAAAAAATTTTCAGATAAAGTAATACCTACAAGAAACTATCTATAAATTCCCCGAATCAAATTCTAATGCAAAACCCTCCCCCTCCCACCCACCCTATGTTTAAAGGTCAATAAAATAATGTCAGTTATAATTCCTTGCAGAATTTAGCCAATGGCTCCCAAACATCAATAATTTCCTGTAACGTCCCTGCTGTATAGCCATCAGTTGTTCCATTTTAAAAGTATAACAAATAGATTCCCACCAGAAAGTGTAATTTAACCTATCCCAGTTCTTTCAATTCTTCAAAATCAGTTGTATGGCAAACCCTGTCATTATCTGAGCTGATATTTGACTTTTAGCTCTCATTAACGTACCAACTAGGATGGTATCGTACGTCAATGCCACTGGATTTTCCAATATATTGTTCACTTGATCCCAGATAGATCTCCAAAATTAAAGTATCTTTTTTTTTAAAATTCTTTATTTAAATTTGAACTACAATGCACAAGAGTAATTTTGTTCCATGCAATACAGAGAAAGAAACAAATTTCACCAAAACAATATATCAGATTTGAACAAAACATTTCAAATTGAAATAAAACATTTTATCCCTTCCTTAGACCACAATAAAAGGGGTGTGATAATCAAATAATATTGGAGACATAAATTAAAGAATTTAATTCAAAGGAAAAGGCTTAGTGAGGCACGGCTACCCTCTAATTATATTATATTCCATTCTACATCAATCCTTGGTAATCTTTTTAACTCTTAGAAACATAGAAACATAGAAAGGTGACGGCAGAAAAGGGCTACAGCCCATCAAGTCTGCCCACTCTACTGACCCACCCCATTAAGTCTGAGTGCTGCTCGACCCACGTAGGGATCCCACGTGGATGTCCCATTTATTCTTAAAGTCGAGCACGCTTGTGGCCTTGATTACCTGCATCGGAAGTTTGTTCCAGTGATCCACCACTCTTTCTGTGAAGAAATACTTCCTGATGTCACCTCTAAATTTCCCTCCCCTGAGTTTGAGCGGGTGCCCCCTTGTGACCGAGGGTCCCTTGGGAAGGAATATATCATTTTCTACCTCGACACGACCTGTGACGTACTTAAAAGTCTCAATCATGTCACCCCTTTCCCTGCGCTCCTCTAGAGAGTACAGCTGCAATTTGCCCAGTCTTTCCTCGTATGAGAGACCCTTGAGTCCAGAGACCTTCCTAGTGGCCATTCGCTGGACCGACTCAGCTCGAAGCACATCTTTACGGTAATGTGGCCTCCAGAATTGCACACAGTACTCTAGATGAGGTCTCACCATGGTTCTATACAGTGGCATTATGACTTCAGGTTTGCGGCTGACGAAGCTTCTATTGATACATCCCATCATTTGCCTCGCCTTGGATGAGGCCTTCTCCACTTGTTTGGCAGCCTTCATGTCTGCACTGATGATCACTCCCAAGTCCCGTTCCTCTGAAGTCTTAGCTAGTGTTTCTCCATTCAAGGTGTATGTTCTGCATGGATTTCTGCTGCCGAGATGCATGACCTTACACTTTTTAGCGTTGAAGCCCAGCTGCCATGTCGTGGACCATTTTTCCAACTTGATCAGATCCTGCGTCATACCATCCGTGGGATTGCTTCCACCCACTATATTACACAGTTTGGCGTCGTCGGCGAACAGCGCTACTTTACCCTGAAGCCCTCGGGTCAAGTCCCTTATGAATATGTTAAAAAGGGATGGTCCCAGGACTGAGCCCTGCGGCACACCGCTAGTCACCTCCGATGTCTCAGAGAGGGTGCCATTGACCACCACTTTCTGAAGTCTTCCACTCAGCCAATCGTTGACCCACGCCGTTAGTTTCTCACCTAACCCCATCGATTTCATCTTGTTTAATAGTCTACGGTGTGGGACACTGTCAAAAGCTTTACTGAAATCCAAGTATACTATGTCCAGAGACTCTCCCGAGTCCAGCTTTCCTGTCACCCAATCAAAGAAGCTGATGAGATTGGACTGGCATGACCTGCCCTTAGTGAATCCATGTTGACAGGGATCCCTCAGATTCCCATCATCCAATATCGCGTCTAATTTCTCTTTAAGTAGAGTTTCCATGAGTTTACACACTATTGATGGTCTGTAATTTGCGGCCTCCGCTCTGCAACCCTTTTTGTGCAGAGGAACCACGTTGGCAGTTTTCCAGTCCAGGAGGACTCTCCCCATGCTTAGGAAGAGATTGAAGAGTATTGCTAATGGTTCCGCCAAAATATCGCATAGCTCTCTGAGCACTCTTGGGTGCAGATTGTCCGGTCCCATGGCTTTGTTCACCTTGAGTCTTGACAGTTCTTTGTAAACATCAGCTGGTGTGAACTCAAACTTCTGAAATGGGTCTTCCATGCCTTGCTTTGCTGCTAGCCGAGGCCCGTGCCCTGGTGCTTCGCAGGTAAAGACTGAACAGAAGTAATCATTCAGTAGTTTGGCTTTATCGGAGTCTGTTTCTACATAATTCCCGTCTGGTGTTCTAAGGCGTACTATCCCGTTTGCGTTCTTTTTCCTGTCGCTAATGTATCTGAAGAAGGATTTGTCCCCTTTCTTGATGTTCTTTGCTAGAGTTTCTTCCATACGAATTTTGGCCTCCCTGACTGCTGTTTTGACCGCTGCAGACTTTTTCCTGTATTCAATGTTTGCTTCTTTTTCCCCCGTGCGTTTGTATGAGAGAAATGCTCTTTTCTTCTCCTTGACGAGGCACGATACCTCATTTGTGAACCATTGGGGTTTCTTTTTTCTTTGTTGTTTGGTTACCGATTTTATGTAGCGGATAGTTGCCTCATGAAGGATCGATTTCAAGGTTGACCACATAGCCTCCACATTAGTAGTTACTTCTTGAACCTGCAGCGTCTGATAGACGAAATCTCCCATGCGTGTGAAGTCAGTGCCCCGGAAATTGAGTACCCTTGTTTTTGTTTGTGATCTAGGGAAGCCTTTCTTAAGGTTAAACCATACCGTGTTAGAAACTCCTTTAAATGGTCTGAAGAAAAAAAAAACATATTTAGTTCCCAAGTACCTTACCAAACATTTACAAGGGTAAGCTAGTAGGAATGTAGCACCCAATTTAAGAGTTTCTTGTCGTAAGGAAAGAAAATCTTTCCTTCGCTCCTGAGTCACTTTGGAGACATCTGGATAAATCCAAATACATTGTGCTCCAAATAATTTTTGAGAATTTTTAAAATATAATCTTAAGATCATATTTAAATCTTGCTCAAAAACAAAAGATATTAGAAGCGTAGTTCTCTCAGTATCTGGATTCAGAGTTTGTTCTAAAAGAGCAGTAGCATTAGCAAAATCAATCTGTTCCTCTTGTCCATTATTTTTCTCCATATTCTTTTGAGAAATCTTTTAATTTGGCAAATAGTAAATCTTATTTAAAGGAGGAATATTATCAGAAGAAATTCCCAAGTTCTCAATCAAATATCTTTTGAAGAAATCAATAGGCGGAATACCAGGTGAAATTGGGAAATTCAAAATATGAAGATTCAATCTCCTATTATAATTTTCAAATTGCTCTAATTTCCTGTGTATAGAGGAATTATCTTTAATTATTGCTGTTTTAAACATTTGAAGCTGCTGTATATCCTCCTGTATCTGTTTGTTTTGGCTTGAGAAATCCAATTTAACTGAGTCAATGGTTTTAGTTAAAGTATCAATCTTAGAGTTAATATTTGTTACCTCCTCAGTATTTTTAGCCATAGAAGCCTCCATACGTTGTAGAAGCAACCAAATATCTCCCAAGGAAGCCTCCGTTGGTGTAGGTGTAGATGTTGTTAGTTCCTTCAGCTTCCCTGCACTTGCTGGTTCAGGTTCAACGCCCTCACTGGACAGCCCCATAGATTCCCTTCCGGGGACATGGTTCTCCCACAGCTGAACCCCGGCAGTAGCTGGACACACGGGGATGAATGGATCCGGAGGGGACAAAGATATTTCACTCCCCGAAAGGGGTAAAAGCTCTCTACCGCCTTCCCCCCAAACCGGGTCACCTCCTCCGATAGCTCGGGTTGCTGTCGTCTGAGCCGCAAAGAAGCGATCAACCGTTTGCTGGATGGCTTGCTGAATGGGTGTTGAAGAAAGGGCCGGCGAGGGAACGGCCCTTAACACCCCTTTCCTCTTCGGCGACATCTGAGCTCAGGAAAAAATTTTTTTTCAGGTAAGAGAAAAGACGCCTGCAATCGTTCAGATCTTCCTGCTCCGCTTCACTGCGACTCACACACCGCCGCCATCTTGTCACACCAAATTTAAGTATCAAGGGACAATAGTATAGTAAATGATCCAAAGCCCCAGCTTCAAGATGACAAAATGCCAGCATCTATTAGACTTTGAACTATCTAATTTCTGTAGATGCTTTTTTCTTCCGTGAAGCTTCTGGGTGAGATTCAATCAAATCTGAGCTCATTTATATTTTCTAATGGATCTTCAAGTCTTCAATTCACTCTTCTGTGATTTGATATCAGTACATGATCTATTACAGCATTAATTATATGTGTGAATGTTGCTCTGTATGCTTGGTTTTTGCCTGGTTTAGGTCTTTCCTATTGTAGGATGGAGTTCCTTTATTTTAATTAGATATTTGTAAACCGCTTGGACCAGTCGTATGAAGAAGCGGTATAACAAATTTTAATAAAACATACGATATGGGCTTAGCAATGTTAGGAAAAGCTGGAGGAGTTTTCATCTGTTTCACACACTGCAGAAATATCCATTTGTGAAAGTAATCTCTAATTTATTATTTTTCAACTATGCTGTTTGTTCCTATATCTTTGGTCTTGTAGCTGAAGTGCTTTATTTCATTTTAGCGTTTTCATGGACAAGATTTTATTCATTTATTTTTTCTTGTACTATTGAGTGAATACTGACCTGGATACCTGAAGAAGGCTTTTGGCCGAAACACGGACCGTGTAGGGTCCGTATCACAATACATGTCAGTTATTCATGAAGTGGATTTTATATTTTATCTAATAAATGCCTCGTCAAGATCATTATTTTCCACAGTCTGTTTTTTGTGCTAGGGATTTTCCCCACATTTTTAAAAAATCTTCCCTCCTCCCCATAGAAAACATATCTAGTGTGGTTTTAAGAAAGGTTTGTACAATTTCCTGGAGAAAGTCCATAGTCTATTATTGAGAAAGACATGGGGGAAGCCACTGCTTGCCCTGGATCGGTAGCATGGAATGTTGCTACTCCTTGGGATTCTAGAATCTTGTTACTCTCTGGGGTTCCGGAATCTTGCTACTCTTTGAGATTCTGTATGGAAAGTTGCTACTCCTTTTGGCCAGGTACTAGGGACCTAGATTGTCCACCGTGAGAACGGACTACTGGATTAGACTGACCATTGGCCAGACCCAGTATGGTTGTTCTTACCCTCTTACGTGTACCAAGTAAGGACAATCAAGCCATTGTGACATCACTGATGAGGCTGGCTCTTAGGCACTGTGGAATGAGGCATTATGACATCACAGTCTCAGCTCTGGAATGTTGCCCTCTTTGGGGTTCCAGAATCTTGCTATACTTTAAGATGCTGGAATGTTGCTACTCCTTGGGTTTTGGCCAGGTTCTAGGGACCTGGATTGGCCACTGTGAGAACGGGCTACTGGGCTTGATGGACCATTGGTCTGACCCAGTAACGCTAGTCTTATGTTCTTAGTCTGGTCTTTGTATTGAGATTCTTCAGCCCAGGGCTCCTGCCAAGATCCTCCAAGCCTAGGTATTTCTAAAAGTACTACCTTGTGCTTATCAGAGCTTAAAAGGGCTTCTTGTGGTAAAATCCCAATGTGCACATACAAACCACATGCTAAACAAAACATTTGGAATTTTTCTCAGAGGGGGCGTGTCTATATGGAGAATGGGCATGACCGTTCAGCTACATTACCGAGTGCTATCTGATTAGCCTGGGAATATCGAATGAGCCCTTACCATCTAACAAAATAGTTGGCAGTAAAGGCTCCCGCCCATTAATGGCAAAATTAGTGCATGGCCATTAATTCGGCCATTTATGTGGCTGTGGTAAAGATGACCTTAGTGTATGCGAAAGACCCAAGTAAGGGCAGCTACGCCAACTTTTTATCATAGCTTAATAAAAATACCCCTAAATTGGCACATAGTGCCGCTGACACACATTATAGGAACATATATTTGATAGTTATAGTAACACTAGCAGATTACCCAGCTTTGCCCGGATATTTATTTAATCCAAAATGTCCCACCCCCCATATGTCCCATAGGAATGTCCCTCTCTGTGGGGCTGAACTTGGACTTAAATGTCATTGAGAGTGTCAGCGAGCCTGAAAACTATGGGTTACACACTAAAATCAGTCGTTTTCAATAATTTTTACATGTCACCCCCCTTCCCACCCCCACAGTATTTTTCCCCAGATAGTAAGTAATGTATACCAAGTTTGGTATACATTACTGGAACATGCTGGAACATACATACTTACATACATCCAATTTTATATACAGTACTCCCCTGATTGCCCTTTCTTGACTGTGCCTAAGCATTTTGTCCTTAGTTCATAAAATACTTCATCAAAACCTTACATTTTTATTAGCTTGTGGAATCCAGGCTTGCAGCTTTTGCTGGGATATCAACCAATATCAACAAAGGTGAAGCAATGCTGTATATAACGTTTCAAAAGTATAGAGTCCTTGTACTTCAGATGAGGTTAATTCTCATTTTTTGGGGGGGGTCTGGTAAATGGCATCACAGCTACTTAAAGAGTGAAGGTTTGTCCAAGGCTAGTACACCAACTGGAAATGTTCGTAAGAGATGCAATCATTTTTAATGTAAGTGAATATTCTGTCACCACAGCATATTAATAAGCATACGAAAGCAGATACAGACCGACATGGGCCGGTTGCCTTCTTTCCTTGCTCTCTACCATTCTGAGTAGACGAGCAAACAGATTTCCAATAGCAAAACATGTCCTGCTCCCCCCCCCTTGTATCCCAGCACCGCCCTGTCCAAGTCAAGCATATTTTTCTTAATGTCATAACCATGGCAGCTCTGTGAACATTACACCACCTTTTTGGAAGCCTAGGTTGAAACAAACATTCCAAGAAGTGATGAAAGATGAAGAAAGTAAAACCCGTTCCCAGTGTAAGCAGGCCATTACTCATATGCACATCTTAGCGTTATTTATATGGTGGAGTTCTCGCCCAGGATTGTATTTAGTCTTTGATCCACGAGTTTTTGCATTAGGACCTTTAGGGACCCCTGAGGAAGACAGTTTTGTCGAACCACGAACCGTATTGTGTTCATAGTCCCCAATGACTTGGGTCCTAGGTATCTCTTCATGTGGATTATTGGACTGTATTTTCAATAAAGCCCTGCATCTTGAACATCACCTTCTCCGCAGTGGTTTTGTTTTCGTCAGACTTGGACTGGGTGTGCATCTATTTACAAAAAATGTATATGTCACCTCCTCAGACCTTTGTGAATTAACAGAAGGCTTTTATGTCTCAAGCCCTGAGGAAGCCGAGATCGTGAAACGCTGGCCATTGTCGATCAGACGGACCTTCTTAAGGTAAGCCTTGTGACCTTTTTGCTTCTTTTCCTTTAGTAGGGTTGCCAGAGGACTTGTCTGGATGGCTTTTCAAAACCCTGCACTTTGCCCAGTTTTTGAAATGCTTCCAGCTCGGGGACCGCGTCAGGAGTGCAGCTGCGCATGCGTGGATGCAATATGGTGACGTCACATGCATGCGCATGTTTGTGACATCATCGTGTCACACCTGCGCATGCGCAGGTGCCTTCCTGACACGGCTCCAAGCACATGAACAGGTTGAGGAGGCGGGGCTGGGGGGTCGAGTCTAGGGCTGAACGGGGCATAACTTGGGTGGAATGGGGTAACGCTGGATTAGGGTTGCCATATTTAATGACTAAAATCCGGACACCCTAGACACACCCCTCTCCGCACCAGTCCCGCCTTAGCTCCGCTCCCGCTGCCTTCTTTGGTCGGGCAGGAGGCAATCCATGCATGTGCATGACGCGATGATGTCACGTGCACGCATTCACGTGACATGATCATGGGACACCCGCACATGCATGGATTGCCTCCTGCCCGATGCGAAAGTGCTGGGTTTTGAAAAGCCGTCCAGATCCCCGGACATGTCTGGGGAAATCCGGATGTCTGGTAACCCTAGGCTGGAACTGGGCAGGCCTGGTGGGTGGGTCATGGCCTGGTGGGTGGGCCATGGCCTGGTGGGTGGGGCCTTGGATCTGAATTTTACAATAGTAGCATTGCACAGAGCCGTTTCTGAATGGAGAAGGTTTTTTATGCCTATGAGCAATGGCACAGTGAGGAAGGTCGGCGCTCAGTGCACTGGCGCCTGGCTTCACCGTGCTGTGTGCCCTCCCACTCTTCCCCATCACTTAGGCACCCCCCCCATACCTCTTGAAATGTTCACCAGCATGATCATCTTCCACCAGCAGCTCGTGCCAACACTGGTTTTCCTTATTTGTCTCTTTGGACCTGAGGGCAGCCTTTGACATCGTTAGCCATTCTCTTCTCCTCTGTTGGAATCTTGAGCTTAGCACTGAAGTGATTTTCATTTCTCTATAATTGCTCATTTTCTGTTTCTCTTCCAAATCCCAGATCGGACGTCCCCCCTCTCCACTGTGATGTGCCTCAAGGTTCTATGTTCTCTAGTAGTCTCGTTAACCATTGTTTTAAAAAAAGTCCTTTGTCTTCCTTGATGCAATCTTTTCCTATTAAATCCTTTGTATATGTATATGATATTCTGGATTTTCACTGGGATCCCTGTGACCTTGACCTCGCCCCTCTCCAGTCCTGTCTCGAAGCTATTAATTTCTGGCTCTCGCAGAACCGCCTCATCCTGAAGCTTTCTAAGTCCGGCATCGACTCTGTTCCCCCTTTCTAGATTTGGTGAGAGAGACCAAGAACAGTGGCCAAATCCAGCATGACGGAATGGAGCCTGATGGCAGACAGACTTGTACAGACTATGTCCTTGCCCGTGGCAGGAGACAGGTGAAGGTTTGACAACTCCAGTGTGCTGATCATTTTATTGTGCAAAAAAGAAAAAAAAACTTGGGAGAAAATCAAAATATAATATTGAATTCACAAGAACCAATGATAAATAAACAAATTCAATAAAAAACAAAAACCAAAGAACAAAAATACTTTCTCATTAAAACCAACGTTAATCAGTATTCAAAATATTATATTGTGAGTGCTCAGTTTAAAACACCATCAAAACACAGCATTAATGCTCATTAATGATGTTATAACCAGACATCATCGCACCCACCTGCCTGCCTTAAACTGCATGATCAGCTAATAAGATCTTATTGTGTATAGAAGTTGTACTTAGCTTGAAAGACAGTGTTGTGTATTCAACTTCCAATCCGGGTGTAGGAGTCTGGTAGAAAAAGTCTATAATGCTGGTTAATTTCCAAAAAAAATGTTATCCCAAGTGCTTCTCAATCCAAAAGTGCTCCAATAGCCGTAAAGTGTCCGTGAAAACCTCTCATACAAACTAACACAGAACTCCCATTTCCTCTACACCGATCGTGTTTCACACATCTTGCTTCATCAGGAGGAAAAACGAGGACTAAGTGAACTAAAAATAAAGAGCAAACCAAAAAAGATTGTTAAAAAAGAATGTTAAAAATACAAATCCAACAACCTGAACAAATGTCTTAAACTGTCTGTTAGTCATCAAAATAAATATTATAATTTGAAACTTTAGATACAAAGTTTGAAATTACCCTCGGAGCTCCAACTAGAAGGGTCTGAAATCTGTTGTTGTAATGTTGCTTGTTCGCGCTCTGAGACAGTTTCCTGGATGAGGTGGGGAGATGTATATACTGACGTCAATACGTCTGATCGTTTGACCAGCTTACTCAAACTACTGCCTATCTTAAAACAGCTGAGGGTCGAGCTCAACGTGTAATCCACTCAATCTCCTTGTTGAGACCATTAGGAGCCACTGTGTTCCAGGAAAAAATCAAGCGCTGCTCATGATAAATCAGCATCTCAGATATCGCCTTGTTTGTGGAAATTAAAATGCCTGATTACACAAAACCTCAGTGTTTTGATGGCGTTTTAAACTGAGCACTCACAATATAATATTTTGAATACTGAATTACTTAGGCCAGAACAACTGATCTCTAGAACCGCTATCACTAACCCTTAACTTTGTTAATTCTACTCAATCTGTAGCATCTTTTTAATAATTGTAAACCGCATAGAACTTCACAGTCCTGCGGTATATAAACTGTTATTGTTATTATTATTAACATTGGTTTTAATGAGGAAGTATTTTTGTTCTTTGTTTTTTTAAATCTTTATTGATTTTCAAACTTTGACAGTGCAATACAATTAAATTGAACATAAAATACTGCATAAAACGCACTATTAACTACACAAGTAATACATAAAACAATCATTTTCTCCCACCCTCCTCCCAATTATTAATACAATATGACATATGATGTGATTACAATATTATAATTAAGTAATTTTAATCCTCAAAATACATTTCCCTCCCCCCACCCACCCACCCTGGATATGTAAGGAAATCTAAGAAAAGGAGAGAGATATGACCCTTATTGCGAGGTAATGTCATTCTTTGTTTTTTATTGTATTTGTTTATTGATCATTTTATTATCACATTCTGTGAGTGGGGGAACTGTGCAGCATTGGAGGGAGGGCAAAGCCTCTAGACTGGAAAGCTGAATACTGTCAGCAACTCATCACACATCATCCCCATCATGGTTGGCATGGTGGTGAGTTCACAACCAGCATTTAAACTTGGGTGACCTGGACCTACGTAGAGAGTGGTGGGCAAGACTCTGGTCACCTGGTTAGGCAGACAGGATGGACCACTAGAATCTTTTTCTGCCATCATTTACTGTGTTACATTTTCAGACTGTTTAAAATATAGCTCTTCTCTTCCTTACAAGCGTTCATATGAGGGTCAGGTTTCCGGCCAGAGCAAGATTAGCATCACAATTCTATAGCTGTCCAGCTCTTCCTCTGACATCACTTCCTAGGTGCGTGAACAGGAAGTGATGTCAGAGGAAGAGCCGACGCTGGCTTGACAGCAGGTTGGGGGTTGGTGCTCGTGCCAGGAATGTTACAGAGATACGGGGAAGGGAAGCGATTTG
Source organism: Geotrypetes seraphini (assembly GCF_902459505.1). NCBI lineage: Eukaryota > Metazoa > Chordata > Amphibia > Gymnophiona > Dermophiidae > Geotrypetes > Geotrypetes seraphini. The sequence continues at coordinate 134,051,556 of NC_047084.1, read as the reverse complement.
AGGGGTGGGGAAGGGGCGGGGTAGAGAGGAGGACGGCTGCCTTTGCCAAGACGGTGCCTGGGGTGGACCTGGATTGAGCAGTACTGATTTTATGCCACTGCAAGTGTAAAATGGCAATTATGATCCCTGGGAGAAATACAAAGCAATGGCTCCTCCCCGGCCACTTCTGACATTGACTCGTTCATGTTAGGAAATCTGGATAGATTCTACAGGGTAGACATGGAGACACCACACCCACGGGGAGACCTGAAGTTTTAAACAACCAGCGCAATCAGCGAGGCATTCATCGCTGGCAAAACTCATCTTTCAAAACCCTTCAGCCCACTGGATCCGAGCGAAGCGTGATTAAATCCGAAATGAATGTGGCGGGCAGTCCAGCAGCATGGTTTTCATCTGCACGGTTCTGAACTCAAGGTAGGAGCGTTTAGACTGCTGCTAAGCATTTGTCTGGATACACGACGTTTCCATTCCTGTCCTTGAAATTAGCCGTCACTCATCAAGACAGGACGTCCTGCCTCGTTGAGTGATATTGAATTCTCCCAACCATGCTGTTTCATGGCCGGCTGCATTTTTCTGCTCTTGCCTTTAATTTCCCATTGCTTGTTGCGTGCTCTGACTAATAGATTGTGACTTTCCTTGTACTGATTTCAAACATATCAGCGACCTCTGTGAGCAGCAACAGATGCCGGGGCTCATAAGCTTTTGATTCTTGCTTTTTCTTCCCTGTTCGTTATATCGCATGAGTTAGATAGATTGTGAGCCCACCGGGACAGAGAGGGAAAAATGCTTGAGTACCTGATTGTAAAAACCGCTTAGATAACCTTGATAGGCGGTATATAAAAATCCTAATAAACTTAAACTTAAACGAAGACGATCAGAAGGGGGCATATTTATTTATTTCTTTTCACTGAGCAACTGTGACATTTACAGTACAAAAGCAATTTGTTCCACTGAGGCCCTGTTATGAAACAGAAATCCGGCTGCAGATCAAAGTGTGCAAAGTGTTTAGTGATCTTAATGGAGTTGCCTATTTTGAAAAGAACAATTATACAAATCTTTCCCATGCACTTTAACGTTCCTGTCAAAATGTCTCTCTTTTTGTCATGCAATTTGATTTAGATCCAAGTTAAATCAGCTCTGGCCAAATTTGTGGGTCTCTCTCCCCCTGCCTTATATAGTTTGTGTATCTAAAAGCAGCATGAAAAAAGCTAAGGGAGAGAAGGAAGGAAAAAGAAAGATCCTTTAAGATAGTGTGAACCACCGCAGTGAAGCTCTGGGGTTGCCGCCATGTAGGGTTACTACTACTACTATTATTTATTATTTCTATAGTGCTGAAAGGCGTACGCAGCACTGTATATTCTAACACAGTCCCTGCTCAGAAGAGCTTACAATCTAATGATGCAAGGTCTACTCAATACCATAATGCCTCTTTCCACCAATAAGAGCCAACCTCATCAGTGATGTCACAATGGCGTCATTGTTCTATACTTGGCTCACTTCTAACATTGTATTGGAGGAGAGTGTGGTGCAGTGGTTAGAGCTCCAGCCTCAGCTCCCTGGGGTTGTGGGTTCAAATTCCTCACTGCTCCTTATGACCCTGGGCAAGTCACTTACCGTATTTTCACGCAAATAACACGCACCCGTATAAAACGCGCACACGTGTATAGCGCGCAGAAATCACGATGATAAGCACAAAAACTTTGGTATAACGCGCTCACGATTATACCGCGCATGCTGCCCGACTCTCCGTTCACCCCCTGACTTCCGTGCACTGCCCCGCCTCTCCGTGCGCTGTCCCGACTCTCCGTTCACCCCCCCTGACTTCCGTGCACTGCCCCGACTTTCCGTGCGCTGTCCCGACTCTCCGTTCACCCCCCCTGACTTCCGTGCACTGCCCCGACTTTCCGTGCGCTGTCCCGACTCTCCGTTCACCCCCCTGACTTCCGTGCACTGTCCCCCCTTGAAGGTCTGTCCCCATCCTGAAAGCCTGATGCCCCCCCCCCGACGTCCGATACATCCCTCCCCCCGAAGGACCGCCGATTCCCCAACAATATCGGGCCAGGAGGGAGCCCAAATCCTCCTGGCCACGGCGACCCCCTAACCCCACCCCGCACTACATTACGGGCAGGAGGGATCCCAGGCCCTCCTGCCCTCGACGCAAACCCCCCTCCCCCCAACGACCGCCCCCCCAGCCGACCCGCGACCACCCTGGCGACCCCCACGACCCCCCCACCCCCCTTCCCCGTACCTTTGGTAGTTGGGCCAGAAGGGAGCCCAAACCCTCCTGGCCACGGCGACCCCCTAACCCCACCCCGCACTACATTACGGGCAGGAGGGATCCCAGGCCCTCCTGCCCTCGACGCAAACCCCCCTCCCCCCCAACGACCGCCCCCCCCCAAGAACCTCCGACCGCCCCCCCAGCCGACCCGCGACCCCCCTGGCGACCCCCACGACCCCCCCACCCCCCTTCCCCGTACCTTTGGTAGTTGGCCGGACAGACGGGAGCCAAACCCGCCTGTCCGGCAGGCAGCCAACGAAGGAATGAGGCCGGATTGGCCCATCCATCCTAAAGCTCCGCCTACTGGTGGGGCCTAAGGCGCGTGGGCCAATCAGAATAGGCCCTGGAGCCTTAGGTCCCACCTGGGGGCGCAGCCTGAGGCACATGGTCGGGTTGGGCCCATGTGCCTCAGGCCGCGCCCCCAGGTGGGACCTAAGGCTCCAGGGCCTATTCTGATTGGCCCACGCGCCTTAGGCCCCACCAGTAGGCGGAGCTTTAGGATGGATGGGCCAATCCGGCCTCATTCCTTCGTTGGCTGCCTGCCGGACAGGCGGGTTTGGCTCCCGTCTGTCCGGCCAACTACCAAAGGTACGGGGAAGGGGGGTGGGGGGGTCGTGGGGGTCGCCAGGGGGATCGCGGGTCGGCTGGGGGGCGGTCGGAGGTTCTTGGGGGGGGACGGTCGTTGGGGGGGAGGGGGGTTTGCGTCGAGGGCAGGAGGGCCTGGGATCCCTCCTGCCCGTAATGTAGTGCGGGGTGGGGTTAGGGGGTCGCCGTGGCCAGGAGGGTTTGGGCTCCCTTCTGGCCCGATATTGTCGGGAAGTCGGCGGTCCTTCGGGGTGGGGGTGCAAGTGGTCCTGCCGGGGGGGGGGGGATGTATCGGACGTCGGGGAGTCGGCCGGGCAAGAGGGCTTGGGCTCCCTCTTGCTCCGATCGTGGATGCGGGTGCGGGTGGGAGCGCGTGCGAGCGGTCGTTCGGGGTGGGGGTGCGAGTGGTCCTGCCGGGGGGGGGGGATGTATCGGACGTCGGGGAGTCGGCCGGGCAAGAGGGCTTGGGCTCCCTCTTGCTCCGATCGTGGATGCGGGTGCGGGTGGGAGCGCGTGCGAGCGGTCGTTCGGGGTGGGGGTGCGAGTGGTCCTGCCGGGGGGGGGGGGATGTATCGGACGTCGGGGAGTCGGCCGGGCAAGAGGGCTTGGGCTCCCTCTTGCTCCGATCGTGGATGCGGGTGCGGGTGGGAGCGCGTGCGAGTGGTCGTTCGGGGTGGGGGTGCGAGTGGTCCTGCTGGGAGGGTGAATCGGGCGTCGGGCGGGGTGGGAACTATGTTTTAAAACTTTTGTATACCGCGCTCACGCATATAACGCGCGAGGGGTATGCGCGGTAGGTAAAAACGCGTATAACGCGCGCGTTATATGCGTGAAAATACGGTAATCCCCCCATTGCCCCAGGTACATTAGATAGATTGTGAGCCTCCTGGGACAGACAGGGAAAAATGTTTGAGTACCTGAATAAACTCATGTAAACTGTTCAGAGCTCCCCTGGGAGAATGGTATATGGAATGAATGAATGAATAAATAAATACTTCAAAGCAGTGATGTTGTAAAGGGGACAGACAGCCCTGGGCACCATCTTGGTGGGGTCCGGCACCTCTCTGCCCTACCCCCCATGCCACAATTGCCCCCTCTCTTCCCTCACCCCTGTACCTCTTTAAAATCTTCACCAGCATGAGCAAGTACTCTAGCCTGCTGCCTGGCTCCCTCCGAAATCACTTCTGGGTCAAGGGGCCAGGAAGTGACGTCAGAGGGCACGCCAGCGAAAATAGCAGGCAGGAGAAGCTGTGCATGCTGGCTAAGATTTAAAGAGGTGGGAAGGGAGGGCGTGAATGAGGCATAGGGATGCAGAAGGAGTGGGGGTGGAGAGGATAGTACAGGAGGAGGGCGGGGGGGGGGGGGGGGTGCCACTGCCCTAGGCGCCTCCTAGCCTCACTTACACCACTGCTTCAAAGTCCTAGAAGCAAGTGATTTTCAAAGCAAAGAATGTTCCGGAGCAACAGTTCATAGGATGGGACTCTAAGGAAGCAGATGCAATAGTGATATCAGAAAATATGTCTTCATTGAAAAGGAAACGGGTGCAAAGAATGGGCTCTCGAGGACGATGGTGGAGGTCGAAATGGTAACTGGGAAGGGAGGGTGGCCTAGTGGTTACAGCTGCTACCTCAGCACCCGGAGGCGGCAAGTTCACTCCCAGCCTGCGCCTCGTAACTCTGGGCGAGTCACTTTACTCACCATTGCTCCAGGTACCAGAGGTGGATTGTGAGGCTGCCGGGACAGATAGGGAAAATATCCAAAGGTACCCAATTACTACTAAATGCACTGTAAACCAATGTGCGGCAGCTGAGAAAAAGCAAAGAAGGTGGGAATTGTTAAAAAAGGGATTGTTAACAAAACTAAGAATGTCATAATGCCTCAGTATTGCTCCATGGTGTGACCTCATCTGGAGTATTGCGTTCAGTTCTGGTCTCCTTATCTCAAGAAAGATATACTGGCACTAGAAAAGGTTCAAAGAAGAGCGACCAAGATGATAAAGGGGATGGAACTCCTCTCGTATCAGGAAAGATTAAAACGAAGACTAGAGGACACTCAATGAAGTTACAGGGAAATACTTTTAAAACCAATAGGAGGAAATTCTTTTTCACTCAGAGAATAGTTAAGCTCTGGAACGCACTGCCAGAGGGTGTGGTAAGAGCAGATAGTGTAGCTGGTTTTAAGACAGATTTGGACAAGTTCCTGGAGGAAAAGTCTATAGTCTGTTATTGAGAAAGACATGGGGAAAACCACTGTTTGCCCTGGATCGGTAGCGTGGAATGTTGCTACTCCTTGAGTTTTGGCCAGGTATTAGTGACCTGGATTGGCCACCCTGAGAACGGGCTACTGGGCTTGATGGACTATTAGTCTGACCCAGTAAGGCTATTCTTATGTTCTTATAAATCACGATAAATAAATAAAAGAGCCTGCAATAAGCACAGCAAATCCCTTAATGGAGAGAAGTGAAGCAAAGCAAAGGTCAACAGAGGTCTATAGCCATAGTCCAGGAGTGAATGTTATAATGCCTCTGTATTGCTTCATGGTGCGACATCACCTTGAGTATTGTGTTCAATTCTGGTCAAGTCTTTGGCCTCCTTCCCAGTGCATTCCAGTTGGCCCAGGTGCCTAAGGCCCCTCCTATTGCACGGCCTTAGGCCCCTCCCCAGGTGCATCCCAGGATGCACCGAGAAGGGGAAGGTCTGCCATTGTGAAGAGGAAGGCCTGCTGGCCAGATGTAGTAGGCATCCCTTTGGCTGGCCATACTGGAAAAGGTATGTGGGGGGGGGGGTGTTTGGGGTCTGGGGGAGAGTGCCGGGGTGGAGGATATCAACTAATGGAGGGGCCATTGGTTCAGAGGGGGCCTGCTGGCAAGAGGGAGTGGGCATCTTTCCTGGGGGAGGGTTGTTTCTGGGGTGGCAGCAGGAGGGATTGGGCATCCATCCTGCTGCTGACAGTCGGAGGGGCTCCCTGCTGCAGCCGCTGCCATTTAGCTGATCGTGTCTGGGAGATTCACTTGCTGCAATCAGCCGATGGTAACGCAATTCTCTAATCGGTGCCTGTGATAGGGGCAGCGGTTAGAGAATCAGGTTGGTTAGGCAGGGTTAGTTGTCTGCATTAGGACGGACGCGATTTTGTATAGGATGCCAGTATGCGATTCTCAGCTGCCACTTAAGCAGAAAAAGGGAGCGAGTAACTCAACCAATTGAAAATGTTGAGTGACTAAAAATGGATATGTCAAATACTGTGAAACAGTCACTCTGTAAATCATTTGCAGGAAAGTAAATCAAATATACTTCAACTGCTGTTAGAACTTATGCTCAGAAACATGAAGGCAGATATTACCGTAATGCTAGGAAGAAGCGAATTTAATGGTGAGAATGGTACATTTTTGACACTTTATGAGACTACGTTACCGAAAGTTTGATACTTTGTAGAAGTGCATTGTTGGTTCCCTGAAGCAGTACCGAAACGTGTCACATCGGAACCAGCAAATTTTCAATGCAATTCTAAGCCATTAATACAAGATGTAGAGCTTATAGCCTGTGCAAGTTTAACATTTACCATCGTTACCAATCTGAAACTGTATTGAACAATGCGATCGATGATTGGGTGGTGAGGCGACAACATCTGCCTTCATGTCTCTGAGCATAAGTTCTAACAGCAGTTGAAGTATATTTGATTTAGTTTACTGCAAATGATTTACAGAGTGACTATTTCACTGTATTTGCCACTTAGGTAGCGGCAGAGACCGGCATCCTATACAGAATATACCGGCTGCTGTCTAAAAATAGCAAAAAAGGTGTTTCTTTTCTTTGTTCTAATTTGATTTTGCAAAAAAAAAAAAAAAGGATCCTGCGTTGGAAGCAGCAATTTATTCAAATGGTCTGGAAAAAAACCATCTGCAGCTGAATCCTAGTCAAGACAATTAAGTCATGTTTAAATTCTGCACACTGGCCACATACACAGATAGAATCAAACCAAATTTCACTTCAAACATCTCCTCTAAATCTTGGAGAACGTCCTAAGATATTATTGGAGCCTATTGAACTTACCACACCAAACCACTTTTTTTTTTTTTTTGCAATAACACATGTAAAATATATATTTTCCTTTTTAAAAAAAAAAAAAAAATCTTGGCTTCTGCCTTTCAGTTGTGAGCCTTTCTTCACAACCCATGGGTTGTGCGCCCGTAGTCATGAGTTTGTGTAGAAGGTTCATCTACATTTTTCAGCTCTACTTTCTCTGACGCTGCTCTGTGCTTCTCAGTTCATAACAAAGCAGTTGAGAGAAATTAAAAAAAAAAAAAGAGGAGGGGTAGGGGGATCTCCCCGGTCAGCCCAACTCTGCTCTGACAATAAAGACAATTAGTAAATGAACATATTAACAAAACCATACCACAGCGCAACAGGCACTAACTCTGAAATAACAACCATACACCCAAGTCAGGCGGATATGAAATCTCTTACTTCATGCACTCTTTTTTTTCTTTTTTACAAAACAGGAAGAATTTTACCTGTATCGCATTAGCCTCCTCACGGAGGAATCCATCTAAAAATTGTTGAGCTGTCCAGAGTATTCAACACTCTGTGTTAGGGTTACCGGGCGTCTGGATTTCCTCGGACAAGTCCTCATTTGTGAGGACATGTCTGGGGGTCTGGATTGCTTTTCAAAACCCAGCACTTTGTCCGGGTTTTGAAAAGCTAGCGGTGACTTCACATCCTGTCAGGGCCGCCATCAGGGCAGTACCACCAATCCTGCATTCAGGGGCCCGGAGCTGACAGGGGGCCCGGGCTCCCCCAGGGTCCTAGGCCACAGTCTAGGAGGAGGGCGGTCCGCCCCACGTGGACAGGAGATAGCTGGACGGGGGACCCGCGGAAATCAATACATCTCGAGCCGCGAGGCTCGTCTTCTGTTCCAGCCTGCCCTGCCACTCATATATAGCCGATCGCAAGTGTTCCCTGCTGTCAGCGCTGACGTCGGAGGGAGGGCTTAAGCAAAGCCTGCCCTCCGACGTCAGCGCTGACGTCGGAGAATACTTCCGGTCGGCTATTTGTGCGCGGCAGGGCAGGCAGGAAACAGAAGACAAGCCTCGCGGCTTGAGCTTCGTTTTGCTGAGAAAGTTGCAAAGATGGGCTGGGAGGCAAACGCGGAACACAAAAGGGGGGAGGGAGTGCGTTTTGGACACAAGGCATGAACTTGGGAGAGAGGAAGGGAGGGAAAGAGATGCTGAGGTGGGGGAGGGAATGCATTTTTGGACACAGAAGGCATGGATTTGGGAGAGAGGAAAGGAGGGAAAGAGATGCTGAGGTGGGGGGAGGGAATGGGTTTTTGGACAAAGAAGGCATGGACTTGGGAGAGAGGAAGGGAGGGAAAGAGATGCTGAGGTGGGGGAGGGAATGCATTTTTGGACACAGAAGGCATGAACTTGGGAGAGAGGAAGGGAAGGAAAGAGATGGTTGTGTACACGGGGAATAGAAGAAAGGAGAATTTTTGGTCATAGGGAGGGAGTGAGGTACAGATAGTGGCATACCAGGGTGGGGGGGGTGGTCCGCCCCGCCCCGGGTTTACGTCCCAAGGGGGTGCACAGCTGGCCACCCTCCAGTGTTCTCCCTAGGCCGGCAAACTGCGGCTCTTTAGCCACTTGAGTGCCACCGCCGCCATCGGGAACAGGCCGGCGCCAAGTTCTCCCTGCTTTTCCCTGTGGGACCGGCCAACTCTCGCCACTCGCATCAATTCTGATGTCGGAGAGGATGTTTTGGGCCAGCCAATCGCTGCCTGGCTTGCCTAGAACGTCCTCTCCGACGTTAGAATTGACGTCGGGTGGCGAGAGTTGGTCGGCCCCGCGGGGAAAAGAAGCAGGGCGAACTCGGCGCCGGCCTGTTCCCGATGGCGGCAGTGGCAGCCTATTCCCCAGTGGTGGTAGCAGCATTTTCCCAATGGGAGGGCAGGGAGAAAGAAAGAAAGGGGGGACAGGAAGCCAGAAAGAAAGAAAGGGGGCAGGGTGAAACAAAGAAAAATGGGGCACGGAAAGAGAGAGAGAGAAAGACAGACATACAGAACGAAAGAAGGTGTGGAGAGAGAAAGAAGGGGGCAGGGTGAGAGAGAGAAAAACAGACATACAGAAAGAAAGGGGGTATGGAGAGAGAGAAAAAGAAAGAAGGGGCAGGGTGAAACAAAGAAAAAGTTTGGGGAGGGAATGAGGTCTGAAGGAGAGGAAGCATACAGGAGGCTGAAAGAAGGGAAGAAATACTGGATGCACAGTCAGAAGAATAAAGTGCAACCAGAGACTGATGAAATTACCAAAGGTAGGAAAACTGGTTTTATTTTCAATTTAGTGATCAAAATGTGTCTGCTTTGAGAATTTATATATGCTGTCTATATTTTGTCTATATGGCCCCCTTTTACTAAACCGCAATAGCGTTTTTTAGCGCAGGGAGCCTATGAGCGTTGAGAGCAGCGTGGGGCATTCAGCGCAGCTCCCTGCACTAAAAACCGCTATCGCGTTTTAGTAAAAAGGGAGGTGGAATATTTGTCTATTTTTGTATAGTTGTTACTGAGGTGACATTGCATAAAGTCATCTGCCTTGACCTCTTTGAAAACCCGCGGAATATAAATGATAATTAACATTTTCTCTGCATACAGCGTGCTTTGTGTTTTTAAAATTTTATTGTTGGTAGATCATTTTGACTTGGCCACAAAGGTAAGGGGGAGGGAGAGAGGGGAACTGCTGAAAGACATCTAGTAATCCTTGAAGGCTTGACTATGCAGGGAATTATTTTTGTAAAATCATGTTTTGTTATGTGACTGGCATTATTTAGACTTTAATTTCTATGAATGAATAGAATGAAAATGATATAAATTACTTGCTTGTTTTTATGTGCGTGTGCTGAAGGAAAGTGGAGAGAGAGTGGGCTGAGGACGCTGAAGGGAAATGGGGAAGAGAGAATGGGGAGAAGACGCTGATTTATAAATTGACAATTGTACAGAATATTGTTTCTTTTTTATATTCATCCATAGCTGCATGTTAATGATGTGCTCATATGCACTTATTTATCATCATAACATATACATCATCATTAACATGCAGCTGTGGATGTGTAAGGACAGGCTGAGGAGGATAGATGGGAAGGAAGGAAGGTGCACATATCAACATATCGTACATTTTTAACATGCATGATGCAGCTATAGGCAAGCAGAGGAGGATGGGATCATACAGATGTGTATGTTCAGATATGCGCTCAGATGTGTAGTTTTTTCTGATATATTTATTAAGCTTACAGTATTTATAAAAACACATTTAATACTTGTTACAAAAAATATTGTGCAATTGTGATCTACTTCTGGCCTACAAAGGTCAAAAGAAATCCTTAACTGAGATTTTACATTCAAAAGTGAATTATAGCTACTAGCACTATTATTTATTAGTTATTTATTATGCAGATGTTTGTTAGTTTGTTATTAGTTCAGTATTAGACATATGTTAGTTTAGAATAGATAGGTATAGATTAGTTTAGTTTAGGTTAGGGCCCTGCTGAAAGAGTCTACCTTGACGTGGTTGCAGGCTTACAAATCTTTTGGTCAAAGAGTGCGGCGACAGAGAAAAGTATGTGTGTATTCGGCCCATGGAAGAAGGGGGAGGTCGGAGGGGGGGAGGGGGTGTGTGGGATTGCTCAGTAAGGGGCCCAGAAATTTCTGATGGCGGCCTGCATCCTGTCATACCAGTGCATGCGCAGATGCTCTCCTGAAACGTGAACATGTTGAGGGGTGCGGGGGCCGGAATGGGCGGGGCCAGGCTGAACTGGGTGGGCCTGGGGGTGGGGCCATGGATCTGGATTTTCATTCCGGAAAATCTGGTAACCCTACTCTGTGGATCTCAGAGCAGCAGCAGATCAAGTGTCTATGTCTGAGACAGTGAGCAGAGAACATGAAAATTCGACAGATATTATCGAGATAACTACCTAATATTCCCTTCTAGTGCAAATGGCATATTGACCAGCGGGACGTACCAAAGCAGTCCCTCGAGTCTAGGGCGGGATAAAGAAGTCTTGTGACAAAATAGAAGACCCAAAAGCGGAGTCCACTCATAAAAAATTAGTAAAGGTATAGCTTGGGCGGGGGTACTCAGTTGGTCTTTGTTAGGCTTAGGGGGTACTTGGCTTGAAAAGGTTGAGAAATACTGTACTATCACACCCAAGTCCCGCTCCTCTTTTGTGAATTCGTGCACAAAAGTTCTTCACCCCCTAAACTTCACCATTCCCTCAGGGTTTTGCAGCCCAAATGTATGACCTTGTGTTTTTCATCATTAAAGCATAGCTGCCAAATTCTGGATCATTCCTCAAGCTTCATTAGGCCTTTCCTCATGTTATCGACTCCATCAGGGGTGTCTACTCTATTGAAGATTTTGGTATCATCTGCAAATAGGCAAATCTTACCAGTAATATAGCTTACAAAACTGTTAAAAAGAACTGGCCCAAGAACCAAACCTTGAGGCACACCACTGATAACATCTCTTTCCTCAGAGCGATCTCCATTGACAACTACCCTATGTCGCCTTCCACTCGACTAGTTTCCGACCCAGTCATGTAACATGATAAAGAAAAAGAAAACTGAACATGAAAACACAATTTTTTGGGTTCCCAGTCTTAGTATGAACCTGTGACTTGGCATTTGCTTGTGATTTCATAGACAAACTTGCAAAACCCATTGAAAAATCACCTTTGAAAGAGGAGAGCCGGACACATAGACAAGTAGGGAAGAGAGCACAAAATACAAAGTGTGTCCAAGTTCTTAATTGCAAAGTGACTTCTGGCATTATTTTAGTCAGCTGGGTTAGCTAATATGAGAGAGTGTCTACTTGGGGCAGGATTAATTTGTAGAGGGCCCCTAGGCACACAAGTACACTGAGCCCCCCTGCCCCGCCCCACGATGCGCCTAGGCAGAAACAGGAAGCTGCGTCAGAGGGAAGCTTTGGGCAAGCAGCACCGCTTGCACAATTACAATTCCCGTTGCCTTTCTTACCCGCGTTGCTTGCTTGTCTTATTTTCCGTTGATGGTGGGGAGGCTGCATTTCCAGTCAGGGTGGGGCCCGCGTTGCTGATCGGGGGGGCCCACATTGCTGATCGATGCTGGAGGGGCCCATTGCTGTTTGGAAAAAACAATGGTGATGCCCTCCTTCATCGGGCCCCCCTTACCATTTTGGGCCCTAGGCACGTGCCTACTTGGCCTATTGGTTAATCCTGTCCTGTGTCTACCATGAGGAAAATGGTCTCTGTGGCGATGTAATAAATTCTACAATACAGTGGTGCCTCACACAACGAACTTAATCCGTTCCAGGAGCAAGTTTGTTATGTGAAACGTTCGTTGTGTGAAACGCGTTTTCCCATAAGAATACCTGTAAAACAAAATAATTCATTCTGCAGCCCTACATTTCCCTCCCTCCACCTCACCTCACATGCAGAGCCTGCCAGCCTTCTCCCTCACCCAGCCGCACGATCTCAAAAAGCTGTGCACGCGCAGCTGCTGGAGTTGATCAATGTTCTCTCTCCTGCAACTTCCGGTTTCCGGTTGCGTCAGAGGAGAAGATTGAACAACAGAGCATGCGCGCATGTGCTGCTCTTTGAAAGTGTGTGGCTGGCCGAAAAAGAAAGCCGGAAAACTCGGTTTTTAAGGTAAGGTGGAGGGAGATGATGGAACACTGCATTCAGACAGGAGGGTGCTGCTGTTCCCGGCTCACATTAGAAAGCGGCGAGAGTAGTTCCGCCCCCCCCCCCCGGGCCCCTCGGGCGACTTCGTTGTGTGAAACGAAGTTCGTTATAGGGAGCAAGACAAAAAGTTCGTTATGCGCAGCGTTCGCTGTGCGAGGCGTCCGTTATGCGAGGCACCACTGTATATGATTTGAAAGTGCAAAATAAGCGAGTGCATGTAACCATATTCACTTGCCGCTGAGCCGTACTACAATTAAGGGCAATTAAGGGCACTGTTGAAACATTGGCAGGCTCTGAGTTTTCCTAGGAGAAGCAAAAATATTCCTTAAATGCAGTGAGATGATAATGCAGAAGAGCCATAGAAGGATACATGGCAACCACAGACATATTGTCTAGGGAACGGAGAGGCAAATAATATATTGTGGCTGACGGTTTACATACTTAGATTGGCAATCAAATCACTGGAGTTAGTTTTGAAGTACTAATTAACTAAGCCCTATAGTAATTTCTTCCCAAAATATATGCTCGGGCCTGTGAATCTATTACTCTGTTTATGCAGGAGATCTTCTTTGGCTAAATGCAGACATGGAGGGGATTGTTGAGTTTAAATGTTTATATCTTTGTGTAACTGCTACCTTGATTTTGCAGGCCCAGGAAACGCAGTCATCATGTTTACAAGCGCTAACGAAAGTCAACCCTTCTAGGAAACATTATAATTCAAACTGTCAGGCTCAGAGGCTCGGGATAGCCACTGCTTTGCCGTCATAGTTCCAATCTGAGCTTCCACAATCCCGGTTGTTTGCATTTGATGAGATCGACATATGTAGGGAAATCGGATTCGCAGACCATCAGTCACAGGATTGGATGTTTTTTTTCAGCTTAGGAGGAGAATACCAGTATCAGGAGAAAACAGGTTAGAGGATAAGGAGAAAAAATATTGATTGAGTCACATTTTTTCTAGATTACTAAAGACTTTAAGGATGCAGAACAAAGCCTGAAATGAATATAAGAGCATAACAATAGCCTTACTGGGTCAAACCAATGGTCCATCAAGCCCAGTAGCCCGTTCTCACAGTGGCCAATCCAGGTCACTAGTACTTGGCCAAAACCCAAGGAGTAGCAATATTCCATGCAGAATCTCAAAGAATAGCAAGATTCTGGAATCTCAGAGAGTAACAAGATTCTAGAATCCCAAAGAGTAGCAACATACCATGCTACCAATCTAGGGCAAGCAGTGGCTTCCCCCATGTGTTTCTCAATAACAGACTATGGACTTTTCCTCCAGCAACTTGTCCAAACCTTTCTTAAAACCATATTCTCTGGCAACGCGTTCCAGAGCTTAACTATTCTCTGGATTGCAAGATTTTGGAAGTGGAACAAAGTGGCAGAATGAGTGATCCCAGGGGCTAACAGTCATCAAGCCTTACTCAGTTGCTCCCATCCCAGAGCCCTCTAAACCCTAGGGCAGTACTGCTTTCCCTGAAGTGCATCTCTCGCTCGCTGTAATTTGTGCCCCGGGAGAGACCTTAGAGCAGAAAGCTGCACTCAACTCGCTACTTGTGTGCAGCCCTTGCCTTTGTTAAATCTCTTCATAAAGGTAGTCAATAAATCCCAATAAATACATTACACATGTAAATGTTATGTTATATGTAATCTTATATCCCGCCAAATCCTCACCAAGTGGAGTTCAAGTGGATTACATTCAGAATTATCACTACAGAAAGGTAAACATACAGTGCAAAACCGAAACCAGTCTAAGGGGGGAAATTCTCTAACCAATACCTAATCTTAGGTATCAGTAGGCGCCCTGCCGATATACAGAGTAACATACCCCCCCTTGACGCATCCAATCCTAATGACATCGGTCTCGTCAATTTAAAACTTGATAAGATCAGCCAATGGCTTTGCGATAACATGCTTTCACTAAATATCTCCAAAACTAATTGTCTACTCTTCCCTTGGAAAGAAAATATTCACTAAGCATCCCCGATCAACATCAATGGCACATCAATAAACTCCTTTAATCAAAATTCTCGGTGTAATAATTGACAACAAACTCTCCTATCGCCTTCAGATCGTCGCAGTTGTCAAAAATTGTTTCTGGAAACTCAGAATGGTCAGATCCTTAGCTAACATTCTTGATCCACAATCTCTTAACATTTTAATTCATTACCTCATAATTTCCAAACTTGACTATTGCAACTCTTTACTCAAAGGTGTCTGTCATAAAGACATCAGACGCTTACAACTAATACAAAACACGGCCATAAAAATTATAACCAACAAGAAAAAATTTGACCACTTCACTCCTTTGCTGAAAGGTGCACACTGGTTGCCAATCCATCATCGCATTAATTATAAAATTATTAAATCTTTCTGGTCTGCCATCCTATTATTTTTAGTTTCATTATGGAATTGTCAATTGGTGGAATCTCCAAAGGAGGTGTTATTTGGTAAAGCTGCGGCTTGTGGGGTTTTTGGACAGAGAAGAAGCATTTTATTTCAAAAGGTATGTATGATTGGTCATAAATGCATATTGCAATATTGGTTACAGAAAGATCCTCCTAGTTATTGCCACTGGAAGAACCAATTTCATCGTTTAATTTTATTTGAGGTTTGGGAGGTTCGTAAATTTCCTAGAAGAACTCGTTTATTTTTGAAAATTTGGGACCCTTATAAACAAAAATTAAGTATGATTCTTAATACTTTACATTGAAGCTATGTAAATGTTCTTTGCATTTTTATACTTGGTATTTGATGTCACCTTTCATTCTAGGGTAGGGGGGGAATAGGAACAATGATATTAATATGTGTGGAATTACTTGAACTGTATTTTTGTTTATTTCATTTATTATAATGTAATAAAATCAAAACAATGGGGCGGGGGTGAAAAGGGTAAGGAATGTATTGAGAGATGTAATAGGTAATTTGAAAAATTTATTTTGAAGGAATGATAGACATATGCTGGAAGTTAATATGGTAAATTTGATATGTAATGAATATTTTATTGTATTATATTATTATATATTTATTGCATTTCTTCAATAAAATGTTATAAATTAATTTTAAAATTGCCTTAATCTCCTTTAAAACTATGGACTCCAAGGAACCTTCTTTTATTCATAAGTTCCTCATCCCTCATGATCCTCCGAGAACTCTACGATCTGCCTCTCAGCACCTTCTTTATGTCCCATCCTTAAAAATCATCTGTACATGCAGGGCAACTTCATGCACCACAATAGCTCCTACAATATGGAATTCGTTACCACCACATTTAAGATCTGAGGAAAATCTTGATAAATTTAAAGGCGGTCTTAGAAATTTCCTATTTAAAGATGCTTATGATTGTTAAAAGATTCCAGGGTCCTTCCTTGCCAAATGCTGCTTATTAAGTTTAACATAGAAACATAGAGTATGACGGCAGAAAAGGGCCGTTGGCCCAACAAGTCTGCCCACTCGAAGAACCCTCCCTCAACAAGTTTGTTAATTGTTCACCATTTTAACTTTTTAATTTTTTAATTGTAAAACATTTAGAATGTATGATTAGCGTTTCATTAAATTTTAATAAATCTTGGATAAGCCATTTCGTTAAGTTTCTCTTTTATGCAAGAACAATGTGGATGTGTATATATGATCCTTATCCTGGAGAGGGAATAGGTGACTGACTTGAATAGATTGTCTTGAATAGATTGTAAGCTCTATTGAGTAGGGACTCTTAGATGTTTGTGCACCATTCTGCAAGCTCCATCCTCATCTGCACAAGCCTCGAACACTTTAACATCATAAGTAGCAACATTCTAGAGCTCAAACTAATCCTAAATGGGCTAAGAGGACCTGCGAAGGAAGTGGGACCTTTGGGAAACAGCGATCATAATATGATCAAGTTCAAAGTTGAAGTAGAAATACTGAAGGGAAAGAGAACCATAGCGACAACTTTTAACTTCAAGAAAGGAAACTACGAAGCGATGAGAGTAATGGTAAGGAAGAAACTTAGGAAAACCTCAAAGAAATGGCAGACGGTAGAGCAAGCCTGGTCTTTATTCAAGGACACGGTGAGCGAGGCGCAAAAACTGTATATCCACAGATTCAGAAAAGGGTGCAAAAAGAGTCGAACGAAAGACCTGGTGTGGATAACTAAAGAAGTGAAGAAAGCGATAGGTGATAAGAAGAACTCATTCAGGAAATGGAAAAGGGGCAAAACTGAGGAGAATTGAAAGAGCACAGGAAGTATCAAAAAGAATGTCCAATCCCGGAGGATTGGAAGATAATCAATGTTATGCCCATCTTTAAAAAGGGATCGAGAGGTGACCCGGGGAACTACAGACCGGTGAGTCTGATCTCGGTTCCGGGGAAAATGGCGGAAGCGCTGATAAAAGACAGCATCGTTGAGCATTTTGAAAAAAAATAAACTTCTGATAACAAGCCAACATGGCTTCTGCAAGGGGAGATCGTGCCTGACGAACTTATTGCATTTCTTCAAAGGAATTAACAAACGGATGGACAAAGGGGACCCCATAGACATCGTATACTTAGATTTCCAAAAAGCCTTTGACAAGGTAACCCATGAATGCCTACTTCGGAAACTGAAGAACCATGGGATGGAAGGAGACGTACATAGATGGATCAGAAATTGGTCAGAATGGAATAGTCTTATTAATTATCATAGCCTAGAATTCTTATGTTTTCAGATGGACTCTATGGGTTACCAAGCCGCAAAGTGGTATAAATTAATATCTGAATTTGTAAATAAAAAACCAAAACATGGTCTTAGGAATATTTGGAGCATTGAGATTAAGCACCAGATTACTGCATCTCAATGGCCACGACTTTGGTCTTGGAGATTAAGATGTACAGTGTCGGCATCTATGAGACAAACATGGTTTTTTCTTTTGCATAGAGCTTTTTGGACCCCTGTTCGCTTACAAAAATTAGATAGCTCTAGGTCTAATAGATGTTGGCACTGTCATCTTGAGGCTGGGACATTAGATCATTTATTATTCTATTGTCCATTCATATCATTATTTTGGCCTCAAATAAATAGGATGATGGAAAACCCAGTAGCCTTGACTTATGATACTATCTTATTCGGCACAGCAATGAGAGCAAAGAGTCAAATTTCTTCAAACAATAACAAACTTTTATTTATATTGACTGGGGTAGCAGTACAACAAATTACATATAACTGGAAAAATTATGATAGGTTAAACTATAACTTCTGGTGGAATTCCGTATGCCATATATATAAAATGGAGCGTGCATTAGCAACACAGAGAGGTTATTTTGGCAAGTTTCAGAAGATATGGGGACCATTAGCAGATTTCTGTAATAAATGAAATCATTTTCCCATAAGAAAACTCTTATTAAGAAGGGAGGGTGGTGGGTTTCATTTTATTTAATTTATCTCATAAAATATTTGTCATTATTTTTATTATAATTGTTATGTGTATTGGGAGGGGAGGGAAAAGAAGGGTTTAAATTTTAACAACAATTATTATACATATTAGGTAATACATATATTTCAGTTATTATTGCTCCTAAATACAGAATAATATATTGTATTTACAGTGGTACATGAAAGGAATTCAAGTGTATGTTTTATGAGATCGTTTTAAATTTCTATGTTACACTTGTGGATGTATGAAAATGAATAAAAAAATTTAAACAGAAATTGGTTGGCGGGTAGGAAACAGAGAGTAGAAGTGAAGGGCCACTACTCGGACTGGAGGAGGGTCATGAGTGGTGTTCCGCAGGGGTAGGTGCTCGGACCGCTGATATTCAATATATTTATAAATGATCTAGAAACAGGGACAAAGTGCGAAATAATAAATTCGCAGACGACACCAAACTATTTAGTGGTGCTCGGACTAAAGAGGACTGCAAAGAATTACAAAGGGACCTGAACAAGCTAGGGGAGTGGGCGACGAGATGGCAGATGAAGTTCAATGTAGAGAAATGTAAAGTATTGCATGTAGGAAGCAGAAACCCGGGGTACAGCTATACGTTGGGAGGGATGTTATTGAGTGAGAGTACCCAAGAAAGGGACTTGGGGGTAATGGTGGACAAGACAATGAAGCCGTCGGCACAGTGCGCAGCGGCCGCTAAGAGAGCGAATACAATGCTAGGTATAATCAAGAAGGGTATTACAACCAGGACAAAAGAGGTTATCCTGCCGTTGTATCGGGCGATGGTGCGTCTGCATCTGGAGTACTGCGTCTAATATTGGTCGCCGTACCTTAAGAAGGATATGGCGATACTCAAGAGGGTTCAGAGGAGAGCGACACGTTTGATAAAAGGTATGGAAAAACCTTTCATACGCTGAGAGATTGGAGAAACTGGGGCTCTTTTCCCTGGAGAAGAGAAGACAGAGGAGATATAATAGAGACCTACAAGATCATGAAGGGCATAGAGAAAGTGGAGAGGGAAAGATTCTTCAAACTTTCGAAAACTACAAGAACGAGAAGGCATTCGGAAAAGTTGAAAGGGGACAGATTCAAAACAAATGCTAGGAAATTTTTCTTCACCCAATGGGTGGTGGACACCTGGAATGCACTTCCGGAGGGCGTGATAGGACAGAGTATGGTATTGGGGTTCAAGAAGGGATTGTACAATTTTCTGAAGGAAAAGGGGATAGAGGGGTATAGATAGAGGATTACTACACAGGTCTTGGACCTGTTGGACTGCCGCGTGAGCGGACTTCTGGGCACGATGGACCTCTGGTCTGACCCAGCAGAGGCATTTCTTATGTTCTTATGACTGTGATGTCATAATGCCTCATTCCACCAATGCCTAAGCTCCATCCTCATCTGCACAAGCCTCAAACACTTTAAAATCCTAAGAAGCAACATTCTAGAGCTCAGATTGTGATGTCATAACACCTCATTCCACCAATGCCTAAGCTCCATCCTCATCTGCACAAGCCTCAAACACTTTAAAATCCTACAATTTTGGTTGTCATTTTGCTCCTGTTTCATAAAGATGCCTCAGAATAGACACCTGCTTGGCCTCCCAACCTACACAGCCTCTACAAGCAGTGAGGACAGACCACCCTGGATGCCATCTGGAAGGGCTGCCTGCACCTTTCCTCCTTTCTGCCCACCCTTACCCCTTGAAATCTTCGCTGGCAACAGCAAGCAACATCTCCAACCTGGCTCTCCCTCTGATGTCACTTGTTGGTCATGAAACCAGGAAGTGATGTCAGAAGGAGAGCTGAGGCCCACTGGAGTTAGAAAACACCAGGGTTTCAGAAGCAGGGTTACCAGATGTCTGGAATTCCCCGGACATGTCCTCCTTTTGAGGACATGTCTGGGGGTCCAGATGGCTTTTCAAAACCTGGCACTTTGTCCGGGATTTCAAAAACTTGGAACAAATCACTGTAGGGCCCGAACAAAGCAGGAAGTCGGGGGGGGGGGGGGGTCTTGGGGTCCAGATTTTCCAAACTGAAAATCTGGTAACCCTACTCAGAAGAGAGCACTAGAGAAGACCTTCCCCGACTGAGATCATGTGCAGGGTATTAATTTGAACTTTGCTGCTCCTGTGCCAGGGGTGACTGCCTTGAAAGTTTAGCAGCTTGTACATCGTCATGGCTTAAGGCTAGAGTATAATTCAGAGACTCTGTTGAAAACTCCAGTGGCAAGTCAACTGCGCGCAGACAAGTGAGTGCAAGACAATTCAGCGCAAGACAAGTGCCCTCACTTTTCTTGCTCGTGCATTTGACTATGAATCATTCGCGCTCAGATGTCTTGCGCTCACTTGTCTTGCGCTCAGATGTCTTGCGCTCACTTGTCTTGCGCTCAGATGTCTTGCGCTCACTTGTCTTGCGCTCACTTGTCTTGTGCTCAGTTGTCTTGCGCTCACTTGTCTTGTGCTCAGATGTCTTGCGCTCACTTGTCTTGTGCTCAGATGTCTTGCGCTCACTTGTCTTGTGCTCAGTTGTCTTGCGCTCACTTGTCTTGTGCTCAGATGTCTTGCGCTCACTTGTCTTGCGTTCTGATGTTTTGCGCTCACTTGTCTTGCGCTCAGTTGTCTTGCGCTCACTTGTCTTGCGCTCAGTTGTCTTGCGCTCACTTGTCTTGCGCTCAGTTGTCTTGCGCTCACTTGTCTTGTGCTCAGATGTCTTGCGCTCACTTGTCTTGCGCTCAGATGTCTTGCGCTCACTTGTCTTGTGCTCAGTTGTCTTGCGCTCACTTGTCTTGCGCTCAGTTGTCTTGCGCTCACTTGTCTTGCGCTCAGTTGTCTTGCGCTCACTTGTCTTGTGCTCAGATGTCTTGCGCTCACTTGTCTTGCGCTCAGATGTCTTGCGCTCACTTGTCTTGCGCTCAGATGTCTTGCGCTCACTTGTCTTGCGCTCACTTGTCTTGTGCTCAGATGTCTTGCGCTCACTTGTCTTGTGCTCAGATGTCTTGCGCTCACTTGTCTTGTGCTCAGTTGTCTTGCGCTCACTTGTCTTGTGCTCAGTTGTCTTGCGCTCACTTGTCTTGCGTTCTGATGTTTTGCGCTCACTTGTCTTGCGCTCAGATGTCTTGCGCTCACTTGTCTTGCGCTCAGTTGTCTTGCGCTCACTTGTCTTGCGCTCAGTTGTCTTGCGCTCACTTGTCTTGCGCTCAGATGTCTTGCGCTCACTTGTCTTGCGCTCAGATGTCTTGCGCTCACTTGTCTTGTGCTCAGATGTCTTGCGCTCACTTGTCTTGCGCTCAGATGTCTTGCGCTCACTTGTCTTGTGCTCAGATGTCTTGCGCTCACTTGTCTTGCGCTCAGATGTCTTGCGCTCACTTGTCTTGTGCTCAGATGTCTTGCGCTCACTTGTCTTGCGCTCAGTTGTCTTGCGCTCACTTGTCTTGCGCTCAGATGTCTTGCGCTCACTTGTCTTGTGCTCAGATGTCTTGCGCTCACTTGTCTTGCGTTCTGATGTTTTGCGCTCACTTGTCTTGCGCTCAGATGTCTTGCGCTCACTTGTCTTGCGCTCAGTTGTCTTGCGCTCACTTGTCTTGCGCTCACTTGTCTTGCGCTCACTTGTCTTGCGCTCAGATGTCTTGCGCTCACTTGTCTTGCGCTCAGTTGTCTTGCGCTCACTTGTCTTGCGCTCAGATGTCTTGCGCTCACTTGTCTTGTGCTCAGATGTCTTGCGCTCACTTGTCTTGCGTTCTGATGTTTTGCGCTCACTTGTCTTGCGCTCAGATGTCTTGCGCTCACTTGTCTTGCGCTCAGTTGTCTTGCGCTCACTTGTCTTGCGCTCAGTTGTCTTGCGCTCACTTGTCTTGTGCTCAGATGTCTTGCGCTCACTTGTCTTGCACTCAGATGTCTTGCGCTCACTTGTCTTGTGCTCAGATGTCTTGCGCTCACTTGTCTTGCGTTCAGATGTTTTGCGCTCACTTGTCTTGCGCTCAGATGTCTTGCGCTCACTTGTCTTGCGCTCAGCTGTCTTGCGCTCACTTGTCTGGCGCTCAGTTGTCTTGCGCTCACTTGTCTTGTGCTCAGATGTCTTGCGCTCACTTGTCTTGCGCTCAGTTGTCTTGCGCTCACTTGTCTTGCGCTCAGATGTCTTGCGCTCACTTGTCTTGTGCTCAGATGTCTTGCGCTCACTTGTCTTGCGTTCTGATGTTTTGCGCTCACTTGTCTTGCGTTCTGATGTTTTGCGCTCACTTGTCTTGCGCTCAGATGTCTTGCGCTCACTTGTCTTGCGCTCAGTTGTCTTGCGCTCACTTGTCTTGCGCTCAGTTGTCTTGCGCTCACTTGTCTTGTGCTCAGATGTCTTGCGCTCACTTGTCTTGCACTCAGATGTCTTGCGCTCACTTGTCTTGTGCTCAGATGTCTTGCGCTCACTTGTCTTGCGTTCTGATGTTTTGCGCTCACTTGTCTTGCGCTCAGATGTCTTGCGCTCACTTGTCTTGCGCTCAGTTGTCTTGCGCTCACTTGTCTTGCGCTCAGTTGTCTTGCGCTCACTTGTCTTGTGCTCAGATGTCTTGCGCTCACTTGTCTTGCGCTCAGTTGTCTTGCGCTCACTTGTCTTGCGCTCAGATGTCTTGCGCTCACTTGTCTTGCGCTCAGATGTCTTGCGCTCACTTGTCTTGCGTTCTGATGTTTTGCGCTCACTTGTCTTGCGCTCAGATGTCTTGCGCTCACTTGTCTTGCGCTCAGTTGTCTTGCGCTCACTTGTCTTGCGCTCAGTTGTCTTGCGCTCACTTGTCTTGTGCTCAGTTGTCTTGCGCTCACTTGTCTTGCGCTCAGTTGTCTTGCGCTCACTTGTCTTGCGCTCAGATGTCTTGCGCTCACTTGTCTTGTGCTCAGATGTCTTGCGCTCACTTGTCTTGCGTTCTGATGTCTTGCGCTCACTTGTCTTGCGCTCAGATGTCTTGCGCTCACTTGTCTTGCGCTCAGTTGTCTTGCGCTCACTTGTCTTGCGCTCAGTTGTCTTGCGCTCACTTGTCTTGTGCTCAGATGTCTTGCGCTCACTTGTCTTGCACTCAGATGTCTTGCGCTCACTTGTCTTGTGCTCAGATGTCTTGCGCTCACTTGTCTTGCGTTCTGATGTTTTGCGCTCACTTGCCTTCACACATTTGGCCGCGCGCATTTGTCTCGCACGCTTTTGACAATGAACTGAAAACTCCAGACTCTCAGTAGTTCCAGAAAAAAATTGAACACTGATGGTCTCTTCAGAAGAACTGGAAGACAACACGTCTTTTCTCTTTAACATAATGGCAAATGAAATTGGAGCATGTGGCCATCTTGGATTCACTCCACTCATTGCATTCCCGATAAAGTGGTCAATACATAGCTTCCTTTTTGCATTATCTCTGGGCTATAATTAAGGCTGAGGAATAGCTGTGTTTCACTTTCAACAGAAGCCCTATGATATGCAGTCAAGAATGTCTCCTAGTCTAGTCTTTGGCTTATTTACTGGGTCATCTCCTAACAGAGCTCGACTCGGTTCACAAATAATTAAGACCAGAATACATAACAGGATGCAAATCTGAGAAAGTAAATGTGAAAATAGTAACAGTTTGTCACTTCAGTAGGTAAACCTTTAAGATATTGTGTGAACAACAAAGTTTTGAAGGCTTTACGAAATTTGAGGGCTTTACAGTTGAGCTGTGGCATAAAGTGTCGTACGGGTGCTGACAGGACAGGAGGGCAGACGCAAACGGAACGAAAGTCGGATGCTGGACAGGGGGGGAGGTGACAAGAAGGGAGAAGGCCTATCGCTGGACAGGGGGAGCAGGGAGGAGGTGCTGCTGGACAGGGGGGGAGGTAAAACGAAGGGAGAAGGGCTGCTGCTGGACAGGGAGCAGGCAAGGGGTGGTGGTGGACAGCCGAGGAAAGAGAGAGACAGAAAGAAAGACAGACGCACACATCTATTCTAGCACCCGTTAATGTAACGGGCTTAAAGACTAGTTTCTGTATAATCCTCAAGTGGCAAGATCTAATAGAATTCCAGTATAAGGGAACTATGTGATCTCAGCCAAGCCACTGTATATCCCCAGGCCTTTGGGACTCAGCTTCAAATGAGTTATGTGTGTTAATCTGGCTTCCGTAGTCAACAAATGTCTTTTGCTCCTCGTCGTTTCATTGTCAAGACCAGGCGGTGAAGACGTGTCCTATTTATTTATTAAGATTTATCTACCACCTTTTCAAAGGAGCTCACTCAGTTCTAGGTCCAGCAGGCTTTCATTTAACTTTATTTCTTCTGAATCGCTCTCCCAGCAACAAGACTACTCAATGCAGTTTACAATCCAGTAATAAACATATGACGAGTCGCATCCCGAGAGCCCACCCCACAATAAATTAAAACTGCACCCAACTCAATTACAATCAAATCAAATAACAAGATAAATGAAACGTCTAAGAATCTCCCACTTGTATAAAATGGAAACAGCATTAAAATGGAACATGAAATGAACCCTTCTCCGCCACTGCCGATTCCAGACTTTGTTCCTTTCATCTAGCTGCCCCCTATGCCTGGAATAAATTACCTGAGTTTGCCACCAAGCCCCCTCCCTTACCTTGTTTAAAAGCAGACTGAAAACCCCTCTCCTCTCCAACCCAGCCAGCAGATTAACCCTTCCCTTTAACTGTATCCATGACATCCCGTGTGTCTGCTTGTCTGCTTAGATTGTAAGCTCTTTGGAGCAGAGACTGTCTCCTTTGTGACTCTATACAGCACTGCATACGTCTGATAGTGCTATAGAAATAATTCCTAGTAGTAGTAGTAGTAGTAGTATGAAGAGTTTCAGTCTTTGGGAAGCAGAGCTGAGACTGTGATGTCATAATGCCTCATTCCACCAATAAGAGCCAACCTCGGCAGTGATGTCACAATGGCTTGATTGTCCTGTACTCCCCTCTGCCCTCCAACCCAGCCAGCTGATTAACCCTTCCCCTTAACTGTATCTATGACATCCTGTTTGTCTTGTCTGTTTAGATTGTAAGCTCTTTCGAGCAGGGACTGACTGTACAGCGCTGAATGCGTCTGGTAGCGCTATAGAAATAATTCATAGTAGCAGTAGTAGTAGTGTGAAGTTTCAGTTTTTGGGAAGCAGAGCTGAGATTGTGATGCCATAATGCCTCATTCCACCAATAAGAGCCCACCTCCTCAGTGATGTCACAATGGCTTGATTGTCCTGTACTCCCCTCTCCTCTCCAACCCAGCCAGCAGATTACCCCTTCCCCTTAACTGTATCCATGACATCCTGTTTGTCTGTCTTGGCTGTTTAGATTGTAAGCTCTTTGGAGCAGGGACTCTCTTCTGTGTGACTCTGTACAGTGCTGTGTACGTCTGGTAGCGCTATAGAAATAATGAATAGTAGTAGTAAAAAAATCTAGATCTGATCAACAAAGTTTTCCTGATCTACAGAGTATTCTTTTGCCTTCATTTACAGGTTGATGGTGCCTTTTATTGGACCAACAAGTGTTTTGAAGATGGAGCTGCCTATGAGCTTTGAGACCACCAGGGTTTTGGCTTTTATTTTTTTTTTGGGGGGGGGGGGGAGTTGTCTGTCTTCCTTCAGGAAGTTTCCTCAGTAATGCCTGAGCTGTGAGCTGTTCTGCCATCTGCATCTATGCCACAACCGTGTTTCTTCCTTTAAAAAAAAAAAAATGGTTTGATGTTGTTTACATCTTGGCTTTTGACAAAAATAGAAGCCACCCTCTCTCTGCGGATTTCTATGCCTGGATCTAACCATGGCAGGCTCTGGTTCTTTTTTCCTGTCCCTTCGGAAATCATGTCTCATGTCTGCATTTGGGCTGCTGCCTTTCCTGAATCACAGCAGCTTCACCCTGGCGGGACGTGTCTTAGATTTCAGGCGCCTTGTGCAGCACTGAACCCAGTGCTTAGAACTGATGATGGGCAAAGAGTGAAACCAAATTTTAATGCAGGGCTTGAATCATAAACGGAGCCCTGCTACCCCTTTTCTCTCTTTCGTGTAGCATAAGTTTGGTGCTCGTTGGAAAGTGTGACTTCTACCTCTCAGAAATAGTAGCCTCTATATCTGACCGCACAATATTTTACATTTTAATTTTGACTGAAAATTCAAAATTATGTTCAAGAAACACAGGAAATTAGACCTGAGCCAATCAGGACCTTAGCCCCCCCCCCCCTTAAGTGTTGCACTAGGAGCCTAAGACCCAAATGGCTCAAGTGCCTAAGACTCCTCCCCTAGGGGAGGGGCCTTAGGCACCTGAGCCAATCAGGACCTTAGGCCCCTTCCAGTGCATTCAGGATATACTAGGAGGGGAAAGGGCTGCTATTTTGAAGAGGCGGCCTTTCATGGCAGGATGGAGTAGGCAACCCTCCTGCCTGATTTTCGATGAAAGGTATGGAGGAGTGGTGTTGGGGGTGGAGGATTCTTGAGCTGGGCAGGTCTGATCTGACCCCTCCCAGCCCATTAGACCACCAGGATTTTGTGGGAAGGGGAGGAGTGATTGGAAGGCAGGGGTTCTTGGTATCGGGGGGATGTCAGGGGGGGGTCCTGGTTTTGGTGATGAGGGAGGGGCAGGTGCACACAGGTGTGGGGGGGGGGGCGCAGAAGTGCACCTCCACCCCAGGTGCTTCCTACCCTCAGTACGCCACTGATCTTAATAGAAAAAAGCAAAGCAATCTAGGCAGAACGGCAGGATACCTACAGAACGGCAGGATACCTACCAAATGCCAACCCATGGGTACTACCAGTGAGGTGGAAACATCCTCCCAAGCCACAAGAAAGTCTAATTCCTAAGGTTCAAAAAACATATAATTCCTACCACTATAACCAATGTATCAAACTGCAGGAATTACAAAAGATATGACACTCCAGTTGCCAAGACCCTCCGGCAAATTCCCACAGAAGTCTTTATGGTGTTTTGGGGGTATTTGAGATAAATCAGGAAATATGCGTACAAATTGCTCTTGTAGATGTCTGAAGGACAGTCTCAAAACTATATTCCCATCTGGGTCCAGAGCAAAGGTAAAGAACATAAGAACATATGAAAATAAGAATTGCCTTACTGGGTCAGACCAATGATCCATCAAGCCCAGTAGCCCGTTCTCACGGTGGCCAACCCAAGGAGTAGAAACATTCCATGCTACTGATCAAGGGCAAGTAGTGGCTTTCCCCATGTTTTTCTCAATAACAGACTATAGACTTTTCCTCCAGGAACTTGTCCAAACCTTTCTTAAAACCAGCTACGCTATCAGCTCTTACCACATCCTCTGGCAATGTGTTCCAGAGCTTAATTATTCTCTGAGTGAAAAAAAATTCCCTCTTATTGGTTGTGAAAGTTTCATCCGGTGAAACAAAATGCACTAATATCCAAAAATTAGAAATAAAGACTCAATGATCTCATACAAACTAAAACACTTTTCCCTCTGCACATGCCCACTGCCTTCTTTTCTTCTAACACGGGCAGCAAGAGACGCAATAAGGGCCATTTTCAATATGACTTCCAAATCCAAGTTTGGACATTTTGTGGAAGATGCACCAAAATCCAATCCCACACATGCCCGTGTTCAAAACTGCAAATCGTCGATGTTTGCTTGAAAATGGGCATTCTCTCATCACTTATCTCCCCCATCACTTATCTCCCCCATGAACTCCATTCATCGAGGAGAGTCCCTCTCATCTGTATGCTTCTCCACCGCCAAACTTCAGACTCTATCCTTTCTTTCTTGGGGCTGCCAGAGTCAATACGTCATGCTCCATCTCTAGCAGTCTTCAAATCCAAGCTAAAGCCCATTTTTTTTTTAAGCTGGCTTCATCTCTTAACTCCCACTCACTGTCAGATACCTTTTACCCATTATATCATTCCTTCTGCCAGAAACTCCCCAACCCTGAGATGTCCTGCCTGTCCAAATTAGATTGTAAGCTCTTCTGAGCAGGGACAGTCTATTGAATGTTATATGTACAGTGCTGCGTACACCTTTCAATGCTATAGAAATGATAAATAGTAGCATTAAAGAAAAAAGGAGAGGGAAGCTGCAGAAAGGAGTTCTCTGTGTAAGACAACGCACTTGCTTACAAGGTTGGCAAAACGATAGCAATTTTGAAGCAGTTGGTTTCAGTGCTTAGACCAGGGGTGGGCAACTCCGGTCCTTGAAAGCAGTGCATGCAAATAGGTCTCATACGTATTCATTGGGGAAATCCTGAAAACCCGACTGGATTCCGGCCCTCGAGGACCGTAGTTGCCCTCCCCTGGCTTAGACCATCCACCCTACTCACCAGATCTTGCTCCATCTGACTATTTGCTGTTTCCAAACCTTAAAAAGAGTTTGAAAGGGTGACAATTTTCAAGTGATTCGGAGGTGATTGCAGAAACAGCAGCGTATTTTTGTGCAAGGATTACAGAAACTTCAGACACCAATTGGAGGAAATATATATTTTTTTTCACTCAGAGAATAGTTAATCCCTGGAACGCGATGCCAGAGGTTGTGGTAAGAGCGGTTAACGTGGCTGGTTTTTAAAAAGGTTTGGACAATTTCATGGAGGAAAAGTCCACAGTCTGTTATTGAGACAGTCAAGGGGGAAGCCACTGCTTGCCCTGGATCAGTTGCATGGAATATTGCTACTATTTGGGGGGAGAGGGGGAGGATTCCAGGTGCCAGTGACCTGGTTGGCCACTGTGAAGATGAGCTACAGGGCTTGATGGACCATTGGTCTGACCCAGAAAGGCTATTCTTATGTGGAATGACTTGTGAGTTTCATGGCTGCACGTCATTCCCTTCTTGGTTGGGTGAGAACGTTTCAGCACCACCTCGTAATGGTTAGAGTAATGAGATGCAAATCAGGGAAACTAGGATTGAAATCCCACTGACGCTCATAATATTCAGCCCGCAGCAGTAACCAGCTTGCAAGTACTCTCCACAAGGAGTTAAACTTTTATACAGTCCATTCACTGGCTTATCTAGTAATGGAAAAACAGTATGGTTCATGTACGGTTTCTCTGCCAGCTGGGAACCGATGAGAGGCAACGGGAGCAGTGCAAAATGTGCAAATTCCGCTCTGATCTCCTCTCCGCCTTGGATGTCCTGACCCACGTCCACCTGGGAGATGTCTGCAAAATCATCTTGAAAACTCACAGGCACATGAGTCATTACCTGGCATCGAGGATTTTCCATAATGTTAATCTGTAGATTTTTTTTTTTTTTTTAAAGAAGAATCAACAGTGTCCAAATGTAACAGATGATAATTCCACAGACAGGCAGCTGGTTTCGGAGATAAAAACAAAAGAAGCTATGCAGTACTTACAACGCTGTGTGGAGTGGAGCATTACTTTGGCAGTTTTGCATGGCACAACTTTTAATTTCACTTTCTCTGTGTTGAATGGTTTTCTTTTACAGCGCAAAGGATTCTCACAGGGTGCACAAGGGGAGAGTGATGGTTTGGTATGCATGCCACTTCATACAACCCCCCCCCCCCAAAAAAAAAAAAAAAGACAGCTAATAGACCCTATGGTCCATCCAATCAACCCATCCACGATGGTAAAGGGGATGAACTCCTCTCGTATGAGGAAAGACTAAAACGGTTAGGGCTCTTCAACTTGGAAAAGAGACGGCTGAGGGGAGATAGGATGGAAGTCTACAAAATCCTCAGTGGAGTAGAACGGGGACAAGTGGATTGATTTTTCACTCCGTCAAAAATGACAAAGACTAGGGGACACTTGATGAAGTTATAGGGAAATACTTTTAAAACCAATAGGAGGAAATTCTTTTTCACTCAGAGAACAGTTAAGCTCTGGAATGCATTGCCAGAGGTTGTGGTAAGAGCAGATAGCATAGCTGGTTTTAAGAAAGGTTTGGACAAGTTCCTGGAGGAAAAGTCCATAGTCTGCTATTGAGAAAGACACGGGGGAAGCCACTGCTTGCCCTGGATCGGTAGCATGGAATGTTGCTACTCTTTGGGATTCTAGAATCTTGTTACTCTCTGGGATTCCGGAATCGTACTATTCTTTGAGTTTCTGTATGGAATGTTGCTACTTCTTGGGTCTTGGCCAGGTACTAGTGACCTGGATTGGCCTCTGTGAGAACGGGCTACTGAGCTTAATGGACCATTGTTCTGACCCAGTAAGGCTATTCTTATATTCTTATGATATTTTTCCCTAATTTTCCTGTATGATTTTTATTGTAACGTAACCTTATTGTTTTTTCCTTAAGTGTAATGACATTTATTTTATGCATCGTTTTTCCTTTCCCCAATTTATATTCATGGTAAACCACTTAGATTTTAACTTTGGTTTTATATCTGTAGTATATTAAATAAATTGAACTTATTAATAGACTCTACAATCCTTCTTCAGAGATCTTTGGGGTTTGTTCTATGGCTATTGATCTGCCAATTGCTTATTACTTTCCTCTTCATCCAACAGCAGATCTGTCTTCTTTTGTCTCTGGACACTGTTGCCTCCCTCCTCTCTGGGTCAGACCAATCACTGCTTCCTTGAGGTTAATAGGTTTTTATTTTCGGATCGTTAAGATAGTTCGCAGTGACTTGTTGAAAATGCCACAATGAGTGACCAAATGGCATGAAAATACGGTCTGCAAAAGTGAACACAGTCTCACCAATAACCAGTTCCTTCTTTCTGCTGGTTAGGCCCCTCTCTGTGCAGTCTGGCGTCTTTCTGGCCTTCACTTTACTTTATCCATATTCACAACCAATGGTCGAATCTTGTAATCAGAAAATAATTTAATAAATCCACTGAGTACTAAACACCATGCATGTAATTCCTATCCTGTGTTAATCACTTCTATTCAATTTTAATACATAATTCAAGTTTTTTCACTTTTTTTTTTTAACTATTTTGCTTTTTGGTGGAAAAAAGCCTCAGAGGAGGAGCTTAGCACCATCAGCAAGTGATAGGTCACCGTGCTCCTGATTTAATCATTGGCAAAACCCACTATTCTTCCTATTCTAAAAAATCTTTACTTCTGTATTCTTTAATCTATATTTTCTTTTATCTTTTTTTTGTATATTTTCTTTAAAAAAAAAAAAAGTTCTGAAAAAACTTTGTTGCCATGTTAACCTCACCTTGTCACCTCAGATAATATCATCCCAAGGTTTCTTTCCTGGTCTGACACATCAGCTTCATGCCTCCTACTGCATACAGCTCCTTTGGACTTCTATATCCCCAAAGCCTAACTTTACGTTTCTTAATGTTAAAGCTTAACTTCCAAACATTAGCCTAGGGATAAATGAAGACGGAGGACTTTGTAAATATTGCTTGCCTGTAGCCTCTGCCAAAATGATCGGGATAACAATTGACAACAATGGCAGTCATTTGCTAACAAAGATGTTATGTAAACAGATTGGTTCAGAGCACATCTACCGGAGTGATCAGTGATTAGAAACAGACAGATTTTGTATTGAAATTAATTGCTTGCAGCTCCCTAGTGTACAGTATACCAGTCTCGGTCCTGGTCCCAACTTGAATAAATTCTGTTATGTGAGGAGTCCCCAAAACAAAGATGAAAATGTTATAATGCCCTTCTAAGCGGCTAGGGCTCTTCAGCTTGGAGAAGAGATGTCTCAGGGGTGAAATGATAGAGGTTTATAAAATAATGAGAGGAGTGGAAAGGGTAGATGTGAATCGCTTGTTCACTCTTTCCAAAAATATTAAGGGGACATGCGATGAAGCTACTAAGTAATAGATTTATAAACAAACCGGAGAAAATATTTCTTCATACAACGTGTAATTAAACACTGGAATTTGTTGCCGGAGAATGTGGTGAAATCAGTTAGCTTAGTAGGGTTTTAAAAAGGTTTGGATAATTTCTTAAAGAGAAGTCCATAGGCCATTATTGAGATGACTTGGTTAAGGGGCTGGAGGAGTTGCTGTACCGAGAGAGATTGGAGAAACTGGGCCTCTTCTCCCTTGAAAAGAGGGGACATGAGCGAAACATTCAAAATATTGAAGGGAATTGACTTAGTAGAGAGAGAGATTGTTCACCCTCTCCAAGGTAGAGAGAACGAGAGGGCACTCTCTAAAGTTGAAAGGGGATAGATTCCGTACAAATGTGAGGAAGTTCTTCTTCACCCAGAGAGTGGTAGAAATCTGGAACGCTCTTCCGTTATAGGGGAAAACACCCTCCAGGGATTCAAGACAAAGTTGGACAAGCTCCTGCTGAACCAGAACGTACACAGGTAAGGCTGGTCTCATTTAGAGCACTGGTCTTTGACCTGGGGGCCACCGTGTGAGTGGACTGCTGGGCACAATGAACTACTGGTCTGACCCAGCAGTGGCAATTCTTATGTTCTAAATCCACTGCTTATTCCTAGGATAAGCAGCATAAAATCTGTTTTACTACTTGGGATCTAGCTAGGTACTTGGGATCTGGATTGGCCACTGTTGGAAACAGGACACTGGGTTGATGGACCTTCAGTCTGTCTCAGTATGGTAATTCGTATGTTCTTATGTGGGCCAAGTAGAGGGCAGTGAAGCCATTGTGACATCACTGCTGAGGTTGGCTCTTAGGCATTGGTGGAATGAGGCATTATGACATCACAATCTCAGCTCTGGAATGTTGCTACTCTTTGGGTTTCTGCCAGGTACTTGGGACCTGGGTTGGCCACTGTTGGAAACAGGACCCTGGGTTGATGGACCTTCAGTCTGTCTCAGTATGGTAATTCGTATGTTCTTATGTGGGCCAAGTAGAGGGCAGTGAAGCAATTGTGACTAGGCATTGGTGGAATGAGGCATTATGACATCACAATCTCAGCTCTGGAATGTTGCTACTCTTTGGGTTTCTGCCAGGCACTTGGGACCTGGGTTGGCCACTGTTGGAAATAGGATACTGGGCTTGATGGACCTTCGGTCTGTCCTAGTATGGCAGTTCTTCTGCTCTTATGCCTTTACAATAATGTAGTATACATTATTCAGTGCAGAATATGAGAAGCGTGCTACACTGGTGAAACAGGTCAGATGTTGAAGAATTACAGATCAGATGCCACACAGCAGATATTTTTCCAGTTAATATTGGATATACAGTTGTTGTCCACAGTAGGGGGGGAGGGGGAGCACTTTTCAGGACTAAATCACTGTGCCAACAATCTTCAAATAGTGATTTCCAAATAAAGATGATAATTTTTAAAAAAAATCAAAAATAGTGATTTCCAAACCTTTCCTGGGGAACCCCAGGTAGTCAGGTTTTCAGGATATCCACAATGAATATTCACGAGAATAATGTGCAAATGCTGCCCCCTTGGCATGCAAATCTATCTCATGCATATTCTTTGTGCATATCCTGGCTGGTGTTCCCCCAGGACAGATTTGAGAATCGCTGTCTTAAAGTCTGGCTGCTCAAAGGAAACTTTAACATAATCCAGGAACGTAAGGCTTTGGAAGCTGAAAGGATCCAATACTTTGAAGCTGACAAGAAAGGACTTAACAAAGATCTGGACTTTCAACACAGTATGAGCCAGAGGAATCTACAGTCTGTCCGCTTCTGCTCCCCTGTCCATCCATCCTCCCCCCCCACCCTTTGACTATCTGGGTTGATTTTAATGTTTCACTTTTGCTCATTCTGTTCTGTTCTGAGAAGAAGGTGTTAATAATCTCAGTCCCATAATCTAGTCAAGAAACATTACGTTAGTCCTTGAAAAAGTATCATATAAGCACATAAGCAATGCCTCCACTGGGTCAGACCCGAGGTCCATCGTGCCCAGCAGTCCGCTCACGTGGCGGCCCAACAGGTCCAGGACCTGTGCAGTAATCCTCTATCTATACCCCTCTATCCCTTTTTCCAGCAGGAAATTGTCCAATCCTTTCTTGAACCCCTGTACCGTACTCTGCCCTATTACTTCCTCTGGAAGCGCATTCCAGGTGTCCACCACACGTTGGGTAAAGAAAAACTTCCTAGCATTCGTTTTGAATCTGTCCCCTTCCAACTTTTCCGAATGCCCTCTTGTTCTTTTATGTTTTGAAAGTTTGAAGAATCTGTCCCTCTCTACTCTCTCTATGCCCTTCATGATCTTGTAGGTCTCTATCATGTCTCCTCTGAGTCTCCGCTTTTCCAGGGAGAAGAGTTCCAGCCTCTCCAATCTTTCAGTGTATGAAAGGTTTTCCATGCCCTTCGTGCTCTTCCATCATTCGTGTCGCTCTCCTCTGGACCCTCTCAAGTATTGCCATATCCTTCTTAAGATACGGTGACCAATACTGAACACAGTACTCCAGGTGCGGGCGCACCATTGCCTGATACAATAGGAGGATGACTTCCTTCGTTCTTGTTGTAATACCCTCCTTGATAATACCCAACATTTTGTTTGCTTTTTTTGAGGCTGCCATGCATTGCGCCGTTGATTTCATCTTTGTATCCACCAACACTCCCAAGTCCTTTTCGAGGTTACTTTCCCCCAGAGCCAAACCCCCCCCCATTTTGTAGCTGAACATCGGGTTCTTTTTCCCTATATGCATGCCCTTGCATTTCTCTATCATCTTATCATTTTTCGTTCAATTAATTAACCTTTATTTCCATACATTCAAGAGGATTAGCACACAACAGCTACTGTACGTTGCTTTATTGAAATGCTTCTGTGACATTCCCCATAGTGATGGGTGATCTTGTTTGCTCCAGCTTCACTAACTCTGATACTGAAGGCTCTTGGTTTAGTCTGTAACCCCTTCCCCTAGCATGCAAATCTATCTCATACATAGTAGAGAATGACACAGAGACAAATTTTTCCCCATCCCCGCGGGAACTCATTTTACCGTCCCCACTTCTTTTCCTGTCCCTGCCCCCATTCCTGCAAGCTCCGTCCTCATCTGCACAAACCTCAAACACATGTGTTTGAGGCTTGTGCGGTTAAGGCAGAGCTTACAGGAATGGGGCAGGGACAGCGACAAACCTCACAGGGATGGGATGGGAAAATTGAGTTCCTGTGGGGTCGGGGACAAATTTTCCCCCATCCCCGCGAGTTCTTTTCCTGTCCCTGCCCCCATTCCTGCAAGTTCTGTCCTCATCTGCACAAGCCTCAAACACTTTAAAATCATTAAGTGTTCAAGATTTATGCAGTTAAGGCTGAGCTTACAGGAATGGGGCAGGGACGGGATGGGGAAATTGAGTTCTTGCGGCGAAGGGGAAAAATTCTCTAATGCATAGTCAACAGGCTCGAAGTGAGCAAGGGCTGGATTGGTCACCCTTGCACAGTAGATCCTCTCGCACCTCCGAATCTCTGGGCCTCTTGTATAAAATGGCCCTGGTCCTGCAGCAATTCTAGTATGAAAAAGCAGCCGTACATGTTGACATTCCTTTGGTGGCATGGCTAATCTTTCTCTTACCAGGAAAACTCATGGATTTCATATACCATCTTTCTGTGGTTCAATCAAGGCAGATTTCATTTCTTATCTACAGGTGCTTTTGTAGTTCTTCGTGGGCTCACAATCTAAGTTTTTGTACTTGGGACAATGGAGGGTTAAGTGACTTGCCCATGATCACAAGGGCCCACAGTGGGAATTAAACCTACCTTCCTAGCTTCACTCCTAAGGGGTGGAACCACCAGAGGACTTATAGGCCCCAAACTGATTTTCTTACACAATAATACAGTATATGATGACAGATAAAGACCCGCTTGGGCCCATACAGTCTGCCCCACAAAGTAGTTAGAGCTACATCCGCCGCTTTGTATGGGCCCCAGTCAACTATGTTTAAATGCTGGTTGTCAACTCTCTGCCATTCCAACCATATTGGCAGCTGAACGTTATGTAGTCTTGGTTATAACCGCATATTATCCCCAAGTATTCCTGACTGGGATTGGCCTCCATGAAAATGGGATACTGGGCCAGATGGACCATTGGTCTGACCCAGTAAGACTATTCTTATTTTCTTATGATGGCATTCAACTTACAGTCAAGATGGCTTCCCTTACTCACATACGGTACTCTTGTTAGAGTTGCTGTGTAGAGAATGACACTGGGCAAAGCTTGTCCCCCTTCCCACCCTGTCTCTGTAAACAAACTCCATCCCCAGCCCGTCTCTGCAACAAAAGGTGAGCGATTCTCTTACTGAAAATTTTGGAACTAGTGTGGTGGAGTTTGAGTTTGTGGGGATGGGGGGGATCAAAGCTTGCAGGGAAGGTGTGGAGATGGGAGACAAACTTTGTCCCTGTGTCATTCTCTATTGTCACTATGCATGGATGGTGGCACGGCAATAAAGGTATCACTGCAATGCCTATCTGTGTTGTCTATGCTTAATTCCAGGACAACCTCTTCTACACTTAACTGCTGAAGGTTTCCGAGTATCAGATTCATCTCCGCTTGAAGCTAGCAAGCTAATATGAACATGGGTACTGATGGATTCACTAACTGGGCTCAGATAACCTAGGTTAAAACCAGAGGGGAAAGGGATTGGGACATGTATACTGCCTTTTTGTAGAACATACAGCATTTCCCCTATCTATCCCAGTGGGCTCACAATCTATGTAATGTACCTAGGGCAGTGGAGGAGTAAGTGACTTGCCCAGGGTCACAAAGAGCAGCACAGAATTTGAACCCACAACCTCAGGGCGCTGAGGCTGTAGCTCTAACTACTATGCCACACTCTCCTCCGAAACTGGCACTGAATGGGGCCACGTTGGTTTTCTGATACTCCCAGACTGATATTATTTGTTAAAGGTTTCAACAATGCTGTCTAGATTATGGGGTAGTTTGTTGATACCTCATACAAATTTTTGGCAAAAGTAGATGCCAGCCTTCTCCACCTGCAAACCATTTCCCCCTCCTCAGCGTACCATAACCAATCTGTCCTCTTCAGGTGCTTGACTAATAGTCATATAATTTCATTTTTACATTGATAATCTGCTTAACGTTCAAGTTCTACTTTGGAGTACACCAAAGTGAAACCATTTTTGAGAAATCAATACGCTATCCCCACCCCCAAAAAAAATGGTATAAAATCATTACACGTTCAAAGTGTACCAAACAAAAGATAGAAACGCTGTATCATTAGTGTAGAAATATTCTTGAGACAGCTAAGTTTTTACTAGACATCGGAATGCTATATTGTTCATTGTCAATCCGATCCTCAGAGATAAATGTTCCAACGTTCCAACATTCTGAACCTCTTCCAAATAGAGCCGTATTTTGATCCAATGGCATTGCCCTTCTTTCGCACACAGTGAAGGGATTAAAGAGATCGATCTTTCCCCCACAATTGTAAAAATCCATATGTTAAGACTCCACAGCCCGTAAAACCTGCCGTGTCTCAGACCTTATTAGAAACAGGCAGGGTTTGTTTGTTGGAAAATCTGTTGGTACACTGTCAGCGGGAATCGAACTAGACTTCACCTCCTATAAACAGACCACATTTTGAATCACATGCCATGGCAAACAGGGCTAGTTTTCACTAGAAAAAAAATGGAAAATCCCACCCTATACATGAGACTTTCTTTTCCAGCAAATGAAACATCCCATCTCAACACTGGTTTCTTTCCTGTGTCCTGTTCTACCTTAACCTTTTCCTATCGTGTGTCCCGGATGACGGGACATTCCAAAAATGAACTAGATAGTGAATAAACAGTCTGTATAGAAACATAGAAATAGACGGCAGATAAGGGCCACGGCCCATCTAGTCTGCCCACCCCAATGACCCTCCCCTACCTTTCTCTGTGAATAGATCCCACTGTCTATCCCATTTGGCCTTAAAATCAGGCACGCTGCTGGCCTCAATAACCTGAAGTGGAAGACTATTCCAGCGATCAACCACCCTTTCAGTGAAAAAGAATTTCCTGGTGTCACCGTGCAGTTTCCCACCCCTGATTTTCCACGGATGCCCCCTTGTTGCCGTGGGACCCTTGAAAAAGAAAATATCCTCTTCCACCTCGATGCGGCCCGTGAGATACTTGAACGTCTCGATCATGTCTCCCCTCTCTCTGCGTTCCTCGAATGAGTAGTGCTGCAACTTCTCCAGCCGCTCCTCGTACGGGAGATCTTTGAGTCCCGAGACCATCCGGGTGGCCATTCACTGGACCGATTCTAGTCTCAGCACATCCTTATGGTAATGCGGCCTCCAGAATTGCACACAGTACTCCAGGTGTGGTCTCACCATGGATCCATACAATGGCATAATGACTTCAGGTTTACGGCTGATGAAACTCCTGCGTATGCAACCTATGATCTACCTTGCTTTGGAGGAAGCTTGCTCCACTTGATTGGCAGTCTTCATGTCCTCACTGACGATCACCCCCCAAGTCTCGTTCTGCTTCAGTTCTTGCTAGGATCTCGCCATTAAGGGTGTAAGTCTTGCATGGATTTTGGCTGCCCAGGTGCATGACTTTGCATTTTTTGGCATTGAAGCTGAGTTGCTAGGACCTAGACCAGCGCTCCAGTAGAAGTAGGTCGTGCATCATGTTGTCGGGCATTGAATTTTCGTCTGTTGTGCTTTTGCCCACAACATTGCTTAGTTTGGCGTCATCGGCGAATAATGTTATTTTATCTCGGAGCCCTTCTGCCAAGTCTCTTATATAGATGTTGAACAGGATTGGGCCCAGGACGGAGCCCTGCGGCACTCCACTGATAACTTCCATAATTTCGGAGGGGGTGCCGTTCACCACCACTCTCTGAAGCCTACCTCCAAGCCAGTTCCCAATCCATTTCGTCAATGTGTCGCCCAATCCTATAGAACTCATCTTGCTCAACAACCTGCGGTGTGGTACACTATCGAATGCTTTGCTGAAGTCCAGGTAAACGATGTCCAGGGACTCCCCAACATCCAGCTTCCTCATCACCCAGTCAAAGAAGCTGATCAGGTTGGATTGGCAGGATCCCGTAGATTCTCCTCATTCATGATCGTATCCAATTGGCGTTTGATTAGAGTTTCCATTAGTTTACTCACTATTGATGTGAGACTCACTGGTCTGTAGTTTGCTGACTCCGTCTTGGAGCCTTTCTTGTGGAGTGAAATGACGTTAGTCATCTTCCAGTCCAACGGGACGTTACCTGTACTAAGGGAGAGATTGAAGAGTGCGGATAGTGGTTCTGCCAAGACTAAACTAAACTAAACTAAACCTTGGGTTTGTATACCGCACCATCTCCATGGTTGTGGAGCTCGGCACGGTTTACAGGAATTATAATGGGAAAGGAACTCCAAGGAAGGGCTAGAAGAAGATCAGAGGAGAGAAGAGTGTTAGAGGGCTAGGATGTCAGAAGAGGGGGGAGTGTTAGGTTTTGGAGAAAAGCCAGGTTTTCAGATGTTTGCGGAAGGGTTGAAGAGCACTCAGGTTTCGAAGAGGGGAGGTAAGGTTGTTCCAGAGCTCGATGAATTTGAAGGGGAGGGAAGTCCCCAGTTTTCCAGGGTGGGAAATGCCTTTTAATGAGGGGAAGGATAGTTTCGATTTTTGGGTAGGTCTGGTGGAATTAAGATTTGAGGAATTCCAAGAAAGTGGAATTAATGGAGGAAGGATGCCGTGGAGGATCTTGAAAGTTAGGCAGATGCATTTGAAGTGGACTCTGGAAATTATCGGGAGCCAATGAGCGGTGAAACGTGATCGAATTTGCTTTTTGCAAAGATAAGCTTGGCCGCGGCATTTTGGATCCGTTGGAGTCTGTGAAGGTTTTTCTTCGTTAGGCTAATGAAAATAGAATTGCAGTAGTCCAGTCTGGAGAGGATGATGGATTGGATGAGAACGGCAAAATGTTTTTGGTGGAAACAGGATCTTACTTTCCTCAGCATGTGTAGGCTGAAGTAGCATTTTTTTTACCAGGGAGTTGAGGTGGTCATTGAAGGACAGTGTAGAATCAATGATGACGCCCAGGACCTTGCTGGAGAATTCGAGCTGCAGAGTGGGGCCAGAGGACAGTGGGATTGAGGAGGGTAGCTGAGCTAGATTTGGGCCAAGCCAGAGTAGTTTTGTCTTGGATTCATTCAATTTCATTTGTATGGTGTGGGCCCAGGATTGGAGGTTCGAGATGCAAGAGGATATGTTCTCTGAGAGATTAGTGAGGTTCGAGTCAGTTTCGAGAAGGACGAGGATGTCATCAGCATAGGTGTAAATTGTTTCAAGAGGGGATAGATGAAGGAGTTTAAGGGAGGTCATATAAATGTTGAAAAGGATAGGAGATAAAGGTGAGCCTTGCAGGACTCCGCAGATTGGTATCCAGGGGGAGGATGAGGTGCCATTCCTATTGACAGTGTAGGATCGGGAGCGGAGGAATTTTGAGAACCATTCAAGGACTGTAGAGGTGATGCCGATCTCAGAGAGTTGGTAGATTAGAATATCATGGTGAACAACGTCGAAAGCGGCAGAAAGATCGAATTGCAGGAGGACGGCGAACTTGTTGCCGGAGTGAAGTTGTTGAACCTTGGAGATTAGGGAGGTCAGTAGGGATTCGGTGCTGAAATTGGGGCGAAAGCCATATTGATAAGGTAGGAGAATGGAGAATTTCTCTAGATAGGATGAGAGTTGGGTTGATATGATGATCTTGAGCAACATCACACAACTCCCTGATCACCCTGGGGTGTAGGTTGTTAGGCCCCATCGCCTTGTTAACCTTGAGCTTTGACAGCTCGCAGTAGACACTGCTGGGTGTAAACTCGAAATTACTAAATGGGTCAACTGATTCAACCCTTGTCTGTAGCTGAGGGCCGAGTCCCGGTGCCTTGCAGGTGAAGACTGAGCAGAAGTATTCATTTAACAGTTGGGCTTTTTCCGAGTCCGTTTCTACATAGTCTCCGTATGGTTTTCTGAGACGTACTATCCCGCCTGAGTTCTTATTTTTGTCACTGATATACCTGAAGAAGGATTTATCTCCTTTCTGGATGTTATTTGCTAGAGACTCCTCCATGTGGAATTTGGCCTCCCTAACTGCTGTTTTGACGGCTTTTGACTTGGCCAGATAGTCTACTCTAGAGTCCTGTTTCCCTGATTGTTTGTAAGAGATGAATGCTTTTTTCTTCTCCTTGATGGGGTCCGAGATCTCCGCAGAGAACCACTGTGGCTTATTGTTCCTACTCCGTTTACTTACTGATTTAACATAGCGGTTTGTTGCTTCTTGTATGGTGGCTTTCAAAGTCGACCACATTTCTTCCACTTTATCGGTTTCTGCTTGGCTTTGTAGCGCCTGGTGAACGAAGTCTTCCATGTCTTGGAAATTTGTGTCCTTGAATTTGAGGACCTTGGTCAGTGTGGTAGATTTAGTGAATCTTTCCTGAGATTGAACCATACCATGTTGTGGTCACTGGAGGCCAATGTGTCGCCCACCGAGACCTCTGTGACACTTTCTCCATTGGTAAGTATCAGGTCCAGTATTGCCTGATCACTTGTTGGTTCCAACACCAGTTGCCTGAGTCTTGCTCCCTTCAAAGAGTTTAATAGCTTCCTGCTGCTGCCGGAAGCAGAGGAAAGCGTGTCCCAATCCACATCAGGCATGTTGAAGTCACCTAACAATACTGTGTCCCCACGCAAGGTGATATTCTCTATATGATATCTCCGATTAATTCCATATCTAGGTCATCCTGTTGTCTTGGGGGTCTGTATACTACGCCAAGATACAGGCATTTGTCCTTCCCTCTGGCCAAATTTACCCAAAGGGATTCCCCAGTGTACTGTACATCTGTGATTCTGGTGACCTTAATGTCATCTTTAGTATATAATGCTACACCTCCTCCCATTTTGCCCTCCCTGTCCCAGTGAAGCAAGTTGTAACCCGTTATGACCATGTCCCACCCGTGGGAGTCTGTGAGCCAGGATTCAGATATCGCCACCACATCCAGGTCGGCATTCCTCATTTCTGTTTCCAATTCCAGGATCTTGTTTCCCAGACTGTGGGCGTTGACGTACATAGCCCTCCATGTTGTGTGTTTGTTACGTCTCAGTGGGGACATTCCCGTTTTAGCAGCTAGGACACCTTTAGCATTATTCGCATGTCTCTTATTCTCCCTAGACCCAGAGCTACATCGTGTACACCTGTCCCGGACTCCCCAGACCCAGAACTACAGTGTGCTCCTATCCCAGACTCGGAAATGTGTGTACCCTGTGGGGGTATTCCCGCTTGGGCTACTTGAACTCCTTTAGGACAAATTGCAACATCTTAGGAATCCAGATGGAGACTATGTGGAAAAGGATTCGGAAAAAGCCCAACTATTAAATGAATACTTCTGCTCAGTCTTCACCCGAGAAGCGCCAGGGTTCGGCCCTCAGCTACAGACAAGGGTTGGCTCAGTTGACCCGTTTAGTAACTTTGTGTTTACGCCCAGCAGTGTCTACGGTGAGCTGTCAAAGCTCAAGGTTAACAAAGCAATGGGGCCGGACAACCTGCACCCCAGGGTGCTTAGGGAGCTGAGTGATGTCTTGGCGGAGCCACTGTCCACGCTCTTCAACCTCTCCCTTAGTACAGGCAGCGTCCCGTTGGACTGGAGGACGGCTAACGTCATTCCGCTGCACAAGAAAGGCTCAAAGATGGAGACAGCAAACTACAGACCAGTGAGTCTAACATCGATAGTGAGCAAACTAATGGAAACTCTAATCAAACACCAATTAGATAAGATCCTGGATGAGGAGAATCTACGGGATCCCCGACAACATGGATTTACTAAGGGGAGATCCTGCCAATCCAACCTGATCAGCTTCTTTGACTGGGTGACGGTGAAGCTGGATATTGGGGAGTCCCTGGACATCGTGTACCTGGACTTTAGCAAAGCATTCGATAGCGTACCACACCGCAGGTTACTGAGCAAGATGAGTTCTATAGGATTAGGTAACACATTGACGAAATGGGTTGGGAGCTGGCTTGGAGGTAGGCTCCAAAGGGTGGTGGTGAACGGCACCCCCTCCGAAATGACGGAGGTGATTAGTGGAGTACCACAGGGCTCAGTCTTGGGCCCAATCCTATTCAACATCTTTATAAGAGACCTGGCAGAAGGGCTTCGAGGTAAAATAACATTATTCGCCGATGACGCCAAACTGAGTAATGTAGTGGGCAAATGCACAACAGACGAAGATTCAATGCCCGACAACATGATGCACGACCTACTCCTACTGGAGCGATGGTCTAGGACATGGCAACTCAACTTCAATGCCAAAAAATGCAAAGTTATGCACCTGGGCAGCCAGAATCCATGCAAGTCTTATACCCTTAATGGCGAGATCCTAGCAAAAACGGTAGCAGAACGAGACTTGGGGGTAATCGTCAGTGAGGACATGAAGTCTGCCAATCAAGTGGAGCAGGCTTCGTCCAAGGCAAGACAAATCATGGGCTGCATACGAAGGGGTTTCGTCAGTCGTAAGGCGGAAGTCATTATGCCATTGTATAGATCCATGGTGAGGCCCCACCTGGAATACTGTGTGCAATTCTGGAGGCCGCATTATCGCAAGGATGTGCTGAGACTGGAGTCGGTGCAAAGAATGGCCACCCGGATGGTCTCGGGACTCAAGGATCTACCATACGAAAAATGGCTTGACAAATTACAGCTATACTCGCTCGAGGAGCGCAGAGAGAGGGGAGACATGATTGAGACGTTCAAGTATCTTACGGGCCGCATCGAGGCGGAGGAAGATATCTTCTTTTTCAAGGGTCCCACGACAACAAGAGAGCATCCGTTGAAAATCAGGGGCGGGAAACTACGAGGTGACACCAGGAAATTCTTTTTCACTGAAAGAGTGGTTGATCGTTGGAATAGTCTTCCACTACAGGTGATTGAGGCCAGCAGCGTGCCTGATTTTAAGGCCAAATGGGATCGGCACATGGGATCTATTCACAGGGCAAAGGTAGGGGAAGGACATTAAGGTGGGCAGACTAGATGGGCCGTGGGCCCTTATCTGCCG
This sequence comes from Geotrypetes seraphini, assembly GCF_902459505.1. Lineage (NCBI taxonomy): Eukaryota > Metazoa > Chordata > Amphibia > Gymnophiona > Dermophiidae > Geotrypetes > Geotrypetes seraphini. The sequence continues at coordinate 134,007,787 of NC_047084.1, read as the reverse complement.
TCTATTTCTATGTTTCTATGTTTCTATGTATTCTCGCTGGACCCAGAATTACAATGTGACCCAGAATTATAATGTGACCCAGAATTATAGTGTTTACTTACCTCAGTCTCAAAAAAGTATTGGCAGCTTAGCTTGTCAGGTAGGTTGTTTGTGCCCGTACCCTCCCCTAACTTATCTAGTTTAAAGCCCTGTGAAGTAGGCGGGCTGGACGGTGTCCAAGGACGTTCTTCCCTCTTCTGGTCAGGTGTAACCTGTCTGGTCCCTGCAGTCCTTGCAGTGCCTCTCCATGGTGCAGGAACCCAAAGTTCATCTCCTTGCACCATCCCTGCAGCCAGTCGTTCGCCCTCCGGATGCAATCCTCCCTGGCACTGCCCTTGCCCCTCACAGGAACACAAAATATTTGAATTTACAGACTTATGACTTATTTACATTATGTTTACAATAGCCGTAAATGATAACGGTGAATAATACAAAACTTTGCTAAAATAATTACGATTGGAACCAGCGTAACGTAAAATTTATTACGATAGGAAAAGGTTAATCGTGCTCTGCCCCTGCTGGAATCTATAAATAATGAAACAAACATGAGCAAGTAGAAAACCATATAAATACAAACCCTCAAATAAACACTTCTACCCAAAATATAGTTCAGGTATCACCTTAAAGCCCTGGAGGTGTGTGATGAAAACTCAGAGTGACTTGAACTCACCCAGCCAGCTCATACATAAATTTCAAAACACCCCCCCGGGGGGGGGGGGGCATCCCAGGCGCCATCTTGGTGAATGCACTGGCACTAGAGATTTACATGGGCACAAATTTTTCCCTGTCCAATGGGAACTCAATTTCCCTGTCTCATCCCCACGAGTTTTCTCCCTGTCCCTGCCCCATTCCTTTAAACTCTGCCTTAACCACAGAAGCCTCAAATACTTAGGATTTGAAAGTGTTTGAGGCTTGTGCAGATGAGGACGGAGCTTAGGCATTGGTGGAATGAGGCATTATGACATCACAATCTGAGCTCTAGAATGTTGCTACTTAGGATTTGAAAGTGTTTGAGGCTTGTGCAGAAGAGGACGGAGCTTAGGCATTGGTGGAATGAGGCATTATGACATCACAATCTGAGCTCTAGAATGTTGCTACTTAGGATTGTAAAGTGTTTGAGGCTTGTGCAGATGAGGACGGAGCTTATGCATTGGTGGAATGAGGCATTATGACATCACAATCTGAGCTCTAGAATGTTGCTACTTAGGATTGTAAAGTGTTTGAGGCTTGTGCAGATGAGGACGGAGCTTAGGCATTGGTGGAATGAGGCATTATGACATCACAATCTCAGCTCTAGAATGTTGCTACTTAGGATTGTAAAGTGTTTGAGGCTTGTGCAGATGAGGACGGAGCTTAGGCATTGGTGGAATGAGGCATTATGACATCACAATCTCAGCTCTAGAATGTTGCTACTTAGGATTTGAAAGCGTTTGAGGCTTGTGCAGATGTGGACGGAGCTTGCAGGAAAGGGTCAGGGATGGGAAAATGAGTTCCCGTGGGGACGGGGAAAAATTTGTCCCCGTGTCATTCTCTAACTGGCACCTCTCTGACCGCCACGCTCGTGCCCTACCTTCCCCGCCCCCCCATACCTCTTTAAATCTTTGCCAGCATGAGCAACTGGTCTGGTCTGCTGCTCGTGCCAGCCTGGCTCCCTCTGAAATCACTTCTGGGTCGTGAGGCCAGGAAGTGACATCAGAGAGAAAGCCAATGCTGGTGCAAGCAGCTGGCAGGAGAAGTGGCACAGATTTAAAGAGGTATTGGGGGAGCAGGGAAGGGAGGGTGCAAGTGTGATGTGGGTGGCGCAGAAGGAGCAGAGGAGTGGTGTGGAAGGAGCGGGGGGGGGGCAGAGAGGAGGGGTCATGGGGACACCACTGCCCCGGGCACTTTCTACCCTTGCTTCGCCACTAACTCCAAATAGAAAAAGAGAGGAGGAATAAGACTCAGCATCCAACCACCTCCCTATTTTTGTTTTTTATTTAATTACTTATAGACCACTTTTATCTGTCCTGGTGGGCTCAAACTCTAACTAGTGTACCTGGGGCAATGAGGGGATTAAGTGACTTGCCCAGGGTCACAAGGCGAAAAACAAAAGGAATTGACCCCAAAATACCACAGAGAAGAAATCTAGAGAAAACAAACCTCTGTGGAATGACGATATTCCTAAATGGACTTTATTTGAAAGTGTCAAAGTTCCAAGGTCACTTTCGGTTCACCACACAATTGTTTCCCACGTATTCACAGGGACCCCTGAAGAAAACTTTTGTCAAAACGCAGATGGTGTTGGGTCCTGTATCCCTAGCGGACTAGGTCCACCTACCCACCTCTCAATGGTACTCGACGTAAGAAACTATACGACAACCTTCTAGCGACACAGGCAGCTAAAATTGACCCTTCCATCTCTAAAATACTGATCAAAACAACAGACATAAAAGTGTTCCGAAAAGAAATAAAAACACTTCTATTCAAAAAATACTTCCCATCACTCTAACCTCCATCTAATGAGCTCACGATCAATCCCTTGGGAATACCACCCCTATAGTAACACTTTGACCAATCCTCAAACTAAACACCTCTACAGACTCTATTATCAACATTATGTAACCAACGTCATGTAATCATCAACGCTATGTAACCACCTTCTATAACATGAATATGTTGTTACTCTCCATCCGCTGTAAGTTGAATCTGTTGTTATGTAACATCTTCTGTAATCTGTATTGTAATTCTTTACTGTTACCTGTAATTTACTCTTCTCCTGTAATGCAATTCTACTGGAAATGCCCAGATATCTTCTATATTGTAATCCGCCTAGAACCGCAAGGCACAGGTGGAATAGAAATCTCTAATGTAATGTAATGTCCTTTAAGGCTTTTATGTGGATGATTTTAGTGCACCTTTGGAACTTTGACACTTTCAAATAAAGTCCATTTAGGAACACCTTCACTCCACAGAGGTTTTTTTTTGTTTTCCCAGGGTCACAAGGAGCAGTGAGGGATTTGAACTCACAACCTCAGGATGCTAAGGCTGTAGCTTTAACCAGCTTTAACCACTGCACCACTCTACACCACTCTAAAAATCAAAATGTAGCAAACGTGAGTCAAGTAAAGGACAATCCAGCCATTGTGAGGTCACTGAAGAGGTTGGCTGTTAGGCATTGGTGGACTGAGGCATTATGATATCACAATACCAGCTCTAGTTATCCGAGGCTGAACCTTTTCACAATCTAATGTACCTGGGGCATTGAAGGGATTAAGCGACTTGCCCAGGGTCACAAAGAGCAACGAGGGATTTGAACCCACAGCCTGTGGGTAGGCGATATATATGGGGTAATCACTAGCATAAAAATACCTCCTTCAGTAAACAATCTTGAGTAGCTTTGTGCAATGCAAGTGAACTTCAATTAGGAGATCAATTAGGAGATCGATCACACCAACGGTGGGCAGCGTTTTGCAATCCTAACTGCCTCAGGGTGTGGAACCGACGAGCCTTCCTGGATGGCACAGAAATTTGAATTAACCAAAGAGTTTTTACTTTTTAATAGTTTCAAAGATGCGCTGCCATCAGACACACTTAACAAAGGTCACCACCCGCACTGTCGAGCGTCCAAAGAGATGTCTTCTTCTTTCACTAAGACGGCTGGGCAATGCCGTACGCCGAACTTTAAAAGGGACTTCTCATGATGTCACGTCCCGAGGGCGGGGACTGTGCAGTCTCTCTTCGAATGTATGGAGACTACACCCAAAACTTTTTTTTTAAAAAATGAAAGTTTTTAATATTGTGGAAATTTTCTTTCAAAGAAATTGGCTCCATTCCAAACGAAGATTCGAACCATCGAGCTCTTCACAGTGCAACGCATAAATCTAAAATTGCTCGTGCTGGGACAGAAAACGACTTCTCTCCTTGCCGTTGTCTGGAACATGATCCACCGCGTGTCGTAGGTCGCCACACGTATTCCATGCAATGCATCACTATCAGAGCTTGGAATCTGTTGTTTCTGTTCAGTCATCTGACTCTTAAATGGATGGATAGTCATAGAAACATAGAAAGATGACGGCAGAAAAGGGCTATAGCCCATCAAGTCTGCCCACTCCTCTGTCCAGCATATAATTTCGGTCACATATACAAAAGAGGTAGGGCAAAATGTGATCTGAAATAACCTCGAACCTCTGCCCGTGCATGGATCTGTAAAACAATCTGCTGGAATCTATGACAGAATCCATTTATGGGAATGATTAAATTAAGTTAAAGAACTTTCTGTGTAGAAATAATATCTTATTGCTCGTTATAAGAAAAATCATAACATTTTCACTACTCAACAGAGAAAAATATTTCAAACATCAGTATGTACCATTAAAGGCAACAATTTGGAACTGCTCAGTTGGGTCCAAATTCCATAAAAATAGTTTTCCCTGGGCCGGTTTAAAGGGAATATGTTTTAAATATTAAGAATTCCAATGACTTGCTTAAAAGGGCATGCGTATTGTATTTTGCCTTGCTGTTTATTCATTCAGCTACAGAGAAACTTAAGGGGAGCATGCAGTAATGTTAATGTGATTTCAAGGTTGATTAGCCTGTCCCTTGTTTAAAAGAAGACTGAAACCCCACCTTTTTGATATAGCCTTCAATCCTTAACCCTACTCCTCTGCCCTCCAACCCAGCCAGCTGATTAACTGTTCCCCTTAACTGTATCCATGCCATCCTGTTTGTCTGTCTTGGCTGTTTAGAGTGTAAACTCTTTGGAGCAGGGACTGTCTTCTTTCTGACTCCGTACAGCGCTGTGTGCGTCTGGTAGCGCTATAGAAATAATTCATAGTAGTAGTAGTAGTGTGAAGAGTTTCAGTCTTTGGGAAGCAGAGCTGAGCTTATGATGTCATAATGCCTCATTCCACCAATAAGAGCCAACCTCCTCAGTGATGTCACAATAGCTTGATGGTCCTCTACTCCCCTTTGCCCTCCAACCCAGCCAGCAGATGAACTGTTTCCCTTAACTATATCCATGACATCCTGTTTGTCTGTCTTGGCTGTTTAGATTGTAAGCTCTTTGGAGCAGGGACTGTTTTCTTACTCTTTGTGACTCTGTACAGTGCTGCGTGCGTCTGGTAGGGCTCTGTACAGTGCTGCGTGCGTCTGGTAGCGCTATAGAAATAATTCATAGTAGTATACATATGCATAATGGAGTGTTCCAGGCATGCTAAGCCAGTCCTGGAAGACACAAAGGACCCGAATCTTTAATCAGTGCCTATAACATAGGCACCAAGGAACACAGCGCTTAACCCATGTCAATCTCGTTATAGTATTTTGCCTAAAGTGGACTTAGGCATCATAAACTTAGTCATACCCTACTTAAGCTAGGCTTTTCTTGGCCTAAATATCGGTGCCTAAGTCTAAAAGTGGTGCCCACAGGACAAAAATGCCCATGATCATTGGCATAGTGAGGCGATGGTGCCCTTCCCACGCCCTTGTCTCCACCCCCCGCTCCTTCTCCAATCCCGCCTGCTATGCGCCTCTTCCCTTCTCCCATATTTCTAGCTGAAGCTGTTGCTTGCGACAATCAGCAACGTGCTCCTCGCAAACTCGCTGGCTCTCCCTCTGTCATCACTTCCTATGCGCAGCACCTGGAAGTGACGTCAGCGGGAGAGCTGACGGGGGTCGCGAAGAGCACATGGTTGACTGCCGCAAAGAACCACTTCAACAAGAGGTATGGGGAAGGGAAGAGGGGCGCGCGCGTGGAGGAGAGGAATGGGAAGAGGTGGGGACGGAGATGAGGGATGCCAGTGCCCCCGTCAATATGGTGCCTGGGGCATACCGCCCCCTCACCCCACCCCTGCCCACGATCCACCCCTAACCAGGCCTGGTTTCTGGTAGGCGTCTTGGTCTAGACACCTACCGAGTTAGGTGCTAACATGCAATTCATTTTAATGTAAGCAAATTATGAGGCGCTAATTGCTTGTTACTGGAACCAATTAAGCTTTATAAATAATTCCCCCTTTTACAAAAGTGTAGCGTGTTTTTTAGCGTTGGATGTGTCAGTAACAGCTCCAACGTTCATAGAATTCCTGTGAGCTTCGGAGCTTTAACCACCACGGCTGGCTCTAAAAACTACGCTACACTTTTGTAAAAGGGGGGGGGGGGGGTGTAAGTTAGGCGTCAAAATCAGCTAGGCGCCAAATTTGAGGCGTCTTATACAGAATCTTGGCCTATGGCAGGGGTAGGGAACTCCGGTCCTCGAGAGCCATATTCCAGTTGGGTTTTTCAGGATTTCCCCCATGAATATGCATTGAAAGCAGTGCATGCAAATAAAACTCATGGGGGAAATCCTGAAAACCTGACTGGAATACGTCTCTCGAGGACCGGAGTTCCCTACCCTGGCCTATGGGCCTGATATCATGCCTCAAAAATCAGCACTGATTAACGCAGTGTTAAGCCTATTTACCGTATTTATTTATTTAATTTCTATCCCGCCTCCCAGTAGCTCAAAATGGGCTACAAGCCAACATTCACAGTGGAATACATTTGGACAGTACAATGACTATACAGCGACTTAAGCACAAATTTAGAAGAACAGAGAATAGAGGACAGATTGGAAGGGGGTATTTGAAGGAACCACATTGGTTAGAACATAGACACATAGAATTATCATGGCAGATAAAGGCCAAATGGCCCATCCAGTCTGCCCATCCGCAGTAACCATTATCTCTTCCTCTCTCTAAAAGATCCCACGTGCCTATCCCAGGCTTTGAATTCAGACAGTCTCTGTCTCCACCACCTCTACTGGGAGACTGTTTCATGCATCTACCACCCTTTCTATAAAAAACTATTTCCTTAGATTACTCCTGAGCCTATCACATCTTAACTTCATCCTATGCCCTCTCATTGCAGAGTTTCCTTTCAAAAGAATATTATGTAGGCATTTAAACGTCTCTATCATATCTCCCCTCTCCCGCCTTTCCTCCAAAGTATACAGATTGAGATCTTTAAGTCTGTCCCCATACGCCTTATTACAAAGACCACACACCATTTTAGTAGCCTTCCTCTGGACAGACTCCATCCTTTTTATATCTTTTTGAAGGTGCGGCCTCCAGAATTGTACACAATATTCTAGGTCTCACCAGAGTCTTTCTTATACAGGGGCATCAATATCTCCTTTTTCCTACTGGCCATACCTCTCCCTATGCACCCTAGCATCCTTCTAGCTTTCGCTGTCACCTTTTCAACCTGTTTGGCCACCTTAAGATCATCACATACAATCACACCCAAGTCCTGCTCCTCTGTCTTGCAGATAAGCTCTTCACTCCCTAATCTGTATCGTTCCCTCGGGTTTTTGCAGCCCAAATGCATGACCTTGCGTTTCTTAGCATTAAATTTTAGCTGCCAAATTTCAGACCATTTTTCAAGCTTCGCCAGGTCTTTCTTCATGTTATTCACACCATCCGGGGTGTCTACTCTATTGCAGATTTTGGTATCATCCGCAAAGAGGCAAATCTTACCTGACAGTTGGCAATGTAGTCTCTTGAACCCAGGCTTAGCAATTAGAGGTGGAAGGGAGGGAGGGATTGATTGTAGCAGCATTAAAGTTATTTGCCACTTGTAGAATTACATGTAGTGTTTCTTATGCATGATAACCTTTAGGCGCACCCAAGTAGGCCAGCTAAAACCAGGCTTAAATGCATTCTCTAAACTTGCGCATAACTTAAAACAACACCCGCGATCTTCCCCCTAACCGCACCCACTTTTTAGCATCATGTATCGCAACTGGTGCACGGCTTTTATAGGTTCGCGCCTACCACGTTATGCGCCTAACTTCCAATTCATTTCAATTAGAGTCAATTATGAGGCGTTGATGACCAAATATCACAGCTGATGAGGCCTTTCAGTCAATTAAATTGTGAACATACGCAACGTTAGGTGCCATTTATAGAATTTGGGGGAATTTATAGGAACTGGGTTCACCTTGCGTTCCTGCATCTTAACATAAGAACATAAGCAATGCCTCTGCTGGGTCAGACCTGAGGTCCATCGTGCCCAGCAGTCTGCTCACGCAGCAGCTCAACAGGTCCAGGACCTGTGTAGTAATCCTCTATACCCCTCTATCCCCTTTTCCAGCAGGAAATTGTCCAATCCTTTCTTGAACCCCAGTACCATACTCTTCCCTATTATGCCCTCTGGAAGCGCATTCCAGGTGTCCACCACACGTTGGGTAAAGAAGAACTTCCTAGCATTCGTTTTGAATCTGTCCCCTTTCAACTTTTCCGAATGCCCTCTTGTTTTTTTATTTTTTGAAAGTTTGAAGAATCTGTCCCTCTCTACTCTCTCTATGCCCTTCATGATCTTGTAAGTCTCTATCATATCCCCTCTAAGTCTCCTCTTCTCCAGGGAAAAGAGTCCCAGTTTCTCCAATCTCTCAGCGTATGAAAGGTTTTCCATACCTTTTATCAGAAGTGTCACTCTCTGAACTCTCTCGAGCAACGCCATAGCCTTCTTAAGGTATGGCGACCAATATTGGACGCAGTACTCAAGATGCGTAAGCACCATCGCCCGGTACAGCGGCAGGATAACTTCTTTCGTTCTGGCTGTAATACACTTCTTGATTATACCTAGCATTCTATTCGCTCTCTTAGTGGCCGCTGCGCACTGTGACGTCGGTTTCATTGTCATGTCCACCATAACCCCCAAGTCCCTTTCTTGGGTACTCTCATTCAATAACTTCCCTCCCATCGTATAATTGTACCTCGGGTTTCTGCTTCCCACATGCAATACTTTACACTTCTCAAAGTTAAACTTCATTTGCCATCTCGTTGCCCATTCCCCTAGTTTGTCCAAGGCCCTTTGAAATTCTTCGCATTCCTCCGTTGTCCGAGCTCCACTAAATAGTTTGGTGTCGTCCGCAAATTTTATTATCTCACACTTCGTCCCTGTTTCTAGATCATTTATGAATATATTAAATAGCAGCGGCCCAAGCACCGAGCCCTGTGGAACACCACTCGTGACCTTCCTCCAGTCCGAGTAGTGGCCCTTCACCCCTACCCTCTATTTCCTACCCTCTAACCAGTTTCTGATCCATCTATGCACGTCTCCGTCCACCCCATGGTTCTTCAGTTTCCGGAGTAGAAGTTCATGAGGCACCTTGTCAAAGGCTTTCTGGAAATCTAGATATATGATGTCTATGGGGTCTCCTCTGTCCATCCGTTTGTTAATTTCCTCGAAGAAATGCAATAAGTTAATCAGGCATGATGTCCCCCTGCAGAAACCATGTTGGCTGGTTATCAGAAGTTCGTTTTTTTCAAAATGTTCATCGATGTTTTCTTTTATCAGTGCTTCTGCCATTTTCCCTGGAACCGAGGTCAGACTCACCGGTCTATAGTTTCCCGGGTCATCTCTTGATCTCTTTTTAAAGATGGGGGTAAAGTTGGCTATCTTCCAATCCTCCGGGATCACGCCTGTTTTCAGGGATAGGTTGCAAATTTGCTGCAGTAGTTCCGCTATTTCCTCCTTAAGTTCCTTCAGAACCCTTGGATGGATTCCATCCGGACCCGGGATTTGTCAGTTTTTAGATTTCCTGCACACATCATCAAGGCTCACTTCCATGGATGTTAACTTTTGTGCTTGATTTCCGTTGAAGATTTGCTCAGGTTCCGGTATGTTGGTTGTGTCTTCGCTTGTAAATACAGACGAAAAGAACATGTTAAGTCTTTCCGCGACCTCTTTCTCCTCCTTCACCACTCCCTTCCTGTCACCGTTGTCCAACGGTCCCACCTCCTCCCTAGCCAGCTGCTTCCCTTTAACATATCTAAAAAACGGTTTGAAATTTCTTGCTTCCCTGGCTAGTTTCTCTTCATACTCTTTTTTGGCTTTTCGAACCACATGGTGACATTCTTTTTGATACCTCCTGTGCTCTTTCCAGTTTCCCTCAGTTTTGTCCTTTTTCCATTTTCTGAATGAATTTCTCTTATTGCCTATCGCTTCCTTCACTATTTTAGTTATCCATGCCGGGTCTTTTGTTCGACTCTTTTTGCACCCCTTTCTGAAACTGGGGATATACAGATTTTGTGCCTCACTCACCGTGTCTTTGAAAAAAGATTAGGCATGTTCTACCGTTTGCCATTTTTTGGAAGTGTTCCTAAGTTTCTTCCTTACCATTACCCTCATTGCTTCGTAGTTTCCTTTCCTGAAGTTAAAAGTTGTCGCTATGGTTCACTTTCCTTTCGGTATTCCTACTTCAACCTTGAATTTGATCATATTATGATCGCTGTTTCCCAATGGTCCCACTATTTCCACTTCCTTTGCAGGTCCCCTTAGTCCATTTAGGGGTTGATATAGTTGGCTTTATATCTTCTCTTATGTCATTTTATTATTTAACATTAACATTAATGTGTATGTTTTATTAACATTTGATATACTGCTTAAGAGTGACGGGACTAAAGCGCGCGGGACAATCGCACATGGATAAAGAAGCTCAGACAAATACACGCAGGACGTCAGCGCGCCAGATTAAAAGTAAACTTTAAAGTGCTCCGAGGGTGTGTGTGTTTTCTTAGAAGTGTTGGTGCTGCCGTTGGGGGGTCGGAGGGAACCTCCATTACAGAAGAAAGTGTAATTTTTCCCTATTTTAGGGAAAAATTACAGTTTCCTCTCTAAGTGTGTGTGTGTGTTCCCCCCGACCCTCCCCCCAAAGGCCGCACCAACACTTCTAAGAAAACTGGGAGGTTCCCCACACCCCACCCCACCCCCTCGGAGTGTTTTAAAGTTTACCTTTAATCCGGCATGCTGACGTCCTGCGTGTATTTGTCTGAGCTCCTTTGTCCACACGCGATTGTCCCGTGCGCTTTAATCTATGTACCCCGCTTAAGCATATTAGAGATCTAAGCGGTTTACAATAAAATACAGGTACTTAGAACTTCCCTCTTTGTCCTGAAGGCTCACAATCGAGCTAAAGTACCTGAGTGAACAATTTTTAAAATAGAAAAGATATAACAAAATTCCAAGAATTGTGAGGGAAAAGTACAATTCAAATATTTAAAAAACAAAACAAAACAGAAAAAGATAAAAGAAATAAAAAGAATAAAATTAAAAAATATACAAATAAGTTTAAGAGATTGGAGATTGAGCAAAATAAATTCCAATCTGGTGCTAAGTCCAATCCTCAATCTGGTATAACAGAGCTCCACATCTGCAAGGAAGGATCGGCACAGAGATGTGATGGGGGGCTGTGAAGGAATCGACGGCTGCAATCTGGGCCCAAGGGCAGAAGGCAAAGAAACATATTTCGACACCGGTCTGCATGTCATTTTGCTTTTTCTACATTTTATATTTTATGTTTTGCTTTCTATATTTTGCATTTGTTTTATATAGTGTCCCCTGAGGAAGGCGTTGTTTCACACACCAAAACCAGGATCCTTTTCAAATAAAGAGTTTTGGGGCTGAAAGGACTCCTCCCCTTGACTTTCTTTTTTTGTGTGTGTGAGGTTGATACTGCTGCCAGCGTTTTACCTGGAAATTCAATGCTGGGCCATGACCAGGCTCTGGCATGAATTTCCAGGTTTACGGAGACGGTGAAACCACATCTGGTTAAGTGCGATTGTGAAGGGCCAAGCAGATACTTCCTGTCACTTCACCAATAGGCTCCTCTGGACACACTACCCTGCTCAGTCAGGCCACCACAGATTGTGCCAGTCTTCACCAGTCCCTCCGATTACCACTGATCATTCTAACCATCACTGGACTTCTGGTTCTTCTGGCTGCTTCTGGTACCATTACCAGTCTCTCCGCTGGTCACCATCGGTCTCTCTGATCCCACTGCCGGTCACTTGCCAGTCACCATCAGCTAGGATACCACCAACACACTGGTTCCTGTGGACCTTCCTGTCACTGGTCATTCAGAGCCATGATACCACTAGTACACTGGTCCCCGTGGTCCTTCCTGTCACCAGTCATTCAGATATTCTCCCAGAGCACATTGTTCTCTCTGGACGCTCCGGTGACTCAGATAATTAGGCTTACTGAGGGTTAGGCTTTCGCCAGCATCCCTCCCCCTTGAGGGCCGTCTAAGCTCTACTACTGCTATTAATTATTTCTATAGCGCTACCAGACGCACGCAGCGCTGTACAGAGTCACAAAGAGTAAGAAAACAGTCCCTGCTCAAAAGAGCTTACAATCTAAACAGGCAAGACAGACAAACAGGATGTCATGGATACAGTGAAGGGGAAGGGTTAATCAGCTGGCCGGGTTGGAGGGCAGAGGAGTAGGGTGAAGGATTGAAAGCTATATCAAAAAGGAAGAGCTCTGCTGTTCCAGGTTCTTTGTTCTTGTTTTCAAACCCCTTTTTTCCTCAGGGTGAGTAGGGAGCTCCCAGGCATCTTTGCAGCATCCATATGCAAATGAGTTTCTTCTTCTGATACTGAGTCCTTGTCAACACCCTGCTGGCAGGTGACGGGACAAACACCTGGTCACAGCAATATTCAGCAAAATAAGACTGACGTTTATGTGGTCCTAGTTATGTGGCTATCTTGGCCAGTTAATCGACTATGTGCTGATTCTGCCCCGAGAATGCCCCATAATAGCCAGTTTAGAGTTGGGCACCAATTGGACATTTTCCATGGTGCCACCGAACATGACTAGTTAGCCCTGAACGAGCAATTTCCAAGTTTCCAATTAATGTTTGATATACCTCCCTTAGGGATACCTCGGAACAGTTTACAATTTATTGCAAAACAGCCTCCTTGAGGATCATTTCAACAGCTGCTGCAGAGATTCATTACTCGGCGAGATGTCTGTTGCCATACACCAGTGGTCTCAAACTTGCGGCCCAGGGACCACAAGCGGTACTATTTTGAGGCCCTCAGTATGTTTATAATAATCACAAAAGTAAAATAAAACAGTTTCTTTAGCTGTAAATTACAATATTATTTTTAAGACTTAGCCAAAAGGAAAGATTTATAAACTATAAAGAGTTTTACCTCATGCAAAATTGTCATTTCTTTAATAAGACATTAACTATTTTTTTTTCTGAGGCCCTCCAAGTACTTACAAATCCCAAAATGTGGCCCTGCAAAGGGTTTGAGTTTGAGACCACTGCCATACACAGTAGAAGAAGATTGCTTTTATAACCTTTTTGGACCTTCTCTCCTCCATTAGAGGATTATTGGATTCCTGAGGGAAATGTGAAAAATTGTCCATTTGTGAATTTGGCTTATTCTCCATGGGAGTATTGAACTGCAGAGCAGTGCATTTCAGTTCTGGCTCACCTCGATTTCCCAACACATTCCTCACCCTCAAGGAGCCTGCGCTGTCACTTTTATAAATTGGCTTTCTTAGACCTAATTATTTTTAATGATTCTGGAGCATGGAATTTTAATACATTATAAACATATTCAGACAGATGTTCTAGATGAAAACATTTATTATTAAAATACAACTTTTATCCAATGCTGGTATACTCTCTACTGTGAAACATATTTATAGAGAATACTAGCTGATGCCCCGGCGTTGCACGGGTATTTAATTATAGCAATAACACTGTAAATGGATTCAAATAAAGATACTTTATAGTGGTGAATGAAATTATTTTTTTACAGCTTAATAAAAAGTACAATATTCAAATTATAATGTGAAATATTTGACAAAATGAATACAATACAACTAACGCAAAACGTGATTATAAACAACATTTTTAGTTTCACCTCCTGGAGCAAGAACATATAAATTCTTGGGTGAACCCAGCACTGAGCAAGCAACATAGAGTTGTGGGCCGCGAGACCCCCAGAACATATCACCCCAGGTAGTGAGGGATCTGCATACCAAGTTTCGTTCAAATCGGTCAAGCCGTTTTTGAATTACTGTGAGAATGGCAGCTTTTTACATTTTTTCCATTGACATGAATGGGTGAAATCTGATTTTCTGTTTGTAGCTCCGCCCACGTGTGCAGGTGGGCCGCGAGACCCCCAGAACATATCACCCCAGGTAGTGAGGGATCTGCATACCAAGTTTCGTTCAAATCGGTCAAGCTGTTTTTGAATTACTGTGAGAATGGCAGCTTTTTACATAGAGTTGTGGGCCGCGAGACCCCCAGAACATATCACCCCAGGTAGTGAGGGATCTGCATACCAAGTTTCGTTCAAATGGGTCAAGCCGTTTTTGAATTACTGTGAGAATGGCAGCTTTTTACATATTTTCCATTGACATGAATGGGTGAAATCTGATTTTATGTTTGTAGCTCCGCCCACGTGTGCAGGTGGGCCGCGAGACCCCCAGAACATATCATCCCAGGTAGTGAGGGATCTGCATACCAAGTTTCGTTCAAATCGGTCAAGCCGTTTTTGCGTGATTGCGGCACATACACACACACATACATACATACACACATACATACCTCCGATTTTATATATATAGATTGCATTCAGGTCATGATAAAACATTGACGAAGAAGAGCCCAGAATGTCAGAATTTCTTTCTTGAAACATATAACCCATATGATATAACATTTAGGGACCCTTTTACTAATATGTCTACCATTACCTCTAATGGCAGTCTCATGAAATTGCTAGAAGAGGTCACAGTAGCCCTTTGAACCAGGAGCTGCCATGGGCAGTAGCAGGGAGGATCATTCCTACCCTTCTACCTTGCTAAGCCACCAAAGACAGTTGAGATAGACCTGGGGGGGGGGGGGCCTACAGGAGATTTGGTAAGCCTTCAGTAGTAGGTATGGGCCAACCTGAGTCAATCAGGCCTTAGTCCCCTCCCCAGTGCATCCCACAATGCACTGGAGGGAGGGCTTGGGGGGGTTAGGAGGAGTTTTAGTGTGTGTAGGGGGTTCTGGGTGAGGGGGGTACGAACTACGGGGGGAGGTATTCCAGCAGGAGGGATTGGGCATCCCTCCTGCCACGATCTCTGGGGGGGGGGAAGTTCTGGTATGAGGGATTTGTCATCCCTCCTGCCAGGGATCGTTTGGGGGGAAGGGCATCTGCTGCCAATAAACATCACAGCAGGGAGATCCCTTGTTGCGATAAACTCTACTGCAACCCGATTCTCTAACCGGCGTCTGTAACATGGATGTCAGTTAAAGAATCGGGTTCACTTTAGGCGGGCTTAGGCGCCATTCTGTATAGGACGACCGTTGGCTTCTGAGACCGGGAGTCCTATGTATACAGAACCCGGCCCAAAATATCTTTTTATCAGTGTTTCATTGCTCATTGTGAAAACAGAAAAGTTATGGCTATAATACCAAGAAATTTGCTCCATTAAGCAAAAATAATAGCAAACATGAAGAAAAATGGAGCTTCATGTAATCAGTGGCTTTGAGGGATCCCAGGATGGCTTTATAATATTTTACAAAATTATGTTCTGATCACATGCAAATTTATGGGAAAAACTTCCGACTCTAGGTTTTTCTGGCCAAGTATATCACGGCATTCATTCATTCTAGACTTGCTCTTCCACTTTAACTGACAGGCAGGGCAAAGCAGTGTATAAATGATAAATATACAAATAATACACTTCTCCCTCCGTATTTGCGGTTTCAGCATTCGCGGTTTTGAATATTCACGGTTTTTAGAAAACCCAGAAACATACTGCTCGCTACCAGAAAATATGTCACTGAAGACCTTACCTGGAGAAGGGAGGGGGGAGGGGGGGAGAAAGGTATTGAAAATAAAGCTCGCTTTTACCAGCGTCATGAAGTTTGGTTGAACTAGCAATGAAGAATACAAATATGTATGATCCTTACAGAAACATAAAGCATTCCTTGCCCAAACACCTTATGTCTGCAGATAAGAATCCGAACTCTCCCCCCTCATCACATTCAAAGTTTGAAATTCAATGTGCTGCTATTTCTAGACCGAGTCATTATTCCGTATTCTCCTTCCCGCTCCTTATGATCTGAGGACAAAAATCTACTTACTATTCCATCTCTATGAATCATAAATACTACATGTAACACACTTTTCTCCATCACTGCTTCACAAACTTGGAACCTACTACCAGCTCAGTTAAGAGAAAAAAAGAATCTCGACAAATTTAAATCAAAACTAAAAAGACGCCTTTAATTAATTTGCCTTTAGCTGAGTTACTACTTCCATTTGAAGTAGGCAAGTACTGATCTAATATAATATAACTCCTATTGTTTTATTCTTACACTTCCCCCTCAGGGCAGAGCCGGCCTGCGAATATTAAAAATCTGTGAATAATATTTGGGTCGGTTCTGCCAGCTATTTTAAGCCCTGAAAGCCCCCCTTAAGCCTTACCTGGTGGTCTAGTGGGTTTTCGGGGCAGGAGCGATCTTCCTACGCTCCTGCCCCGTGCAGATCGCTGACAGGAAATGGCTGCCTTGAGCTCCCGTAGTCTCTCGAGCCATTTCCTGTGAGTGATCTGCACAGGGCAGGAGCGTGGGAAGATCGCTCCTGCCCCGAAAACCCACTAGACCACCAGATAAGGCTTAAGGGGGGGCTTACAGGGCTTAAAATAGCCCCCAAATTTAAAATGGGTTTTTGGGTTTAAAACCGTGAATAAGCGAATCCGTAGATAACGGAATTTGCGAATACGGAGGGGGAAGTGTATTTGTTCTCTTTCCTATATCAAATAATAATAATAATAATAACTTTATTTTTGTATACCGCCATACCCAGGGAGTTCTAGGCGGTTCACATCAATTAAACAAAACTTAATAAGAAATTACAGTAAACTATCTTTACAAGTAAAGAAGGTATTGGAACAAAATTAACAAGAAATTACAATTGATCATGGTTACATGGTTGATCATAATTACAGGCAATGAGGTGATAAAGATGGGCATGCAAGGGGGGAATGAGTAGGTCTTTGGAGTTAGTGAGATGGGGGAGATCAAAAAGAGGGGGGAGGGGACCGGGAGAGTTGGGTCGTTTGAGGGAGGGGAGAGAGAAATGGAAGAGATGGGATTAGGGATATTGAGCATGAAATAAATGCATTTTGAGTGTTTTTCGGAAATCAAGGTAGGAGTGGGCCTTGAGCAGAATTGTAGTTCTTCCCCGATTTCCCTTCATAATATGTCCGTCTATCCCTATACTGTATGTCTCCCTCTTGTAAAAAATATTTATTGTTCATCGCTTTGTAATCTTTGAAAAGCGATTTTAACAAATACGGAATAAACTTGAAACTTGATCTTCGTTTCCTATAGTTTTCTTGTTTTGTTCCAATTTATAACTTGCCTTTAACCGAGATGGTGGACAAAAAACCCATATTTTAATCAGATTCCAATCCCAAAGTGCCTTTTATCTGTTTCTCACCCCGTGACTTTTTAATTTCCAGAGGAGTTTATCATAAGGGATTTTGTCGCATAACTTCTGAAATTCCAGATACATTATACTGCATCACCTACCTTCACCTTATTTACACAATTAAAAGCACCTCTCAAAAATCTCTCGGGAAGGCAAGTTCTCTTTCCCCAAATCCATGTTGTCCTTGCTCCATTAAGCCACGTGTAGCCCTATGGCCATGATTTTCCTCTTTAGGCTAGCTATTACTACTGACGTCAGACTCACTGGTCTCTAGCTTCTAAAATTACCTCGAGAGCACTTTTCTAAAATTTGGCATTCCGTTGGCTATCCTTCAAACCTCTGGTGCCAGGGCTGAGTTTAATAACAGGCTCTAGACTGCAAGTAATAGGTCTGGCATTTTAATTCCGCCTTCTTTCAGAACTCTGAGCTGTATATCATATGAGTACAGTCCTGGCAATTTGTTAATCTCTGGTTTGTCAGTGTTCTCTATTATGTGTTCCAGGTTCACCATGATTTGCTTTAATTCCTCTGAATCGCTATCAAAAATGTGTCAGGCATCATTATCCCCAAGCATTCTGCTCAGTAGAGATCAAAGCAAAGAATTAATTTGCTTTTTCAGCCATGACTTTGCTCTCCCTGAGTTCTTATTTCATCCCTTGGTCATCAAGAGGATCAACCAAGTCCCTCACGGGCTTCTTGTTCCATGCTTCTTCAAAGAAGTGGAAAAATAGCGAATGCTTATAAAACCCATTTGGTTGCACAGGCAGGTTTGTTTGCCTGGATTCCCCTTGCCTCACCTGTGCTGAGTCTGGCACACAAAGCACCAACCCTCCCATATGACAGGGCACAAAAATCAGCATCCTTCTGCAAGCCATGGCCAGAAACCACCACAGATGTTTTCCCCCAAGAGGTGGGGGAGAGGGGCTTTTTCTGTAAAAGAAAAAGCAGATTTATGGCTAAATATATAGTTTTGCTGAGAGCGGGCAATGATAAAGGAAAGTCAAATGAAGGTTGTAGGAGAAAGTCAAGTGTACGGGGTAGGGGATTTTTGCAAAAAGATGTATGAGGAGAGACTGGAAGCCCTGAATATGTATACCCTAGAGGAAAGGAGGGACAGGGGAGATATCATTCAGACGTTCAGATATTTGAAAGGTATAACGTAGAGCAAAATCTTTTCCAGAGAAAGGAAAATGGTAAAACCAGAGGACCTATTTTGAGGTTGAGGGGTGATAGACTCAAGAGCAATATCGGCCTTTATCCACCACCATATTTCTCTGTTTCCTGTTCCTTTCTGCTTCTTTTCTTTGATATTCCTGGCAGAGGCATAGCGAGGGTAGGAAGCCACCATGCCCGCCTCTCCTTGCCCCCCACGTGTTGGCTCTCTCTCCGATGCCACTTCCTGGTCTCGTGACCAGGAAATGATTTCAAACGGGAGCCAGATCAGCGTATGCAGCAGGCCAGAGAAGCTGCTCGCGCTCGCAAAGATTTAAAGAGGTATGGAGGGGCGGGTGGGGAAGGAAGAGAGGGGGCGAACGTGGCATGGAGGTCGGAGAGGTGCTAGAACCCTACCAAGACTGCAGCCGGGGTGGTTCGCTCCCTCGTTCCCCGTCCCCCATACTAGGCCACTGATTCCAGGAGATGATGCCCCTTCAACACCTGCCTCCACATGCCCTCACTCTCTCCCTATATAAGGCACAGACTCCTCCTGAAGACCTTTTCTTTTCTTTATCTCCTTTTATATGGTCAAGTCTTTCCCTTTTTCTCTTCTGGTATGGGGAGGTTTGAAATTGTTCTCTCAGGGGGAGGGTCTCAAAAGCTTACCATGGAAGTAAGACTAGGGTCACCAGATTTTCCAGATGGAAAATCTGGTCCAGCCCAAGGTCCACCACGTTCCGCCTGGCCATGCCCCGTTCTGCCTCCAGCCCCACCCTAGCCCCCTTGATCTGCACAAGCAACGAGCGACATTGGACGGCATTTGCGCATGCGCTGGTGTGATGCGATGACATCATGCACATGCGTGTGATGTCGCCGTGTTGCATGCGCGCACGCTGTCCCAACATCGCTCGTTGCCAGATCATAAGAACATAAGAAACGCCTTCACCGAATCAGACCTTTGGTCCATCTAGTCCGGCGACCCGCACACGCGGAGGCCAAGCCAGGTGTTCCCCGATGAAGACCTTGTTTACCCGTATCCCCCAATGTGATTTGCAAGAAGGTGTGCATCCAACTTGCCCTTGAAACCCAGAATGGTGGTCTCCGTCACAATCTCCTCCGGGAGAGCGTTCCAAGCGTCCACCACTCGCTGTGTGAAACAGAACTTCCTGGTATTTGTCCTGGGCCTGTTGCCTCTCAATTTCAGTCCATGACCTCTTGCCGATTCACATTTGACAACGTGAATAACGATGTGTCTTGCTCTAATTTGTCGAATCCTTTTAGTATTTTAAAAGTCTCTATCATATCCCCTCGCAGTCTTCTCTTCTCAAGGGTGAACAAGCCCAGTTTTCCGAGGCGTTCTTTGTAGCTCAAATTTTCCATACCTTTTGCTAGCTTTGTGGCTCGCCTCTGCACCCTCTCCAGCAGGGTTATATCCTTCTTTAGGTAGGGAGACCAGTGTTGGACACAGTACTCCAGGTGTGGTCTGACCATTGCTCTGTAAAGCGGCATTATGACGTCTGCTGATCTACTCGTGATTCCCATTTTTATCATGCCCAACATCCTGTTTGCCTTCTTTGCCGCCGCTGCGCATTGCGCCGACAGCTTCAGGGTCCTGTCAATCAGTACCCCCAGGTCCCTTTCTTGTTCGCTTTCCAAAACCCAGACAAAAAGCCATCCGGATCCCCAGACATGTTTGGGGAAATCCGGATGTCTGGTATCCCTAAGTATGATTGGTTGTAGCCAGTCTTACTTGCAAGGCAGCTCAGCCTCTGATGCTCAAGAGAGTTCTCGGGGGCTTTTGCTCCAGCCCCGCTCAGTTCTACCATTAGCCTTGCCCCATTCTGCCCCATCTCCTTTCTCTGCGACGAGCTCCAGCTGCGTCCAGAAGGCCTGGAGCATGCGTGGATGCATGTGACATTACCCGTGCATGCTCAGAGGCCCTCCAGATGCAGTCAGAGCTTGTAGGGGCTTTCCAAAACCCGGACAAACGCCGGATTTTGAGAAGTCCATCCGAGAGCCCAGACCTCTGCTTTTACCAATGCCGGTAGCAGCCACTGAGAACCCTATGCAAATGCATTGCAAGAACTCATTAGTATTAAAATGAGCACTTCTTGTAATGCTCAGAAGGGAACAGCTACCTCTTACCGGGCAAATGTTTCTGGCAGGTCTGGAGCTGCCGGTAGCTGTGCGCGTGTTGGGCGAGGATACGTTCCATGCCTACGGTCAGAACGCAGCTGTTAGGCGTGGGACACACACACTCGCCCAACAGCTACATGCATATTGCATGTAAAATCAAATTTTAAAAACCCCACAAAAATGAATTTCTCACGGAACGCCAACGATCGGGACCTGTACTGAGCCTGCGCAGACGAGCTATGCCTAGCGCTTAGCTTTTGTGAACAGGTGCCAGACACAGCTCCTCCCTTTTTTTACTCAGCCCAAATAGTGTGCATTTAGGGGTCCTTTTGCTAAGGTGCGCTCACCAATTAGCGCGCGCTATATGCTAAGGAGCCCGATTAGTGCGCCTTAGTAAAAGGACCCCTTAATTTGCACACTATTTGTGCTGAGCATGTTCTGGAAAATCAGAATCATAGTAACATAGTAGATGACGGCAGATAAAGACCCGAATGGTCCATCCAGTCTGCCCAACCTGATTCAATTTAAATTTTTTAATTTTTTCTTCTTAGCTATTTCTGGGCAAGAATCCAAAGCTTTACCCGGAACTGTGCTTGGGTTCCAACTGCCGAAATATCTGTTAAGACTTACTCCAGCCCATCTACACCCTCCCAGCCATTGAAACCCTCCCCTGCCCATCCTCCACCAAACGGCCATACACAGACACAGACCGTGCAAGTCTGCCCAGTAACTGGCCTAGTTCAATATTTAATATTATTTTCTGATTCTAGATCCTTTGTGTTCATCCCACGCTTCTTTGAACTCAGTCACAGTTTTACTCTCCACCACCTCTCTCGATAGCGCTTTCCAGGCATCCACTACCCTCTCTGTAAAGTAAAGTCGCTCCCAACCCTGTCATTTTTTACTGGATTGTTGGAGCTTTGTGTAGCGTGTTTCCCTTCCACCTTGGCTGATGTCAGGTGAGCTTTTCTTGCTTCCTGTGAGACCTGGCTGGGTTCTGGAGCTCCTCTTTTGCTCCTTAGAGGCCTGGGTAGAGTTTCTGTCACCTTTGGGGAGCTAGCTGAAGATGCCGCGCTGCTTGCTGCCTGTCCCAGTGCCACTACCCCTTTTGCTGCTGCAGTGAGCTCACTCTTCCCCTCGACGTCTGATGAAGACGAACGCTTTTTTTTTTTAACTGTATAGTTAGAGCAGTGGGCTGAGATCCAAGAATCCAGGATCCAAATTCCACAGCTGCTCCTTTTTAAAAAAAACTTTCTATTTGTTGAAAAATTATTCATAATTACAAGACAATTATCTTGACCAGAAATATTTTCCCCTCCAACACAAGCAAATAAGGAAATATATAAACTAAACAATATAAAGGGAAAATTAGGCCACAAATTGTGGAGAGACCACAAGCAATTTCCAGAGAAGAAAATATAGACCCCCTGCCCCCAACATCACAGGAAACAGCACAGATGTTCTCTTCAGGTTCAAATTCTCTCTCTGTCGTACTGTGTCCACCCATGGATCCAAGGTAGCAGACTTAGTTCCAACAAGTGTTTGCAAGTGAGATGGTTCGTAGAAAACATAGGACGCGTCCTGAAATTGAAGCCATAATGGCTATTCGGGTTGTAGATAGGTGGGTATAGTGGGTTTTGGGAGGCTCACCACAACCTATACGGGAGATCTGGTGAGACGTTTATAGTAGATGAGCAAGAATCCAAAGCTCTACCCGGTACTGTGCTTGGGTTCCAACTGCCAAAATCTCCGTTAAAACCTACTCCAGCCCATCTACACCCTCCCAGCCATTGAAGCCTTTCCAGCCCATCCTCCTCCAAACAGCCATATACAGACACAGACCGTGCAAGTCTGCCCAGTACTGGCCTTAGTTCAATATTTAATATTATTTTCTGATTCTAGATTCTCTGTGTTCATTCCCCGCTTCTTTGAACTTCATCACCTTTTTCCTCTCCACCACCTCTCTCAGAAGCGCATTCCAGGCATCCACCACCCTCTCCGTAATGAAGAATTTCCTTACATTTCTCTTGAATCTATCACCCCTCAACCTCAAATTATGTCCTCTGGTTTTACCATTTTCCTTTCTTTGGAAAAGATTTTGTTCTATGTTAATACCTTTCAATTATTTGAATGTCTGGATCATATCTCCCCTGTCCCTCCTTTCTTCTAGGGCAGGGGTAGGGAACTCCGGTCCTCGAGAGCCGTAATCCAGTCGGGTTTTCAGGATTTCCCCAATGAATATGCATGAGATCTATTTGCATGCACTGCTTTCCTGACTGGATTATGGCTCTTGAGGACCGGAGTTCCCTACCCCTGTTCTAGGGTCTACATATTCAGGGCTTCCACTCTCTCCTCATACGTCTTTAGGCGCAAACCTCCTATCATTTTCGTCACCCTCCTCTGGACTGCTTCAAGCCTTTTTGTGTCCTTCACCAGATACGGTCTCCAAAACTGAACACAATACTCCAAGTGGGGCCTCACCAATGACCTGTACAGGGGCATCAACACCCTCCTTCTTCTACTGGTTACGCCTCCCTTTATACAGCCCAGCATCCTTCTGGTAGCAGCCACCGCCTTGTCGCACTGTTTTCTCGCCTTATGATCTTCGGACACTATTACCCAAAGGTCCCTCTCCCTATCCGTGTATATCAGCCTCTCACCCTTTATGTGAAGTTCACAGCAGTGCCCTCTAAGGTGCCCCACTGCTCTGATGCCATGTCTGGGTGGCCAGTCCATTACAGGAACCCTGGTTTTAGAGACCCTGGGTCTGCTATCAGGCAGAGTCTTAGGGCAACGGTCCACCACAGAATCCATGAGGTCGTCCAGGTCTTTGCCAAACAATAATTGCCCCTTAAAGGGAAGTCTAACCAAAGTAGCCTTGGAAGTGGAATCACCAGCCCATTGTCTGATCCAGAGGATCTTGAGAGCAGAGATGGGGTACGCTGACACCGTTTGCCAAAACTCGCATAAGGTCATACAAAGCGTCAGCAATATAATCTGTCCCAGCCAAAAGAAGTTGAGGAGAAGTATCTGCAGCCTTACTCTCCAGTGTACGCAGTCGAGAGAGATAGGCACGTACAACAAAAGACATCACTGAAGCAGCTGCATCAAAGAGACTCTGGAGGACTACATCCACACGGCGGTCCTGTATATCTTTTAGCACCACACCATCTTCACCGGGTAGAGATGTACATTTTGTTACCTGCACAACCAAACAATTCACCCTGGACCAGTGGCAAATTTCAAGTTTATTAGGATTTTATATACCGCCTATCAAGGTTATCTAAGCGGTTTTTACAATCAGGTACTCAAGCATTTTCCCTATCTGTCCTGGTGGGCTCACAATCTATCTAACGTACCTGGGGCTTTGGAGGATTAAGTGACTTGCCCAGGGTCACAAGGAGCAGCGCGGGGTTTGAACCCACAACCCCAGGGTGCTGAGGCTGTAGATCCAACCACTGCGCCACACAAACTCAAACCCTTTGCAGGGCCACATTTTGGATTTGTAGGTACTTAGAGGGCCTCAGAAAAAATAGTTAATGTCTTATTAAAGAAATTACAATTTTGCATGTGGTAAAACTCTTTATAGTTTATAAATCTTTCCTTTTGGCTAAGTCTTAATAATAATAATGTAATTTATAGCTAAAGAGACATATGATCCAGAAACAACCTGGCGGGCCGCATGTGGCCCCCGGGCCGCATGTTTGAGACCACTGCCCTGGACTGACCCAAAAGCTGCTGACACTCTTGAGCCAGAGGATACTACCGTGACATTTATTTATTTATATTCCGCATATCCTATAATTCTATCAGATTACAAATCATTCAGGTGCTCGAGCATTATTCCCTATCTGTCCCGGCTCTGGCCATTTTAAGAGCACCTTCCGGAGAGTTGTACTGCTCTGAGACCAGAACGCTCATATCAGGGTACCAGGGGGAAGGTAGCAGACTATGAGCGCATGCCACAAAGCCAGGAGGATGAATTGGATGGAGCTGGCTGAGTGACTAAATTCAGCTCCTGCAAAAATTCAGAAATAAGATCTGGCAAAGCCGTAGACTTAAGAACATAAGAATTGCCGCTGCTGGGTCAGACCAGTGGTCCATCGTGCCCAGCAGACCGCTCACGCAGCAGCCCTCAGGTCACAGACCAGTGCTCTAAATGAGACCAGCTTCACCTGCGTACGTCCCAGTTTAGCAGGAACTTGTCCAGCTTAGTCTACAACAGACTCCTACAACAGACTCTGGAAGAGCGTTCCTGCTCTCCACCCTCTCTGGGTGAAGAAGAACTTCCTTACATTTGTACGGAATCTATCCCCTTTCAACTATAGTGCCCTCTCGTTCTCCGTACCTTGGAGAGGGTGAACAACCTGTCCTTATCTACTAAGTCTATTCCCTTCAATATTTTGAATGTTTCGATCATGTCCCCTCTCATTCTCCTCTTTTCAAGGGAGAAGAGGCCCAGTTTCTCTAATCTCTCACTGTACGGAAACACCTCCTGTCCCTTAAGGTGAGGGTGCACTATGGCCCGGTTTAGCGGCATGATAACCTCCTCTGATCTGTTCATGATCCCCTTCTTAATCATTCCTAGCATTCTGTTCGCCCTTTTCACCGCCGCCGCACATTGCACGGACGGCTTCATTGACTTGTCAATCAGAACTCCCAAGTCTCTTTCCTGGGAGGTCTCCCCAAGTACCGCCCCAGACATCCTGTATTCGTGCATGAGATTTTTGTTACTGACATGCATCACTTTACACTTATCCATGTTGAACCTCGTTTGCCATGTCGATGCCCATTTCTCGAGCTTGATTATGTCACGTTGCAGATCTTCGCAATCCCCCTGTATCTTCACTACTCTGAATAACTTCTTATTGTCCGCAAATTTAATCACCTCACTCGACGTACCAATGTCCAGATCATTTATAAAGATGTTGAAGAGCATGCAGGACCTTGGGATCATCCCCAGGTTCCAAAATTCCAGAGGGATCCGCAGACCAGCACACAGTCCCTGATATTCTGTCCTGGGCAGCGCTGTGCTTGTAAATAAGAGGATGGCAAGCTGGTCATCCTCATTAGGAGCCCCGGATCAGGAGCAGGCAGTGCAAGATCAGCAGCTGGTTGATCCGAGGATGTGTCCAATGAAGCAATGCCACTGAGAGACACCTCGGAGGTGGAATGGGACTGCGTAGGGGGAGAACACTGACTTTGAAACTCATTCCACAAATATTTAATAAATTCTGAAAAAGTTTCAAGCTCCTGTGGTATAGAGTTGCCCTTTGACTTAATTTTGCATTTCTTAGGCTGCGGAGGGTCTGCAGCCAGGCGCACAGAACTAGCAGCCGTGCCAAACCCCAAAAGTAAAGAAGGCCACCCTGCCAGGCTAGCCGAGTGTTTAGTCACCTGCTTCAACAGGGGAGAGGCTAAGCTTGATGCTGCTACCACTCTTCGGCTGCGCCACACGGCATGTGGTGCAAGGACGCTCTGAAAGTGCTAAATTTGCACAATCCTGACAAGAATCCACATGAGGAGAGCCCAAGGACTTCTTCCCAACAAGAATTGAGGCACAAAGTGCAGTTTTGGAGAAGCAGGGAGCTTTAGAAAAAAAGATTGCTAAAAATCCAAGATGGCTACCATCAAGAAATTTGCACCGAAATTGCAATATATTTTACACTTACCAAAGTCAGAAAATGGCGATTTTAGGAATTTTCAGGTGGGGGAACACAGGGAGACATGCAGAAACCTTGAAAACCCCACTTTTCAAACCTCCTTCAATTCGCCTCACAGGGTGTAACAGCCTGTACTCACTGTGACCTATTTGTGGATCTGTGCTGCAGCCTGCTTCAGCTCTCTAACAGTAGCCGGATGAAAAAAATCACTGCCTCATACTGGGAATCCCTCCGCAAAGCTGATCTTCGGGCTGCCATTCAGACCCTAAGCCTGACTGCATCTCTACAACTGTGGACTGACGGATGCGCACTGGGACAGGCGGAGGCGCCAAGATGCAGCCAGCACCCTTAGAGACACAGCCGAGTATCCTAAGGGCTCCTAACAGCCTGCACTCAACCTCTACTTAACAGTAGGTGAGACCACTTCAGGAACAGCCCTGAACTCCAAAGAAAACTATGCAGGCTAGCTAACAGGTACCCACTGGGATTGGCCTGTTAGCTACAGATTGAAGTCTGTGTGTTCTCATAGAATGCAGAGCTGAAAAACACTCTGAACACCAGAACCCCTCCCCCCCCCGAGAAAGGAACAAAAAATATACCGAATATAATAATATATTGTAGAGAGCAGAACAAACACTCCTGCAGGTACTCGTGCAGAAGGGAAGAATTCCAGGCAGAACTAAGAAGCCAATGAAGTACAGCATAGACAAAAGGAAAAATCCAGAGTGGATTTCTTCTGAAGAAGGTACGCAACCATGGCACTCAGAGAATAGTTAAGCTTTGGAACACATTTCCAGAGGTTGTAGTAAGAGCGGTTAGCTTAGCTGGTTTTAAGAAAGGTTTGGACAAGTTCCTGGAGGAAAAGTCCATAGTCTGTTATTGAGAAAGATATGGGGGAAGCCACTGCTTGCCCTGGATCGGTAGCATGGAATATGGATACTCCTTGGGTTTTGGCCATGTACTAGGATTGGCCACCGTGAGAACGGGCTACTGGGCTTGATGGGTCTGACCCAATAAGGCTATTCTTATGTTTTTATGTGTTTAAGCCCATTACATTAACTGGTGCTAGAATAGATTAGTCTGATCCAATATGGCTATTCTTCTTATGTCTTACCCCCATATTCAGGTTCCCATTTCACCTTTTACCTTCCCTATTTCCTCCTTTTTTCATCAACTTAAAATCTGTCCCCTTTCTCTGTCCTTCCCCTCCATAGAACTCCTTCTCCATTCCCCCTTTCCCCATCAACCTTCACTTATTCTTCCAGCTCCTATCTCCAGCCCCTTTCTCTCACATTCCCCCTTTTTAGCCTCCAGCTTCAGTCCCAGTCCTTTTCTCTCACATGTCCCCTTTTGTAGCCCCCTTCTCCCACCTCCCCCTTTTTTCCTCCCAGCTCCCTTTTCTCACACATTCCCTTTTTATAGCCCCCAACCCTAACCCCCCCAACCCTAACCTGCTCTTCCAGCCCTCCGTTCTAGCCCCAGTCTCCTTATCATACCTGTCTTCCTTTTCAGCCCCCAAATCCAGACCCAGACCCCCTTCTCTCACAACACGCCTTTTGCAGTCCCAAGCTCCAGCCCTCTTCTCCGAACTGTCTTCTTTAACAGCCTCCTACACCAGGTCTCTTTTCCCAAGAACCCCCCTTTAAAGCCTCCCTCCCTCATATGTCCCCTTTTTTCAGCCTTAGCTCCAACCCCTTTTAGCCCCGTAGCCCCCCTTCTCCCATCTCTTCCCTTTCAGCCTCCAGCCCCAGCCCCTTTTTCAACCTCCCTCCCTCACATGTCCCCTTTTTAGCCCCCAAGCCCCCCTTCTCCCATCTTTTCCCTTTCAGCCTCCAGCCCCAGCCCCCTTTTCAGCCTCCTTCTCACATGTATCCCCTTTTCTGCCCCCAGCCCCCTTGTCTTACACATTCCCCAGATCTCTAAACTCTGTCTCAGACTGAAATCCTGCAAATGCATCTTAGATCCTTTCCCCTCCCACCTTTATGAAAACATTCCTGCACAGGCCATCTCCTCCCTTACGAGACTTATTAACTCTGCTCTATTATCAGGCCTGTTCTCCACAGAAATGGGTCACATTGTCTTGTCACCTATTCTGAAAAAAGCCGATCTCGACCCCTCCTTACCATCAAACTACCGTCCCATAGCAAATATCCCTCTACTTACCAAACTCCTAGAAACCATAGTTGCTACCCAGCTCTCTTCCTATCTCGAGAGATTCTCCATTCTCCACCCCTACCAACACGGCTTTAGACCCAGCCTCAGCACCGAATCCCTCCTAGTTTCCCTTATTTCAAAGGTGCAACAACTACAACCACGAAACAAATTCGCTGTCCTATTACAATTCGATCTTTCTGCTGCTTTTGATGTCGTCCACCACGACATACTACTTTACCAACTTTCCGAGATTGGTATTGACTCCACTGTCCTAATGTGGTTCTCTAACTTCTTACGCTCCCGCTCCTACACCGTCAACACAAATGGCTCCATGTCCACTCCTTAGACTCCATCTTGCGGTGTCCCTCAGGGATCACCCCTTTCCCCTATTCTCTTTAACATATATATGTCCTCCCTGAAATTCTTTCAACTATCCCCCCTTGAAACAATCTACACTTACGCAGATGACATCCTTGTCCTCCTTGAGACTGACCAGAACCTCACCAACCTCCACGAAAACATTACAGCTTGCATAATGAGACTCCGTGCCTGGTCCCTCTCGGTACATATGAAACTAAACGAATCAAAAACAAAATTACTCTGGCTCGGCCCAAAATTCGAACACCTGCACACCCTTTTCGCACTACCCACAGGTGATGCACTACAGCTTGAATTCTCATGCAAGGTCCTTGGCATCATTATCGATTCCTCTCTCTCCCTCAATGACCACTTCAACTCCTTGGCAAAATCATGCTTTTTCATCCTCCACATGCTGAGGAAAGTTAGATCCTACTTCAGCCAACAACACTTTGCCATCCTTGTCCAATCCATCATCCTTTCCAAACTAGATTACTGCAACGCCATCTACTTAAATCTATCAAAACAAAGTCTTCTAAGACTCCAACTAATCCAGAATACTGCAGCCAAGCTGATCTTCTCAAAACGCAAATCTGACCATGCCTCCCCACTCCTTGTCAAACTTCACTGGCTCCCAATAATCTCCAGAATCCATTTCAAATGTTCCTGCCTGGCTTTTAAGATCATTCACGGGATCCTCCCCCCCCCCCCTTATCCCACTATCTTTCAACTCCTCCAGTCCTGACTCCTCCAGAACTGCCCAAAGGTATAAACTAGCCTTCCCCTCTCTACGCGGCATCCACTATGCAGGCAAACTGGGAAAATCCCTTATCTTCAAAATCACAGGTCTTTGGAACGACCTCACCATCCCGTTGCGGAACCTGGGCTCCCTTCAATTATTCCACAAACAACTGAAAACTTGGCTTTTCACCAAACTGTAACTCTATCCTCCCCCCCCTTTTTCTCCTCCCTTCTACACATAAGTTCATGTAAACCTTTTTCTTCTTCTCTACCTATTATTTAAGTTCTTGTAAACCGTGTCGATCTCCATACTCATGGAGATGATGCGGTATATAAACTTAAGGTTTAGATTAGATTAGATTAGATTCCCATTGTCAGCTCCCAGCTCATTTCTCTAGTTTCAAGTTTAATTCAATTTTAATATACCAACCATCGACGTGCACCTGGCCGGTTTACAAAGCTAAAAAAGGTTAAAATAAATTTTTGTAGGGGAGTAGGAGGGGGAAATGTGAACATTAAATAGACAAATTACAAATACAAACATGAGTTTTAGGGTAAAGGGGGGAGTTAATAATTACATCATTAAAGACAAATTAATTAAAGGGAAGGGGCGAATAAAACACCAGGAATGGGGATCGCTTCTTAAAAGCAGTTTGTGTAATATACTGCTATGCTGTTGGAAAGGAAATATTTAGACGCTATGGTTTGCGTCTTGGAATAAGAGTTTTTTTAGTTTAGTCTTGAATTTATCGAGGGAGTTTTCGAAGTGGAGTTGAGGTGGCATGGCGTTCCATAAAGTTGGAGCTACAACGGAAAAATTAGTATTTCTAGTGTAGTAGAATTCTTTGATGGAAGGTATAGTCAATAAGTTCTGATCAGCCGATCTAAGGGTCCGGGAAGAGCAAAAGGGGATGATGAGTTTATCAAGAAAAGATGGGAGATGCGAAAGTTTGATTGTAAAGACCAGCAATAAAGTTTTATAAGTGATACGGTGGGTTAATGGTAGCCAATGTGCTTCTCACAGAAGAGGAGGGACATGTTCCCTTTTTATAATACCAACCACAGCTCCAGCCCCCTTCTCCCTCCTACCCCTTTTTTTCAGCCCCTAGTTCCCTTCTCCTATTTGACCCCTTTTGCCTCTGAAGTGTGGCTTGAACCCTGGTCCAATGAAATCAGTTCCCATTTGCTCTGGAATACCGACAGCATATCGTGCGCTGAGACGCTTCCCTGAACCAGCAAGTGTTTTAATGTGGCACGGAGGCACGGAGTTTCAATCGTAGTGCGCATGCGCTAACTAAGGTATTATTATTATAGATGACACAACCTGTCTGTCTAGAATGTCTCACCTATTGCACTAGAAATTAAAGTCTCTTGGGATTCAGATTCAGTCTTAAAACAGGCCCCCAAGTCATAGTGTGCACAGCCCAGCTCAGTGTTACAAAAATGCTGATCTGGCTCCCGCCAGGCCCTAGGACAGGACTTTTACAGGATTCTGAGGTAAAGCTTTGCCTATCTTAGTCGGGTTTCTGGTAGCTTACACATATGTAGTGGATCGGCATAGAATGGCTTCTCTCTTCCCTGACTTTCTGCATATTGTAACTCGCTGAATGTCCAGCTCTCTTGACTGTAAACCGCCTAGAAGTTGCAAGATTGTGGCGGTATAGAAGAATAAAGTTATTATTATTATTAAATGTCTGACTGAGCCCAGGAATTTTATCTGTCTGATCTGAACCATGTTTTTCCCCTGCTCTGCCTGACTAAGACACACCCTTCCTGCTCTCTGAAGTGCAGGACCTGGCTTCTTAATGTGGCTCTGTGTGGGAATGTTAAGGAGAACTGGAAACTTCCCTCACATGCCACTTTGGAAATTTTAAAAAAGAATTATTTGCTTGGATCCCTAATTGACTCCTTTTGTGAAATCTGGCATTTTACATGGGTAAGCGCCAGTAAATTCACATGCATGTCACAAGTTCCGAACATAACTGTTTATTTCCAGCACTAACACATGTAAAACCCCATGTTATACAATTGGTATTATCATTTTTTTTCATTGTATTCCTTCCTAACATCACAATTGATGAAGCTACAACTGTCTTAGTTTGGCCACACCATCAGAAGATCACAGAAAGAGGAAGACAGGCAAAAATATCTGGAGAAGTTAAGAGAGGCTGGTCGTGTAGTCAGGAAAGCAAAGATGCAAATGGAAGAAAAAATAGCTGACACGGTAAAACGGGGAGACAAGACATTTTTTTAGATATATTAGTGATAGGAAGAAATGCAAAAGTGGCATTTTGAGACTCAAAGGTGAAGGGGAGGAATATGTAGAAGCCAAAAAATTGCAGGTGGACCTTAGGAAATTGGAAGACTGGGTGTCCAAATAGCAGATGAAATTTAATGTGGACAAATGCAAAGTGATGCAGATTGGGAAGAATAATCTGAATTACAGTTACTGGATGCTAAGGTCCACCTTGGGGATTAGCTTGGAAAAGAGACGATTGAGAGGAGATATGATTGAAGTCTACAAAATCCTGAGTGGAGAAGAACGGGTACAAGTACATCGATTTTTCACTCCGCCAAAAACTGCAAAGACTAGGTGACACTCGATGAAGTTACAGGGAAATACTTTTAAAACCAATAAGAGGAAATTTTTTTTCATTCAGAGAATAGTTAAGCTCTGGAACGCGTTGCCAGAGGAGGTGGTAAGAACGGATAGCATAGCTGGTTTTAAGAAAGGTTTGGACAAGTTCCTGGAGGAAAAGTCCATAGTCTGTTATTCAGAAAGACATGGGGAAGCCACTGGATCGGTAGCATGGAATATTGCTACTCCTTGGGTTTTGGCCAGGTACTAGTGACCTGGATTGGCCACTGTGAGAATAGGCTACTGGGCTTGATTGACTATTGGTCTGACCCAGTAAGGCTATTCTTATGTTCTTATGATAAAGAAAAGGCTGAATTGTTTAATAAATATTTCTGTTCTGTGTTCATAGCTGAAGCGCTGGGAGCAGGACTGCAGAAAACGAATGCAAATAGGGATGGAGGAGTGTAGACGTGAATGATTTTCAGAGGGTTGTGCTCATGAGGAGCTAGCTAAAATAAAGGTAGACAAAGTGATGGGGCCAGATGGCGTATATCCATGGGTGCTGAAGGAACTTAGGGAAGTTCTGGTGGCTATGCTGACTGACCTTTTCAATGAGTCTCTAGAGTCGGGAGTATTACTGGAAGACTGGAGAAGGGCAGATGTGGTCCCTGTCCAAAAAAGTGGAAGTAAGGAAGAAGCAGGGAGTTACAGGCCAGTAAGCCCGACTTCCGTGGCATGCAAATTAAAGAAACACTTTTAAAATAGAGATTGGTGAAGTTTCTGGAATCCTATGGATTACAGGACTGGTGGCAACATGGATTCACTAGAGGTAACATAGAAACATAGAAACATAGAAATTGACGGCAGAAAAGGGCCATAGCCCATCGAGTCTGCCCATACCAATGATTCACTCCCTGATTCTTACTCTCCTAGAGATCCCACATGAATATCCCATTTTCTCTTGAATTCTAACACGCTGCTGGCCTCAATCACCCGCTGAGGCAGCTCGTTCCAATGATCGACCACCCTTTCGGTGAAGAAGTACTTCCTAGCATCACCTCGAAATTTCCCTCCCCTGATTTTTAGCGAGTGTCCTCTGGTTACCGAGGGCCCTGTAAGACTGAAGATATCATCTTTCACCTCTATACGCCCAGTAATATACTTAAAGGTCTCAATCATGTCCCCTCTCTCTCTTCGCTCCTCCAGTGAGTACATTCGCAGTTTTTTTAACCTTTCTTCATACGTGAGATCCTTGAGCCCCAAGACCATCTTGGTAGCCATTCGCTGAACCGACTCAATTCTCAACACATCTTTTCGGTAGTGTGGTCTCCAGAATTGAACACAATATTCGAGATGAGGTCTCACCATGGATCTGTACAGTGGCATTATGACTTCAGGTTTTCTGCTGACAGGTAGGTCTTGTTAGACAAATCTGATCAATTTCTTTGACTGGGTGACCAGAGAATTGGATAGAGGGAGTGCGCTAAATGTGGTGTATTTAGATTTTAGCAAAGCCTTTGACAATGTTTCACACACACACATCTAATAAATAAACTGAGTGCCCTCGGGATGGGTCAAGAACTGGTTGAGCGGAAGGCGACAGAGGGTAGTGATCAATGGAGATCGCTCTGAGGAAAGGGATGTTACCAGTAGTGTGTGTGCCTCAAGTTTCTGTTCTTGGGCCTGTTCTATTTAACATTTTTATAAACGATATAGCCACATGTCTGTCAGATAAGATTTGCCTCTTTGCGAATGATATCAAAATCTGCAGTAGAGTAGACTCCCAGATGCTGTGAATAACATGAAGAAGCTTGAAGAATGGTCTGAAATTTGGCAGCTAAGGAAATACTTTTTTACGGAAAGGGTGGTAGGTCTCCCAGTACAGGTGGTGGAGGCCTGTGATAGTCACGTGGGATCTCTTAGAGAGAGGAAGAGATAATGGTTACTGCAGATGGGCAGACTGGATGGACTTTTTTGGCCTTTATTTGCCATCATGTTTCTATGTTTATTTCTCTTAATAGCACAAAAAGTTGGAGGAGCCAAGATGGTGTTGGAAGTTGTAGACATGTGAATGCTTTTCTGTCCGAAGCAGTTTCAGCAAGGTGAAGCTTAAAACTTACCCTCCAGCAGTGGCTAAGCTGCCCTGGCTGAAACAGACCACTTTGGATTCTTGTGGTATTCAGCATTCTTCAATTTGATTCTGTGGCGTTGGGCAGTCCTGGTTGTTTCACTGGAAGGAGTTTAGAAAGGCATCATTGGGCCGCATACAGCTTGACCTTGCACTGTGACCCAGAGCAGGGCTGGTCTTCCTGCTCTGTTGAGGAATGAAGAGGAGCCGACTGTGGAGGGAATGCTGCTGGCGATGTCTTCACCAGCCCCACTGCTGGGTGGAACAGTAATGGCGGATGATTTTCCTCACAGGTGGAGACTCAGTTACCAACTACCTCAGGTTTGAAGCAGAGAGGATTGATTAAACCAGCAGTAGTCACTCTTTACCCTCTTTGGGAAGTTCTGACTTATGGATCAATTCCTTCAGGTACAATTTATAAATTTTTTAGTTAAAATGAGCAAATTTGTTGTACAGAATGATGGCTGGCTCGAGAGCAGGAACAGTAAGCTACCAGAATGGATAATTTAGAAACTCAGCTGCTCAGTCTAAGGTTAAAGAGGAAGGTTAAATAGGAAGATGGAACATCTTGAAAATCAAATAAGAGAGAATAATTTACGATTCTTGAACGTTCCGAAATCTCCTTTAGTATCTCCTGTTGAGATGCTGAGGAAATATTTTAGAGAGCTTTAGTGTCTTCTTGAAGACAATCTGCCTCCAGTAGTGAGAGCTATTTATCTGTTTCGACATCAGATTCAGGTAGAATGGAAGGAAGCCAAGAAGTTGTTCAGAAGGGAATTCTTGGAATATGAACCTAGAGTTCTTGGCTTGGGAGGTTCATTTTTATTGAACGTTCCTTGTCGATGTTTTGTTACTTTAGGAAGGCATAGTTATTTGTTTTCGGATCCCAAACAATTGTTAGATTTTATTGTGGCAAGGGCAGTATCGTTGTAAAGGGGGAGGGCAAGGAGGTAGAGCGGTCTGCCCCGGGCACCGTCTTGGTGGGGGCACGGGCACCCATTGTCCTCTCTGCCCCCTGCTCCTTCCCCGCTTCCACACTACCACGTGCCCCTTCCCTTCCCCTGCACCTCATTTAAAGTTCCGGGCTGCTTGCACCAGCATTGGCTCTTCCTCTGATGTCACTTCCTGAACCCATGCCTAGGAAGTGATGTCAGAGCCGATGCTGGTACGAGCAGCAGGTTGGAGTTGCTGCTCACACCGGGAATGTTAAAGAGGTACGGTGGAAGGAAAGAGGTGTGTGGCAGGAGGGGGCAGGGTGGGGGAGGGGAACCATCATCCCAGGCATCTCGCACCCCCGTTATGCCTCTGGGCGAGGGAATATCCTGTTGTAGTCAGTCTTCCCTTAGATGTTCCTTAACCAGAATGTCATAGGTCAATCAAAGCACCTTTTATGATATGAAGTATATTTCCAAGTTCTCCCCCATGTTGTGGGCTAAAGATGATGTGTTGGATTTTCCTTTGTGATTTTTTTCATGGATTGTTAGTACCCT
Source organism: Geotrypetes seraphini (assembly GCF_902459505.1). Classification (NCBI taxonomy): domain Eukaryota; kingdom Metazoa; phylum Chordata; class Amphibia; order Gymnophiona; family Dermophiidae; genus Geotrypetes; species Geotrypetes seraphini. The sequence goes on along the minus strand of NC_047084.1, from coordinate 133,972,103 downwards.
GTTTTCCCGAAAATAAGCCCTAGCATGATTTTTAAAGATGCTCCTAATATAAGCTTTGCCCCAAAAATAAGCTTTAGTTAAAATTGACCCCCGAAGCCCCCCCCGAATGTCTCCAACACTCCCCGACTCCATCCCTCACACTAGTGCTGCTTGATTTGCTGAAAAAAATCGTACTTCACAGGGCTTTAAACTAGGTAAGTTGGGGGAGGGTACGGGCACATACGACCAACCTGACGAGCTAAATTGTCAATTCTTTTTTAAGGCTGAGGTAAGTGGTCACCGTAATTCTAGGTCAGAGGAGAGCATACACAATTTCGGGTCTGGGGTAGGTTTACATTATAATCCTGGGCCACATTGTAATTCTGGGTCTAGAGGATATACACATTGTACTTCTGGATCTAGGAAGAGTACACATTGCAATTCTGGGTCAGGGGAGAGTACACATGGTAATTCCGGGAATATGGGCAGTACACATTGTAATCCTGGGTCCAGAGGGGGTACACACATCGCATATTGTACCAAAGGAGTTCAAGTAGCCCACGCGGGAACACCCCCAAAGGATACACACCCTTCCATATTTGGGATAGGTACACACTGTAACTCTGGATCTGGGGAGTCCAGGTTAAGTACACGATATAGTTCTGAGTCTAGGGAGAATACAAAATATGAGCATAATGCTAATAGTGTCCAAGAAGCTCAAGCGAGAAGTAACAAAAACACATGGAGGGCTATGTACGTTAATGCACACAGTTTGGGTAACAAGATCCTGGAACTGGAAACAGAAATAAGGAATGCCGACCTGGATGTGGTGGAAATATCTGAGACCTGGTTCACGGACACCCATGGGTGGGACATGGTCATACCGGGTTACAACTTGCTTCGCCGGGACAGGGAGGGCAGAATGGGAGGAGGTGTAGCATTATATACAAAAGATGACATTAAGGTCACAAGAATCACCGATGTCCAGTACACTGGGGAATCTCTTTGGGTCAATTTGGCCAGAGGAAAGGACAAATGCCTGTATCTTGGCGTAATTTACAGACCCCCAAGACAACAGGATGACCTAGATATGGAGTTAATAGGAGATATAGAGAATATCACCTTGCGTGGGGACACAGTACTGTTAGGCGACTTCAACATGCCTGATGTGGATTGGGACACACTTACCTCTGCTTCCGGCAGCAGTAGGAGGCTATTGAACTCTTTGAGGGGAGCACGTCTCAGGCAACTGGTGCTGGACCCAACAAGGGATCAGGCAATACTGGACCTGTTACTTACCAATGGGGAAAGTGTCACAGAAGTCTCGGTGGGAGAAACACTAGCCTCCAGCGACCACAACATGATATGGTTCAATCTTAGGAAAGGCTTCACTAAACCTACCACACTGACCAAGGTCCTCAAATTCAAGGACACAAACTTCCAGAACATGAGAGAATTTGTTCACCAGGTGCTACAAAGCCAAGCAGAAACCAATAGTGTAGAAGAAATGTGGTCGACTCTGAAAGCCACCATACAGGAAGCGACAAACCGCTATGTTAAATTAGTAAGTAAACGGCGTAGGAACAATAAGCCGCAGTGGTTCACTGCGGAGATCTCAGACCTCATCAAGAAGAAGAAAAAAGCATTCATCTCTTACAAACAATCAGGGAAACAAAACTCTAGAGTAGAATACCTGGCCAAGTCTAAAGCCGTCAAAACTGCAGTCAGGGAGGCTAAATTCCACATGGAAGAGTCTCTAGCAAAGAACATCCAGAAGGGAGATAAATCATTCTTCAGGTACATCAGTGACAGAAGAAAAAACTCGGGAGGGATAGTACGTCTTAGGAAACCAGACGGAGAATATGTGGAAAAAGACTCGGAAAAGGCACAACTATTAAATGAATATTTCTGCTCAGTCTTCACCCGAGAAGCGCCGGGGCAAGGCCCCCAGCTACAGACAAGGGTTAGCTCGGCTGACCCATTTAGTAATTTCAAGTTTACACCTAGCAGTGTCTACGATGAACTGTCAAGGCTCAAGGTTAACAAGGCTATGGGGCCTGACAACCTACACCCCAGGGTGCTCAGGGAGTTGAGTGATGTCTTGGCGGAACCGCTGTCCGTGCTCTTCAACCTCTCCCTTAGTACAGGCAGCGTCCCATTGGACTGGAGGACGGCTAACGTCATTCCACTTCACAAGAAAGGCTCAAAAATTGAGGCAGCAAACTATAGACCGGTGAGTCTCACATCAGTATTGAGCAAACTAATGGAAACCTTAATCAAACACCAATTAGACACAATCCTTGATGAGAGGAACCTGCGGGATCCCCGTCAACATGGATTTACTAAGGGGAGATCCTGCCAATCCAACCTGATCGGCTTCTTTGACTGGGTGACGAGGAAGCTAGATGTTGGGGAGTCCCTGGACATCGTGTACCTGGACTTTAGCAAAGCATTCGATAGTGTACCACACCGCAGGTTGCTAAGTAAAATGAGTTCTATAGGATTGGGCGAGACATTGACAAAATGGGTTGGGAACTGGCTTGGAGGTAGGCTTCAAAGGGTAATGGTAAACGGCACCCCCTCTGAAATGACGGAGGTGATCAGTGGAGTGCCCCAAGGCTCGGTCTTGGGCCCGATCCTGTTCAATATCTTCATAAGTGACTTGACAGAAGGGCTCCGAGGTAAAATAACATTATTTGCCGATGACGCCAAGCTAAGCAATGTAGTGGGCAAAAGCACAACGGACAAAAACTCAATGCCCGACAACATGATGCACGATCTACTCCTACTGGAGCGCTGGTCTAGGACCTGGCAACTCAGTTTCAATGCCAAAAAATGCAAAGTTATGCACTTGGGTAGCCAAAACCCATGCAGGACTTATACCCTTAATGGTGAGATCCTAACAAGAACGGTAGCAGAGCGGGACTTAGGGGTGATTGTCGGTGAGGACATGAAGGCTGCCAATCAAGTGGAGAAAGCTTCATCTAAGGCAAGACAAATCATGGGTTGCATACGCAGGGGTTTCGTCAGCCGTAAGCCGGAGGTCATTATGCCATTGTATAGATCCATGGTGAGGCCCCACCTGGAGTACTGTGTGCAATTCTGGAGGCCGCATTATCGCAAGGACGTGCTGAGGTTGGAGTCGGTCCAGAGAATGGCCACTCGGATGGTCTCGGGACTCAAGGATCTCCCGTACGAGGAACGGTTGGAAAAGTTGCAGCTGTACTCGCTCGAGGAGCGCAGAGAGAGGGGAGACATGATCGAGACGTTCAAATATCTCACGGGCCGCGTCAAGACAGAGGAAGATATCTTCTTTTTCAAGGGTCCCACGGCAACAAGAGGGCATCCGTGGAAAATCAGAGGCGGGATACTGCGAGGTGACACCAGGAAGTTCTTTTTTACTGAAAGGGTAGTTGATCGCTGGAATAGTCTTCCACTTCAGGTGATTGAGGCCAGCTGTGTGCCTGATTTTAAGGCCAAATGGGATCGACACGTGGGATCTATTCACAAGGTAAAGGTAGGGGAGGGTCATTAGGGTGGGCAGACTGGATGGGCCGCGGCCCTTATCTGCCGTCTATTTCTATGTTTCTATGTTTCTATGTACTTGTCGATTCAGCAACCTCCACCCCTGCTGCTTTAGGAGGCCTCGGAGTGGAGGTATGTCATTCTCATGGTGGGAGGGTCAGTGGGGTTCTGCTGAACAAGAGGATGGGTGAGAGGGGAGGAATGATGCTGCACAGGAGGGAGAAAGGAAAGAGGAAGAATTGGGGTGGAGGAGAGGAAGGGAGAGATGATTGTTGTACATGAAAGAAATAAGACATGCCCCAAAAATAAGCCCTAGTGCATTTTTTTTGACCCCCAAATTAATATGACACTGTCTTATTGTTGTGGAAACTAGTATGTATTTCCTTCGTTCATGCTGTTTATTTGGTGAATGTATATGTGTAAATTGTTGTGCAGGGGAGATATGAAGAAAAAACTTTACCAAACTGAACAACATTTGATATTTTCTTTACAAATAGTGTGGCCATTGGGTCTTAATCAGAGAGTGGAGTGGCAAGCATTTTTTTAAAGATGGAAATCTTTTATATTGCTGCTTTTTCTTTTTGGATGTTTTGATTTTCTTCAATCAGCTGTGTGTGAGAAGAGCTGAGCTGAGTGCTGATTGGTTGATTCGGACCAGAAGTGAGGTCTGTGTTGGAGGGAGGGCTTTAAGTGCTCTTGTCTGTGTCCTTTGGTCTGGGGCTGGTCTCAGCGTGGCTGTACTTTTCAAGGCTGTAATGTTTGTTCCCCTAATGAGCCAAACATGGGTAAAATGAGATCGCTTGTTGGGAAGGTTGGAGAAGATGTGACAGTGTTGGAGCTCAAGTCGTCTTTTGCTTCCGGGTGACTTTGCCCTTTTCTAAACTTGAGCTGTTCTGAGGAAGATTGGAGAAGACGTGACAGCGTTGGAGCTTAAGTTGTCTTTTATCAGCTAAGTCCTTGAACGTGCCTCAGGGAGACTTTGCCCTTTTCTAAACTTGAGCTGTTCTGGGGAAGATTGGAGAAGACATGACAGCGTTGGAGCTCAAGTCGTCTTTTGTCAGCTAAATCCTTGAATGTGCCTTGAACGGCACTCTCTGAAGTTAAAAGGGGATAGATTCCGTACGAACGTAAGGAAGTTCTTTTTCACCCAGAGAGTCGTGGAGGAACTGGAATGCTCTTCTGGAATCTGTTACAAGGGAAAACACGCTCCAGGGATTCAAGACAAGGTTGGACAATTTCCTGCTGAACCGGAACAAATACAGGGCTGGTCTCGGTTAGGGCACAGGTCTTTGACCTGGGGGCCTCCGTGTGAGCGGACTGATGGGCGTGATGGACCACTGGTCTGACCCAGCAGCGGCAATTCTTATGTTCTTACGTTCTTATGTTCTAAACTTGAGCTGTTCTGGGGAAGATTGGAGAAGATGTGACAGCGTTGGAGCTCAAGTCGTCTTTTGCCAGTTAAGTCCTTGAACGTGCCTCAGGGAGACTTTGCCCTTTTCTAAACTTGAGCTGTTCTGGGGAAGATTGGAGAAGACGTGACAGTGTTGGAGCTCAAGTTGTCTTTTATCAGCTAAGTCCTTGAACGTGCCTCAGGGAGACTTTGCCCTTTTCTAAACTTGAGCTGTTCTGAGGAAGATTGGAGAAGACGTGACAGCTTTGGAGCTCAAGTCGTCTTTTGCCTCCGGGTGACTTTGCCCTTTTCTATACCTGAGCTATTCGTTGAGGGAGGTTTTTTTGCCAGTGAAAGTATCAAAAGCAGTTTTGATTTGTACCTTTTAGTTCTCTACTGCTACATTAGTCTAAAGCTTTTTCTCCCTCCTTTTGGGTGCATGCTGAGTTTAAAGAGGGAGTACCTCGGTGCCACGATCACACAACATTTTGACTCATTATATAAAAATAAATAGCACAGAAAGTTAAGGCATTGAAGAAGCTTGATCATGGTGTATCTGTACAATAGCTGACTGAAGAATTTGGGGTGGGAACAGGTCATTTTATGGTCTGTCTTTTTCTGAGTTAACATTACCATTCCAAAATCCTCCAAATTCAAAAAACCCAAAATATGCCTGCTCCCAAGGATTTCGGATAACGGATCTTGTACCTGTACTACGTTATCTGTGCCTGCAGATTGTTTGGTACAGAAGTTTGAAGAAGTAGCAGCAGTGCTTGCAACTTTTAAAAAGGTTTGGACTTGATTGGATATTTTTTTGGCAATCTGATGCAAAAGTTTAATTGGATCTCAGCTATTGATTGTTGTGTCCTGTTGGATTTGTGGTGGAGGGGAGGGCATCCTTGTGATTTGCTATCGATAAATGTTAATAAAGAATTTGAACTAAAAAAATTAGCTGCTGGCTGGATCTTTGAATCTAGGAGAACATAAGACTAGCCTTACTGGGTCATACCAATGGTCCATCAAGCCCAGTAGCCCGTTCTCATGGTGGCCAATCCAGGTCCCTAGTACCTGGCCAAAACCCAAGGAGTAGCAACATTCCAGCATCTCAAAGAATAGCAAGATTCTGGAACCTCAATGAGAGCAACATTCCAGAGCTGAGATTGTGATGTCATAATGGCTCATTCCACAGTACCTCAGAGCCAACCTCAGCAGTGATGTTACAATGGCTTCATTGTCCTATACTTGGCTCATGTAAGAATAGCTTTACTGGGTCAGACCAATGGTCCATCAAGCCCAGAAGCCCGTTATCATGGTGGCCAATCCAAGTCACTGGTACTGGCCAAAACCCAAGATGAGGCAACATTCCATGCTACCGATACAGGGCAAGCTGTGGCTTCCCCCATGTCTTTCTCAACAACAGACTATGGACTTTTATTAACTGTCTTTGTTTTTTCATCTTCATAAACAGAGGTGCCCTCTTATATGGACAATATTCATCTGTTCAAGAAGATTCAGGATTAGGGACAAATGTGAACACAAGGATAACTATATTCTTCTCCATCTAGAGATGCATATGACAGCATTATACACACTCAAAGCCCAAAGCATAATTATATATATAGGCCGCACCTTCAAAAATATATAACCAGAATGGAGTCAGTCCAGAGGGCAGATACTGAAATGGTCAGTGGCCTTCATCATAAAGCATCTAGAGAGACTCATAAACCTCAAAATGTATTCTTTAGAAGAAGGAAGAGAGATAGGAGATATGACTGAGCCATTTAAATATCAGACAGAAAACCCCCCCGTGTCTCACAAAGATAGTTTTTCACTATTAATGGAAAATTTGGGACATAATGATGTATGGAGCAGGGCTCATTTAGACCTTTGGCCTGGTGCTCGTCACTCATGAGCTCCTGCTCGGGGCTTAAGGTGGATTAAAGTTTATAGAGGCCTTTACTGATGTCCCTTTAAATCTAAATTTCAATTGATTAAAACGTTCAAAGTTCTTGTTAACTTATTGTTACAAGCCAGTGTTTGTTCTCACTGGAAGTTAAAAGTTTTGGCCAATTCTTTTTGATTTTGTTATCTTTATATTGGTCTTTTGGGGTTCTTTTGAGGCCTATTTTTGACAAAACAAAAACACTATAACAAAATGGTAATTTTGAATGCAACGAACACGATTATTAAATTGCCGTCAGTGCTTTGCACTAGTTATCACGTCTTTCTCTCAAATCCCAGTTCTGCTGTACAAGAAAGGACTTGCTTCGTTAACTCCACGGTCTGGCTTATTACAATTCATTGGAAGAAGGTGGCAGCTACTGTAGATATTTTTAATATGCATATAATTAGATCTCCCTAATTGCTTTTTTGTTTTATTTGATGTGAATTATTGGCAATCAATTTAGATGCAAAAAGAAGCCCTTTGTCAGCCAAACTGCACGATGCAACACTTAAAACAGGAGTGTATTCTGAGCATCCCTCGTTTCTTAAAGAGTTCCATCAACTCAATTGCCAAGCATTAGCAAATCTACAAGCTTTATATTTAAAATCAGGGCATCTGCATTTTAATGTCGCCTACAAGCTGATGCAGGCAAAAACACAGCAGCAAAATGCAAACTGGGATCAATAAAGTTTCACGGCATTTGAGTTTCTCATTGCATTTCAATGATGAGTCGGACCATTTTCATCTTGGACCTCATTAAAAAAGTCCAGCTTTGAGCACGCTGTATAGATTCGTGGAACAGTTACTATAATTGGTTATGGTCTATTAAGCTATAATAATTGGGATTTGTGCAACCACTTTGCTCACAATAGGAGCTTAATGTGGGATATGAGGTAGCAGTTCAGGAACATTTCAGGCAGTTGCATTTGGCTTAGAAGACTTCACCAAAGCCTTCTGATACCCCGACGGTGTGAAAGAGGATAAACAATAGCAATAAGCAATTCGGTTTAGGATGGGCTGGAATGTAAACATGAGGACAGAACATGGGGACAGTGCCGGGCAGAATTTTATGGTCTGTATTCCACAAATGACAGGATGGTTTGAAACATAGAAACACGATGGCAGATAAAGGCCAAATGGTCCATCCAGTCTGTCCAGCCGCGGCATCCACTATCTCCTCCTCTCCCTATTGGCTAAGGCTCTTAACATTTGCATCTTCTCTCCCTATTGGCTAAGGCTCTTTACACCTGCATTGTGAGGTAATAGAGCTTTATGGTTATAGAAACATGATGGCAGATAAAGGCCAAATGGCCCATCCAAAGCATCCACTATCTCCTCCTCTCCCTATTGGCTAAGGCTCTTAACATTTGCATCTCCTCTTCCTATAGGCTAAGGCTCTTTACACCTACATTGTGAGGTCATAGAGCTTTATGGTTATAGAAACATGATGGCAGATAAAGGCCAAATGGCCCATCCAAAGCATCCACTATCTCCTCCTCTCCCTATTGGCTAAGGCTCTTAACATTTGCATCTCCTCTTCCTATAGGCTAAGACTCTTTACACCTGCATTGTGATGTCATAGAACTTTATGGTTATAGAAACCTGATGGCAGATAAAGGCCAAAGGCCCATCCAAAGCATCCACTATCTCCTCCTCTCCCTATTGGCTAAGGCTCTTAACATTTGCATCTCCTCTCCCTATTGGCTAAGGCTCTTTACACCTGCATTGTGAGGTCATAGAGCTTTATAGATATAGAAACAGAGAAACATGATGGCAGATAAAGGCCAAATGACCCATCCAGTCTGCCCAACCGCAGAAATCATTATCTCTTCCTCTAAGAGATTCTAAACCAAAACTTAATTTTATAGACCGGGTCTTCAATCAAAAATGTGCTTGACTCGGTTTACAATAACGTAAGTATAGTACATAAGTATGGAAGAAGAATGTAATCTAGAATGGCTTAGTTTCCAAAGTGTTTAGCAAACAAGAAAGCTTTCAGAGCTTTCTGCAATAAAATGAAGGGGCCTAGACTTCTAAGTGAAAGCATTCTACGTGCCTATCCCAGGCTTTCTTGAATTCAGACAGTCTCAGTTTCCACCACCTCTTCCGGGAGACTGTTTCACGCATCTACCACCTTTTCTGTAAAAAAGTATTTCCTTAGATAACTCCTGAGCCTATCACGTCTTAACGTTATAAACATTAACATAAAAACTCACTTGTATACCGCAAATACCGTTAAGTTCTATGCGGTTCACAGAGATTAGCAGTACAAATGAATTAACAACCAGTGTCTAACTTCCAAAATATTCTGTAAAAAGATGCGTCTTTAAAGCATCACTTTGCATTTGTCCACTTTAAATTTCATCTGCCACTTGGACTCCCAGTCTTCCAATTTCCTAAGGTCCACCTGCAATTTTTCACAATCCACATGCGTTTTAACAACTCTGAACAGTTTAGTGTCATCTGCAAATTTAATCACCTCACTGGAAATTAGACCGAAGAATGAGGTGATTAAATTTGCAGAGGGCACTAAACTGTTCAAAGTTGTTAAAACGCATGTGGATTGTGAAACATTGCAGGCGGACCTTGGGAAATTAGAAGACTGGGCGTCTAAGTGGCATATGAAATTTAATGTGGACAAATGCAAAGTGATGCACATTGGGAAGAATAACCTGAATCACAGGTACCAGATGCTAGGGTCCACCTTGGGGGTTAGCGCCCAAGAAAAGGATCTGGGTATCATTGTAGACAATACGATGAAACCTTCCACCCAATGTGTGGCGGCAGCCAAGAAAGCAAACAGGATGCTGGGAATTATTAAAAAAGGGATGGTTAGCAAGACTAAGAATGTCATAATGCCCTTGAATCGCTCCATGGTGCGACCTCATCTGGAGTATTGCGTTCAATTCTGGTCTCCTTATCTCAAGAAAGATATAGTGGCGCTAGAAAAGGTTCAAAGAAGAACGACCAAGATGGTAAAGGGGATGCAACTCCTCTCGTATGAGGAAAGACTAAAACGGTTAGGGCTCTTCAGCTTGGAAAAGAGACGGCTGAGAGGAGATATGATTAAGTCTACAAAATCCTGAGTGGAGTAGAACGGGTACAAGTGGATTGATTTTTCACTTCATCAAAAATTACAAAGACTAGGGGACACTCAATGAAATTATAGGGAAATAGGAGAAAATTTTTTTTTCACTCAGGGAATAATTAACTTCTGGAACGCGCAGCCAGAGGATGTGGAAAGAGCGCATAGCATAGCTGGCTTTGAGAAAGGTTTGGACAAGTTCCTGGAGGAAAAGTCCATAATCTGTTATTGAGAAAGACATGGGGGAAGCCACTGCTTGCCCTTTATTGGTGGCATGGAATATTGCTACAACTTGGGTTTTGGCCAGGTACTAGTGACTTGGATTGGCTACCATGAGAACGGGCTACTGGGCTTGATGGACCATTGGTCTGACCCAGTAAGGCTATTCTTATGTTCATGTTGAAACTGTTGATATGAATTAGAAAATGTGAATATGTGAGTCAGATCCCTAATCTATGAGGCTGCCTGAAAGGACAATAGATGCTCCTGGAATTTCATATATTTACATCCCTTCTCAGAAGGAAATGAGAATAATGAATGAGATTTCCTAGAATGTTTGGAGTTTGTAATAATGAAATAATCCATAAGATACTCTGGGATTAAACCTGTTAATGCCTTAAAGAAAACATCCAGCCAAACTTAAATTTAATCAGTGCTTCAACCGGAAGCCAATGCAGTTGATGATAGAAATAGGTAACATGATCATACTTCTTCAAATCAAAAATCAACCTAACTGCTGCATTCTGTATTATGCGTAGTCTGTGGAGATTTTTATGAGCTCCAGCAAGATGAACGATGTTACAATAATCAAGCTGATCCTATGCCCTCTCATTCCAGATCTTCCTTTCAAATGATTCGACTCATGCGCATTTATGCCATGTAGGTATTTAAACATTTCTCTCATATCTCCCCTTTCCTGCCTTTCCTCCAAAGTGTACATATTGAGATCGTTAAGTCTGTCCCCATACGTCTTATCATGAAGACCACATACCATTTTAGTAGCCTTCCCTTGGACTGACTCCATCCTTTTTATATCTTTTTGAAGGTGTGGCCTCCAGAATTGTATACAATATTCTAAATGAGGTCTCACCAAAGTCTTATACAGGGGCATCAATACCTCCTTTTTCCTACTGGCCATACCTCTCCCTATGCAACCTAGCATCCTTCTAGCTTTCGCCGTCACCTTTTCAATCTGTTTGGCCACCTTAAGATCATCACATACAATCACACCCAAGTTCCGTTCTTACATTAATTTGTTTACCACAGAAGTTCTACTTACCGACCTGTAATTCTCTACTTCTTTCTTACTTCCACTTTGGTGTAGACTGTAGAGGGACCACATCTGCCCTTCTCCAGTCCTCTGGTACCACTCCCGAGTCTAGAGAAGATTTGAAAAGGTCAGTCAGTGGAGCCACCAGAACTTCCCTAAGTTCCTTCAGCACCCTCGGATGTACACAATCCAGCCCCATTGCTTTGTCTACTTTTATTTGAGCTAGCTCCTCATGAACACAAACCTCTGGAAATCGATCAGGGTCTACCACTCCTCCATCCCTATTTGCGTTTGTCTTCTGCAGTGCCGCTCCTGGCGCTTCAGCCGTGAACACAGAACAGAAATATTTGTTAAGCAATTCTTCCTTTTCTTTATCTACTCCTCCATATTTCTCTCCTTCACCTTTGAGTCTCACAAAGCCACTTTTGCATTTCTTCCTATCACTGATATATCTAAAAAAATGTCTCGTCTCCCTGTGTCAGCTATTTTTTCTTTCATTTGTATCTTTGCTTTTCTGACTACTCAACCAGCCTCTCTTTACTTTTCCAGATATCCAATTCCTCTTCTTCTATCACAGCTTCTAGATCCAGAATCTTGTTTCCCATATTTCGAGCATTAGTATATAGTTCTCTCCCGATATTCAAGGGGTTCTGTTCCAGGAATACCCACAAAATGTTGAAAAACCGCAAATATGGTTTTAGCAGAGGAAACAGGATAGGGCAGTCACAGCGCCGGCGTGTGAAGGAAATCACTCATGGTATGCTCCGACCGCCTCTTCCTGTACTAAAGTCGGGCCTCACCAATCAGGAGCTGTGTGTCAAAGCAGTTCCTGATTGGTAAGGCCCAACTTTAGTACAGGAAGAGGCGGTTGGAGCATACCACAAGTGATTTTCTTTACTCGCCGGTGCTCCGGCTGCCTTCTCCTACCTCTTCAGCTGCCTTCTCCTGCCCGGTCATTCGTGGTCGGAAAATACCATGAATGACCGGCACTGCGAATTCGCAGGGGAGCACTGTATACTTTCCAGACATTGCCCCCTTTTCCCATCCATGTAGTGGTATTCAGCGATTTACTTACCTGAGGGCTTTGATCACCCTGCCCCATCACTTCTAGTTTAAAGCCCTCTTCAGTAGATTAGCCAGCTTGCTGCCAAAGTCATTTCTTTCCTTCTTTGATAGATGCATACCATCCCTGCTCAGCAGCCCTTGGAAAATCATCCCGTGGTCCAGGATAGGCTGGAGTGGGCTTTGAAAGCAAAGGATTGGCTAAGCTTCCCGAGATTGTGAGCCCCCTAAGGACAGAAAAAGCACCATGCATATATTATATGTAAATTGCTTGGTTGTACCCATAGAAAGGCTGTGGCGTCTCACGGTTCACAGTTTGCAATACACTAGTCTTGAAAATAGGTTTTCAAAATAGCAAACAGGAAGGGTTTGGCATGAAAAACGCCCATCTGCCCCTTTATGCCACCTTGTGGCCGTTTTAATTTTTTGAAAACGAGCCTCATAGTTAAGCCTCATAGTTAGACCACATTTCTCCCTAAAGGGACACATGATAAATATACTATTTTTTTTCTCCTCTTAACTCAGTGTCATGAATAACATATTTACATACAATGCTGCCACGAGAGCTGCTGCTTCCTTTGAAGGACTTAGCCTGTCCCCAAGCAAGAGACCAACATGAGCTGGATGTTAAGAAAAGTCATTAAGATCCGATGCAATTTGTCAAAACAAATAGAATGAAAAAAAAAAAAAAATCCAAAAGGGCGTGTTTCTACTAGTCTGTTTCTTCATCAGATGTTTCCCGTTAGTGAATGCCTTCATCGTGCTTTTGCAAAGCACAAGGTCAATAGGGCTGCTGAATTTTCCAAACATCCTTCTGAAGACATTGGGATTATTTTACGGAGAGCTGGATTAGAACAGAATCATTAGAGTGAAAGTCGCGGCACATCCTGCAAAAGCGCTGCTCTGTGTGGGTGGCATAATATCACTTTCCTGAGAAGGAAGATTCAGGAACCACAACAATGCATAAGTTCCACTCCTGGTGCATTGGTTGAAACTTTCCAATAAATGATTGTGGTGGAAATTTTCCAGGTTTCTTTATTCACTGATATACCGTTTATCAAACAGGTGCCTAAACGGTTTAGAATAAAAAATATTAATGAAAAGAAAATGATTAAAACGTTAATCAAAGGGGAGTGCATTATAGACTGACATACTGGAACCAATAAGGGAAAGAGGGGATCAGGTAAGTTAAGAAGTACATCGAGATCAAAATAAAATCATAAAAGGGAGGAGAGTGAGGGAAGAGTGTTATTGAGAAAGACATGGGGGAAGCCACTGCTTGCCCTGGATCGGTAGCACAGAATGTTGCTACTCTTTGGGATTCTAGAATCTTGTTACTCTCTGGGATTCCGGAATCTTGCTATTCTTTGGGATTCTGTATGGAATGTTGCTATTCTTTGGGTTTTAGCCAGGTACTAGATTGGTCACTGGGCCATTGGTCTGACCCAGTAAGGCTATTCTTATGTTCTTAAGAGGTAGAACCAAAATGATAGGGTTCGCTTCAAAAGAAGCATTTTTATTTAAAATGAACAAGTCCACAGATGAGCTCCATGGATTCTCTTTGAGAGAGATGAGGTCAGAGGTCGTAAGCATCTTTGAAAAGGAAACTCAGGATCACGTAAGGGACATTAACGACGCCAACGCAGCCTACAGGATTTCATATTCTGGCTAAATGGTTGCTCTGTTGCACTTGACCTGCGCTATGTTTATACTCATAGCTAGTGGCGTAATAAGAAGCGGTGGATACCCTCCCCCGCCCCCTTGCTGTGCAGGCGCCCTCATCCCTTTCTAACTTTTCCGGCATGATCAGCATGCCCACGTAGGTGTCAGCTCGCCCTTGACATCACTTCCTAGGCGTGGCTCCCGTAAGCGACGTCGGACAGCGCTGATGCCGATGCGGGCAGCAACCTTGCACCGGGGAAGTAAAAAAGGAATTCTGTGAGCACAGAGCTGTTACCGCCGTGGCCAGCGCTAAAAACCATGCTGCGGTTTTGTAAAAGGTGGGTGGGGTGGGGGTTAGTCTGCTAATCCATTGGTCAATCTGTTTTGAAAGAGAATCAAAATCTGGCACTATGTGATTCCACGCTAATGGCCAGATGTTAATGAGCAGCAATTATACGAATCAAACAATGGGGAAAATTGGGATCCACTCCAAACTGTATTGCTCATATAGCAAAACAACGGAACCCGACCAATTGATATTAACTTGATTCTCAAATAATATGGAGGTAAAAAGACGGCTCGGAGAGTGCCGAGTTATTTGTAAGACCGACAATTAAAGCGAATACCTATAACCTTGATTTCCCTTGAAGAAGCCGTTGGTGAAACGGGCGCTCCAACGGGATTGCCTAAGATAAGTGCTGTTATTTAAGTCTCACTTCATGCTGCTTAAGCTACCATTTTCCCCCGAAAATAAGACCTACTCTGAAAATAAGCCCTTGTATGATTTTTGGGGTAGGTCTTAATATAAGCCCTAACCCCGAAAATAAGCCCTAGTCGCCAGTAGCAGCGCTTCCCCCGCCGATCCTTCTATCTCTCCCTCCCGTCCGAACCGCGAGACCTAAATACCTGGTAACAAATGGCAGCGTCGGCAGCACAGGCTGCATCGCGGCCTGCCTTTCTCACACCCTGACATTCTGTGCCGCGTTGCTGATGACATCATCAGTGATGCGGCAGAGGAACGCCCGGACGTGAGAAGGGCAGGCCGTGATGCAGCCTGTGCTGCTGCCGCTGCCGTTTGTTTTCAGGTATTTCGGCTCGCGGTTGGGGTTCGGATGGGAGGGAGAGATGAAAGGGTCAGCAGGGGTATGTGTGCGGGGTGTACAGTGGCGGTGGCGGGGGGGTATCAAGATGCTGCACAGGGAGATGGGAGGGAGGGAGGGATAGAAAGATACTGCACAAGGGGATGGGTGAGAGGAAAAATGCACATCTGGGGGAGAGAAAGGAAACAGTAAAAATTGGGGTGGCAGAGAGGAAGACATCCCCCGAAAATAAGACCTAGTGCCTTTTTTTTGGGCCCAAAATCAATATCTTATTTTCGGGGAAACACAGTATATTTACACAAATTGCACACAAGGAGGTTTTTGAGCTTTGATTAGACAGAGTTGATGAACACAGTACTGTTAAAAGGGTTTTCCACTCACTGAGGTCTTTTTTCCCCTCCATGTTATTTGAGAATCAAGTTAATATCAATTGGTCGGGTTCCATTGTTTTCTGTGGTCCAGGTGCTAATCAGGAAATGCATGTCATTAACAGAGGAAACAAGCATTCCGGCCATTTTCCATTCATGCTACAAGTGGCCTTCATGTGCGGGAAAGCTCCGCGCTGGTGATAGTGCCGGCCGTTTTTTTAAAGCGCAGCATAGTAAAAGGGCTCGCTTACATGTACACTTCTCCTCCGTATTCACGGTGGATACGTTCCGGCTGTAGGCGCGCATATGAAAAAACCGCAAATAACTTTTCAATATGTTATTCGCGGTTTTAGAAATCTGCCATCATTTTTACCAATGAAACCGTGAATAATATATTGATTTCAGGGCATGCTGGGAAGAAAACTTTCTCTCTAGGAATGCTGGGAAGTGCACATGGGGAAACATTGAAGCTGCAGATGGAGTTGGGAGAAAGCATGGAAGCAGCGATTTTCAGAGTTACAGTACAGTAATGGTAAGTGATAAAAATTGTAGCGATGATATTTTTTAGGGGGCGGAGTCTGCGGCCAAAAAATTGTGAATAATCGAAACCGTAGATACGGAAACTGCGAATACGGAGGGAGAAGTGCACTATTTGTTTACTTTGTGGCCATAAAATGTGTAATATCTGTGGTATGAAAGCACACTACAGAATTTCATTTTCCGTCATGCAAAAAGGTTTCTAGCCCTGAAATTATTACCATATAAACACAAGAAATGTGAATTGTGGTCAGTCAGAATGCAATAAGGAAAGCAGGATGCGCTATAAATTATAAACCAAATATCATTATTTCACTAACCACAATAAGAGCAATGTGCAGTTGCATTCGAAGAATCAACAGGATCCTAATTATTCCCGGATTCTGTTATTCCTCCTCTCACCGTTGCCTTCCACCCTGATTTTAATGGAATGCATTTCATTTGACAATGGAGGTTTTTCTTGGCTCTGCAAACTATTATTTCCAGCAGAGGTAGCAGTGGCAGGAGCTGTACCAGTACCAGCTGGTGTTGCTTTAACCCTAATGGTTTTGTTTGTTCCAACTGCTGAAACATTAAATAATGTTTCATTTACTGTTCAGCCTCTACGCGGCAAAACAGCGAAGGAACTTCACCACATGACATTGGTCATTCTTGAACCAAAGTCCCAGCATCCCTCTCTTCCGAGGTGGTCTCCCTTTTCGGAAGAGGAGGAAGATGGGGATATTATTAGGGTTACCAGTTGTCCGGATTTTCCCGGACATGGAGGACATGTCCGGGCATCTGAATGGCTTTTCAAAACCGCTGCTTAATAAAAGGAGCCCTAATATAGGTTCCTAGATCTTCTAGGCATGCCAGACGCCTAACTATACGTGTCTTTTATAGAACCTGGGCCTATATTCAGGTACTTCCTCTGTCCCTAGTGGGCTCACAGTCTAATGGCCCCTTTAACAAGGCCACAATAGCGACTCGTGGCAGCCCATTCAATTCCCATGGGCTGTATCATATTTGCTACACTGGGGATGGCTACTTCGGCTTTGAAAAAGGGGCCCTACGTCTTAGTTCCTGGGGAAATGTTAGATAAGTTGCCAAGGTCACAAGGGGCTGCAGTGGGAACTGAACCCAGTGCCCCAGGATTGGGGTTCCAGACGTCCGGATTTCCTTGGAAAGGTCCCAAGCACCTGGTACTTTGTCCGGGTTTTGAAAAGCTGATGAGATCGGCAAGATGCGCTCCAGCCCCGGCCTGAAGAGATGAGGTTTATGTGGGGCTGGGTTTCAGGGGTGGAACAGTGCGGACCCGGGGGCGAAATGGGGAAGATTCGGGGGCAGAACGAGGTGGACCCGGGCGGGGTCATGCATCCTCTTTTACCAGATGGAAAATCTGGTAATCCTAGATCAGGGGTAGGGAACTCTGGTCCTCGAGAGCTGTATTCCAGTGGGGTTTTCAGGATTTCCCCAATGAATATGCATGAGATCTATTTGCATGCACTGCTTTCAATGCATATTCATTGGGGAAATCCTGAAAACCCGACTGGAATACGGCTCTCGAGGACCGGAGTTCCCTACCCCTGACCTAGATATTATTATCTATTTATTTATTTTAAAAGTTTCTAATGCACTTACAACCTAAGCAGATTACAACAATCACATGTACACAAATCCAGAATAAAAACAATAACACATCTTTACAAGTAATCATACTTGACAGAAAACAGAAAATAGACATCCTCTAGTCCAGGGGTGGGCAACTTCGGTCCTTGAGGCCGGAATCCAATCGGGTTTTCAGGATTTCCCCAATGAATATTGTGACAAACCTGTGGCCAGCTTTGTCCCTGTAAGGGATAAAAGCAGAACACGGTCCCTGGTCAGAAGGGCTGACCAGGTTAAAAGTAAAGGTTTGGATTTGGCTGACTACCCCTCAGACAGTGAGGTAGAGCAGGAGAGGCATTAGAAACATAGAAACATAGAAAGGTGACGGCAGAAAAGGGCTACAGCCCATCAAGTCTGCCCACTCTACTGACCCACCCCATTAAGTCTGAGTGCTGCTCGACCCACGTAGGGATCCCACGTGGATGTCCCATTTATTCTTAAAGTCGAGCACGCTTGTGGCCTTGATTACCTGCATCGGAAGTTTGTTCCAGTGATCCACCACTCTTTCTGTGAAGAAATACTTCCTGATGTCACCTCTAAATTTCCCTCCCCTGAGTTTGAGCGGGTACCCCCTTGTGACCGAGGGTCCCTTGGGAAGGAATATATCGTTTTCTACCTCGACACGACCTGTGACGTACTTAAAAGTCTCAATCATGTCACCCCTTTCCCTGCGCTCCTCTAGAGAGTACAGCTGCAATTTGCCCAGTCTTTCCTCGTATGAGAGACCCTTGAGTCCAGAGACCTTCCTAGTGGCCATTCGCTGGACCGACTCAGCTCGAAGCACATCTTTACGGTAATGTGGCATTAGCATAGGAATATCCAGCAGAGAGCGCTATCTCAGTACAGGTGCTCTAGAAAGCCTGATAGGACTCTTATTGAGAAGTGGAGTCCCAATGCTGGAAGGTATGCTCATTACCAGCCTAGGAGAAACCTGAATTATTTCCCTAGGGATTTCCTGCCTAACACAGCTGCTCCTAGGAGAGAGGGGTGGGGCTTTAACTCACATAAGAACAGAGCTTGAGAGAGCAGAGAGAGCAGGGACGGAGCTGGGGCTAACGAGCTCAGGCAGCGGCAGGAGAAGCAGCAGTGCTTGGATGCAGATGAGGGGAGAAGTCTCTCTCCTCCAACCCACAGCAGTGAGGATGTAGAGATGGCCGAGGACTACCTCAGCTCAACCCCAGCTGCTGCTGAGCAGGCAGAGGCTATGGATGTCTCTGAGCCACTGCTGGAAGCTGGCTATTTCCCCACTGACATGGAGGTTAGTTGCTAAGGGGAAGGAACCAAGGCTGTGCTTGTGCTGGCCCCTGTAACCCAAGCCCAGCTGACAGTGATTAGAGGAAGAGCAGGAAAATCTCTCCGCTACACTGTATGACTGCACGGAGAGCATTGTTTGTTCAAGGAACTTCATCTGTAGGGATGTGAAAGCTCCGTGGGAAAAACCTAAGTAAAGTTCACAGCTTATCTAATGCCATGCTGTGTTCCGTCGGCCAGGAAGCCCAGCTGATAGTAACGAGCTGTGAAGCCTGCTCTGCAAAACCTATCTGTGTCTCAGCTAGATAAGCTGAAACGTTTTAAGGAATTCATTGCCAAGTTTGGGAACTGTAATTACTCTGGCTGTGTTCACAAGGTGTGCAAAGTTTGAAAGTTTATTTTCCTGATATTTTTCATTTACCTTTTCCCCTGGTGAAGAGGACTGTAGTTAGACTGAAAAGTCCAGGGTATTGAACTATATGTGGCATTTGTAGCAAGCCATTCTGACAACTGCAAGCTATTTTGTGTTTTATGTTTTTCCAATGACATGCGGGTGGCTGATGGTATTCAGACCCCCGGGTTCAATAAAGTACAAGAACATTCTTTTGTAACAAGACTTACCTGTGTGGTCTTCTCTTTACAAGTTACTCTCAGTGTGGCCTGGCAGACTAGGCAGGCGCCTAGGTCTGTTATAACCTGAAAAGCCTTCCTCCAACCTGAGGAGGCCACGCCGACAGGCCAGAACTCAACACACCTAATCCCTCTGCTGGTTAGAGCAAGGGATAAGTGTGTCACAATATGCTTGAGATCTATTTGCATGCACTGCTTTCAATGCATATTCATTGGGGAAATCCTGAAAACCCGACTGGAGTTGCCCACCCCTGCTCTAGTCTAAAAGAATGCTGTAACATAGGGGTAGGCAATTCCGGTCCTCGAGAACCGGAGCCAGGTCAGGTTTTCAGGATATTCACAATAAATATGCATGAAATAGATTTGCATCTCAAGGAGGCAATGCATGCAAATCCATCTCATACATATTCATTTTGTATATCCTGAAAACCTGACCTGGCTCCGGCTCTCGAGGACCGGAATTGCCTACCCCTGCTCTAACACATAAATGCGTTTTCAATGCCACTTACCCTCGCTACGCCACTGACTGTACCCTACTGTACAATAGCTCTTAAGCCTTAATGTATCAACCTATAAGTGGCTTTTGGGGGGCTCTCACTTTCCACCACAAGTGGACCCATTAGAATGAAAAATGGGCCTGGGTCCCCTTCTCTACAGTCCACTGCACCATCCACTAATCAACTCCAAGGACCTATTTGTTGCTCTGAGACAGTGTTTCTCAACTCGGTCCTGGAGTACCCCCTTACCAGTCAGGTTTTCAGGATATCCACAATGAATATGCATAAACTTGATTTGCATACACTGCTTCCATTATATGCAAATTTCTTTCATGCCTATTCATTGTGCAGCGTCAGAAAGAGAAGAACCATTGGCTCAGTTGTGATGATGTGACGCGTGTATACTCTATGTACTTGTTTCGCAAGACCTCGCTCATTTAGAACAGTCACTAAACTCCCGCAGCGTCAGAGAGAGAAGAACCATCGGCTCAGTTGTGATGATGTGACGCGTGTATACTGTATGTACTCGTATTGCAAGATCTCGCTCATTTAGAACAGTCACTAAACTCCCGCAGCGTCAGAGAGAAGAACTATCGGCTCAGTTGTGACGATGTGACGCGAGTATACTGTATGTACTCGTATTACAAGATGTTGCTTGTATATCAAGTTAAAATTTAAACAAATGTTTTGCTTGTCTTGCAAAACACCTGCATACCAAGTTACTCGCAATCCAAGGTTTTACTGTACTAAAAATAAATAAAAATTGAGGGCATCTTTTTGTAACTTAGTTGATTTTGAAACAGGGTCTAGATAAAAATGTCTGCATTTTTCCTTAGATGTGTTGGTTTTGTTCCACTATGACAGAAAAACATCGAACTTATGGGAACACCCACATCACATCCAAAACATGCCCCCTTGCATTTGTTGTAAGAAGTCTGTGCCCAGAGAACATTCACAGTATAAGCAGGACAAACTTTAGTGGGAAATATATACTAGGTGGACATAGAGTGGTTTCAATTGCAGCATTTTCCATACAGACATAGCAGAACAGAGCGGTAAAATAGCTTTGCTTTGCAGGTGTGTGCATCGTTGAAGTATGGCGATGTTTGATCCGGTGGGTGTCATAGATAAGTTTCAAACTAAACTAAAACTTAGCTTTATATACTGGGTCTTCAGCCAGACAAGAGCTCGACTCAGTTAACAGTACCTAAAAAAATACAAAGAAAAGTAACGGTTAGAAAATATTAATGTGACTGATTTCCAAAGTGTTTGGCAAATAAAATACACTTCTCCCTCCGGATTCGCGGGGGATAGGGGCAGAGTCAGACCGCGAATGGTGAAATACCACGAATATCTTCTGGTCCGGCTCTGACCCACCCCCGCCTCCCTCCTGCCTTCCCCCTGGCATCCCGGCCTTACCTGGTGGTCTAGCGGGCTATCGGGGCAAGAGCGATCTTCCTACGCTCCTGCCCCGTGCAGATCGCCAATAGGAAATGGCTGCTGTGAGTTCCCGTAGTCTCTCGAGACTACGATGGGAACTCCCCACAGCCATTTCCTATTGGCGATCTGCACGGGGCAGGAGCATAGGAAGATCGCTCCTGCCCCGAAAGCCCGCTAGACCACCAGGTAAGGCTGGGATGCCGGGGGGAAGGCTAAATTGCGTTTTTTTTTTTCTTTTTTTCCCCCTCCCCAAAAAATCGCGAATATGTGAAATTGCGATTGCCGAAACCGTGAATGGGGAGGGGGAAGTGTAGTTTTAAAAGATTTGTGAAAAAGTTGAAAAGGACCAGGACCCCTTAAAATAAGAGGAAGTTCGTTCCATAGTGGAGAAAATTTGAAAACCAAGGATTGAAATTCTTGATTCCTTTCTCTGAAGGAAGGGAGAGCTTGACTTGTTGGGTGCCTCTTGCATCGGAGAATCTCTAAGCATTCCATAATAAAGGGACAAGAGGGATGAAGATACCATATAGAATTTTAAAAGTAATACATGCACATTTGAAGTGAATCCTGAGACAGACTGGAAGCCAATGAATGAGGTTGGGTTTTAGAATATAGTACAATTTGATTTTGTTTGGAGTGATTTGTAAGTTTGATGGTAGTTCAAGTTATGGTGCCTTTGACATTTATTTATTTCTAAAATTTCTTGACTGCCTATACCAGGGGTAGGCAATTCCGGTTCTCGAGAGCTGGAGCCAAGTCGGGTTTTCAGGATATCCACAATGAATATATATGAGATGGATTTGCATGCACTGCCTCCTTGAGATGCAAATCTATCTCTTGCATATTTATTGTGGAGATAGTTCCCGCTAAGGTGCGCTGGCCTGCGCTCGCGCACAAAATATTACATCGCAGCGCAAAGTTTCTCTTCACAGCGCACACACGCGTCGCAAAGGTAAGGGGAGGTAAGGTAAGGTAAGGGGACGCATTGGGGGGATTGCACTTCCCCACAATTGCCATGCTTCGGTTCCTCTTCTTCCTTCCTTCCTTCCCCCCCCCCCCCCGCGGGACCTTGCGGCACCATCAACTCTTACTCCCTCTAATGTCGGCCCTGCAGCTCCAGACTTCCTCGCACCTTCTCCCCTCCCCCTTTGGATCGCTATTATTTTAAATGTTATAGCCGCGGAGCTGTATCCATCAGTGGAGATGTCTAACCTCGGCCTGCCCCGGAACTCTTACTGCAACAGTGACTTCCTGTTCCTGCCTAGACGGGCGGCTGCTGCAGTAAGAGTTCCGGGGCAGGCCGAGGTTAGACATCTCCACTGATGGATACAGCTCCGCGGCTATAACATTTAAAATAATAGCGATCCAAAGGGGGAGGGGAGAAGGTGCGAGGAAGTCTGGAGCTGCAGGGCCGACATTAGAGGGAGTAAGAGTTGATGGTGCCGCAGGGTCCCGCGGGGGGGGGGGGGGAGGAAGGAAGGAAGAAGAGGAACCGAAGCATGGCAATTGTGGGGAAGTGCAGAGCTGCAGGGAAGAGTGTTGCGGTACCCAGCTGGAGGGAGAAGGAAGATGAGGGAGGGAATTAAAGGAGATGCCAGGGCTTGGAGCGTAGGAGGAAGGTATGCCAGTCTAAGGGAAAAGGAAGGGGGAGATGTGAGAGCATGGAGGGGGAGCGAAAGATGGAAGAAAAGGAAAGGAGAGAGATGCCAGAGAATCAGGGAAGGGGAGATACCAGACTATGAGGAGAGGTGTGGGAGAGGGAAGGCGAGGAGAGAGATGCCAGACCAATGGGGTGAAAGGAGAGATGGAAGGGGGAGGCATACAGTTTCTGGAAGGGGCATAGAAGGAGAGAAGATGCCATATAGGGGAAGAGAGACGGCAGACAGTGAATGGAAGGAAGAGAGTTACAAGAAGATGAGGAAAGGAGAAACCACAGAAGACAAAGGTAGAAAAAAATTTCTATTTATTTATTGCTTTAGGAGACATGTGTCACTGTTTCTGTGAAGCATTGTATGCAGAGTCCAGCTTCTTGCTGGTTCAATTTAACCTTTGTCTATGTATTTTTATTTTATCCCCCCTTTTACAAAACTGTGAAGCGTTTTTAGCACCAGCCTTGGTGGTAGCAGCTCTGATGCTCAGAATTTTATGAGCATCAGAGCTGTTACCTCCGTAGCTAAAATCCACACTACAGTTTTGTAAAAGAGGGAGGGGTTAGTTTGTGATTACATATTCCTTACTAGGCGAAGGTGTTTTCTGTGTTCTGTGTGTTCGAAAGACATGGTTTTCTGTTAGGATTGACGGTGTAGGATTGATCTGTGCTGGTCTGGCTTGTTTAGTTTTACAATGGGTGTATTGATGTACTGCTCACTGCAATATGTAAGATGCTGCCTTTTCCTAGGTACTCATGTGTGACGTGTGGTTTGTTACTAAAAATCATGTTTTTCTTACAGATGGGGGGGGGGGGTGCCAAAAAATGATGGGCCCCGGATGTTACATATGCTAGGTACGCCACTGTATGTAAAGATACCAGAAAGCTGGCGTAGCAAAAACTTCTAAGTTTTGAGTATTTAACCCTCCCACAATCTCACGGGCACTCGTTTCAAGTTTATTGAGATTTTGATTTAAACGCAATATCAAATATTTTCAATGCGTATAACAAAAATAAATTTGGGGAAATAAATAAAACCATTTGAACCAGTGTTCCCGCTAAGCTGCGCTGGCGTGCGCTGGCGCACAAAATATTACATCGCAGCGCACACGTTTCTCGTCACAGCGCACGATCGGAAGAGGCGTACGGCAGATGGCAGGGCGGCGAGAGGAGAATCGGGCGAGTTGGCTCATAACTTGCTGGCGCCCGATATTTTTGGCTCACGGTGAAAAAAGTTTGCTCACAACACCCGCCCGCTTAGAGGGAACACTGCCTGACCTATACTAATGGTTCAGAAGGCAACATACATAAAATACTTTCAATACACCACAATCATGCTATCATGTAGGGGTAGGGAACTCCGGTCCTCGAGAGCTGTATTCCAGTTGGGTTTTCAGGATTTCCCCAATGAATATGCATGAGATCTATTTGCATGCACTGCTTTCAATGCATATTCATTGGGGAAATCATGAAAACCTTACTGGAATACGGCTCTTGAGGACCGGAGTTCCCTACCCCTGCTATAATGCATGGAATTATGTATCATTAATCTTCAGTAATTATAAAGCCACAGCTTGAGGCACCCAGAAGTGCGCGGATGTTGCTGTGATGACATCATGCATATGCATGACATCATCAGGGCAACATCACGCATGTGCAGAGGCCCTCCAAATGGGCCCTGAGACGCCAGTAGGGGGTGCCAGAGAGAAGGAGAGGCACTGGCGCCAGCTGATTGCCAACAGCAGTGTTTCTCAACTACTTCAAGCTAAGTACCCCCTAAGTCTAACAAATATCAACTGAGTGCCCCAACCACAGACCTCCCTAGGACCACCCCAGATCCCATCCCCTCTACTAATTGTAATGCAATTTTTTCCATTCATTTTTCATATACACATAAGATACACAAAGCAGATATTAATTCTCAAAACTGACACATTTCGATCACTATATTGAAAATAAAATCTTTTTACCTACCGGCGATACTCTGCAGGCTGCTGTAATTAGTTTAAAGGTGAGACCGGGAGGCCGGGGGGAAGCCGGAGGACGCTAGAGAGAAAGGGGAAACATGCAGGCCTTCGGTGAATCGGGAAGCGCTGACGCCGTACCGCCTAGGGAAGTCAGCGGGCAGGCGCCTCTCTTCCTTCTCAGTGTGCCGCGCCACACTTGGAATCTCAGGAGGCCCACAGTATGAGATACACTGCTCTACAACATAACTTTAAAAGAAGGCCTCCACATAGAGTTGAGTTTTTAACATTTTCTTAAACTGTAACCGGTCAGGGGTGCAGATGCAGGTCGTTAAGGAGCTGGGTTTGTAAAGAGGAAGGTTAATGTCCTGTTATTATTAGAAGTCTTTGATCACTTCATTTTATTACTGACCTGTATTATGCATAGAAACTTGTAACCCGTTCTGGGCTAAAAAATGGAATAAATAAATAAATATCCGAGTTTTAGAAATCAGAACTTTGTTTTGCAAGAATAACATCCTTCTGACTCTTTTGTTTTGATTATGAGCCCATGGAGTATCAAAGCATTGATGATCTCAGCGTAACGATTTCCTTATGCAAAACACATCTGAAATTCTCCTAAATCCCATCAATATCTTCATGCAGAAAAGTTTTGTTTAACAGGCTAGACAAAGTGAGCAGGCCAGGGGTGGTGGTGAGGGTGGCACTGGGGAGGAGCCCCAGATTATGTATGTGCTGGCACCCGCACAATGAAGCTGCCAGATTTAGGACAGCTCAAAAGGTGCCGGCACTGACTATGGCTTCCTGTATCTGCTGGAAAGAAGACGTTACCTGTAGTCTGGAATGGTCTAGCAGGATGATAAGGAATAAGTTTTCTTAGCCAGTACAGCAGAGAGTCCAATATAAAGAGCTCTCAATTGTACATCAGGTTTTATATCGTACAGTCCCTGGATGTTTTCGAGATGTGTTGGAGTTATATTGTCCAAGAAGGGAACTAAGATCTGCACAGGATATGAGATTATCATTGATGAAAGAGAGAGATGCGATACATACCAGGGTCGGGAATTCTCTGTAGGGGTGAAATTTTGGAACTCATTGACAGGTCAGTTACGATTATGTAAACCCAGGGATACTTTTAAGAAACTTTATGAAGACACAATTATTTGTCAGTTTATTTATGTGAACAAAAATATGGCAAGTATTTCAGTGATACTTTTAAAAACTCATGAAGGTTTAGTTATAGGACAATGTATTTATGTGAATGAAATGAGCATGTTCGTAACGGAGGATGTAGGAGAGTCTATGAGTCTATGTTGTATTGTTTTTATTTATTTTGGATGCTGTTTTGCAAAGGTAGTATATAAATGTTTAAAATAAATAAATAATTATTTATTTATACAGTATATTACTTATAGTCTTCATGGTTTACATTCATATACTCAAGTATTTCTCCCTATCTGACCAGCTGACCTTAACCAAATCTAAATAATGCAACAGGTCCTCCCACTGCATATGTGATCAGAAATTATCCTGGGCCATGGAAGCTGAGTGAATAAGTTACTGGTATCATGACTAGGATCTAGCAATTATCATCCCTCAGAAGTGTGGTAAGAACATAAGAGCTGCCAAACTGGGACAGACTGCAGGTTCATCAAATCCAATATCCTGTTTCCAACAGTGGCCAACCCAGATCACAAATACCTGGCATGATCCCAAAGAGTAAAATGACTTATGGATTTCTCTTTTAGGAAGTTATCTAAACCATTTTTTTAAACCCTGCTAAGCTAACTGCTTTTCACCACATTCTCCAGAAATGAATTCCAGAGTTTAATTACACATTGAGTGAAGAAATATTTTCTTCCATTTGTTTTAAATATAATGCTTAGTAGCTTCACTACATGCCCCCTAGTCCTGGTATTTTGGGAAAGAGTAAACAAACAACTCACCATTATCCACATGTTTTGTGCTGTCTACAGCTTTTATTGGACAGTTTACAGCTTCACTAAACTGTCTTTATCATAGATTTCCTCAGATTTTGTACTGAAAAGCCATGTCCTACTGTCCATGCACTCAATTAGGTTGGCACTTCTCTGAGGATTCCCTTCAGTTAATCCTTACTTCTGTAATCTTAGTGTTATTAGCCACACTCTGTAGTTCTTGAACAACTTTCTTTAATAACATGAAGTAACGAATAAACACTTACATAAGAACATAAGCAATGCCTCTGCTGGGTCAGACCTGAAGTCCATCGTGCCCAGCAGTCCGCTCACGCGGCAGCCCAACAGGTCCAGGACCTGTGCAGTAATCCTCTATCTATACCCTTCTATCCCCTTTTCCAGCAGGAAATTGTCCAATCCTTTCTTAAACCCCAGTACCATACTCTGCCTTATTACGCTCTCTGGAAGCGCATTCCAGGTGTCCACCACACGTTGGGTAAAGAAGAACTTCCTATCATTCGTTTTGAATCTGTCCCCTTTCAACTTTTCCGAATGCCCTCTTGTTTTATTATTCGAAAGTTTGAAGACTCTGTCCCTCTCTACTCTTTCTATGCCCTTCATGATCTTGTAAGTCTCTATCATATCCCCTCGAAGTCTCCTCTTCTCCAGAGAAAAGAGACCCAGTTTCTCCAATCTCTCAGCGTATGAAAGGTTTTCCATCCCCTTTATCATACGCGTCGCTCTCCTCCTTGTTGATTTCAAGACAGTTCAACTTTCACTGAATCTTCTCACGCTACCAGCCAATCCTATTCAAGGGGAAGCTGGGAGTGTGTCCACACACCTTGTGGAAAATAACACTGTGCTCCAGACTTAGATATTGCAACCTAAGTTGTATTAGATTAACGAAAATAAAGGGAGAAAACCTGGTGGAAGAACAGTGTTAGACCCAGGTTCTCATACAGCCATGCGATCTTACAAATATGGCAACTATTCTCTTTCAAACTGAAGAAGAAGGGTGGGCTTAAGCTCTGTAGTTGCAGCCTAGCTCTTTTAGAAAAGCAAAGCTTTCTGGGGATTTAAGTCCACAGAGCACATTTTAGTTATACATTTTAGCATAAACACTTATAATTGATTATACAAGAACTGAGAAAATTCCCACATAACATGGGGGCAGAACAAGCTTATTCACCCCTTTGAAGAAATGTAGTAGATTGGTGAGTCAAGATTTCCCTTGACTAAATCCATGTTGGCTTTGTTTCATTAATCCATGCTTATGTACATGCTCTGTCATTTTGTTCTTTATAATAGTCTATACTATTTTGCCTGGCACCAACATCAGACTCACTAGTCTATAATTTCCCAGATCACCTCTGGAGTTCTCTGGCCATCCTTCAGTTCTTGGGTACCATGCTGGATTTTAAAGATAAATTGTATATTACTAACATGGGGTAGGGGAGTGTTGATGGTATGAGTGGGAAGGTATGGATGCAGTATGCTTGGTTTATTTCAAGGGAGAAGGATATCAGGAGGGACCTGGGGGAGGGGGATGTTGGCTTTCTTGTTTTGGGAAAGGGGGGTCTTCACTCGCTGATTGCCAAAGAGTATCAGAGTACAGCTCTCTGAATGTGCTTTCTGGTTTCTTTATACTTGGGGGGCGGGGGTTGGGGATTATTTGGGATGGTTATTTCTTTCATACTGGGAACTTTTTACCTGCTGTTTCTATTTGGTTACTTTTCTTCACTGCAATGGATGGGGGGATTTTCTTTTGTGGGGTAGAGGGGGGTTGGTGGAGGGGGAGTTGGGGAGGTTTTGTAGGGTGGGAGGACACTTTACATTTGATAATATATCATGACTGCTATTTTGCTGTTTCCTATTTTTCACATGTTCCATCTGTTCTGTGTTTTTCCAGTATGATTTTGGACTGTGTTGGTTTGGTTGTGATTTCTTATCAATAAAACTGATTTGATCTAAATTTTAACTTGATAAGCAAGCAAGGTCTTGCAATACAAGTCCGATATAGTATTTTGTATTAAGGTTTTTGGGTTGTGGAACAAATCGTCTGAGTTTCCATTATTTCTTATGGGGAAATTCGCTTTGATATACAAGTGTTTTGGATTACAAGCATGGTTTCGGAACGAATTATGCTCGTAAACCAAGGTTTTACTGTATTTTTTCATTTGATGCAATATATTCTAACTCTCCCATCTTGTTTCTGAGGCTTCATTTCAAATTGTTTACCATTCCTATTTACAACTTGCTCAGGAGTTGACATGGGTAATGGCCTATTATGATCTCTATTGCAAACTCGTTAATGGAATGTCCTATCGTCCGTGTTTTGGTGATATCTTTGAAAGATAGCTTGTTCTGAACTATAAGCAACTGTTGGCCTTCCCCCAGTTTCTAGTTTAAAAATTGCTCTATCTCCATTTTAAATGTTGATGCCAGCCTGGTTCCACCCTAGTTAAGGTGGAACCTATCGTTGTGGAATAGGCTCCTCCTATTCCTGACAATTCTAAACCTCTCCTCCCTGCACCATTGCCTCATTCATGCATTGAGGCTCCGGAGCTCTGCCTGTCTCTTGGGTCCTGCACGTGGAACGGGGAACACTTCTGAAAATGCTACCCTGAATGCTCTGGATTTTAGATTTCTACCTAAGAGCCTAAATTTGGCTTCCAAATGCCCCCCTCCCTAAGTCACTGGTACACACATGTACCAAGACAGCAGGCTCATGCTCAGCACTGTTTAAAATCTTATCTGGGTGACATGTGAAGATCGCCACCTTCGCATCAGATAGGCAAGTGACCAAGCGATCCTCATGTCCACCAGCCATCCAGCTTTCTCCATGCCTAATGATCGAATCTCCCACTACATGGCCGTCCTAACTCCCACTTTAACAGCTGTCTTAACCCTTCCCTCCTAGGCAGAAGCCCCTGGAGATATCCTCGGTGCAAGAGGACATTGCATCCCCTTGTGGACAGGTCTTGGCTACAGATTCATTTTCTACTTCATCAGCATGATGCTCTCCTATAAGTAGGGTTACCAGACATCCGGATTGGGATTGCCAGACTGGAGGTGGGACTTCCCTACAAGGTCTCTGGAGGTCTCCTCTGTGTACCTCTCTGTCTCCCTCTGCTGCTCCAAGTCTGCAACTGTTCTGTCTCCCTCCAAGTCTGCAACCTCTCTGTCTCCCTCTGTTGCTCCAAGTCTGCAACTCTAGCCTCAAGAGATTGGACCCGTTCCCTGACTGCTAGGAGCGCATTGCACCAAGCACACACATATATGTCAGAGAGATCGTCATTCTCGCCCATTAAGACCTTTTGCTTTGCATGCATTTGGTAGCGTGCTGTGTGCTGCTTTCATCTGACATGTAAAATCAGGATAGGGAGCATTTGCTACTAAAGGAGTTTGTATAAACAGATATCATATGCTTCCTCCTCCTCGTTCACATCCACGGATAGTGCATTCAATTTAACGCAGCCCCGCATGTCTTCATTATTCAGGCATTTAAGCATACGGAAAGAAGTGTGGTAAGGTTAATTAAAGCAAGCAGCCGAGGCTAGGTCTCCCCAGAGGCTTCAAACCCAATGGAAAGTTACCTAATCCATCGGGTTTCCATTTTGGAAATTTATTAGTATCAGACCACAAGACCTCAGCTCATTTTCAAAGCCGAAATCCAAATGCTGAAAGAATTTCCCTGTGCCAGGCCCAATTGCTCTGTTCTGTCATAGGAGCATGTTGTCAGCCGTGGAGGCCCACAACTGGCAGGGTCTCTCTTCGGGTAGAACTCCGCTTATAGGATGTGATCAGTGCAAATGCTGTTTATGAGGTGATTACAAGCATGGAAATGCATCAGGAATATTACGTTTGGCACTATAAAAGGCTTTTGTGATCCTGTCTGTAGATAGTTTAAAAGGAAAACAATTACAAAAAAAAAAGCTACAGCAACTCTTTCCAAAACTTTTTATGGCTTCCAGTTGTTCTGAAATTACGGATGGAATTCTTTTAATGTCGTTCTTGTTTAAACAAGAAAACATAGTCCTTCACCCATACCGTCTCACAGATTTCCACATTGAAGGCTTTGGGCATTACGTTTTGTTCTACATGAAAGCTTGTTTCATTGTTGGGCTCAGTGATCAAATATTTAGCTTTACAAACAGGGATTAAGAGGGTGACCAGGCTCCAAAATTATAGTGGGACATCTGGTATCTGGGAACAGGGATTTGGTGACATAGTGTGGGTTGATTTATAAGTCATGGCATAGGCAGCGGAACGCTTTTTTGTTTGGGGAGGGGGGGAAGCTCCACCCTAGACCCCGCCCCTGACCGACCCAAGCTCCGCCCCACGATGATAGTACTGTACTTGTAAATGCCATTTCTTCCATTCAGTTTGCATATACTGTACACACAATATAATCTTATTAACAATACAAAATGGTAACCACAAAATTAAACGACACAAAGGACAGTCATTTTCCCCTCCCCACCTCTGCACAGCATTTCTTCCTCTCTCCTCCACTCCCTTACTTTCTCATTCCCTCCTTTGCTACAAAGGAAGTTGGGAAAGAGAGAGAGATCCAGGGTGCATCTCTCCAACCCCCTTTACTGCCACATCCAACATTTCTCTCTGTCTTATCCCCAGACTGTGTGCAACATCTTTCACCCCTGCCCACTATTTTTCCTTCTATCACCCCTCTCCAGCTCAATGCCACATCTCTCCCTCCATTCCCTCCACCACCATGTCCAACATTCCTCCCTCTTGCATCCCTTTCCATGTGTCCCACTGTTCCCTGTCCACCACCACATCCAACATTTCTCTCTCTCATCTCTCTCTGCATCATTCCTTTCCCTCCCTATGTCCAACAATTATCCTCTTTCTTCCTTTTCCCATGTTCAATAATTCTCCATTTCTATTCCCTCCCCCACCTCAGTATCTTTCCCTCCCTCCCTCCTATGTCTCAGAAACAGGCCCGGTCTCCCACCATGTTATTCGCGGTTTCACCATATTTTAATAGAAAACAGCAAATAACATATAAAAAAGTTATTTGCAGTTTTTCAGTATTTGCGGTTCTGTTAATTCCCTATCACAGCGAATACAGAGGGAGATTCTAGATCCTCTGTTCATCCCACGCATTTTTTTAAACTCTGTCACTATTTTCCTCTAGATTGAAAGCTCTTTAGAGCAGGGACCGACTCTTCTGTGCTTTGATATACAGTGCTGCGTATGTCTAGTAGCGCTACAGAAATGATTAGTAGTAGCATGGAATGTTGATGCTCTTTGGAGATTCTTCATGGAATGTTGATGCTCTTTGGAGATTCTTCATGGAATGTTGATGCTTTTTGGAGATTCTTCATGGAATGTTGATGCTCTTTGGAGATTCTTCATGGAATGTTGATGCTTTTTGGAGATTCTTCATGGAATGTTGCTACTTTTGGAGATTCCACATAATAGCATTCCAGAATCTCATTCCACATAATAACATTCCAGAATCTCAAAGAACATCATCATTCTGGAATCCTGACTTGATACGTCAGGCTCCGTCTCTGGCAGTCTTCAAATCCAGACTCAAAATCCACGTCTTTGAAGCTGCTTCAGTTCCAAACTCCAACCCACCTTCTAAGCTCCAATATCTGTCTTTTCATTCCCTCTGTAATTCCCCCATCTGAGCACTGTGTATTGATGCACCTTCTTGTTCAGTTTGTCTGTCTTGACTAGATTGTAAGCTCTTTTGAGCAGGGAGTGTCTCTTCTGTGTTTTGATATACAGCACTGCGTATGTCTAGTGGCACTATAGAAATGAGTAGTGGTAGTAGTGGAAGCTGTCTGAACACTCAGTGACATCACAATGCATCTGCGTCATACCCAGAATTCTTGATGACATCATAATGCAGCTGTATAAGATTCCTCCAACTGAGCACTGTGCATTAATGCACCTTCTTGTCCAGTTTCTCTGTCTTGACTAGATTGTAAGCTCTTTGGAGCAGGGACTGTCTCTTCTCTGTTTTGATGTACAGTGTTACGTATGTCCAGTAGAAATTATTATTGTTATTAGTAGGCTAACTGGTCAGTAATTTCTTGGATCACCCCTGGAACCGTTTTTAAAAACTGGCGTAACATTGGCCACCATCCA
The DNA here is from genome assembly GCF_902459505.1 of Geotrypetes seraphini. Classification (NCBI taxonomy): domain Eukaryota; kingdom Metazoa; phylum Chordata; class Amphibia; order Gymnophiona; family Dermophiidae; genus Geotrypetes; species Geotrypetes seraphini. The sequence goes on along the minus strand of NC_047084.1, from coordinate 133,939,040 downwards.
GTCTTAAGTACTAAGGATGATTTTAGCGATAGTTTATAAATCTCTAACTGTAGATCAGCAATTTCATATTTGAGTTCTTTCAGAACAATTAAAGCAAATCACCGTAAATCTACAAAGATGTTAACAGAGCAACCTGACTAATTAAAGAGCAACAAATCACCAAGACTAGATGATATTCACTCCCGAATTTTGAACGAGCTCAGGCACGGAATTGCTAACATCTGTCTAGTAATCAGTAACATATTTAAAAGAGCTACAGGCCAGTATTTTAAGAAAGCTCCATTGGTGATCTGGGAAACCATCGCACGTGAGCCTAATATCCTGGTCATGATAGTAAAAGCTATTCTAAAAAGGAGCAGAGAAGTAAATTTTAGGTATTTATATACCACCTATCAAAATGACCTAAGCGGTTTACAAGGAAGTCATTGCTTCTGTAGTGTTTCACCGTATGCAGTTTGGCCTCTTGGTGGTTCAATTGAACCTTTATCTACATATTTCTATTTTTAGTTTGTGATTACTTATTCCATACTAGGTGAAGGTGTTTTCTGTGTTCTGTGTGTATGAAAGACATGGTTTTTTGTTAGCATTGAGTAGCCTTGTTTGGCGAAATGCATCAGGCATGGTTCTTGGGAGCACCTTGAATTAACCTGATTTGAATCTCCTTATTTTCTGCTGATCTTTTGTTTCACGTTAGATTCTTTGGTGGACTGCTTGCCTTGTTGTTTCGTTGCAAGTTAACATACATGGAGTGGAACGTACTAGAGGAGTAACAGATTTGGTTGTTTATACATAGTAACATAGTAGATGACGGCAGATAAAGACCCGAATGGTCCATCCAGTCTGCCCAACCTGATTCAATTTAATTTTTCTTTAAATTTTTTCTTTTTAGCTATTTCTGGGCAAGAATTCAAAGCTCTACCCTGCACTGTGCTTAGGTTCCAACTGCCGAAATCTCTGCCAAAACCTACTCCAGCCCATCTACACCCTCCCAGCCATTGAAGCCCTCTCCAGCCCATCCTCCCCCAAACGGCCATATACAGACACAGACCATGCAAGTCTGCCCAATACTGGCCTTAGTTCAATATTTAATATTATTTTCCGATTCTAGATCCTCTGTGTTCATCCCATGCTTCTTTGAACATATGGGTTACAGTTAGTTGACGTAGAGTGAGGCGTTGTAAACTTGGTTATTAATATAGACTTATATTTTGGATGGTATTATTGCTTTACAATATATTTGAACACTTTTATATATGCATAGAAAGGGTTCAGAGTTAAAGCCCTGGGTAAGTAGGTGGGAAGAGAAGGAAGGGGGATTTGTTCAGAGATGTTTGGGGGTTGCTTAGAAGAAAAACTGTGCACTGGTAGGCTAATCTTTGTTTGGTTTGAATTAAAAAAAAAAAAAAGAAATACAAGTGGAAATAAAGAAGTAAATAAGAAAACAGATAAATGGAGGCAGGGCATGGGTGGGGTGGGCCAGGGTGGGCCAGGGGGCCCCAGTGTACTTGTGTGCCTAGGGGCCCTCGAAGAATTAATCCTGCCTTGTTAGGGGGGAATTCTGTTGGTATTGGCGGCCACCGATAGCATGTCAATCATGAATCAGCGCCGATTATAGAATTTCGCTTTTTGTTTTACACTGGTGCCTTAAATGTAGGCCAGCATGATTGAAACCAAGATTTAAGGTGCTGGTGTCATGCTTATAGAAGGTCCTAGGGACGCTTAAGGCCACTTCCAGTGCAAGCCGGTTCATAGACAACCCCGTGAAAGACAAAGGCGCACGCCGACAACTGAGCACAAGACGGAGGCGTGCGCCATAGAAAATTACAGTTTTTAGGGGATCCGACGGGGGGTTTTGTTGGGGAGACCCCCCAGTTTACTTAATAGAGATCGCGCCGGCGTTATGGGGGGTTTGGGGGGTTGTAACCGTCCACATTTTACTGTAAACTTAACTTTTTCCCTAAAAACAGGGAAAAAGTGAAGTTTTCAGTAAAATGGGGGGGGGGGGGGGGTTACAACCCCACAACGCCCCCACAATTGCTCCTGCCTCGGCTGCAAGAGGAAGCCAAATTAAGTGCTCCTTGCTGGAACCCTTGATAAAGCCAGTTTGGCGAAACGGGTCCCGTCGGGCATTTGAGCAAGAATGATAAGAAAAAAGAAAAGTTTTTGAATAAAGAAAATTGAAGAACGTCACAAGTTGGTCTGTTCTGTTTTGAATGGTTTATCCTGCTGAGTGAGGATTGCACACTGTTTGAGTTGTTCATTTTACTTCACTTCCTATCTTCAAGAACTTCTCCTGTGGGGGGTTACAACCCCCCAAACCCCCCCCCAACGCCCCCACAACACGGCGCGATGTCTATTAAGTAAAGTGGGGGGGTTCCCCCCCCGTCGGAGCCCTAAAAACAGTAATTTTCGGCGGTGCGCACCCCCACGCTGCGCTCAATTGTCTGGGCGCGCCTTTGTCCCGGCGCACTTTTGACCTGACACCGTGCAAGCCATGCCCACGCTAGCCTTAGGCATCCTTACATGCCCCTAAGCGCTTCTTTATGCTTGACACGAGCACCATAAATGAAGGTGTTTCCAGATTGGTTGCTTAGCCGGCGGTATGCCGGCTAACCTTCAGAGCATCTTCAAGAATTTTCCCCTTACTCCAGTGATTTTCCACTTTTTTCATTCCATATTTTTCAGATGGAGTTCAGTTCCTAGTTTTAGCCAGATACTTGTGCCTTGGATTGGCCTCTGTGAAGACTGGGCTAGATGGACCATTGGTCTGATCCAATCAGGCTATTCTTATGTTCTTAAGTAAAGGACAGTCCAGCCATTGTGACATCGCTGCTGAGGTTGGCTCTTAGGCATTGGTGGAATGAGGCATTATGACATCGCAATCTCAGCTCGGGAATGTTGCTTCTATTTGGGATTCTGGAATCTTCTTGTTCTTTGAGATTCTGGGTTTTTGCCAGGTACTTGTGACTTGGATTGGCCTCTGTGAAGATGGGCTACTGGACTACATGGACCATTGGTCTGACCCAGTAAGGCTATTCTTGTGTTCTTATGCCAGGGGAAGGGAGCCATAGTCATTCTGCAATGGTGACACCTAGCGATATGGCTCTCTGGTCAAGGACTAAAATAAGGTTGGAAAGGATATAAAATGACCGGGGGGTGGGGGGGAATACCTAGATAGTTATAAACAAAGCCTCACAGTGCCAGATTACAGCTTTGCTTCTGACAGAGCTGGAAGACGAGGGCACTACCGGATCAAACAAAGTGAAACCACTGTAGATAAATCCAGAAAATGACTGCTGTACTGTGGAAGAAATGTTAATTGTGGAAATCTGGATTTCAGTTCCACTTGGAGCATGAGACCGCTCCAACAAAAACAGTTACGAAAAATGATGCTGCAGCTAAGGATATATTTGGGTAAACATAAACATTTGCTCTTGAAATTGAGTCTGTCTGCTAGGAGGGTGCCTGAGGAAGCTTGGAACCGGGCATGCGGCCCAAATGATTTGAAATGGCTCTCCAGTGATGTTTTAAAACACACGTCTAATCTAGCAGGAAAGATGTTTAGATTCAAGGAGGTGAATGACGAAAACATTTCATTTAATTCCCAGGCTAATTCCTTCCAGGGAGGACAGCCGGCGGTGGCGAAAAGGGCGAACAGAATGCTAGGAATGATTAAGAAGGGGATCACGAACAGATCGGAGAAGATTATCATGCCGCTGTACTGGGCCATGGTACGCCCTCACCTGGAGTACTGCGTCCAGCACTGGTCACCGTACATGAAGAAGGACACGGTACTACTCGAAAGGGTCCAGAGAAGAGTGACTAAAATGGTTAAGGGGCTGGAGGAGTTGCTATACAGCAAGAGATTAGAGAAATTGGGCCTCTTCTCCCTTGAAAAGAGGAGGCTGAGAGGGGACATGATCGAAACATTCAAGATACTGAAGGGAATAGACTTAGGAGATAAAGACAAGTTGTTCACCCTCTCCAAGGTAGGGAGAACGAGAGGGAACTCTCTAAAGTTAAAAGGGGATAGATTCCGTACAAACATAAGGAAGTTCTTCTTCACCCAGAGAGTGGTGGAAAACTGGAACGCTCTTCCGGAGTCTGTTATAGGGGAAAACACCCTCCAGGGATTCAAGACAAAGTTAGACAAGTTCCTGCTGAACAAGGACGTACGCTGATAAGGCTAGTCTCAGTTAGGGTGCTGGTCTTTGACCAGAGGGCCACCGTGTGAGTGGACTGCTGGGCATGATGGACCTGGTCTGACCCAGCAGCGTCAATTCTTATGTTCTTATGACATTTCTTTCCTGGTTTTGTTATTCCAAAAGTTACTAATGCAGGATTTGGGGATAGCAAATGGTACCGTTTCTGTGGGCAGTGGCATGGTAAAGGGGTGCGGATCGCCATGAGCGCCGTCTTCGAGGGAGCACCAGGTTTTGGAAAGCTTCCCAACATAATTGCGTCGAGAAGGGGCATCTGCACACGCGTGCACGCAATACGGATGCCGTCTAGGGGTGGGACAGAGGTAGAACTGGGGCCGAATTTTCCTGAAGGAAAATCTGATAACCTTATACTCGGAGGGGGAGGCGGGTTTGGAGGACCTTAAGTGGGGAGGGGGGATGCGGATTTGTATATCACCTTTTTTGTGGTTTTACAACCACACTTAAAAGTGGTTTATATACAGGTACTTCAAGCATTTTCCCCGTCTGTCCCAGTGGGCTCACCTTCTAGCTAACGTACCTGGGGCAATGGGGGGATTAAGTGACTTGCCCAGGGTCACAAGGAGTTGTGTGGGATTTGAACCCACACCCTCAGGATGCTGAGACTGGAGCTCTAACCACTGCACCACACTCTCCTCCAATGCAATCTTAGAAGTGAGCCAAGTATAGAACAAGGAAGCCATTGTGACATCTGAGGAGGTTGGCTCTTATTGGTGGAAAGAGGCATTATGACATCAGGGAAAAAGGAAGGGACTGGTATACGGCCTTTTTGTAGTTATGCAATCACACTCAAAGCAATTTACATAGAGGTACTTCAAGCATTTTCCCTGTCTGTCCTGGTGGGCTCACAATCTATCTAATGTACTTGGAGCAAAGGGCAAATTCTATAAGAAGCGCCCAAAAGTTAGGCGCCGAAGTAGGCCCTGTTCAGCGTGATTCAAGTAAAACTGGGCGCTGTTTAATGAATCACGCTGAGCGGCGCCCAAGAAATAGGCCAGCTCTAGGCACAGTTAAAAGATAGGCGCCCATGTGAGCGCTTAAGCACGCTCAAGAGCAGCGATTCTGCAACAAGGCACCTAACACGTAGCCACGCCCACACCCAGCGTGCATAGCGCTTATTGCTTTGAAGGCTGCCTAAATTTTTAGAGGCGGCTTGTTACAGAATTGCGCTTTCTTGATAGGCGCCTCCGAAATAGATGCCTAACATTAGGCCCCGGTTATAGAATTTGGGCCCAGGACCAGAAGGAGCAGCGTGGGTTCGAACCAACAACTTCAGGGTGCTAAGACTGCTTAACCATCCCCCTCTTTTACGAACACACGGGTTCTAGCGCCGGCAGCTGCGATGGCTAGTTTCTTTTTTTTAAAAAAACTTATCAGAACGGGACTTAGGGGTGATCGTCAGTGAGGACATGAAGGCTGCCAATCAAGTGGAGCAAGCTTCTTCCAAGGCAAGACAAATCATAGGTTGCATACGCAGGGGTTTCGTCAGCCATAAGTCTGAAGTCATTATGCCTCTGTATAGATCCATGGTGAGACCCCACCTGGAATACTGTGTGCAATTCTGGAGGCCGCATTACCGTAAGGATGTGCTGAGGCTGGAGTCGGTCCAGAGAATGGCCACCCGGATGGTCTCGGGACTGAAGGATCTCCCGTACGAAGAACGGTTAGATAAATTACAGTTATACTCGCTCGAGGAGCGCAGAGAGAGGGGAGACATGATCGAGACGTTCAAGTATCTCACGGGCCGCATCGATGCAGAGGAGGATATCTTCTTTTTCAAGGGTCCCACGGCAACAAGAGGACATCCGTGGAAAATCAGAGGTGGGAAACTGTGTGGTGACACCAGGAAATTCTTTTTCACCGAAAGGGTGGTTGATCGCTGGAATAGTTTCAAGTTTCAAGTTTAATATATATTTGATTGATCGCTTTATCGGTTTCAAAGCGATTAACACATGATTAAAATTACAATATAAAAGAAGTTTTAAAAATAATTAAAAACAAACTAGACATGGACAGTTACGAGATAAACTGGAAACATTAGGATAAGTAGGGGGAGAAATTACAATATATTTGAGCAGAGTGGGAAACAAATAAAGGAAAACACATATGGGTGAGATAAGAGGGGGGATAATTGAAAGAATGTTTTAGAAAAGAGAAAGGAATTGGTTCCAAGACTTGTAAAAATATATTAAATGAGACCAAGTAGTATTAAATAATAAAGGCGTCATTAAATAAAAAAGTTTTTAGTTTACTTTTAAATTTTTCTAAGTTAAGTTCTTCACGTAGATAATTGGGGAGAGAATTCCAGGTTTGGAGAGCTGTGACTGAGAAGATATACTGTCGACGCGTATTGATTATTTTTAGCGAGGGAATTGTTAATAAGTGCTGTTCATCTGATCTTAAAGTTCTATTAGAGGAATAAGGGATTAATAATTTATGAATAAAAGCCGGAGTTTTAAATAGAAGGGATTTAAATGTGAGTAAGCAAAGTTTGTAGATTATTCTATGGGCCACTGGGAGCCAATGTGCTTCCTTAAGAAGAGGAGTTATATGATCAAATTTATTAGCTTTTGAGATAAGTCTGATAGCTGTATTTTGTATGATCTGTAAACGTTTGATTTCCTTTTGTGCTATACCCTTAAACAATGCGTTGCAATAATCTAATTTCGATATAATGAGAGAATGAATGAGTATTTTCAAAGAGTCAGTATTAAATAATTGTGAAATAGAGCGTATTTGTCTAAGTCTAAAAAATGAGGACTTAATGACGCTACTAATGTGGTCATGGAAGGAAAGTTTGTAATCGAGAATTACTCCGAGTATTTTGGTTTTTTGTACAACTTGTAAAGGGAGTCCAGAAATAGAGATTGGTGAAACAAGTTTAGGGTTATCTTTCCAGGGGAAGAGCAATACATTAGATTTATTGATGTTTAATGCAAGTCGGTTATTGTTTAACCAGTGGTGTACTTTTTCGAGTTTTGTACTGATTAGAGTTATGTCAGAGGAGTTATTAGAGTCTATAGGATGCAGAAGTTGTATGTCGTCGGCATAAGTGAATGTGGTAAAGCCGATTGATTGACATAAAGTCAACAGAGGTGCTAGAAATATATTAAATAAGAGTGGAGATAATATAGAACCTTGAGGTACACCATGCGTAGTAGAGAAGATGTCAGAAATTGTATTATTGAAGGAGACAACTGAGGAACGATTCGAGAAATAAGATTGGAACCAAGATAAGACTTGGTCTGTGATGCCTATTGATTGAAGTCTATCTATTAATAAATCATGAAGTCTTCCACTTCAGGTGATTGAGGCCAGCAGCGTGCCTGATTTTAAGGCCAAATGGGATCGACACGTGGGATCTATTCGCAAAGTAAAGGCAGGGGAGGGTCATTAGGGTGGGCAGACTGGATGGGCCGTGGCCCTTATCTGCCGTCAATTTCTATGTTTCTATATTTTTTACAATGTATCCATCATAAAATACAAGATATGGGAATACATAAGAAAATTCAACCAAACAACAGTAATAATTCAGCTTATCACTATTTTAGGATCCCATCTAGCCCACTTCAATGGGAAAAAGCGCTATTTTCCAAAATGTAAATTTCCGCCTCTCCTCCCCACCAACTCCCACTGTTCTTCCCTTTTAATTTTTGTAAACTGTGTTGAGCTCTATATTTATAGAGAAGATGCTTAAGGTTCAAATTCAAAAGCACTTTAAAAAGTTTCTTGTATAAGGACACATTTGAGACATAGATAGGATAATTCATCTATCATTAATGCTTATGCTCTAATACAGGGGTGAAAACCCAAAAAAACTCTGTGGAGTGACGATGTTCCTAAGTGGACTTTATGTGAAAGTATCAAAGTTCCAAAGGTCCACTGAAATCATCCACATAAAAGCCTTAAAGGACCTAGTCCGCTAGGGATACAGGACCCAACACGGTCCGCGTTTCGATAAAAAGTCTTCTTCAGGGGTCCCTGGGGGTCTTATAAAGGTGAATACGTGGGAAACATTTGTGTGGTGAATTGGAAGTGAGATGCTGCTTGCCTTTTTCTATTGCAAACGCAAGCAGTGTCTCACTTTCGGCTCACCACACAACCCTGGGGACCCCTGAAGAAGACTTTTTGTCGAAACGCGGAGTGTGTTGGGTCCTGTATCCCTAGCGGACTAGGTCCTTTAAGGCTTTTATGTGGATGAATTTATTTTTATGTTTATTTTATGTGGATGATTTTGGTATATCTTTGGAACTTTGACTCTTTCAAATAAAGTCCATTTAGGAACATCGTCACTCCACAGAGTTTTTTTGGTTTTCTCTGGATTTTCTTCTCTGTGGATATTTTGGGGTCAATTCCTTTTGTTTTTTGCCTAATACAGGGGTGTCCAACCTTTTGGCTTCCCTGGGCCGCATTGGCCGAAAAAATTTTTTTTAGGGCCGCACAAACGCGCAAACTCTGCAGCAAGACAGAGGAGGGAGCTGGCAACACGGTAAACACCCAGGGGCAGCAGAGGAAAACACTGCATCGCTCTCGACTGAGGCCACACAAAATACTTCATGGGGCCGCAGGTTGGACACCCCTGCAAGTCTAATACCTAATTTTAATCAGACCTTATGTATAGGTCGCAATCTTCTTTACCTTCTCTTCTAGGCGTATCCATGCTTTCACGATTATTCTTTGTTACCCTCCAGATGTATTTTCCCTAAATGTTTCTTTATTTTCTTTAAAGATTATAGTTCATCCCTCTTTCCTTTTGTATTGCTAATTATTTGTATGTTTATTTGTATAAGTACATAAGTAGTCGCCTCCGCCGGGGCAGACCAGAGGTCCATCCTGCCCAGCGGTCCGCTCACGCGGCGGCCCATCAGGCATATTGCCTGAGCAGCGGTCCCTGATTAATTTTATACCTACCTCTACACTTATCTCTAAACCTTCCATTGCTCTTATCTGTACCCCTCAATCCCTTTTTCCTCCAGGAACCTATCCAGGTCTTCCTTGAAACCATGTACTGTGCTATTTCCTATCACGGCCTCCGGAAGGGTGTTCCATGTATCCACCACCCTCTGTGTGAAAAAGAATTTCCTTGCGTTTGTTCTAAACCTGTCCCCCTTCAATTTCATCGAGTGTCCCCTTGTTCTTGTGGTTTCTTTCAAATTGAAAAATCTGTCCTTGTCAACCTTTTCGATGGTTTTTTTCGTGTCTCCTATTTTTAAATTGTTATACGCATTGAAGTACTTGACATTGCGTGTACAACAAATTTTTAATAAACTTGAAACTTTAGGGCTCTTTTACTAAGTCGCGTTAGGGCTTTAACGCAGTGAAATAGCTCGCGCTAAATTGCCCCCAAGCACTAGACCTTAACGCCAGCACTGAGCTGGCATTAGTTCTAGCCACGTAGCGCGGGTTTAGTGCGTGCTAAAAACGCTAACGCAGCTTAGTAAAAGGAGCCCTTGGTGTAGCAGCTACCACCGCTGCCGGCGCTAAAACCTGCGCTGTGCGTTCGCAAAAGAGGGGGCATGTTTGCTACTGTATTCTTGCGATTTATCAGCTGTCATTTGCAGAGATGAAATTGTTCCATTATGTAGATTTTATGATACGGTTGGTTTTGATCTTATGGATGTTTTAATTGATGTAAACCGTTTGTAAACATAAGAATTGCCGCTGCTGGGTCAGACCAGTGATCCATCGTGCCCAGCAGTCCGCTCACGCGGCGGCCCTTAGGTCAAACACCACATTACCACATTATCTTAGTTCAAAGACCACATTAGGTCAAAGAGGCCACATTACCGTAAAGACGTGCTTAGAGTTGAGTCGGTTCAGAGGATGGCCACTAGGCTGATCTCAGGGCTCAAGGGTCTCTCGTACGAAGAAAGACTAAACAAATTGCAGCTCTACACTCTAGAGGAACGCAGGGACATGATTGAGACATTTAAATACATCACGGGATGTGTCGAGGTGGAAGAAGACATCTTCTTTCTCAAAGGACCCTCGGTCACAAGGGGGCATCTGCTCAAACTCAGAGGAGGGAAATTTGATAGTGACATAAGGAAGTATTTCTTCACAGAAAGGGTTGTAGATCACTGGAACAAGCTTCCAGAGCAGGTGATCGAGGCCACCAGCGTGCTTGACTTTAAGAATAAATGGGACATCCTAGTGGGATCCCTATGAGGGTCGAGTTAAGGAACTAGGTCATTAGCACTCAGACTTAATGGGGTGGGTCAGTAGAGTGGGCAGACTTGATGGGCTATAGCCCTTTTCTGCCGTCATCTTTCTATGTTTCTAAAGACCAGTGCTCTAACTGAAACTAGCCTTACCTATGTATGTTCTGGTTCAGCAGGAACTTGTCTAACTGTGTCTTGAATCCCTGGAGGGTGTTTTCCCCTATAACAGCCTCTGGAAGAGCGTTCCAGCTCTCCACCACTCTCTGGGTGAAGAAGAACTTCCTTAAGTTTGTACGGAATCTATCCCCTTTCAACTTTAGAGAGTACCCTCTCATTCTTTCTACCTTGGAGAGGGTGAACAACCTGTCTTTATCTACTAAGTCTATTCCCTTCATTATCTTGAATGTTTCGATCATATTCCCTCTCAGTCTCCTCTTTTCAAGGGAGAAGAGGCCCAGTTTCTCTAATCTCCTCCAGCCCTTTAACTATTTTACTCGCTCTTCTTTGGACCCTTTCGAGTAGTACCGTATCCTTCTTCATGTACGGCGACCAGTGCTGAACGCAGTACTCCAGGTGAGGGCGCACCATGGCCCGGTACAGCGGCATGATAACAGTATCAAACAAGTTTTAAACCAATAAATAAAGAGATAAAAAGAAGAAGGAGATTAACCCCCTCTTTTACAAAGGTGCACTAAGCTTTTTAGCATGTGCTAAATATTAGCGTGCGTTAAACAAGCGCTAAACGCTCTCGGGTGCATGTTATCCTATGGACGTATTAGCGGTTAGCGCACGCGTTGATTTAGCACGCGCTAAATCCATGCTAAAACGCTTAGCGCGCCTTTTTAAACGAGGGCTTAAGGCTCAGATTCACTAAGGCCACGGAGCCGATACGATCCGTGAGCGATCTGATCCATGGCGGAGGGGGCTGATTCACGAATCACCCTCATGCAAATGAGGGCGATCGGAATAACGCCCCCAACCGACTGCCCGCCCTCGTCGCTCTACAGCGATCCCGACGCATGCGCAGACTATCCGTAGATGGTCTGGCCCTCTGTGCCTGGCAGAGCAGCAAACTCTACTTTTTTTTTCTTCGCAAGCCCGTGGTTTTAACCCGCTTTAAACCTGCGGGTTAAAACTACAGGCTTGCACTGCGGGGAAGGGCAGGACAATTGGGGCAGAGAGCAGGGCGGCAGAAGGCAGGGCAGTCGGAAAGGACTTGAGCGACTAGTCCTCAGCAGTCGCTTGTTTGTGGATCGGTCAGCCTGGTCGGTGCCCCTCATTTTTTTTTTTTTTTTTAGTGAATCGCTGTCTGCCTACATTTGAATGCCCTTCCCCCTCATTCGTATGCGCAGATCAGAGGATGATCGGGACAGAGGTTAGTGAATCAGGCTGGAGGGAAATCGGGTTGCAAAGGAGTCGCTAAGTGGTCAGAACTTGATTGGTGGGCTCAGTGAATCTAGCCCTAAGCCGCTCTCAGAGTTGGTTGATCCTTATTTCCCCAGCCATGTCTGAGCAAAAGAAGGGGGCCCTCTACTGGCTGGAGAGCTGGGGCAGAGAAGAAACACCTGTGAACGATTAACTGATTTGCACCCAAAGAGCAACACTTGTGAATATGTAAATAGTTGATTTCTACCTTCAGTTGGTTCCAGTTTACCTCTTGGTTTCTGCCTTTTCTTCATCCCAAGGGACAGGAAAGATTGGAGGACCACGATCTGCTTTTCCTCCAGCCTACCGGACTTGTCTGGCTCCGGCCTACGCACAGGCTCGGGAGGAACTGTGAGTGACTGAAGCTGAGTTCTGAATTTAAAACAAAATCTTTTTATGGGCCCTGGTGCAGGATGGGTAAAAAATCAAACAAACCCCGACCCTGAAGAGCTAGCTGGAACCCAGGGCTACAATTGTTACTTCAAATAAATAATAAAAATGCTGTAAAAAAAACAACAAAAGTGCCTAGTCCAGGCAAGCCCCCGTCTAAAACAAGCTCGACTTCATCTCTCCTTATAGCGCCGTAAGTTAGGCAACATAAGATGCCCTAATGCCGCCTAACTTAATTGTTTTAATTGGTTCAATTGACTGCACCAATTAAAAAGCCATTAAAAAAAATGGAGATGCCTAAGAACACTTAGAAAATCAGCACTGTTCTCCAGTCTAAGGAACCAGGTAAGGCCACTGTGGGCGTGATTAACGCCGGAAGTGGCTTTAGGTAGCTTAGGCTCCTCTCTAGTCTCGATTATCATGAAAGACAGGCGACGGAAATGTTGGACTTTATAACCCTGGCCATTTCCAGCGCCTACTTTTCACGCTGTGTTTGGAGGCACAGACGCCGTTTGCAGAATCTGGCCCTTAGTGCCTTCAAATTATTATCGGTTTTGTAACCGTATTATTGGACTTGTAGGGTTACCACATGTCCGGGTTTCCCCAGACATGTCCGGGGGCCCAGACGGCTTTTCAAAAGCCAGCACTTTGTCCGGATTTTGAAAATCTTCCCTACAAAATCGCGTCGGGAAGGGGCATCCTCGCATGCGTACACGTGATGTCAACGCCACCGCCTGGGGGGGGGGGGGGTAGAACAGGACGTGACAGATGTGGAACTGAGCAGTCCTGGAGGCATGGCTATGGGTCTGGATTTTCCCAAAGGAAAATCTGATAAACCTATGGACTTGTCAACCTCTGATTTCATTCGTTGAATGCCAAGTGATGCAATAAAAATGTCTCTTCTGGCTCAAAACCACAGGGAGGGTGTGGCGTGGTCTGTACCACATGTGACACAACAACAGATGAAGCCTGGAATAAACAACACCAGAATGCAGATCTAAATGTTTAAGATTTTAAGAAGAGGATTATGGGTTTGCTCTGTAAACACGAGCTAAAGTTGAAAAATGTTCCCTTTTTTTGCCTGAAGGCTTTCTCTGTTGAAATTATAGTCTGAACAATGGCTTTGGGGTTTGGGTTTTTTTTTTTTCCCTTTTGGGGTCTATTATGCCAACGCTTAGTTCCAAATACTGTGGCTTGGCAAGATGAAGGGTTCAGATTTCAACCACATGTATTTTGGAGGGGGGAGGGAATGAAAAGATCCTTATTTGTCACTTTTCAGGCGAACCCTTTAAGTACAGTGTTTGTGTGAGAGATTTTCAAGTGTAATTGAAACCAGGGAGCGCAAGTTGAAGTTTTTGGACTCGGAATCCAAACGAATCGAAGGCAACGGAATACAAACCACATGCGGCATTAATGACACTTCAACAGCTGTGTGTGTGTGTGAACCACATCTGTATCTATAGATCTGTCTGTCTATCTCTCACTGTGTACCATTTATATATGCAAAATTAGAGAAAAGAGAGAGAATTCTTCCTTCCTGAAAATGTATATAAAGAATATTCCAGCAATACAAAACTAAATATATTTAATTAATTCCAGACAGTAATAAATCGGATAATTAAAAAAATAAAAAATCCTGGACTGCTGAATGGACAATAATAACAGTTTATATACCGCAGGACCGTGAAGTTCTATGCGGTTTACAATGATTAAAAGATGCTACAAATTGAGTAGAATTAACAAAGTTAAAAGCTAGTGATTAACAGCTCTAGAGATCAGTTATTGTGGAATAAGATTGTACAGGTCAGTTACCTAAATACTTCAGGAACAGATATGTTTTTAGGGGTCTCCTAAATTCCCCATAAGTAGTAGGCATAAGCAATTGTTCCAGATCTTTACCCCATAATGCTGCCTGATATGAGAAAAGATTTTGGTGATGTCTTTTAAATTTACATCCTCTAACTGAAGGAGGGACAAGGGGGCCATCTAAGAGCTGTGACGAGTGGAGTACCTCAGGGCTCCGTCTTAGGGCCGATACTATTCAATTTATTCATAGGAGATTTGACCCAAGGACTTAGAGGAAAAGTATCACTGTTTGCCGACGACGCCAAACTATGCAACATAGTAGGCAAAAGCAGTGTACCTGACTTTATGACGCAGGACCTACGACAGTTGGAACAGTGGTCATCAACTTGGCAACTAAGCTTCAATGCCAAAAAATGTAAAGTAATGCACCTAGGCAAAAAAAACCCACACAGAACTTACACACTAAATGGTGAAACCTTGTCCAGTACCACGATAGAACGTGATTTAGGAGTGATCATTAGCAATGATATGAAGGCTGCAAATCAGGTGGAGAAGGCTTCGTCCAAAGCAAGACAAATGATGGGCTGCATCCGTAGGGGTTTTGTCAGCAGAAAACCTGAAGTCATAATGCCACTGTACAGATCCATGGTGAGACCTCATCTCGAGTATTGTGTTCAATTCTGGAGACCACACTACCGGAAAGATGTGTTGAGAATTGAATCGGTTCAGCGAATGGCTACCAGGATGGTCTTGGGGCTCAGGGATCTCACATATGAAGAAAGACTAAAAAAACTGCGGATGTACTCGCTGGAGGAGCGAAGAGAGAGGGGGGACATGATTGAGACCTTTAAGTATATCACGGGGCGTATAGAGATGAAAGATGATATCTTCAGTCTTACAGGGCCCTCGATAACCAGAGGACACTCGCTGAAAATCAGGGGAGGGAAATTTCAGGGTGATGCTAGAAAGTACTTCTTCACCGAAAGGGTGGTCGATCATTGGAACGAGCTGCCTCAGCAGGTGATTGAGGCCAACAGCGTGTCAGATTTTAAGAGAAAATGGGATATTCACATGGGATCAATAGGGGAGTAAAAGTCAGGGAGTAGGTCATTGGTATGGGCAGACTCGATGGGCTGTGGCCCTTTTCTGCCGTCAATTTCTATGTTTCTATGTTTCATGGCAAAATCTAAAATCTCACATTGATCATATGCAGCCATTATCCAGTTATTTTTAAGCGATTAGCTCAGCTACAGCTATAGCACTAATGATATACTTGATAAAGATGCACAATTATCTTTGGCATGCGATATTCACTGGTGTTGAAATAAGAAGATATCTCATGAAGCCCTATGCTGCATATCGATGTCACAAAGAATAGAGATGGTGAAGCTTCCAGTATATCAGCTGAAGGGGCTACTTCGATCTCAGCATGGAACTCGGTTCTCTATTCCCCCAGCAAATCTCCTCCACTTAGAAAGTGCTCAGAAATGATTAGGGTTCCCAGATTTTACATCAGTAAAATCCGGACCACTAGACCCCCAGGCCCGCCCAGTTCCACCCATCCCTGGTCCCTGTACATGAAGAAGGACACGGTACTACTCGAAAGGGTCCAGAGAAGAGCGACTAAGATGGTTAAGGGGTTGGAGGAGCTGCCGTACAGCAAAAGATTAGAGAAACTGGGCCTCTTCACCCTTGAACATGAGAGGGGACATGATCGAAACATTCAAGGTACTGAAGGGGATAGACTTAGTAGATAAGGATGGGTTGTTCACCCTCTCCAAGGTAGGGAGAACAAGAGGACACTCTCTAAAGTTGAAAGGGGATAGATTCTGTACAAACGTAAGGAAGTTCTTCACCCAGAGAGTGGTAGAAATCTAGAAAGCTCTTCCAGAGGCTGTCATAGGGGAAAACACCCTCAAGGGATTCAAGACAAAGTTAGACAAGTTCCTGCTGAACAAGAATGTGCACAGGGAGGGCTAGTCTCAGTTAGGGCGCTGGTCTTTGACCAGAGGGCCGCCGTGTGAGTGGACTGCTGGGCATGAAGGACCACTGGTCTGATCCAGCAGCGGTAATTCTTATGTTCTTATGTTGTGCCCTAGCTCCGCCCTCAGCCCTGCCCCCTGCCCTACCCCTGCTGCTTGTTTGTTGGGCAGGAAAGCATCCGTGCAAGCACGCATGCACACGTGTGTAACGTCACCGTGTTGCATTTATGAAAGCGCAGATGCCCCCTTCCGATGCAATTTCTTTCCAAAACCCAAACAACATGCCGAGTTTCGAAAAGCCTTCCGGACCCTCGGACGTCTGGTAACCCTAGAAATGATCCAACTCCCATGATATGACTAAAATTGTGGTTAGATCAATAGACAACGTATTATGCTTCCATAAAGCAGTGAAAATGATCCTGTTTAGTCATCAGCTCACACTCCGAGAATAAGGATGGTGGATGCGTGGAACCATCTCCCGGAACAGGTGGTGGAGACGGAAACTGTGTCTGGGATAGGCACTTGGGATCTCTCAGAGAGAGGAAGAGATAATGGATATTGCGGATGGGCAGACCAGATAGGCCATTTGGCCTTTATCTGCAGTCATGTTACAATGTTTCTATAACCATAAAGTTCTATGACATCACAATGCAGGTGTAAAGAGCCTTAGCCAATAAGAAGAAGAGATGCAAATGTTAAGAGCCTTAGCCAATAGGAAGAGGAGGAGATAATGGATGCTGTGGATGGGCCATTTGTCCTTTATCTGCCATCAGATTTCTATGTTTCTATAATCATAATGCTCTATGACAGGGCTGCCCAAGTCCGGTTCTCGAGATCTACTGGCAGGCCAGGTTTTCAGGATATCCACAATGAACATGTATGAGAGAGATTTGCATACCAAGAAGGCAGTGCAGGCAAATGTCTCTCATGCAGATTCATTGTGGATATCCTGAAAACCTGGCCTGCCAGTAGATCTCGAGGACCGGACTTGGGCAGCCCTGCTCTATGACATCACAATGTAGGTGTAAAGAGCCTTAGCCTATGGGAAGAGGAGATGTAAATGTTAAGAGCCTTAGCCAATAGTGAGAGGAGGAGATAGTGGATGCTGCGGATGGGCCATTTGGCCTTTATCTGCCATCATGTTCCTATGCTTCTATCCTAGTTGACCTGCATGAGTGTCATATACTACTTACGTGTAACATTATGAAAATTACATATTGCTTTGCGTAGGGCTTAGTTAACATAGTTTATCTACATATAATGTCCCTAGGTATATACTGTTAATTTGTATGCTGCTCAATGTTCCTCTATATTGTCGAATGTCTTCTAGTCAACTCTGGATTACCTATTGTCATCTAACTAACTATGGATGTACTTATGTAACCTCTTCTGGACTCTTGTGGAGGATGGGCTAGAAAACCAATAAATAAAATTATTCCCCGGATCACATCCGGAACCCCTTTTTAAAAATCGGCATCACATTGGCCACCCTACAGTCTCCTGGTACCATGATGGATTTTAAAGATAAATTATAAATTACTACCAATAATTTTGCAAATTCATTTTCCAATTCTATCAGCATGCTGGGATGTATACCAGGGCTTCCTTGGCCTAAATACTGGTGCAGCCTGCACTTTGACTTTGAGATAGGGGGAGGCCTCCTCGAAGCTGATGCAACTTCTCGTGCATGTGGCCCACTGACCCGGAAGCCTTCCCTCTGATGCAGACGTCATAGGGAAGGCTTCCGGGTCAGTGGACCACGTGCAGTAGCCGCCAAACATGGCTTTGTGAATACCAATGGACCGTGTGCAGAAAGCCACTGCTCGCAGCTTTGCCAACAGATGTGCAGCTGGGAGGAGGAAGCCGGCCAGATGAGGCACACGCAGGAGGCATGAATTTGGGATGTGGAACAGAGGGGGATGATGAGTGGTGTGTTGGGACATAGAAGGGAGGAAGAGGGTCACATTGGGACAAGAAAGGAGAAAGAGGGACTGGGCTGGCATAGGAAGGGAGAAGCATGGTTGAATTGGGACACAAAAGGAAGGGAGGGGGCACAAACCAGAGAATGGATGGAAGAAAGGAGGGAGGGATCATGAACATGGGACACAGAATGGAGGGAGTGGAGCATGAACTTGGGACATAGGATGGAAGAATTGAGGGAGTGAGGGAAAGAGATGCTGAGATGGGGGAATAGAAAGGGAGAATTGTTAAGCATGGGTGTCTGAGTGAGAGGGAAAGAGAGATGGTGCACATGGGGAAAATGAAGAAAGGATTGTTGGGCATAGGGAGGGAGAGAGAAATATTGGACATGGTGGTGGGAGAGGCGTGAAGTACAGATGCATGGGGAAGAGATAGATGAAAGGGAGGTGGTGGAGAGGGAACAGTAGGACGGATGAAGAGTGAAAGTAAGTGTAAGTTAGAACTATGGACCTCACAATTCAAATTAAAACTGAACACCGAAAAAACCAAAATTTTCCTGGCAAGTCCTACCCATAAACTAACAAACACTTCCCTGAAATTGAACGGCCTAGACTATCCTATCAACCCCACCATAAAAATCCTTGGAGTCCTCTTAGACAGATGCTTGACCTTTGAAGATCATACCAGTGCCCAGGTCAAAAAATGTTTCTGCTCCCTCTGGAAACTTCGCACCATTAAATGCCACTTCGACCACCTCTCCTTCCGACTTCTGGTCCAGTCACTAATCTTAAGCATACTGGACTATTGTAACATCATATACCTGGGATCCTATAAAAACACCATCAAACGTTAAGAATAGTTCAAAATGATGCCGTCCGCCTCATCTTCGGCCTCAAAAAATATGACCACGTTAGCCCCTATTACACTAAACTCCACTGGCTGCCGGTGGAGGCAAGGATCATCTTTAAATTCGCCGCTTTCATGATTTTTGAGGGACATGAGTCCAGACTGCAGTATGCTTTAGAGTATTTGTTATATAGTTTGATATAATTGTTCCATTCTAAATCTTGAGAGGAACTCCAGATCATGTCTGCTGGTATTTCATTTCCTTGTATGTTAGCTATTTGATTACCGTTAGTGTCATTTGTTGAGCAGTTGTTTCTTAGGTTTTTAATTTTTGAATCGAAATGCTGTGCTAAATCATTTGCTGAAGGTAGTTTAATATTGTGCACGAGTTGAGTATGGCGTGTGGTGTCAAATAAATTCGTAACCAAGTTGAACAGCTCTTTTGTATTGATTCCTTTTGAACTGGTGCTAGATAAGTTGATTTTAGAAGAGTAGAATGCTTTACGTTTGTCTTTTTATCAGTTGTTTGTAGATTTTTATGTTAGATCTCCAGTTGTTAAGGTCTGACAATTCTCCTGTTTTTTTTCAAAATTCTTTCTAGTCATCTTACTAGTTGTTTCAATTTTAGAAGTTCGGAGTCAAACCATTTGTTATATTTATTTGCGCAGCTTTTGCTTTTTAGTTTAGGGGCTATATCATCTAAAATGGCTGTGCTAGTTTTCATCCAGTGATCCCAGAAATCGACTTCTTCTCCTATTTCCGCTTGTAGTTCATATAGCGACCAATATTCTTCTGGATTGATATGACCCCTTGTGTGATGTTCTCTTTTTTTTCTTTTTATCCTTGGGTGTGTTTTAGATTTTGAATGAGTCCAGATTAATTTGAAATAGTAAGTAAAGTGGTCAGTCCAGATATCGTGACACCAGGTGCCATTGAGTAGCGAGATGGCAGGGTCTAAAATATCCTTTGTGGACATGGTTACTATGTCTAGGTGGTGACCTTTTTCATGTGTTTGTGTGGGTAGAGGGAGTTTGTAATTGAGTAGGGATAGAAAGTTTTTAAAGTCTTTCATATCTGGATTGTCCTCTTCATCTAAGTGTATGTTTATGTCACCTGCGATGATGTTGTAAGAAGAACTAATTGAGTTATGTAGGACAAATTTGCAAAAGTCCTCTTTGGCTTTTGACCAGCTTTTCGGTGGGACATAGAATAATATGCAAGATAGGGATTCTTCCAGTTCCTTATTGCTAATTTTACAGGCTAGTATTTCTAACTGATTGGTCATTTTAGAATCTAATAGTTCAAACTCAAATCCTTCCTTAAGAATAATTGCTAATCCTCCCCCTTTTCTTCAGACGTCAGATATCGCTGTCTGGTAGACATGTTCCTGTATCAGTCCCCAGATCCAGTAGCCAACTGGGTTTAGGTCTGGTGATTTTGCAGGCCAGGCATCTGGACCAATGAAGTCTGTAGTCTCCCGATGTAGCAGTTCTACGGTGTCCTTTGCTCAATGTGCTGGGGCATTGTCCTGTTGGAAGATAAAGTAGTCTCCTGACATGCGATGGATTGCTGGCAACAGCTTCTGCGTCAAGAGGACATCCCGGTAGTATGCACTATTGCCCTGTATCGGTAGCATGGAATATTGCTACACCATGGGTTTTGGCCAGGTACTAGTGACCTGGTTTGGCCACTATTAGAAGGGGCTAATGGGCTTGATGGACCATTGGTCTGACCCAGTAAGGCTATTCTTATGTTCTTAACCCCAGGATCGATGAAGGTTAGATCTGTGAATCCGAGTTTTGAGATTGCGACCGAGACCATGACTGATTGGCTGAACATCGGGCAGGTCCATAGTAGGCCTTTGGCATTAACCTCATGCTTCAGGGTTGTTGAAGGCATGTACAGGCGATCATTCTGTGTGTTAATTGGTGGAGCTACTGTAAATATCTTTTCATCTGTAAACCAGATGAAGCTGGCACTGTGCTCCAGGTACTTGGTCGAAAACTGTTTGCACCGTTTCAGGCGTATGTCTTTGATGTGTAAAGTTAACTCTTGGATACAATACATTTTAAGACATTTTAAATTCAGATCATTATGAATTATCCTAACCACAGTTGTCTGGTTTATTTCTGCTTCTCTTGCTAGTTGACGAGTTGTTCAGTATGTTTGCAGCGTGTCTTCCTGGCTCAGTACAAGATCGCATACAATGTCAATGTGCTCTTATGTGCGAATCGAACATGGCCTTCTACTGCCTGGCTTACAATCCACAGGATCCATTTGCTCAGATCTTTCATAGCAGTACATCAAGGCCATTTTTGTTCCAACCCTTCTGTGGGAACTCTTTCAACAATCGTCAATTGCTGTAATCTTATAGCAATACCAAGTTCTTTATCAGAATTTGGTCTTCTGCAGTGAAAACCATTTTGATACAGAGACTGTTTACAAACTATCATCTGCTTCTGCGCGTATCCCGTAGCAACAATTCATTTTCACAAGGTAGTATTGTGGTGCGATGAGAAATATTTACAACATTTTACATCAACTACAAAACCTTCAAAAAAGAAACTAAAACTCTACTCTTCAAAAAACACATAAAACCTGTTTAACACGACCAGTTCCTTCCCTAACTCCACCTACCACACACTCCACCCATATCTAATCTAAAATGTTTCTAATTACCCAACATGTTGCTCCTTAAGTTCTCGACAATTCTTATGTAATTTTTAAGTTCTCGACAATTCTTATGTAATTCTTATGTAATGTTACAATTTTTGTAACGCTAAAAGTAAATTTGACCATGTCTCCCCGCTCCTGGCCAAGCTCCACTGGCTTCCGATAATCGCCAGAGTCCACTATAAATGCGCCTGTTTAACTTTCAAAATCCTATATGGTATCCTCCCTCCCTTTATCCCTCTTTCTTGGAATTCCTCAAACCCTAATACCACCAGATCCTCCCACAAATTAAAACTATCCTTCCCCTCGCTAAAAGGCATTTCCCACACAGGAAAGCTAGGGATCTCCCTCCACTTCAAAATCACTGAGCTCTGGAACAACCTTACCTCCCCTCTTCGGAACTTGAGCTCTCTCCAAGTTTTCTGCAAACATCTGAAAACCTGGCTTTTCTCAAAAAATGTAAGTCTCCCTCCAACTTAGGAATCAAGGAAACTCTTATATCTTGGCATCCCAAGTCCTTTAAATTTTCTTCACACTTCTACCTCTAACCCTCTGTTGTAGTTCCTTCCTATTTCTCCTACTGTAAACCGTGTCGAGCTCTACAAACGTGGAGATGATGTGGTATACAAACCTAAGGATTCGATTCGATTAGATTAGATTATGTAATCCACCTTGAACTGCAAGGTAATGGCGGAATAGAAATCACTAATGTAATGTAATATAATCAACTTCATTCAGGACACGACACGACACACTGAATTTCATAAGAATCGGTCGAGTTCTCTGGAAGATACGACAAAAAACCATTTTGGCGTGTTTTTTTTCAGTTCACAGTGTATGTATTAATGAATGGATTATGTAGTCAATCCTGGATATAACCAGCTCTTGATTTGTTATACCGCATGGAACTCCATTGAGGATATTAGCAGTATATAAGAACTGTAATGTTATATAATGTATGAAAGGTAGCTTCGGAATGAGAGGACATAGAATGAAGTTAAGCGGTTGCCAGAGTGGATAGTGTAGCTGATTTTAAAAAAAGGTTTGGACAAATTCCTGGAGGAAAAGTCCATAGTCTGTTATTGAGACAGACAGAAGGGAAGCCACTGCTTGCCCTGGATCGGTAGCATGGAATGTTGCTACTTGATGGGTTTTGGCCAGGTACTATGGACCTGTATTGGTCACTGTGAGGACGGACTACTGGGCTGAATGAACCATTGGTCTGACCCAATAAGGCTATTCTTATGTCTTATGTCCATAAACCATTAATAAAGTTTGGAAAAATAATATACAGTATACAGTAAAACCTTGGATTGCAAGTAACTTGGTATGCAAGTGTTAGCAAGACAAGCAAAACATTTTATTCCATTCCATTCCATTCCATTAGGGATTTCTATTCCGCCATTACCTTGCAGTTCAAGGCGGATTACAAAAGAATTATCCAAGATGTATTACAACAAGAACTTACAAAAAAAAAAAAAATTGGTCATTTTCAAAAGGAGTGAGAAATGGGTAAGGTTATTTGTTTGGGGTAGTTGGCTTTAGTGAGAGGTGGAGTTTGAGACTTGCGGTATTATTTCTTTTTTTTCAGAGTTTTCTTGAAGAGTATGGTCTTTATTTCTTTTCTAAAAGTCTTGTAGTCGAGGGATGCCGTCAGTAGATTGGCGATTTGGTTGTCTAGTTTGGCTGCTTGAGTGGCCAGGAGGCATAAAAAAATAATTTTTATTTTTGTATGCCGCCATACCGGGAGGGTTCTAGGTGGCTCACAACAAAGGCAATATATACAGTGCATAAAAATACATCAGATAAAATATTAAAACCAAGCAAATTAATACATCAGGTTAAAATAACAACAAAGCAAAAAGAGAAAACCCTCTTAAATTATATAGCCAAAATAACAACATACATTAAGATACTAGCCTATCGAATAATTGTCTTTATTAAATTTTAATTTGATATACAAGCAAGGTCTTGCAATACGAGTACATGCAGTATTTTGTATTAAAGTTTTTGGGCTGTGGAGTTTCCATTATTTCTTATGGGGAAATTCGCTTAGATTACAAGCGTGTTTTCGGAACGAATTATGATCGCAAACCAAGGTTTGACTGTACTTGCATTTTCACGGTGCCAAAGCACATATCCCCCCAGACTTTTGTGGCTGGCTCCAACCGCAGAAAGAAATGATCAAGCCTGGCAGAGAACTCCTAATAAAGTCAGGCATAAATGGCCATTTATAATCAATGGTCTTCTATTGCGTCAGTATTGAACATATTTCATCTGATGACTTCTTGGATTCAATGCACATTCCAGGCTAAGCTGTGGAGAGTTAAGTCAGAAGTTCTGCTGGGGATGATTTAGCATCGGGACAGTTCTCATTCCTATCTGAGGCTCCCTTATTGATACAAATCTGTTCTGATTTTTCTGTGTTTAGTTTACGCTTGTCCCAAAGGGGTGGGAGGAGAGGCATTTTACATCCTACTCAAGCAAGATGATTGGATTAATGGATTTCAGCTCCCAAGCCTATTAAATCATATGAGAAAAATTAGGCATGCGTTCTGAGGATCCATGTGCTAAGAAAGACTGTATTACCCTATTGCTCATCGTATTTGACTTCAGGAGCTCTGGATCCTTTCCAGCTTTGCACTGTGTTTCAAATTAGAAGCCATAAAATTGAAATAGGATGAACAATGGCGTGTCCCATCTTTAAACAACATTTACAGAACACACCCTTTTTACGTTACCATGGTGCAATTAGATTAAATATGTCTGAGTCATATCTACAGATGCAACACATACTCTCAAGCTATCTATGTTAATTGAAAGCTTCTGTACCGCTACTAATGACTGGGGAGTCAATTCAGAGCAGTTTAGATGAGCTTGTGTAATGGTGTTACAATACATGAGCTTCTGTAAAGGTGTTACAATAGGAGGAAATATTTTGTCACTCAGAGAATAGTTAAGCTCTGGAACACTTTGCCAGAGGTTGCGGTAAGACTGGATAGCGTAGCTGGTTTTAAGAAAGGTTTGGACAATTTCCTGGAGGATAAGTCCATAGTCTGTTATTGAGAAACGCATGGGGGAAGCCAATGCTTGCCCTGGATCGGTAGCATGGAATGTTGCTATTCTTTAGGGTTCCAGAATCTTTTGTTACTCTGGGATTCTGGAATCTTGCTATTCTTTAGGATTCTGAATGGAATGTTGTTACTCTTTGGGTTTCGGCCAGGACTAGTGACCTGGATTGGCCACCATGAGAACGGGCTACTGGGCTTGATGGACCATTGGTCTGACCCAATAAGGCTATTATGTTTTTAGAGTTAGCGTTTTCTGAGATAGTTTTCAATACAGACACGTTTATAGCAAAATCTAACCTTTTGGGGGTGGGTAACTCATTTATATATCTCTTTACCTTTAAAGCTACTTCTGATATAGGTACTTACTCTACACCAGGGGTCTCAAAGTCCCTCCTTGAGGGCCGCAATCCAGTCGGGTTTTCAGGATTTCCACAATGAATCTGCATGAGATCTATGTGCATGCACTGCTTTCAATGCATATTTATTGGGGAAATCCTGAAAACCCGACTGGATTGCGGCCCTCAAGGAGGGACTTTGAGATCCCTGCTCTACACTCACATGAATATCTGAACTGTAAGTCATGATTCAGATGTACATAATATTTTCAGCTTAAAATACGTACACACGTTGTAAGATCTCCGAGCCGTTGCTCTACCCCATTTATCGGATCATGAGGTTTGGATCCTTGATTATTTCCATTCATTTAATTACAAAGGAGCAAAATGTAGGTTCATTGTTGACTTTTTCCTTTTATTCTCTCATAGAAAGGAGACTGTGAATCATCATATCACATACACAAGATGCAAGGATAGAGGCAAAAAATATCACTATCACAAACCCTGATATGATTATTCACTTTTCCAAATTTAGATTCAAGGCATGTTTACAGTGTGTGCAATATATATTTCCTTCCCTCAAAAACTTACTATAGCATCCTTCTGTGACCATCTTTGGGTCCAAGGCCTATATGGGAGCAGTCCCCCTCGAGCAGGCTCCATCAGTCCCCGAATGCGTGGTGCCTGGGGCCTCTACCTGAAGAGGAAGGGTGTTAACTGATGGGATTTCCCTTCCTTTCCCTCAGGAAAAGAACCCCCAAACCCACTGTGACTATGAACAAGGTTGGCTGATTTTATTTACAAATGTTATTCAACTACATTTTTATAACCTTGTCCATACTTTTATAACCTCGTCTAGATTACTGCAACTTGTTTCTCACAGGTCTTCCACTAAACCATCTCTCTCCCCTTCAAACCATTCAAAAAAATCTTCCTTGGTGAAAACTGAAGGAAATAATTCATTTAATCTCTCTGCTATGGCCTTGGCTTCCTTGAGAGCCTCTTTTACCCCTCGGTCATCTAGTGGTACAACTGATTCATTTCCTGGCTTCTTGTTTTTAATGTATCCAAAAAAGATTTACTATGTGTTTTTGCTTCCAGCACAATCTTCTTTTCATAGTCTCTCTTTGTCTTGCATTTGATTTGCCATTCCTTGTGATGTTTACAATTATTTTCAGTTGGATCCTTCTACTTTCTGAAGGATTCTCTTTTAGCTCTAATAGCTTCCTTCACCTCACTCATTAACCATGGTGGCTGCTGTTTGATCTTTCTTTCTTCTTTTTTAATACATGGAATATATCTGCTCTGGGCTTCCAGGATGGAATTTGTGAAAAACATTCACATCTGATGTAAATTTTGATCTTTGCAGTTGCTCCTCTAACTTTGGGTTGTTGGTTTTTTTTTTTACCATTCTTCTCATGTTATCATAATCTTCTTTTTTAAAGTTATATGCTGTTGTATTGGATTTCCTGTGTGAATTTATTCCATGGATTATATAAAATCTGATTATGTTAAGATCACTGTTATCAAGTGGTCCCAGCACCATGACCTCGCGCTACAAAATCATGCGCTCCACTAAGAACTAGGTCTAGAGTTGCTCTTTGCCTCTTGTCGGTTCCTGAACCAGTTGCTCCATAATGTTTCTGGAGTCAAGTTAATCTGGATTAAATCAGAAGTATTGCCCTTGAACAATCAGTTTATTAAAGCAGAGCTTTATGCAGATGGAGTTCTGGAATTCTAAAATGACCAGGAGTATGATTTGGGAATTCACTGGACTCCACAGTGGATTATAACATGAATAATTTGATAATATTAACACAGAGAATAACAGCGAAATGGTCTTTTTTACATACATCATGGCGGGATTGACTAGAAACAATTAAAATGGTTGAAAGTCCTCAATTGAATACATCCTTAGAATGCTTCTTGCTCTTCCAAGAAAATAGTAATTTGGATCTATAAATATCGCCATGGAAATTAAAGTATCAAAGGAGCAGGGTGAGGTTAACTTCCTGGACTTCCAACTCTACTATAAATCATTTATCCTATGGCAAGGCTGCCTGTGATTTTGTGATAGGGGGAAAAGATCCCGTATGACATCTTGTTGAAAAAAATATGATGTCCGCTGCTGGTGACCCAAGGTCCGCTGCTCTCCAAGGTGACCCTGACAGCTGAGCTTAGCGAAATATAGGTCCTTTCCACTACAACTGGAGAGCTCAAATAGTTGGATGAGTATAATAATGAGAGATACTTGATTCATGGGAAAAATTCTCGGTGGAATTATAGTATGTTTTAAAGTATAGAAAATCTCCACTATAATTAAAAAAAATTTTAAAAAATGACAGTTTCATGGAGTCCATTCAGATAATGCAGGATTCCAAATTTAAGCTCTTTCCACAACAGCAAACAAAATTTAAACTCCCTAGTCAATAATTATTTGTATGGTTTCAATTATGACTGCCAATTTCTATCTCCCCCAACCCAAATATTCAGCCCTTGGTAGTCAGTCTTTGTTAAAGCACTGATCGTTGTGGACTGAAAGGATCCCTGATGTTCAGCACTATGCCTTACCCAAGTATCAACCTTGAATATCTGGGACTTTCAGGGCTGCCAAAATTATCTGAGTGTAACTGATATCAGTGCTATAACTCGCATAACTAACTGGCTCGGGTAGGACAGCTGCTTCTGCAATCCTATTTGACTATACAGTAAAACTTTGGTTTGTGAGCATAATTCGTTCTGAAAACATGCTTGTAATCTATAACACTTGTATATCAAAGCAAATTTCCCCATAAGAAATAATGGAAACTCAGACGATTCGTTCCACAGCCCCAAAACTTTAATACAAATTACTGCATATACATGCATTGCAAGACGTCACTTGTTTAGAACAGTCAGTGCACTCCTGTAGCATCAGAGAGAGAAGAACCATCGGCTCAGTTGTGATGATGTGACGTGTGTATACTGTATAACATAGTAACATAGTAGATGACGGCAGATAAAGACCCGAATGGTCCATCTAGTCTGCCCAATCTGATTTAATCTAAAAATTTGTTGGGGTAT
This sequence comes from Geotrypetes seraphini, assembly GCF_902459505.1. Taxonomy (NCBI): domain Eukaryota; kingdom Metazoa; phylum Chordata; class Amphibia; order Gymnophiona; family Dermophiidae; genus Geotrypetes; species Geotrypetes seraphini. The sequence continues at coordinate 133,911,148 of NC_047084.1, read as the reverse complement.
TTTTTTTCTTCTTCTCCTTAGCTATTTTTGGACAAGAATCTAAAGCTCTGCCCAGTACTGTACTTAGGTTCCAACTACTGAAGTCTCCGTCAAAGCTCATTCCAGCCCATCTACACCATCCCAGCCATTGAAGCCCTCTCCAGCCCATCCTCCACCAAATGGCCATATACAGACACAGACCATGCAAGTCTGCCCAGTACTGGCCTTAGTTCAATATTTAATATTATTTTCTGCCTGTGACAGCACTGTTTGTCTAGTTTAGGTCTACTGTTTAAGTAAGATCTTCTCTTTATATTGAAAAAAGTGTTCCAAAAATATATCTATCCATCTTCTACTCAAGGGAGACTAACAGGGTGGCAGGAACTCATTCTACATCCATGCATATTTATCATAACAGAGAAAATTTCAGTATTAATGTGCAGCTGTTGTGCCTCCTAAGTTTTTCTTAAATTTCCATTGTGATAAATACTAAATCTTAGTTATGGGAGGCAAATCTTCCGAAGACGATTCCAACTTTTCTACTGGAATATTTCCCGATCATTTCTCTTGCAGATATCACAGTGTTTTGAGGAAATTTATTACTCTCGAATCTTATCTCCTTTAAGCATCATCCAAAGTTTCAGCTTTAGTTCTCAAAATGAAATTTCCTTTAATGAAATCAGTGTCCTTTTAGAGACTTATGTAACCTGTTGTTCTAGAGTTCCCAGCTTTCAAGCATGTTCCAACAGCATCATATCAGTGTCACATTTAACTTGAGCTTCTCGGGAGACAGCAGTAATTACATTAAAAAATATTTAGACAAGGGAGAGTTGAGAAGCCTTTGGCTTCTTGATAGAGAACTTGCTATGAACGGCTCAGTGCAGGCAAAGACCCAGACTGTCATCATGTGGCCTACCACCATTTAAGTAGTGCCGAATGCAGTAATAGTTTTGCTGGTTAAGTAAGTTTGATTGACCTGATTGGAGGCCCTTGTTTGGAGGGTTAGTATTATATGAAGCAAGTATTATTCTTTTTCCTTTTTCTTTCTTTCTTTGTCTCTGCTCTCTATGGAGATGTGCTTGCCATTAAAGCACGGTGATTTATCTTATTCTTTGTATTGCCTTCTATATAATTTGACATAATTATTTACTTGCATGTTTCTCTTTGGAAACAATAACAAATTGGGACCCCCACTCCCTCCCCCCATTTAGACATATAAGTCTTCAGAGATTCTATTGTCATTTGAATTAAGTTAAGAGTTACCTCTTTGGATATCATCGGATCACCTCTTCTCCCTAGTTGCACCAGCTGAGCAGAAGATATCTCAGCAACCCGGTCTTGATCTTCCACATACTATGTATGGCCAAAAGGAGAGACCCAAATAGAAGCTGACCCAACTCTAGCCTCCTCCTTACAGAAAATCTTTGCCTAAGTTTGAGCCGATTGATTTGAAACCTCTTGCACTGGACGATGACCCCAGTTTCCCTCCTATATTTACTGTGGGCCATTATATCATAAAAACATAAGAAAAGCCTTACAGATCAGACCAATGGTCCATCTAGCCCACGGCGGCCAATCCAAGTCATAAGTCCCTGGCAAAAACCCAAATAGTAGCCATACCTGCAATGAAGGGAGGGACCAACTCCATGCCATGTTCTAGCAATGAATGCTGAACTTTGTAACTAACCTTCCTTTTACAAAGCTGCACTAGTGGCTGCCGCTGCGGGAATCGCTTCGACATCCATAGGGAACTCATGGATGTCGGAGCGATGGACGCATGGGAGCCGCTAGTGCAGCTTTGTAAAAGAAGCCCTAAGTGATTGCTCAAGCTCCAGTAGATGAACCTTGTTGATGCTAAGGAGATTGCACCAAAGTCCTCCCCCCCACCCAAGTGACAAATTTATATACCAGACCACCAGAAAGGATCTGTGTGTACATTGGAAGATACATCTGGACTTTCCTCTTCCTCTTGAATATGGCAATGGTAAACCGGCATGAAATATGAGAGAGGCATATTTTGAATTTGACGTATTTTGGTTAATTGTTCAAAGTATTGTTCTTGCTGACATTATTGTGGTATTGTGTAATGTAGGATGTAAACTAACAAATTGATTGTGGAAGCAATCGAACCGGCTATGTCACTTGAAGCCCAAATGATGAAATTGTGACTGTCTTAGTTTGGTCACACCCTCAGAAGAGAGAGATCACTAGAGAAGGACATCATGTTTGGGAAGATCGAAGGAACCATGCAAAAAGGGCAACCTGCAATCAGATGACTGAACATGTTGTAAACACCCATGGGGATGATGCTGGAGGACCTTTCCGGACAAGGCAAAACCAATTTCTTTTTAGATCCGCAATTCATCAAGTTGTTAGGACTCCAGCACGAATCGATGGCACCTAACACTGGGATGTAAAGAATTGGAATATAAGAAGCTTCAGATGCTGTAGAACATGGCAGCTCAAATGATTTACAGGGTGCCCAAATTTGAGAGTGTCACCCCACTGTTGGTGGTGCAGCATCAGCTCCCAGTTGAGGTATGTTCTACATTTGGACTCTGTTCCCTGATTTATTATATATTATTTCTAGGAGATAGGGACTTGTATACCATCCTTTTTGCAGTTTTTCAACCACACTCAAAGTGATTTACATACAGGAACTTCAAGTATTTTCCCTATCTGTACTGGTGGGCTCACAATCTATCTAATGTACCTGGGGCAATGGGAGGATTAAATGACTTGCTCAGGATCACAAGGAGCAGCGTGGGTTTGAACCCACAACCTCAGGGTGCTGGGGCTGTAGCTGTAACCACTGCATCACACTCTCCTCCAATACAATAGCAGAAGTGAGCCAAGTATAGAACAATGAAGCCATTGTGATATCACTGATGAGGTTGACTCTTATTGGTGGAATGAGCCATTATGACATCAGGGAAAGGGACTGGTATACAGCCTTTTTGTAGTTTCACAACCACACTCAAATCCATTTATATACAGGTACTTCAAGCATTTTCCCAATCTTTCCTGGTGGGCCCATAATCTATCTAATATACCTGGGCCAGTGGAGGATTAAGTGACTTGCCCCGAGTCACAGGGAGCAGTATGGGGTTTGAACTCATAACCTCAGGGTGCTGAGGCTATAGCTCTAACCCCTCTGCCACACTGTCTTCAATCGTTAATAAATCAAGAGCATTATTCATAATTCAGATTCCTCTTTAAACATCTCCCTTCCACATGGCTTCAGAGGAAGGCATTTACATACAATTGAGATTTTAACATTTGGACATCCCAATTAAAAAATGGACTCCATTTTCTCTAACTTTGGATCTTGTGGGAAATGTCCAAAGTCAGACTTAGATGTCCTATTGAAAATGGCCCTCCACGTCAGAATCCTGAGTGGAGTAGAATGGATCCAAGTGGATCGATTTTTCGCTCTGTCCTAGGGGACACTCAATGAAGTTACCTGGAAATACTTTTAAAATCAATCGGAGGAAATTTTTTTTCACTCAGAGAATAGTTAAGCTCTAGAACGCGTTGCCAAAAGATGTGGTAAGAGCGGATAGCGTAGCTGGTTTTAAGAAAGGTTTGGAGTGCTAACCTAGATGTGGTGGCAATATCTGAAACTTGGTTCACAGATTCCCATGGATGGGATATGGCTATACCAGGTTATAGCTTATTCCGCAGAGACAGAGAAGGTAAGAACGGAGGAGGAGTGGCACTGTATATCAAGGAAGAAATCAAAGTTACCAGAATCACAGGTGTCAGGTATACAGGGGAGTCCCTCTGGATGAACCTTGCCAGGGGAAGTGGCAAATGCCTATATCTGGGCATTGTATATAGGCCTCCTAGACAACAGGACGACATAGACAAAGAATTAATTGAAGACACTGAAACCTTCATTCTGCGAGGAGACACTGTACTGTTAGGAGATTTCAACATGCCAGATGTAAACTGGAACAAGGTTTCAGCCACAACCAGCAGCAGCAGAAAGCTGCTGACATCTATACGGGGGGCAAGACTCAAACAGATGGTTCTGGAGCCCACCAGGGATCAGGCGATTCTCGACCTGATACTCACCAATGGAGATAGCGTCACAGAGGTTTCGGTAGGCGAGGCGTTGGCCTCCAGCGACCACAAAATGGTGTGGTTTCACCTCAGGAAGGGATCCACGAGGTCGAACATGTCAACGAAGGTCCTTAACTTTAAGGGCACTGACTTCGAGAGCATGGGAAATTTTGTTTATGAGGCGCTGCAAACCCAAGACACAACAGATGATGTGGAGGTCATGTGGTCAGCTTTGAAATCTACCCTACAGGAAGCAACCAACCTTTTTATAAGGTCTGTGAGTAAACGGCGGAGAAATAACAAACCCCAATGGTTCTCTGCAGAGATCTCAGAACTCATAAAACAGAAGAAAAGAGCATTTGTATCCCACAAACTATCACATCGACCAGAAGATAAAGAAGCTTATCTAGAAAAATCTAGAACTGTCAAAACGGCGGTCAGATACGCCAAACTCAGGATGGAAGAAGATTTAGCTAGGAATATTTAAAAAAGGGATAAATCCTTCTTCAGGTATGTTAGTGATAGAAAGAGGAATACAGACGGGATAGTGAGCCTAAGGAAACCTGACGGCAACTTTGCAGAATCGGACCCCGATAAAGCCGACCTACTGAACAAATACTTCTGCTCAGTATTTACCTGTGAGGCACCAGGATCCGGCCCACAGCTGCAAACAAGAGAGAGCTCAGAAGACCCGTTCAGGAATTTTGAATTTTCTACCAGCAGCATCTACCAAGAATTGTCAAGGCTCAAAGTGTATAAAGCCATGGGACCAGATAATTTGCACCCCAGAGTGCTTAGGGAATTGAGAGATGTCCTGGCAGAACCATTAGCCGTGCTCTTCAATCTTTCCCTGGGCACGGGAAAAGTTCCACTAGACTGGAAAACAGCTAACGTCATTCCGCTCCACAAAAAGGGATGCAGGTTAGACACTGCAAATTACAGACCGGTAAGTCTCACGTCAATAGTGTGCAAGCTTATGGAAACATTGATTAAACACAAATTAGACACGGTTATGGATGACGAAAGACTGAGGAATCCACACCAGCATGGATTTACTAAGGGGAGATCTTGCCAATCCAACTTGATCAGCTTCTTCGACGGGGTAACAAAAGAACTGGATAAAGGAGAGTCCCTGGATGTGTTGTATCTGGACTTCAGCAAGGCTTTTGACAGCGTCCCACACCGTAGACTTTTGAACAAGATGAGTTCATTGGGGCTAGGAGGAATATTAACTGCATGGGTTAAAGACTGGCTCAGTGGTAGACATCAGAGGGTGGTGGTAAATGGTACCCCCTCTGAAAAGTCGGAAGTGCACAATGGAGTACCGCAGGGCTCGGTCCTGGGCCCAATCCTATTTAATATCTTCATTCAAGATCTGCCTCAGGGACTTTGGGGAAAAATTGCATTATTTGCCGATGATGCTAAATTGAGCAACATAGTGAGCGGAGATACCATGCCTGACGCTATGACACAGGACATACTTGTTCTGGAACACTAGTCTACTCTTTGGCAGCTGAATTTCAATGCCAAAAAGTGTAAGATAATGCACCTTGGTGGCAGAAACCCATGCAGAACCTATACTCTGAATGGTGAGACCTTGACCAGAACTGTGGCAGAACGAGACCTGGGAGTAATCATTAGTGATGATATGAAGGCAGCCAATCAGGTGGAGAAAGCCTCATCCAAAGCTAGACAAATGCTAGGTTGCATCCGGAGAAGCTTTGTCAGCCGAAGGCCCGAGGTGGTGATGCTGCTGTACAGGTCCATGGTGAGACCACATCTGGAGTACTGTGTACAGTTTTGGAGGCCACACTATCGGAAGGATGTGCTAAGAATGGAATCGGTTCAACGATTGGCCACCAAGATGGTCTCAGGGCTCAAGGATGTCCCTTATGAAGAACGACTAGGTAAGTTGCACCTTTACTCTCTCGAGGAACGCAGAGAGAGGGGTGACATGATAGAGACGTTCAAATACGTTACTGGCCGCATTGAGGTGGAAGAAAATATCTTCTTCTTTACAGGCCCTACGGCGACAAGGGGGCATCCGCTGAAAATCAGAGGCGGGAGATTCCATGGTGACACTAGGAAGTACTTCTTCACCGAAAGAGTGGTCGACCGTTGGAATAATCTTCCACTTCAGGTAGTTGAGGCCAGTAACGTGACTGATTTTAAGATCAAATGGGATCAACACATGGGCTCACTTCAAAGAGGAACTTAGAGGGGAGGGTTATTTGAGTGGGCAGACTTGTTGGGACGTGGGCCCTTTTCTGCCGTCATATTCTATGTTTCTATGTTATTGAGAAAGACATGGGGGAAGCCACTGCTTGCCCTGGATCAGTAGCATGGACTGTTGCTACACCTTGGGTTTTGGCCAGGTACTAGAGACCTGGATTGGCTACCGTGAGAACGGGCTACTGGGCTTGATGGACCATTGGTCTGACCCAGTAAGGCTATTCTTATGTTCTTATGATTGTGGAATCTTGACTTTCTTTGCAATAAATAAGTGTTTCTGCTCTCATAACCTGAGGCATTGGAAAATTTCCTTAAAAATAAAGAGCCTCTTTTATGAAGCTGTTTAGCGTGGGCCTCTGCGGTAATGGCCCCAAATCTCTTAGAGATTTAAAGGGATTCAGGGTCATTGCTATACGGCAGCTGCTAGTGCGTTTTTGTAAAAGGGAAGGAGGAGGAGGTTCCTTAATTTTCCCTTTTCTCATCCGCAGGCAGCAGAAAACGTTTTGAGAAAGTATGCTAAGGAGGTTCTAAATATCCCTAAACGTGAGGATATTTTATTTGCAAACTGTTATGTTCTTGTTAAAAAGTGTTTGGAGAAAGAGACAGAAGGGAAGCCAGAAGTATAAGTTCCTGTTGTTAGTATGGACCTGACAGGCTTTTTAGAAAGCTGTTTTGATAATATTTCAACAAAGGCAATTCTTCTGGAAACCTTCAAAACAGAGATACAATAACGGTTTGAAGGCTTGCTTTAAGGAAAAAAAAGATATTTTATGCTGTGGCCAGAAGCTATAGATCTTTCCAAATGTGGTGCAATGCTCAAATGCATAGAAAAGCTTTTTTGGCTCCAAAGTCTTTGGTACATGCCATGGGGCTCACCACACAATTGTTTCCCATGTACTCACCTTTATAGGACCCCCAGGGACCCCTGAAGAAGACTTTTTGTCGAAACGCGGACCGTGTTGGGTCCTGTATCCCTAGCGGACTAGGTCCTTTAAGGCTCTTATGTGGATGATTTATTTTTATGTGGATGATTTGAGTGTACCTTTGGAACTTTGACACTTTCAAATAAAGTCCATTTAGGAACATCGTCACTCCAAAGAGTTTTTTTTGGTTTTCTCTGGATTTTCTTCTTTGTGGCTATTTTGGGGTCAATTCCTTTTGTTTTTTTCTGAGAGTCCTGTTCAAGTGCCTTTTGACATTTCAGGCCAATAATTATATGTTATGTATATAGGTCCTTTTACTAAGGTACGGCGGGTGATTTAGCGCGCGCCAAACACTAACGCATCCATAGATAATAATGGGCGTGTTAGCATTTAGCGCAGGGGTACGGAACTCCGGTCCTCGAGAGCCGTATTCCAGTCGGGTTTTCAGGATTTCCCCAATGAATATGCATTGAAAGCAGTGCATGCAAATAGATCTCATGCGTATTCACTGGTGAAATCCTGAAAACCCGACTGGAATACGGCTCTCGAGGACCGGAGTTCCCTACCCCTGATTTAGCGCATGCTACATCAATTAGCATGCACTAAATCAGTTAACACGAGCTAAATCGGCTACAGCACCTTGGTAAAAGAGGGGGATAATCTTACTGGATATCCTGCCGAATCCTCATTAATTGGAGTTCTAGGTGGGTTACAAGCAGGGACTTCTCTAAACATAGAGAAAACCTCCAAGGTCCTCAGAGTTATACTTGACTCAACCCTATCCTATGAACCCCAAATCTCCAACATATGGAAAAAAAACCTTTTCTAGTATGAGACAAATAAGGCTAATCAGATTCTTCAATTTGCTATACTGACACAGAAGCTCATCCTATCCCAACTAGACTAATGCAACTCTCTCTCTACGCTGGCATTAACTCCTCCGTACTGCATTAAGCTTCTGCTAAGTCAAAACACAGCAGTATGACTAATATTTAGGCTGAAAAAATATGACACCATCTCTCATTGCTTCAACAGTCTATACTGGCTACCTATTAACACCAGAATAACCTTCTCGTATCATGCGAATTCAGCAGAACTACTGATAAATTTGTTTGCCAACTCCTGGTCTTCATCCTCCAGAATACTTAAAACGCTTCAACTGAACCTCCCCTTGCCCACGGGTGTGAAATACAAGCTTACTTCTCACCTACATGGACACCAAGATCTGGAACAACCTCACAACAATCATCAAAACTGAACCTAGCAATCCCAGATTTTAGAAAACAAAACAAAACTGAAGACCCTCCTTTTGACAACATATACTCCATAGATATTTAATCCTCCCCCCTCCCCAATACACAGCAAACCACATTGTACTTGTTTCAGTTGGAATTTTTTTATTAGTTTCACGGAGACACTTGAGAATACAGCATTGCAGTAGTCTAATAGTGACAATATTGTTGAATGTACTAGTATCCTGTAGTGATGTTGGAAGAAGTATGGTCTTACCTTTCTTAGTTTTGTAGTGTGAGACAGGATTTTCAGACTAAATTGTTAACATGATCTTCAAAATTTAATGAGCAATCTAAAGTGACTCCCAGTACTTTGAAGGTTTTCTCAGTATTGAAGCTGGTTCCAGTCGTCAGAGTAATGGTAGATGGGATTAGGAGTATGGGTTAACCAAACCATAATAGTTTGTTTTTTTCAGGGTTTAATTTGAGATGATATCTCCCGGTCCATTCTTGCACTTTAGTTATCATTCTGGACAATAGGTAGTCATGCTTGCTTGGTTCAAACTTGCAGAGATTAGTAGAAAAACATTCCCCTGGTCTGAGGCTTATCAAATTCAGTGTGGTCATGAAGATGTTTTATAATAGTTGTGAGATGGTAGATCCTTGTGGAGACCAGTGGTGGAGACCAGTAGTCAGAGAAGACTCCATCTTTTACACTCTCTAGTCGGGTTTTGAAAAGCCGTCCAGACCCCCGGACATGTCCATTGAGACTTTGCTATTCTGCAGGAAAACGTTAAAAGAAGTTCCTCAGTTCTGGCAGCATAGGATAACCAATCTCCTGAAGAAGCTCTTTGGAACATAAGAACATAAGATTTGCCACTGCTGGGTCAGACCAGTGGTCCATCGTGTCCTGCAGTCCGCTCTCACAGCGGCACTTAGGTCAAAGACCAGTGCCCTAACTGAGTCTATCCTTACCTGCATATGTTCTGGTTCAGCAGGAACTTGTCTAACTTTGTCTTGAATCCCTGGAGGGTGCTTTCCCCTATAACAGCCTCCGGAAGAGCGTTCCAGTTTTCTACCACTCTCTGGGTGAAGAAGAACTTCCTTACGTTCATACGGAATCTGTCCCCTTTTAACTTTAGAGTGCCCTCTCATTCTTTTCACCTTGGAGAGGGTGAACAATCTCTCTTTCTCTACTAAGTCAATTCCCTTCAATATCTTGAAGCTTAATGAGTGAAACAGGGATGCTCCGTTGAGCACTGATCAAGCTGGGCATTCAACAACCCCAAGCTAAGTATAATGAATATTGGGTTAACGTATCTTCTATTAAATAAAGAATAAAGACAGAAAGCACATAGATGAATAAATTAAAAAAAGAATAAAAATTCAAACAAATATATAAATAAATAATTTAAAATTTATTAAAAAGGGCTTTGACCAATGATAGCTTGCTTATAGCTAACCTGACAAGACAAGTTGTATCATCAGGTAGCTGCGGGCACTTGAGCTCTTTTTTCCCTTTTAAATATAAAATATGCAATAGTGCATTTTAGAGCTGAAAACTGAACAGTATCTATTAACACGATCTCATACCAGTTCGTTTTTTGATAAGGGAATATTAGTCTATGACATCTTACAGAATTACAACCTAAATAGACAAACCCGAGTGGTATAAAAAACCAGAATTATAAAACATATAACACACCAATCATTCAGAAAAGTACATCTAGCAACTTTCAGCCAGTTTTACAGGTGTTCTTCTAAAGGCCTCAGAGTTGGAGCCTACGCACAGTTGTACATATAAAAAATCTTTTCAATTGGGAATTCAAAACCCCCCGAATAATTCATATATAGAAAAAAGAAAAAAATGAGTAATAACATCAGGTCCTTTGGCCAATGATGGGAGCAGGAGAAACAACACTACGCTGAGCACTTCAGTTTGTGATAGTACAACTGTGCCTAGGCTCCAACTCAGGCCTTTAGAAGAACGCCTTTAAAACTGGCTGAAAGTTGCTAGATGTACTTTTCTGAATGAGTGATGTGTTATATGTTTTGTAATCTTACAGAATTACATCATGTTACATTCTTACATGGCATAAATATTTATGAATTGCTAATATACCCCAAAAGGAGTTCTATGTGATTTTCAAATTAATAAGAGGCTTGCTATCTCCAGGAATTACAATCTTACATTAAAATTAAAAACATTAAAATCAAAACATAGAAAAATCTGCTCATCTGTTAGAGCAGGGGTAGGGAACTCCGGTCCTTGAGAGCCGTATTCCAGTCGGGTTTTCAGCATTTCCCCAATGAATGTGCATGCAAATAGATCTCATGCATATTCATTGGGGATATCCTGAAAACCCGACTGGAATACAGCTCTCAACGACCGGAGTTCCCTACCCCTGCTCTAACAGATGAGCAGATTTTTCTATGTTTTGATTTTAATGTTTTTAATTTTAATGTAAGATTGTAATTCCTGGAGATAGCAAGCCTCTTATTAATTTGAAAATCACATAGAACTCCTTTTGGGGTACGTTTACAACTCATACAAAATACAGCAATTAAACTCATCTACAAATTAGGTAAATTCGAACAAGTCACCCCACTTCTTAAAGAGGCTCATTGGCTCCCTGTCACCCACCGTATAATCTATAAAATTATACTGCTCTCTTTTAAAATCAAACTCTCCCACTTGCCCTTATTTCTTGATAAATTATTAATACCCCAAAGTTCTCCCCGTTCCTTAAGATCTACTGACCAAAAACTCCTTTTCATTCCATCCTTAAAAGAATCCTACTATACTAGGAAAACTAATTTTGCCATAACTGCTCCCACATTATGGAATTCTCTCCCTCAATTTCTCCGCGATGAACTTCATTTACCAAAATTCAAGACTAATCTTAAAACCTTCCTATTTCAAGATGCCTTTGACAAATCTTAATCTCTAATTATATTTGTTTTTTTTGGTTTTTTTTTTATAAATTTCTTTTTAAGTGCAGTTTACCTGTAACTCTCAAAATTAACTTTTCTTCAGCGCGTATCACTTTTACCATGTATCCCCATTCCTCATGTTCTATCCCTTCCCTCTATCTCATTTCCTCCAATAATATGTAACTTCTCCCTTCCTCCCCACTTATCCTCACTTTCAGGTCTGTCAGTATATGTTATATATGTTTACTCTAATTATTCAAGACACCAAACTACTATTTCTTTCTAACCTATTTTAAATTTTATTGTTAACCGGTCAGATATTTGTTTTATGATCGGGATATTAAAAACTAATAAACTTGGAAACTATAGCCCTTTTCTGCCGCTTTTTTCTATGTTTCTATGTTTACTACCCCTCTGCGGAACTGGGCTCCCTCCAATTATTCCGCAAACAACTGAAAACCTGGCTTTTCACTAAAATGTAATTCTATCCCCCCTTACTCTTCTCTTCTATATATAAGTTCATGTAAACCTTTTTTTTCCTTCTCTTCCTATATTTTAAGTTCTTGTAAACTGTGCCGAGCTCCACAACATCCGTGGAGATGATGCGGTATATAAACTTAAGGTTTAGTTTAGTTTAGTTTAAAGAATCCTGAGGAATGATTTTGGAATGTTATGAACACTTGAGTGTTTGGTAGGGTTACCAGGTTTTTGTCAATGAAAATCTGGACCCATGGCCCCGCCCCCCAGGCCCGCCACGCCCCCTCAACCTGTTTGCTCGTCGGGACGGCATCTGCGCATGTGCTGGTGTGACACGATGGCATCACGTTCCTGTGTGTGACACCACCGCATTGCACCCGCGCTTGCCATCTTGACGTCGCTCGTCGCTAGAAACTTTTCAAAACCCGGACAAAGTACCAGGTTTTTGAAAAGCCGTCCGGAGCCCCGGACGTGTCCTCAGAAAGGAGGTCTGGTAACCCTAGCGTTTGGAACCCTTTTGGTTAATAAGAAGGGCATATTTGAGAACATAAACTGTTTTTTTTTTTCCTGAATGGCAAGAACTCAGAGCATTGTGTACTAGAAATGGAGGAAGGTGTTTAAGGCATCGGGGAAAGTAAAAGTACTTTCAGTGAAGCCCTGTTGAATGCGCTATTTAAACTAAAATCTGGTTTTTGTTCCATTGCAAAGAAGCAGAAAGTTGGACTTTTATTTCTTGCCTTTTTCTGGTCATGGTAAAGTCTCCATCAACCTCCAGACTAACGCTCGGTCAGTTTACCTGTGCCGGGACCCTAGACATGAGCGCCTGGTCACAATATATATACTGTATAGGCAGGTGTATTGCCTAGCTATATATGTGGCAACAAGCTAAGTATTCCACCTGGCCATATAGGGGGCAACAGGTCAGGGGCAACACAGTTTTATAGCCCACTGACATTTTAGGGCAGGGGTGTCAAAGTCCCTCCTCGAGGGCCGCAATCCAGTCGGGTTTTCAGGATTTCCCCAATGACTATGCATGAGATCTATTTGCATGCACTGCTTTCATTGTATGCAAATAGATCTCATGCATATTCATTGGGGAAATCCTGAAAACCTGACTGGATGGCGGCCCTCGAGGAGGGACTTTGACACCCCTGTTTTAGGGTAAAATGGAATAATCCACCCTAGCTATTTCATACAACTAAATATAACATTTATTAGTAAAAGATTGGTAAAAAAATTATTCCGAAAGCATCTGAAAACTTGGCTTTTCTCCAAAACCCAAAGCTATCTATTGAAAATGTAAAGCTAACTATCCTCTTCATAACCTCTAATTTCTTATTAGAAACATAGAAACATAGAAAGATGACGGCAGAAAAGGGCCATAGCCCATCAAGTCTGCCCACTCTACTGACCCACCCCATTAAGTCTGAGTACTAATGACCTAGTTCCTTAACTCGACCCTCGTAAGGATCCTACTAGGGCATCCCATTTATTCTTAAAGTCAATAACGCTGGTGGCCTTGATCACCTGCTCTGGAAGCTTGTTCCAGTGATCTACAACCCTTTCTGTGAAGAAATACTTCCTTATGTCACTATCGAATTTCCCTCCTCTGAGTTTGAATGGATGTCCCCTTGTGACCGAGGGTCCCCTGAGAAAGAAGATGTCTTCTTCCACCTCGACACGTCCCGTGATGTATTTAAATGTCTCAATCATGTCCCCCCTCTCCCTGCGCTCCTCTAGAGTGTAGAGTTGCAATTTGTTTAGTCTTTCTTCGTATGAGAGACCCTTGAGCCCCGAGATCATCCTAGTGGCCATCCGCTGAACCGACTCAACTCTAAGCACGTCTTTACGGTAATGTGGCCTCCAGAATTGCACACAGTATTCCAGATGAGGTCTCACCATGGTTCTGTACAGTGGCATTATGACTTCAGGTTTGCGGCTAACGAAGCTTCTATTGATACATCCCATAAGTTGCCTTGCTTTGGATGAGGCCTTCTCTACTTGTTTGGCGGCCTTCATGTCTGCACTGATGATTATTCCCAAGTCTCTTTCTTCTGAAGTCCTAGCTAGTGTTTCTCCATTTAAGGTGTAAGGTTTGCATGGATTTCTGCTACCGAGATGCATAACCTTACATTTCTTAGCGTTGAAGCCCAGCTGCCATGTCGAGGACCAGTTTTCCAACGTAAGCAGATCCTGCGTCATACTATCCTGCAGATTGCTTTCACTTACTATATTACACAGTTTGGCGTCATCAGCGAATAGAGTTACTTTACCCTGAAGCCCTTGGGTCAAGTCTCTTATGAATATGTTAAAAAGGAGTGGACCCAGGACCGAGCCCTGTGGCACTCCGCTGGTCACCTCCGATGTCTCAGAGAGGGTGCCGTTGACCATCACCCTCTGACATCTTCCACTCAGCCAATCTTTGACCCATGCAATTAGTGTCTCGCCTAACCCCATCGATTTCATCTTGTTTAATAGTCTACGGTGTGGGACGCTGTCGAAAGCTTTACTGAAGTCTAAGTACACTATGTCCAGAGACTCTCCCGAGTCCAGCTTTCCTGTTACCCAATCAAAGAAGCTGATAAGATTGGATTGGCATGATCTACCCTTAGTGAATCCATGTTGACTAGGATCCCTTAGATTCCCCTCATCCAAAATCGTGTCTAATTTACATTTAAGTAGTGTTTCCATGAGTTTACACACTATTGATGTGAGACTCACTGGTCTGTAATTTGCAGCCTCCGCTCTGCAACCCTCATTTATTGAATTACCTGTAAACCGTGCCAAGCTCTATCTTTATGGAGATGATGCTGTATACAAACTTAATGTTTTGTTTAGTTTAGTTTCTCTTCCTCTCTTTCTTTTTCTCTCTCTCTTTTCTCCCTCTCCCTCTTTTTTCTCCCTCTCTCTCTCTTTTTTCTCTCTCTTCCTCTTTTTTTTCTCTCTCTCTTCCTCTCTCTTTTCCTCTCTTTTTCTCTCTCTCTCTTTTTTTTTTTTCTCTCTCTCTCCTTTTTTTCTCTCTTTCTCTTTCTCATTAAAAGGCGTTATGTATGCAGGTAAATTAGGGAAATCCCTTTTCTTCAAATTCACTGAGCTTTGGAACAACCTCTCTGCCCCGCTGCGGAACCTAGGCTCATTCCAATTATTCCGAAAGCATCTGAAAACCTGGCTTTTCTCCAAAACTTAAAGCTAACTATTGAAAATGTAAAGCTAGCTCTCCCCTTCATAACCTCTAATTTCTTATTATGTCCTTCCCTCTTTTATTGAATTTACCTGTAAACCGTGCTGAGCTCTATCTTTATGGAGATGATGCGGTAGACAAACTTAAGGTTTAGTTTAGTTTAAAAGAAAGAAATGGCAGAGTATTTACAAAGGAAAGAAACAATACATCACCTTGGAAAAAATTGGCTGCATCTTCTAGCCTCCAAAAGCAAAGCCCGGGAAGCCCTCTAACAACGGTCTGGCTGGAATAGCTCACGGGAGGCTTCCTGGGCAGCAGTGCACGTACCCCACAGGTGAACTTCAAGCCATCCCCGTTGAGAGGATTGCTTTATACCCACACAAAGCACAAGATGGTACATGTTCCCAAAGTATGAAACCGATACATGTTTTTTTTTTACAAATGTAAGGTAAAAACAAGACATCTACTCATAGAGAGGAAAAAACAAGTCATATCAGTATGTGAACATTGTAGCCAATATGTTCTGTCTAAAACAGATGTTTTAGTCTCACCGTTAAGAGTTCAGTTCTCAGCAAACCCTAACAAGCACTGAAAAAGCTTCAGCTGCTGTACCGATAGTCGAGTCAGCATAAACCAGGGCTGCCCAATTGCGGTCCTCGAGATCTACTGGCAGGCCAGGTTTTCAGGATATCCACAATGAATATGCATATGAGAGATTTGCCTGCACTGCCTTCTTGATATGCAAATCTCTCTCATTCAAGTTCATTGTGGATATCCTGAAATCCTGGCCTGCCAGTAGATCTCGAGGACCGGACTTGGGCAGCCCTGGCATAAACAATGGCCATCTCACCATGTCTACCTGTGAAACGATGCAGCTTATTACCTTATGCAATGCTATGCTACATATATAGGCCTTGGGATAGGGTCCTAAGCTAAATACTGTACAACAGCAGGGTTGATTGAAAAGTAATGAGTCTTTAAAATTCAGAATCAAACATTTTTCTTTTTCAAAGTAGCGTCTTCTACATTCAATACTTTTTTTTTTTTTGGCAGCATTTCAAAAATGATTCAAAGACATGCAGTAGACTGTTTAGCACTGCGGCTATGGTGTTTTTTCCACTTCATCGTCTGAAGTGAATGGCTGATTGTTCCATCACCGTACGCTTGCCATAACATTTCAAGAGTTTCACTGCCGCTCTTTCCAAGTTTAACACAAAATTCAATCGCATACCTCTGACGTACTCTCGCAGACCCGTCTTCCCTCATCTACCATGACGAAATGTGTGAAGTTCTTCTTCTCGCTGTGACCCAACAATGAAGACTACGGCAGTCCAACTGCAGGTTCAGAAACATCGATATATGAGCTTCACAAGAACGAGCCACTTCTTGAGAAAACAAACAAACAGAGGCAGTCTCATTAGTTTTCAATCTAGCCTGGCCAGAGTTATAAAAAAAAGGTAGGTTGAATGCCATTGCTCAATAATGATCTGCTTTCTCCCCCCTCCCCTTTCCAAAGTGGAATAAAATTTCAGGGTGATCTGACCAGCCAGACAAAACGGCATTTGAAAAACTTCAGAAACCATCATTCATTGGAACCTTCTTTTACAAACAATCTTCCAAAATACTCAAAGCTCTCCCTTCATTAATCCCAAATTTTACAAAACGCGCAAGAGGTTTTTAGCACTGGCTGGCACGCTGAATGTTCTATGCTGCTCCGACAGTCATGGAGTTCCTACGAGCGTCTGAGCAACACAGAGCAATGGGCGCATTGGCGGACACTAAAAACCTCTTGCACGGTTTGGTAAAAAGGGGGGGGGGGGGAAGAATTAAAAGTGAAAATGTAGACAGACTTTTTAAAATTTTATTTTTAATTGGGGAACATTCTTCTCTGGAGAATCGAGCATGCCTCAAAGTTATTTTTCTTGAGTTCTGAGTTGCTGGCTAAGGACTTGAGACCTTGATAATGCTGGACTGCCTCTGTAACACTCAGCGTGGTTATCAAGAAAGATAAATATGAGAAAGTAATTTCCATATTCTTTGCCAATCAGTGAAAGCATGAAGAAAAATTATACCCTAAGAATCTTGGACAAGTAGACATCTGCCTGGTCTGTAGTTAATTTTCAATAATAAAGTTAATATGTTCTAACTTTTTGGAGGTAATGCTGGGATTAATTACTACTCTGTATTCGTGAGTCAGTGTCAGGAAAGTTTGCGATGGAAACAATTATGATATTCATATTTTTAACAGCTAATCCTTTTGTTTGGATTTGCAAGAACACCTTTTATATCAAACAGAGAAATGGTGATGGATAAGGACCAGAAGGTATTTCCTTTTGCTTTGGTGACTGTAGGGGTCTCACGTGCCCAGTGTAATGCACATCTCAGCCATTGTATGATGAGCTTGTGATATAATGTCTCACAGAGAACTCATATGTTGTATTAGTATAATGTAAGAAGAGGTTTTATACTGCTAAACATGCCATGAATCCTGCGGCTACAGACTGATAAACATCTGTTAGTGTCTATACTGTTCCAAGTCCAAGTTCAATTTATTTAATATACCGCAAATATAAAACCAGAAGGCAAATCTAAGCAGTTTACAGTCTATCTATATAAAATCAGATGTATGTACTCATATGTATGTATGTTCCAGCATAGCTCTGAAACGCATGGACAAATTTCAACCAAACTTGGTATACATATCAATTACTATCTGGGAAAAAATCCTGTGGAGGTGGGAAGGGGGTGACATGTAAAGAATCATCGAAAAAGACAGATATTGCTTTGGCCAATTGTTTGAAGCTTGGGGAATGATGTCACACTGTGCTGTGCTGTCATTGCTGTGACAATGCTTCCGAGGAAACGTAAGGCAAGTTTCCAACAGCTACATCTAGAGCTTCAGAGACAGTACAGCAGCGTGAGGCCCGACTAGAGGATATGAAAGATAAGTGTCTAATCCATAGTTTTCAGGCTCACTGAGCTGTTTAAGTCCAAGTTCAGCTCCATAGAGAGGGCCATTCTTGCTGCTGAGATTGGGATATCCAGGATTGGGATATCTGGGCAATGCCAGGTGAACAGCTAGTTAAAAAAAATTTTAAAGCCCCAAAAAAACAAATTAAATAGGTAAAAACAAAAAGAAGACAAAACATAAAGGAAAACAATTGAGATCATGGGGAAAGAGGGAATCAGGGATTACAATAAAAATAAAAAGGTTGGGGAAAGGGATGATCAACGTGGTAAGGGAGGGAACAAAGAATTTAAATCTGCCCACAGAGAAGAAAAATAGCCATCAGGAGGAAGTTAGTTAAAAGCTAAAGGCCAAAGAGAGATAGTATGCCTTTAATTGTGCCTTGAAGGTTACAAATGATTTATTTGAACGAAGGTAAAAAGGCAAAGAATTCCAGAGTAGGAACCATAATACAGAATGAAGAATTCCTATGGAAATCCAGAAAAAGTTGTCTAAATGAGGGAATGACTAACAACTGCTGTTGTGAGGAGCGTCTCCATCTGGACTGAATTCTGTAAATTCTATTGCTTTGGGTTCCAGAGAGGTGACCCATGAGGACCTGGGTCTAGGACACTTCATTACGGCCAATACAGCGCAGCCAGTTCACTGCGACTGTTTCAGAATGGCCGTTTCAGTGCTGAATTGTGTCATGAAACAAACAGCTGCAATGAATCAATGCTTTCCCATTAAGAACTATTAGAACTATTGGATTCCAAAATGACCAATCAGAAATATTAGCCTGTAAAATTAGCAATAAGGAACTAGAAGATTCCCTTTCTTGTATATTATTCTATGTTCCACCAAAAAGCTGGTCAAAAGCTAAAGAGGACTTTTGCGAATTTGTCCTACATAACTCAACCACTTCATCACATAATTTAATTGCAGGAGTCATAAACCTACATTTAGATGAAGTGGACAATCCAGAAGTGAAAGACTTTAAAACTTTCTATCTCTACTTAATTACAATCTCACTTTACCCACACATACACATGAAAAAGGCCATCATTTAGATGTGGTAGCGATGTCCACAAAGGAGATCTTAGACCCTTCCATCTCTCTTTCGGATGGTACTTGGTATCACGATATCTGGTCTGACCATTTCATTTATTATTTCAATCTAACCTGGACTCAGCTAAAATCTAAGACTCGTCCACAGACAGAAATAGAACACCTCACAAAGGGCCATATCAACCCAGAGGAATATTGGTCACAATATGACATACAAGCAAAGATAGAAGAAGGAGTTGATTTCTATGATCACTGGATGAAAACTAGCACATCCATTTTAGATAAAATTGCCCCTAAACGAAAGAGTAAAGGCTGCTCAAATAAATACAACAAATGGTTCGACATCGAACTCCTAACAATGAAACAATCAGTAAGACATTTAGAAAGAATCTGGAAAAAAACGGGAAAACAGTCAGACCGAAACAACTGGAGATCCAACATAAAACTCTACAAAAAATAGATAAAAGAAAAACGTAAAACATTTTACTCATCCAAAATTAACTTATCTAACACTAGCTCAAAAGGAGCTAATACAAAAGAACTGTTCAACATAGTTACAAATTTATTTGACACCACACGCCACACTCAACCCATGCATAATATCAAGCTACCCTCAGCAAATGATCTAGCACAACATTTCGATTAAAAAATTAAAAACCTAAGAAATAACCACTCGACAATTGTGCGAACATCAATCAACTGATATACATAGAAATGAAATACCAGCGGACATGATTTGGAGTTCCTTCCACAATTTCGAATGGAATAACTATATCAAGTTATATAACAAATACTCTAAATCATACTGTGTCCTGGATTCATGTCCCCCAGAAATTATGAAAACAGCTCCATTAGACTTTAAACTATCACTATTGAATTATTTAACCAATAACCTAACCAATGGAAAATTCCTCACTAATAATGGTCATATCATAATAACCCCAATTCCAAAAAATCATAAAGAATCATCAACATCAGTAACCAACTATAGACCAGTAGCATCCATTCCATTCATTGTGAAAATCATGGAAGGATTGGTACACACCCAACTGATGGATTATCTCAACCAATTCTCTCTTTTGCATGAAATTCAATCTGGTTTTAGGCCTCTGTTTAGCACTGAGACAATAATTGCGGCTATCCTGGATAATTTGTGCTACTTGTTTAGCCCTGATCATGCAATTTGACATGAGCTCTGCCTTTGACTTGGTGGACCAGGGAAACTGTTACAATGCCTAGATGCAATTGGAATCAGAGGAGAGGTATTAAACTGGTTTCGAGGTTTCCTCATATCACGCACTTACCAAGTCCTTTCAATTATGATCTCTCTGATACATGGAGCAATTCATCAGCGTGCCACAGGGGTCACCATTATCCCTTCTGCTCTTCAATGGTTACAAGTCCTCATTGGGTGCGCAACTATCCCAGCTGGGGATAAAACTATTTAGCTACGCTGATGACTTCACGATAATTATCCTATTCAATATCTCTATCTCAGAAGTCACCCCCAAAGCAACAGAGGTACTAAATCGGATGGAGTAATGGATGACTGAGTTCAGACTAAAGCTAAACCCAGAGACAACAAAACTTTTTATAGCATCGCCACACCCACTTAACACTAAAGCATCAATGTGCATCAACAACCTTAGTTATCCCATTCAACCCACTATGAAGGTATTGGGAGTAACACTGGACCAGAGTCTGACCATGAAAGACCGGGTAGACTCCTTGATTAGAAAGATCTTTCTCACCCTCTGGAAGCTTCGGTCCATCAGAGCTTACTTCGATGTCTCATCATTTCGAATTCTGGTACAATCCCTCATACTGAGTCAACTTGATTATTGTAACATCGCCTACTTGGCACTCCCCCAGAAGAACATGCGGCAATTGCAACTGGTACAAAATGCAGCGGTTAGGTTACTTTATGGACTGAAGAAGTTTGATCATGTGACACCTTCCTATCGACTTCTACACTGGCTGCCGATGGAGGCACATGTGAAGTTCAAGTTTGGTTGTTTTTGCTTCAAGGTACTTTACGGCTTAGCCCCTATATATATAACAGACCTTTTCTCTTTCACAACCAACAGACATAGGAGAAGTTAATATCCGAACTTTGTTTCTCCACCGGTTAGAGGTTGTAAATTTAAAAGTCATCACCAACATCTTTTCTCACATCAAGCAACATTATGGGATAAAGGCCTGGAACGTAAGGCAAGTTTCCAACAGCTACATCTAGAGCTTCAGAGACAGTACAGCAGCGTGAGGCCCGACTATAGGATATGAAAGAGAGAGAGCTGCTAAATCTAGAACTTCAGAGACATGTGGTATCTCTAGGTGGGTAAATTCAAGAGGATGGGGTCTCAATCTGTAATACCTTTTAATCATTGTAAACTGCATAGAACTTCACGGTCCTGCGGAATATACACTATTATTATTATTATTAAGGATTCAGCATGGTGATGTACCCCTAAACCAGCGTTTTGTGGTGGTGGTGGTGGTGGTGGGGGGTGATATCCCCTCCATCCACACCAAAATTCTTCCTTCCCCCTCTCTTTGCCAGCCACAGCAGATTCAGTAGTGTGCCGTACTGCAGCAGATAATATCACCAGAGGCTGGAGGTCTTTTTTTGGTGGAAGATGAGGAGTGTGGAGCGCTTTGGGAGTGCACTAAGAATACACAAATCTAAGCAGTTTACAGTCTATCTATATAAAATCAGATGTATGTACTCATATGTATGTATATTCCAGCATAGCTCTGAAAAGTATGGACTAATTTCAACCAAACTTGGTATACATATCAAGGTCCAGAGAGAGGTCCCTAGGTCCAGAGAGAACGACAGTTGGCGCCATGTACCGGCTGTGCAGGGGGTTTAGTGTTCTCGTGCTAAGGGAGGTGAGTTCAGGCTGCCAATGGGACAATTAAGTGCCACCATTTCAGCGCAGCTGCGATGAAACGGTCGCGATGAATCATGCCATTCCGAGAGAACCTCCTCTAGTGTGTTCCTAATACATCAGTCAAGAGATGAATTCCAGAAACAAAGTAGTTCTGCTGTATATACCCTGGCAGTAGGTCATTCACTTCTGTCCTGGCCTACTATGCTATCTAAACCCAGAACCAAAGGAGGAATCTGGAACCCATTCTCCCCGAAGAAAGGCAATAACTTTATCTCTTATACTCGAGCATTATTTCCCTTGAAAAATATTTGCTTTTGTGTATTTATACCTTTGAGATATTTAAAGGTTTCTTGCATTTTCCCACTTGATATCAATCAGGATCCATGGCAAGAACCTATTAATGTTCCCCTCAACCAAAGGAGTCAAATTCAAATGCATCCGTAACACCACTCACGACACAGCCACTAGAACTTGGAATGGTCTCCCAGCAACCATTAGGGGCTCCTTTTACAAAGGTGCCCTAGTGGTTTTAGCGTGCACTTAGCGCTAAAATGCTACGCGTATTAGCCGCTACCGCCTCCTTTTAAGCAGGCGGTAGTTTTTTGGCTAATTGTGTGCGTGCGCTAAAAACTCTAGCGCACCTTCGTAAAAGGAGCCCTAGGACTGAACTAATTTATCTCAAATTTCAAATAAAATTACCGCTACGACATACCTCAACAACCAGCCACATAACTACCTCTATTTTCCCAAAATTCTCCCACAAGCTCCGAGATAATACTCTGTCAAAAACTCTGGGCTCCTTTTACAAAGGCGCGCTAGCGGTTACACACGCTAAACCGCCGGTCGCGCTAGCCGCTACCGCCTCCTCTTGAGCAGACGGTAGTTTTTCAGCCAGCGCGGGGGTTAGCGCGTGATTAAAAGGAGCCCTCTATCTCTGAACTATTGTAAACTTTCAAAAAATGTATAATCAAAATGTAACGATCGTGTAATCCCCCATAATAATGTATGTTAACTTTTACAATTGTAATCACATTTTTAATTATCATCTATGAGGGAGTGCTGAAAAGTTCTCAGCCCAACCAAGAAGAGAATGACGTGAATACGGTTCAATCAATGATCTGAAAAAATGTCAAAACAGAGAATTTTGTTTTCTGCAAATTGGCACTTCACGAAATAACCCTCTTTTCAGCTCCAGTGGCAAAATAACGCTCATAATTTAGGAAGTTCGTTGGTTGGGCTGAGAACTTTTCAGCACCCCCTTGTATGTAATAAAAGTGAGCCAAGTATAGGACAATCGAGCCATTGCGACAGCAGTGATGAGGTTGGCTCTTATTGGTAGAATGAGGCATTATGACATCACAATCTCAGCTCTGGTTACCAGAGACTGAAAGTCTTCACACTACCAGGGGGTGATGAAAAGTTCTCAGCCCCTCTCTCCTATCCTTTTCAACTTCTACATGTCCTCTCTGAAACTCCTTCATCTATCCCCCCTAGAAACTCTCTACACCTACGCCGATGACATCCTCATCCTCCTCGAGACTGACTCGAACCTCTCTAACCTCGCTGAGAACATATCCACTTGCATTACGAATCTCCAATCCTGGGCCCAATCTGTACAAATGAAACTGAATGAATCCAAAACAAAACTACTTTGGCTCGGCCCAACATTAGATCATGTACCCACCTCCATCCCATTACCTTCTGGACCCACTCTTCAGCTTGAGTCTTCAAGCAAAGTCCTAGGCATCGTCATAGACTCCTCTCTCTCCTTCAATGATCACCTCAACTCTTTGATAAAAAAATGCTTCTTTTGCCTTCATATGTTGAGGAAGTTGAGATCCTGCTTTCATCATTTTCACTTTACCGTCCTTGTTCAATCCACCATCCTCTCTAGACTGGACTACTGCAACTCCATCTATATAAGCCTAACTAAGAAAAACCTCCATAGACTTCAGCTAATTCAGAACGCCGCGGCTAAGCTTACTTTCGCAAAAGGCAAATTCGATCATGTCTCCCCACTCCTCTCCAAGCTTCACTGGCTCCCAGTATACTCCAGAGTCCTCTTTAAATGTGTCTGCTTAGCCTTCAAGATCCTACATGGCGTCCTTCCTCCACTCTTTTGGAATTCCTCAAAACCACACTCCACCAGACCCTCCCAAAAACTGAAACTATCATTCCCCTCTATAAAAGGTATATCCCGCGCAGGAAAACTTGGAACATCTCTCCCCTTTAGAACCACATTACTCTGGAACAACCTCTCATCCCCACTCAGAAACTCAAGCTCCTTCTAATCCTTCTGCAAACACTTGAAAACTTGGCTCTTTGCAAAAATCTAATCACCTCCTATTCTCCAGTATTCTGTCCCTCTCTTTCCTCTTAGTCCCTCTCTTTTATCCCTTACTAGCTGATAACCCGGCGTTGCCCGGATATTTATTTATCCCAAAATGTCCAACCCCCTACATGTCCCACCCCCCTATGTCCCACATGTCCCACCCCCCACGTTACCCCCCCACATGTCCCAACCCCCTACCCTCCACATGTCCCAAAGAATGTCCCTCTCTATGGGGCTGAACATAGACTTAAACGGCATCGGGAGTGTCGGTATTCATCTCTGCGAGCCCGAAAACTATGGGTTGGACATTAATATCTGTCGCTTTTGATAATTTTAACATATCACCCCTTCCCACCCCCACAGTATTTTACCCCATCCCACCTGCACAATATTTTTCCCCAGATAGTAAGTCATATGTGTACCAAGTTTGGTTGAAATCTCTCCATGCGTTTCAGAGTTATGCTGAGTATTCATGTGTGAGCCCGAAAACACTATGGGGTAGATACTAAAATCTGTCATTTTCAATCATTTTTACATATCCCCCCCTTCCCACCCCCACAGTGTTTGTCCTCAGATAGTAAGTAATGTGTATGTCAAGTTTGGTTGAAATCTGTCCATGCATTGAAGAGTTATGCTGGAACATACATACATACACACACACACATATATTCAAATTATAATGTGAAATATCTGACAAAATGAATACAATACAACTAACGCAAAACTTGATTATAAACAACAATTTTAGTTTCACCTCCAGGAGCAAGAACATATAAATTCTTGGGTGAACCCACCCTTGAGCAAGCAACATAGAGTTGTGGGCCGAGAGACCCCCAGAACATATCACCCCAAGTAGTGAGGGATCTGCATACCAAGTTTCGTTCAAATCGGTCAAGCCGTTTTTGAATTACTGTGAGAATGGCAGCTTTTTACATTTTTTCCATTGACATGAATGGGTGAAATCTGATTTTCTGTTTGTAGCTCCGCCCACGTGTGCAGGTGGGCCGCGAGACCCCCAGAACATATCACCCCAGGTAGTGAGGGATCTGCATACCAAGTTTCGTTCAAATCGGTCAAGCCGTTTTTGCGTGATCGCGGCACATACACACATACCTCTGATTTTATATATAGAGATTGTAGTTCCTTTCCTCTTAACTCTGTAAACCGTGTCGAGCTCTGCGCTTGCGGAGATGGCGCGGTATACAAACCTAAGGTTTAGTTTAGTTTAGAATGACGTGGAA
The DNA here is from genome assembly GCF_902459505.1 of Geotrypetes seraphini. Lineage (NCBI taxonomy): Eukaryota > Metazoa > Chordata > Amphibia > Gymnophiona > Dermophiidae > Geotrypetes > Geotrypetes seraphini. Next base: position 133,885,643 of record NC_047084.1, on the reverse strand, counting down.
ATGGTTCAATCAATGATCTGAAACAATGTCAAAACAGAGAATTTTGTTTCTGCAAATTGGCACTTAACGAAATAAGATAAAACATTCTTTTCAGCTCCAGTGGCAAAATAAAGCTCAGAATTTAGGAAGTTGGTTGGTTGGGCTCAGAACGTTTCAGCCATTGTGACATCACTGATGAGGCTGGCTCTTATTGGTGGAATGAGGCATTATGACATCACAATCTCAGCTCTGGTTACCAGAGACTGAAAGTCTTCACACTTCAAGGGGAGGTTGCTGAAAAGTTCTCAGACTAACCAAGAAGAGAATGAGGTGGAAATGGTTCGATCAATGACAAAACACAGAATTTTGTTTTTGCAGATTGGCACTTAACGAAATAAGATAAAACATTCTTTTCAGCTCCAGTGGCAAAATAAAGCTCAGAATTGAGGAAGTTGGTTGGTTGGGCTGAGAACTTTTCAGCACACCCTCATAATTCCCCATAATAATATTTGGGCCTCTCCTCCTTTAAATCGCCTTGAACCTGTTTTGAATAAAAGCAGTTCAAAAATTCAAATTAGATTAGATTTATTGGCTTGATAGTCTCGCACAAGGCAATTGCTTTTAATCACATATACAGTATATGTGTATTTATGGACTTAATAAGTCTATCTATTTTTTCACTTTATATAATACTACTATTTAAACCCGTTACATTAACGGGTGCTAGATTTCTCCCCGACCCAACGTCTCCCTTCTCCTCCCCACCCGCCATCCCACCTTTCAAACTGTTATTTAAAGTCAGCGACAGCTCTGGTCGGGAGCATTTACTCTACCCCTCCTGACACGACTTCCTTTATCATGCCTGACAATTTGAAGGTAGGAAGAGAGAGCACAGCCGGAAATGGAAAAACGGCACTACCGGTTGAAGTTTATTTTTTAAGTTTAAAGGTGCCGCAGCAGCTCCTCTCTCAATCGCTGCCTGCGTCGGAAGCCTTCTCCGACGCAGAGGCGGTTCATGAGAGGAGCCGCCACAGTGGCTTTAAACTTTAAAATAAACTTCGGCCGGTAGTGCCGTTTTTCGTTGATGGAGGTGTGGGAGAACAGGGAGGCCAGCGAATTTGTCTGCCCAGCGCTTTCCGATTTGTCTGGCGGCCACTGTCAAAGGTAAGCACGCATACGCACTCCTGCCGGCCAAGGACCTACTGATCACAGATCAGAGATCACGGAAGCACGCAGGTAAGAGTGCGCATGCGCGGCTAGGGTTTTATTATATAGGATATAAGATATCTTTAAAAGGTGTCTCAAACTTTTGTACGTGGTCTCTCGACTCCTTATTTTGACAGAAGCCAAGTATTATGTTTTTTTTAAAGAAGGCATTGCAGCTTGATATGTCTCTTTGAATCAAAGAATGCTATTTTAATCAGGAAAAGGGAAAAAAGGATTTTAGAATTCTCTCACACAATAGGGCTTTGGATTCCTGTTTCTCTACCTGACTGTTGAAATTATGCTCTGCTGGACGTAGAACAGACACCTGCTTGGGTCTGATCGCGCTTTGAGATCTCGCATTGTCAACGGAGCGGGCTGTGGCCAAAGCACCACCCCGTAGGCCTGTTTGCCATCACAGATGAACGATGAAGCCTTGATGAATCTGTTGACCTCTCTATTCTCCTCGCTCTTTTGAAGAAAGTACCCAGACTCGAAGAACAAACGATATTTGATACAGATCAGCTCTGCTCAAGTTTCTTTGAAGCGCGCGCTCCATGATTGCGGGGAAGAGATCTCCATTACCGGCGAAGATGGGCACTCCTGGATAATATCAGCTCTGCAAATGAATTCATCAATCTTTCTTAAACCACGGTCTTGACTGACTGCCAGGTCATGTACCCAGCTCCTTTAGAAGAGCTTGCCAAGGAATTATTTTTCTGTGTTGTAGTAGAAACACAGAGGAGATCATCTTAGGGTGGGTAAGGAGATGTCTCATATTTAGAAGCACAATTTAACTCTTCTATGAATTATTTGACCAGGCAGCTGACCTATGAAAAAATTTGCTCATCGGAGATGTTTTACACATCTTTTGTGGTTATAAGGAGCAGACCTTGTGGTTTGGAAGGTTAAGACTGATCGTAGTTACTTCCATAAGCTGTCTTGCTCCCTCCAAAATGTAGCAAAACTTGAGCTCCTGTGATCAGAGCCTTTGGGATTTAACCTTATTTGAATTTTGTTTATCTTTTCATTATATTGGGTGGGGGACGGGGGATTACTGGGCCCAAAAGTGACCTGAAAGGAAAAGTTTATATTAGTATTTGGGGACAACCAGAATTAGTTTATCCTTTTACCAAAAGATTTCCCTAAACTCTAGCAACTGGCTTTTAAGTGTATTTGTTATGAAACATGCTCTTTAAATCTTCGCCAGTGCAAGAAACTACTCTGGCCTGCTGCTAGTGCCTGCTTGGCTCCCTCTGAAATCACTTCTGGGTCGCGGGACCAGGAAGTGACATCAGAGGGAAAGCCAACACTGCTTGCACTGGTGAAGATTTAAAGAGGTACAGGAGTGGGAAGGGAGGGCACAAGTGTGGCATACGGGCAGGAGGGGGGGAAGGGAAGAAGGGGAGCATGGGGCACGGTGGTACGGGTGTCACCGCCCTGGGTACCTCCTACCCTTGCTACACCACTGTCTGTACCAAACTTTTTTTATTTCTTTATTTGGACTAGGCTCCTGCCTTTTTGGTTGCAGCTCTAGGTAAGTTATATTCAGGTAAAATAAGTATTCCCCTGTCCCTGGAAGGCTCACAGCCAAAGTTTGTACCTGAGCCAATTGAGGTCTGGTTCTTTTTTAACACTTTTGTAAATGACATTGTGGAAGGGTGCCCAGAGGATGTGGTAAGAGCGGATAGCGTAGCTGGTTTTAAGAAAGGTGTGGACAAGTTCCTGGAGGAAAAGTCCATAGGCTGTTATTGAGAAAGATATGGGGGAAACCACTGCTTGCCCTGGATCGGTAGCACGGAATGTTGCTACTCTTTGGGGTTCCGGAATCTTGCTTACTCTGAGATAATGGAATGTTGCTATTCCTTGGGTTTTGGCCATCGTTAGAATGGGCTACTGGGCTTGATGGACCATTAGTCTGACCCCATAAGGCTATTCTTATGTTCTTAAAAATCTGTACTAGAGTAGACATCCTTGATGGTATAGATAGCATGAGGAGGGACCTAGTGAAGGTTGAAGAATGGTCCAGAATTGCAGCTAAAATTTAATGCTAAAACAGGAAGGATCATGCATGTGGGCTACAAAAACCCGAGGGCACACTAAACTCGGGCCCGCGTCTGGAGGGCCTCTGCGCAAATGTGGATGTTGACGTGATGATGTCACATGCACATGTGATGTCACCAGGTCGATGCCTGCACTTTGAGACTTCTAAAACCCGGACAAACTGCCAGGTTTTAGAAATCCCCCTATCTGCTAACCCTGAAATTACGTGGGGGGAGGGGGGGAGCGGAGAGGCGGAAAGGTGCCGGTGCTGGCTGACTCACGTATAGGACCTCTCTCGCGGCACACCAGGAATCTCACCACAGCTCACAGTTTGCGATCCACTGGATTAGGAAGTGAATCACTTCAAAGAGGAGCGGACCTGGGGGTGATCGTATGTGACAATCTTAAGGCGGCCAAACTGGTCGCGAAGACGAAAGCAAAAGCTGGAAGGATACCTGGGTGCACAGGGAGAAAAATCACCAGCAGGAACAACGAGGCGATAATGCCTCCGTATAAATCTCTGGCAAGGCCTTGTTTAGAGCGCTGTTTACTGTTCTGGAGACAGGATGGAGTCGATCCGGAAGATGGCTACTAAAATGATCAGTGGTCTTTGTCATCAAGTGTATGGGAACAGACGGGTTTATTATCTGTTCCCATACACTTTAGGTCTCGCAGTTCTTCCCCAGGCAGTTGTTGCCGACTAAGAGAGCGACCCCTCCTGACGAAGAGTAGAACGAAACTCGAGTGTATATTTATATTGGCGATTTATTCACCTGCTCTGAAGCACTTTGAATATAATTTCACATAGAACTACACGTTAAACATCCGTGGTTATTGAGAAGATCCCAACCAGAGCTTACAGATAAATTTCCTATTATACTCTACTGGTGATGGTTGGTAAAGGGACAGTAAAGGCGATGATGGTCCCTACAATAACCGCAGCAGTTTGATGTTATCATCTCACTAAGGGTTCTGAGGTCTGAGCACTTTACTATATAAGTTATATAAGTTCTTTTAACATAAGAGCTGGGATATTAAAGTCATACATTTGTCAAGTCTATCGCAGCCTTTAATTTAATATCGCCCTCAATTTGGTAACATAATATTTATTTAAAACATTTATAATCCGCTTTTCTCCAAAGTGGGTCACAGTTTAACTTACTCAATCTTAAAGATCTTAGTATGCATACTTTGGAAGAAAGGATGAAGAGGGGAAGTGTTATAGAGAGGTTTAAGTACCTCTGCAGCATAAATGAATAGGAAGCGAGTCTCTTTCAATTGAAAGCAAGCTTTGGAATGAGGGGGGGAAAGGTCGATTGACGGCAACGGCAGGAGGGAGTGGGCATCCCTCCTGCTGCCGGGCAGGAGGGGGGTAGGGTGCTTGACGTCAGTGGCAGGAGGGAGTGGGCATCCTTCTTGTTGACCTTCAATTTGGGGTCTTTTTAATTTTTTTAAATTGTGCATTTATTCTGCACATGTGCCGATCGCTATCACCAGCGATCGGCACACACAAATTTAGCGACCCTCCATGACTCTCTGCCAACCTCATGTGCAGCGCGTTTTTTTAAAAAAGAACGATTCATCTTTTTGAAATTGTTACAGTAGTGGCCACGACAGCGGCCCATCAGATTTTGCTGCAATTCTAGGCGGATTACCTTGGAGAGGGTGAACAACCTGTCCTTGTCTACTAAGTCTATCCCCTTCAGTACCTTGAATGTTTCGATCATATCCCCTCTCAATCTCCTCTGTTCGATGGAGAACAGGCCCAGTTTCTCTAATCTTTCGCTGTACGGCAGCTTCTCCAACCCCTTAACCATCTTAGTCGCTCTTCTCTGGACTCTTTTGAGCAGTACCGTGTCCTTCTTCATTTACGGCGACCAGTGCTGTACGCAGTACTCCAGGTGAGGGCACACCATGGCCCGGTACAGCGGCATGATAACCTTCTCTGATCTGTTCATGATCCCCTTCTTTATCATTCCTAGCATTCTGTTCGCCCTTTTTGCCTCCGCCACACATTGCGTGGACGGCTTCATTGTCTTATCGATCAGAACTCCCAAGTCTCTTTCCTAGGAGGTCTCTCCAAGTACCGCCCCGGACATCCTGTATTCGTGCATGAGATTTTTGTTACCGACATGCATCCACTTTACACATATCCATGTTGAACCTCATTTGTCATGTCGATGCCCATTTCTCGAGCTTGATTATGTCACGTTGCAGATCTTCGCAATCCCCCCTGTGTCTTCACTGCTCTGAATAACTTTGTATTGTCTGCAAATTTAATCACCTCACTCGTTGTACCAATGTCCAGATTGTTTATAAATATGTTGAAGAGCACGGGGCCAAGCACCAAGCCCTGTGGCACCCCACTGGTGACGCTCTTCCAGTCCGAGTATTGTCTATTTACCCCCACTCTCTGTTTCCTATGCTCCAGCCAGTTTTTAATCCACGTGAGTATTCACCCTTGATTCCATGGCTCGCAATTTTCCGAAGTAGCCGTTCATGCGGAACATTGTTGAACATCTTCTGAAAGTCCATATATACAATGTCGACCTGGTCTCCCTTGTCTATTTGCCTGTTTACTCCCTCGAAGCAGTGCAGCAAGTTCATCAAACAAGATCTGCCTTTGCTGAAACCATGCCGGCTGGTCTTCATCAGACCGTGTCCGTCAAGGTGATCAATGATGCTGTCCTTTATCAGCACCTCTACCATCTTTCCCGGTACCGAGGTCAGACTCACCGGTCTGTAGTTTCCCGAGTCTCCCCTTGAACCTTTTTTGAAGATCGGCGTAACATTCGCCACCTTTCAGTCCTCCAGAATCTTTCCCGTTTTGATTGACAGATTGGCTATTAGTTGAAGCAGTTCAGCTATGGTCCCTTTCAGTTCCTTGATGACTCTCGGATGGATGCCATCTGGTCCTGGGGATTTATCACTCTTAAGCGTATTAATCTGCCAAATCACAGATTGCCGCTTCAAGGCGATGACACAGCCGCCGTTACTCTCGAAATAATCATTCTTTGACACAGCGGCTCAAATCAGGCCACTGGATTCCATTTGCTGCAGTAGGACTGAGCCAAAATGGCTGTAGCTGGTGAGGGGAAGAAAAGACTTGTTTTGATTTAAAAGAAGCCAGAGATTAAATTAAAGACACTGCTCAGAAAGCAGGGATTATACATTGGCAACCGCCGTTCTCCGGTTTGAGCTTCTATTTCAAATCAGTTGCAGGTTTTAACACTTGAGTTCTTATCTGTGTGGGAAACAAAGCCATATTTTAAGTGTTAGAAGGGAATGAGAAACCCAAAATCTTGAGCTGTGCGATCCCCAGACCGCTGTGGTTTCCAATATTCTTTTGTCATGCCATCTGTTTAGTTAAACGTTTGTACTGTACAAAAACAAAATAAAATGTTTTATAGTGAAAACTTCACTACAGTTCTAAAGTTCTGTTAGAGGTTGTCACATGTCTTTTTTCAAAAACTATATGGGGGGGGGGGGGGAGAGGGAAAAGGTGTTGAAAAGTTCTCAGCCCAACCAACCAACTTCCTAAATTCTGAGGCCAGGATTCTCAAAGAACCGCGTTATAAAGCAGCGGTCTGCTAACACAGCTGTTTTGATAGTGAATTCAAAAAAGTGAGACACTCAAAAATTCACACATGCAAATGAGGTCGGCGGGCAGCAGTGAAGATTCACTAAATTTGCACGTGCCCATCGCTGGTGATAGCAATGGGTACATTTACAGAAAAACTGCTTAAACCCACCCCCCAACACAATAGTGGGAGAGGTGTTTAATCTCTCCCACTGCCAACCAACAACCCCCCTCCCCCCAGCAGCGGGAAAGACGCCAATTCTCTCCCGCTGCCAAGAAATGCCTGCCACCGCCCAACCGTGTGTACCCCCCACAGCGGGAGAGATGCCCATTCTCTCCCGCTGCCAAGTGACCCCACCCCTCCATACAACACCCCCCACCTCTGATGCCCCCTCCCCCTTACCTCTAAGTAGATGTCCTGAAGGACACGGATTCCCTCCTCCCAGCTGGCCTGTGTCATTCAAAATGGGTCTTCCCCTTCCCAGTGCATCCTTGGATGTACTGGGGAGGGGCCTGAAGCTCTGACTGGCCCAAGCTGTTTAAGGCCCCTCCCAATCAGAGCCTTAGGCCCCTTCACAGTGCATCCCTTCAAAGCAACATTCTAGAGCTGAGATTGTGATGTCATAATGCCTCATTCTACCAATAAGAGCCAACCACATCAGTGATGTCACAAAGGCTTGATTGTCCTATACTTGGCTCACTTTTATTACATACAAGGGGGTGCTGAAAGTCCTCAGCCCAACCAACCAACTTCCTAAATTCTGAGCATTATTTTGCCACTGGAGCTGAAAAGAGGGTTATCTTATTTCATTAAGTTCCAATCTGCAGAAATGAAATTCTACGTTTTGACATTGTTTCCGATGATTGGTTGAACCATATCCATGTCATTCTTTTATTGGTTGGGCTGAGAGCTTTTCGGCACCCCTTCGTATGTGTAGGAGTTCAATGTGGACTGTATCAGGGTAGGTAACATTTGTGTATGTGTATGTTGGGTGGGTGGGGATGGACGGGATCAAGAGAGCTCCTTTTCCTTAATCACTGAGATGGTCAAAAGGAAGCATAAAATCTGTTTAGTGTTTAAAGTTTTGAACTGGAATGTCCCAGAGTATTTATCAGATAAATTGAGTAAAAATGATCCAACACGTGTTCTGCGTTCATCTCAGAAGACCTTTGCTTCAATTACCATCATTAGATAAAGTGAGATTGACTGGAACACAGAAAAGATCATTCTGTTATGCTGGACCTAACTTGTGGGATAAGCTGCCAATTGAAGTGCAATCGATGGAAAGTTATTGAAAACGTGGCTTTTTACTGGAATGAACATTATAACATGGATAGTAAGGAGAGTCAGAATACTGGGGGTAACAGCTATTTATTGAGGTCTTTTATATAGTTAATGAGTAGATTTGATAACGAGGGCTACAATTATATGATTATTATATTTGGGGTGGGTCCTATGGATGTGATGGTATAATTAGTATAATAATAATTGTTGTTGCACAGTGAGGTTATAATCCCCTCCATGGTGTGACCTCATCTGGAGTATTGCGTTCAATTCTGGTCTCCTTATCTCAAGAAAGATATAGTGGCGCTAGAAAAGGTTCAAAGAAGAGCTACCAAGATGGTTAAGGGGATGGAACTCCTCTCGTATGAGGAAAGACTATAAAGGTTAGGGCTCTTCAGCTTGGAAAAGAGACGGTTGAGGGGAGATAGGATTGAAGTCTACAAAATCCTGAGTGGAGTAGAACAGGTACAAGTGGATCGATTTTTCACTCCGTCAAAAATTACAAAGACTAGGGGACACTCGATGAAGTTACAGGGAAATACTTTTAAAACCAATTGGAGGAAGTCTTTTTTCACTCAGAGGATAAGCTCTGGAACGCGTTGCCAGAGGATGTGGTAAGAGCAAATAGCATAGCTGGTTTTAAGAAAGGTTTGGACAAGTTCCTGGAGAAAAAGTCCATAGTCTGTTATTGAGAAAGACATGGGGGAAGCCACTGCTTGCCCTGGATCGGTAGCATGGAACATTGCTACTCCTTGGGTTTTGGCCAGGTACTAGTGACCTGGATTGGCCACTGTGAGAACGGGCTACTGGGCTTGATGGACCATTGGTCCGACCCAGTAAGGCTGTTCTTATGAGGTGTTTTTAAGTTTGTAACTTGTTATAATGAGCTGTTTTTAGAACTGTAAGCCTATATAGCATTTCGATTTTTAGCAGTGAATTAAGTATTATGTGCAGTTGGGCTAGGTTTTAAGAAACTGCGGAAAACACAACTATTTTTCAAACGCTTTCTTGTGACGAGGCAATTTTGAAACGCAAATGCCTGCAAATGGTTTAATGTGATGGATATTGTGAATTGTATGAGGTGGTTTGAAACCCACTAAAAGTAATGGAGCCCTTTGGAGGCCGTCTGGTTAACGCACCTGGAAGTTACAAGTTGGCCACCTCACTGGAACCTTGGTTTTAGAAACAGCTGCCATATTTCCAGCTCTTTCAAAGACCTGTGGTAGCAGGCAAACGATGGCATCACTGGGGCGGATTCTCTTGCGCCCCTAATCACGCCTCTGCAAGAGGAAGCGGAACTCTACTGACCGACACTGAAGCTCTGACCCGCTTCCTCCAAGAGGTACATTTTCCCTATTATTTTGTGTTACTGCTTTACTGGAGTGGAAGGCATGTTTGAGCCAAGGTCCTGTATCACAATTTGCCAGCAATTAATAGAAAGATAAATCAGCAACATTTGAAAGTGAATAAAAAGGCAATGCATTTTCTTGGAAAACTACAGTTTGTTAACACATGGTTTGAATTGAATGTATTTAATGGCCAAGGGTTCTGATTCTTTCAAAATCAATCAAAACTGACTCTTGAAGAGGACGTCAACCTCATCCTCACCCTTCCCTCCCTCTTCCAGGTCAGTTATCGGTTGTTGACTTGATGTGGTTAAACCATTTTTTTAATTACACGTACTTCGTTATTAAGTAGGCTGTCACTGATAAAGAAATACCATTTTGGATGATATCATCGCATTAACGACTCCCTAGCCCTGCTGACTTCTCACTTTAATTAGAATGTTATTCTAGCTCAAGTGTTTTTTTTAAGTATTGTGATAAGGGAGGTATGGTCCCACTTAGAAGGAGGGAAATTAGGCTCAACCCTTCACTTGAAAACCTCCAGGGAATCCCGTAGTACCCTAAAGATCCTCCTAAGATGCCAACTTTAAGTCAGAGGCCACCACGGCCATTCCTTAGCTTGTGGGAAAAGTCATCCCAATCCAGATATAGGAGTCACAAGAAAGGCCAGGGGGTCTACAGGGAAACCCAAGAAAATGCCCTTAAAAGATAAGACCCTGGGAAAAGAAGGTTGATTTGTGATGAACCCCTTGAGGAAGAAGAGGAAATGGTGTGGAAGACTCAGGAGGAGGAATGGCCTATGGAATTTGAGGAAGTATCAAGCCAGGAAGAAAATGTGGAAATAAACAACTAATCCCAGAGATACCCTAGAGAGAGGAGTGGGAGGTAATAGGGGAAGAGAGCCATATGATTGTTCTATGTGAGTGGCGACTCTCTCCTAGCTCCTGTACCCTGGTACAGAGTGAAGATTGGGGGTATTTGTGGGAAACCTCTGGCCACCAATCCAAAGAGACTGAAAAAGGACTTGGAATTCATTGGACTCAGGGTGAGTCACAGAATGAATTTGCATGAGAACTAATTTGCATATTCTAAAGTGAGAGGCTGAGATCCGGGGCGCAGGGGGTACATTGGATGATTAAGTGATGAAAGCAATGCTTGCCACTTATGATATCTTTCTCTCACCATGATCAATATAGTACTGTTTGAATATGACCCTCAGGAGCTCATAAGGACTAGAAGAGAGCTAGTTAAGTTCTTAGGGGAATCTTCAATGGGATGAATGCTGGCAAGTGCCTAACCCCTGGTAAGCCTTTCCTTGAGCGACTAACATATGGCTGGAAACAGTCCACCCAAAGTGATCAGAGGACAACCCAGTGACAGTACATTTAGGGGCTTATTCATTAAAATTTTTGTTTTTTGTGTCTTTGAGAAAAATACAGTGGTACCTCGGTTTACGAGTGCACCAGTTTGCGAGTGTTTTGCAAGACGAGCAAAACATTCGCAAAATTGGCGCCTCGGAAACTGAGCGTGCCTCAATTTGCGAGCGGCGCCCCGCGCGATCCGACACCCTCCTCCCGCGATCCGGCACCCTCCCCCCTGCGATACGGCACCCCCCCCCCCCCCCGCCGCTGCTTCTTACTGTCATCTGGGCCTCGGCACCGGCACCGTCATGTCCTGTGCGTTGGTGCTGGTGCCCAAAGATCGGCCTCCTCTTCTTGCTGGGCCTTGAGCATCTGCGCATGCTCAAGGCCTGCGAGTTCACGCTCTCTCCGAGATTGTCGGAGATCTCGGAGAGAACGTGAACTCGCAGGCCTTGAGCGTGCGCAGATGCTCAAGGCCTAGCACAGAAAAGGAGGCCGATCATCGGGCACCGGCACCAACACACAGGACATGCCGGTGCCGGTGCCCAGATGACAGTAAGAAGCGGCGGGGAGGGGTGGTGCCCAATTGCGACGGGGAGGGGGGGGTGCTGAATTGCAGGGGGGTGGGGGGTGCCAGATCGCAGGGGGGGGGCCTTCGGGGGGAACATATCAAAGCGAGTTTCCTTTATTTCTTATGGAGAAACTCGCTTTGATCTACAAGTATTTTGGTTTACGAGCATGCTTCTGGAACAAATTATGCTCGTAAACCATGGTACCACTGTACTTAATAATAAACAGGACCCATAAGAGTAGTTGCCACTAATTTATTCATCTTCAATTGAAAAAAAAACATGGGGGCGAGTGTGGTGTAGTGGTTAAAGCTACAGGCTCAGCACCCTGAGGTTGTGGGTTCAAACTTACACTGCTCCTTGTAAACTTGGGCAAGTCACTTAATTCTCCTATAAATAAATTATTGGGCTGTTGGGTTCAAGTCCTAGAAGGGTTGTAAAGGGTTTGACCAAGTATCTCTGCCTTTGGGACAGCAGGGGCACAAAAGTGCACTACCAAATTCAGGCCTCGCCACGGAAGGTGCTGATGCCCCCACTGCACATCCAATTGGGCCTAACGAAGCAACTTTTCAGAGCTCTACATCAGGAGTCCGCAGTCTTAAAGAACCTTAAAGACATCTTCCCTAACCTAGGCTGAGGCAAAGGTCAAAGTCGATGTCTTCGTCAGACCACAGAAAAAGTGAAGGCGGAAGTGGCTCGGAACAGCTTTGTCCTAGTGGTTTGGGGCTTCCTGGGCAATCCCAAGGCCAACAACTACGTGGAGTTGGTTGAGAATCTGGTGAAGAATTAGAAACATGATGGCAGATAATGGCCAAATGGCCCATCTGCAGTAACTCCTATCTCTTCCTCTCTTCAACAGATTCCACTTCTACTGCTATGAATTATTTCTATAGCGCTACCAGACGCACGCAGCGCTGTACAGTCACAAAGAGTAAGAAAACACTCCCTGCTTGAAAGAGCTTACAATCTAAACAGCCAAGACAGACAAACAGAATACAGTCATGGATACAGTTAAGGGGAAGAGTTAATCAGCTGGCTGGGTTGGAGGGCAGAGAAGTAGGGTTAAGGATATCAAAAAGATGGGGTTTCAGTCTGCTTTTAAACAAGGGAAGGGGCTTGATGGACAAACTCAGAGGGGGCAGCTAGATGAAAGGAACAAAGTCTGGAATTGGCAGAGGAGGAGAAGGGTAACGTTAAGAGTGACTATTCAAGGCCCTCTTCAATTCAGACACAGTCTCTGTCTCCACCACCTCTTCTGGGAGACTGTTCCACGCATCTACCACTCTTTCTGTAAAAGAGTATTTGCTTAGATTACTCCGGAGCCCATCACCTCTTAACTTCATCCTGTGCCCTCTCATTGCAGAGTTTCCTTTCAAATGAAAGAGACTCGACTCATTGCAGTGAAATGTCTTTCAAAGTCCACGTCCTTGATGCTCATCTTGAGACACTGAAGGAGCACATGGGGCCATATTCAGAGGATCAAGGTGAGCACTTCCACCAGTATATACTGAACTTCAAACACCGCTACCAAGGGCCATATACTTACCTCTGTCCGTATGCAGGTTATTGTCTCCCAAACAATTGGTCTGTCTTCCCATTTTATTGTACATCGCTTTGAAATTCTGAAAAAGCGATTTAATCAAATTTTTTAATAAACTTGAGAACATGATGGGAGACCACATCTGGGAGCTAATTTGTGAAAGTAACTTACAATATAATCACAAATCAAAAAAAAAACCCTACTCACTTCTAAATCTTCTGTGGTCATAACTTCAATATAAGGTGGTGGAGACAGATACTATGTCTGAATTCAAGAAAGCCTGGAATAGGCATTCTTAGAGAGAGAAAGAGATAATGGTTACTGTGGATGGGCAGACTGGATGGGCCATTCGGCCTTTAACTGCCATCATATTTATCTGTTTCTATAAATATATGTTAATTGTGATTCATATGTTGCTTTTTATGACTTTATAAGAAAAGATGAAAATTCAGTGTTTTCACGTTTTAAATACCGTATTTGCCGGCGTATAAGACGACTTTTCAGTACCTTAAAATCCTCCCCAAAGTCGGGGGTCGTCTTATACGCCGGGTACTGTTTACATGCCCTTACTTTACATGCCCTAACATCTCCTTCCTTACCTCCTTACGGTGCTTACGGTACTAGTAAACCTGCCGGGACATCAGCGGGGCCATGGCGGGACATCAGTGTGACAAGGGTGCCAGCTCCTTCATCCTGCGCAGCGGGAAGCAGCGGCGCTCTGGCCCCACCCCTTTTCTCTTGACTACGTCTCTCGCACATGCGGCCGTGTGTGGAGTCTAGCCCTTAAGGAAGTTGCGGGGGCGAACAGGAGGCTTTTGAAGGCTTTTAAAGGGAAACTGTCATGCCAGCAAACTCGCTAGGGACTTGCCCGGCACTTGCTCTCTCCCTCTATGTGTTATCTTCCTTCTGTCATTGACCGTTTCAGTTTGGTTAACAGTTTAGAAAACAAATAGCATGGCAGCTCCCATGGGTTTATTGTTCTATTCAGCCTTAGTGAATTAATTAAAATTGTTGAAATAAATTCTGATGTTCTTTTAAGTTTTATTTGTTGTGCAGAAGGTGTGCGGAAGAAGGGGTCGTCTTATATGGCGAGTATATAACAAACTCTATATTTTAACTGTAAAAGTTGGGGGGTCGTCTTATACGCCGGCAAATACGGTAGGTAAATTGCAAAATCTGACTATCCTTGTTCCAAAAGCAAAGTTTACGGAAATAACAGACATTTTCTATACTTTGTAAGCATGAGTGATTAGGAAATGACACGTAGGGACTGATTCTATCAATGGCTCCTAAATTGGGCAGTGCCTAGAAAAATGACGCTAGCTGCGTGTCAATTACACTTAGGCGCTGTTTACAGAATCACGGCTAGCGGTGCCTGTGTAAAGCTTCATATCAAGTGAGCAGATGTGTTTAGCGACATCATTATTTGTTACACCTCAGTACACCGCATTCCTATTACACAGACCAACCCCCCCCCCCCAAACGTTTCTTAGTGCCTTGGGTTTTTTGACCTGTTCCTGGGGTTATTTGGGGCGCCGATTGAGAAAATTGCATTGTATAGACCGCGAGGCAACGACAAACTCAACCGCAGTCAAATATCGAGACGGAGAACAAAAACCAGAAACTGCAGTGATGATGTTCAGGACGCCAAGACTTTATTGTCTCCAGTTTTTAGTCAGTTGTTATCCATCAGGTTATGTTGTTCTTTTTTTTTGTTTTAAATATCTTTATTCGTTTTTACATTATGCAAACAAGTGTACAATAATTCAAGTCATACTATACATTCTTCACTTGAAACTCTACATTCATTTTATACCATAAACTATCTCCCCTCCCTCCCTTTCCATATATTACCCCTCATAATGTCATAAAACCCACCCATCCCTCCTCCCCCCTACATATATTTAATGGGGATAAATATAATTATTTATTTATTATAATACTCAATTAATGGTCTCCACACCTCTTTAAATTTCTTATAATAACCTCTCTTGATTGCCAATGTTTTTTCCATTTCATACACCTGACAAACCGAACTCCACCAGAAACAATAATTCAATCCTCTATAGTCTTTCCAGTTATGTGTTATATGTTGGATGGCAACTCCTGTTAAAATCATTAACAGTTTGTTATTATTCGATGAAATTTGACTTTTGGCCCTCATAGACATTCCAAACAAAACTGTGTCATATGATAGGGCCACAGGATTCTCTAACATACAATTTATTTGACCCCCAGATCAATTTCCAAAAATTATTAATAAAAGGACAATAAAATAATAAATGATCTAGAGTTCCAGCCTCAAGATGACAATGCCAACATCTATTAGACTTAGAGCAATCCAATTTTTGTAAACGAACAGGGGTCCAGAGTGCTCTATGCAACAGGAAAAACCATGTTTGCCTCATAGACGCAGACAATGTACATCTTATCCTCCAAGACCAAATACGTGGCCATTGAGATGCATTAATTTGATGCTTAATCTCAATGCTCCAAATATCTCTAAGTACAGTCCTTGGTTTTTTATTTAAATATCCAGATAATGTTTTATACCACTGTGCGGCCTGGTGACCCATAAAATCTGCCTGGAAGCATAAGAATTCTAGAGTAAAATGAGTATTTAAAGACTTCCATTCAGGGAACCCTGCCTGAATAGCCTGCTTCAATTGCAACCACTTATAACTTGTAACTTATAACAGGTTATGTTGTTCTGATACGCATTAGGACCACTGAGGAAGGAGTGTTTCTTCGAAACACGGTCTGGGTTGGGTCCGGTCTTATCAGTCTTTTTGGGTACAAACTGTTTAAAGTTTTTAATGATTGTTCAATAAAGTCTTGGCGTCTTGTACATCATCAGTGCAGTTTCTGTTTTTAGTTCATTGCATAGACCGCATCAGCTCTAGTTTCTTAGGTTATGGTTGAATTTATGCCTTTGGGATTCTCAAGCCAAACGGGAACCCTGGCCATCAAAAGTTTGGCCTCTGAGGGAATATATAGGAGTTGGAGGACAAAATGTAATGTTAGGTTCCTGAAATGCGGGCGAGAGTTTTAAGGGTCTAAATTTCAGTTTTGGGAGAATTGCGCCTAAGTCACGCTCCGCCCATAGAAATGTGACACTAGGCGCCATGCAACAGATGTTATCTTTTATAGAATCGGATAGGTGCCTATTGCCCAATCAAATTTGTTTTCCCAATTATTGAGGCTAAGGGTATTTTGCCAATTAACCACCCCTCCATTACAAAACCGTAGCGTGTTTTTTTAGCACTGGATGCTGCAGTAACAGCTCCAATGCTCATAGAATTCCTATGACCGTCTGCGCTGTTACTGCTGCAGCCAGCGCTAAAATCCATGCTACGGTTTTGTAAAGGGGGGGGGGGATCAGGAGTGTATGTTAGGAACCCTTAAAGAATTAGGTCTTTACTACCTAGGAACAAAAATGATGTTGCATAGTGTTACCCCAAAATAATTCCTACTTTTTTTTTTTTTTTTTACTCTGTATGGTGGTATACAGTACTCCCCTGAAATTCGCAGGGGTTCCATTCCAGGAACCCCTGCGAATTTTAAAAAAAACGCAAATACAGTTTTTCGCCTGTCAAAACAAATGCAAGGAAGTTTTTTTTCACCCAAAGGGTCGTGGACACTTGGAATGCGCTACCGAAGGAAGTGATCAGGCAGAGTACAGTACAGGGATTCAAACAGGGATTGGACGGATTCCTGAGGGATAAAGGGATCGTGGGATACTGAGAGAGGTGCTGAGATGTAATACAAGTATAGAAAGCTAACCAGGTAATAAGTATGGAAACCCAACCAAGTCGTGAATGTGCAAGACCGGAGGGTTAGGACTTCGATGGGAAGATAGGACTTCAATGGGAAACCAAGGTGGCAAGGGGGCCCCTTCTGGTTATTCAGACAGGTCGTGACCTGTTTGGGCCGCCGCGGGAGCGGACTGCTGGGCAGGATGGACCTATGGTCTGACCCGGCGGAGGCACTGCTTATGTTCTTATGTTCTTATGTAAAAGGCAGGGGAGGCAGGAGAGGGCAGTTGGAGCACCGGTGGGTGAAGAAAATCACTCGCGGTCTGCTCTGACCGCCTCTTCCTGTAGTAAACACCGCGGTCCGCCTAATCTATGGCCTCAAAAAGTCAGACTATATCAGCCCTTACTATAGAAAACTGCACTGGTTGCCAATAGAAGCGAGAGTCATCTTCAAATTCGCCTGCCTCTGCTTCAAAACTTTAACTGGCTTGTCCCCGATATATCTGTCTCACCACTTTGTGTTCCCTGGAACCACTCGCACGCGTAATGCCTATCTGTTTACCTACCCTTCCCCAAAGGGATGCACCTACAAAAGATTCCTCAATAGAACTCTCTCGTACCAAGCTGGCAGATGGACAAACTGCCTGACCACCCTCATCTCATCTGCCCCATCCTACTCATCCTTCAGGAAATCTCTCAAATCTTTCCTCTACGACAAATTTCTCGAACCCCTCCCCCCCCCCCCATCACCAAATAATCAAATACTTCCATCCTGTAATTGATACTGGTTGCTTTTCTTGACATTCACCACCCTGCATCGATTTTGTACACTGCTTTGTTCTTGATTGTAATGAAAGGAACTGTAGGACTTAGGACTGAAAAAAAACCCACCTTTACTGAATATGTACATTGTATCTTCGCTGTAAATGTACAGTCTCTTACACTGTAAACCGCTCTGAACTGTTTGTGGTACTGCGGTATATAAAATAAAGTTATTATTATAAAGTCGGGCTACACCAATCAGGAGCTGCTTTGACACGCAGCTCCTGATTGGTGTAGCCCAAATTTACTGCAGGAAGAGGCAGTCGGAGCAGAGTGAGTCCACGAACTGTCAATTCGCGGAGGAACACTGTACTGCAGTAATACTCCTAGATCTTCATTTCGTTGTAATGAACCGACTGTAAGAAGAGCTGGCCTTTTTCAAGGGATAAGAGGAGAGCCAAAACGATTCATTTTATGCCACGTTTGTTCACGCTCAAGCTTCAAGTTTTTATTAAGATTTGTTTCTGCTGCTTAAGCAACTTCTAAGTGAGTTGCAGATAAAATATAATGGAGAATACAAAAATAAGAATGCCAGCAACAATACAATTAAAAAAGGAGATTAAAACAACTTAAGCAAATGGCGTAACTAATGTAGTAGATATTGAACTAGTCCAGGGATCTCAAAGTCCCTCCTTGAGGCTAGACTAATACGAAATGAAAGGAAATTGGGGACGGAATACAATTAATATTGACTCGAAATGAATTGAGGAGAGAACGACAGGAAGGGGAACGCTGTATTTTTGTTTCTTTCGAAAGGATGATTGGTAAAATCTGTGGTAAGGAGACTTGTGTTCACTGTTTGTCTTGATAAACTAAACAAAAGAAAAAACTGAAATAGTAACATAGTAACATAGTAGATGACGGCAGATAAAGACCCGAATGGTCCATCCAGTCTGCCCAACCTGATTCAATTTAAAAAATTTTTTTTTTTTCTTCTTAGCTATTTCTGGGCAAGAATCCAAAGCTTTACCCTGTACTGTGCTTGGGTTCCAACTGCCGAAATCTCTGTTAAGGCTTACTCCAGCCCATCTACACCCTCCCAGCCATTGAAGCCCTCCCCTGCCCATCCTCCTCCAAATGGCCATACACAGACGCAGACCGTACAAGTCTGCCCAGTAACTAGCCTAGTTCAATATTTAATATTATTTTCTGATTCTAAATCTTCTGTGTTCATCCCACGCTTCTTTGAACTCAGTCACAGTTTTACTCTCCACCACCTCTCTCGGGACGCATTCCAGGCATTCACTACCCTCTCCGTAAAGTAGAATTTCCTAACATTGCCCCTGAATCTACCACCCCTCAACCTCAAATTATGTCCTCTGGTTTTACCATTTTCCTTTCTCTGGAAAAGATTTTGTTCTACGTTAATACCCTTTAAGTATTTGAACGTCTGAATCATATCTCCCCTGTCTCTCCTTTCCTCTAGGGTATACATATTCAGGGCTTCCAGTCTCTCCTCATACGTCTTCTGGCGCAAGCCTCCTATCATTTTCGTCGCCCTCCTCTGGACCGCCTCAAGTCTTCTTACGTCTTTCGCCAGATACGGTCTCCAAAACTGAACACAATACTCCAAGTGGGGCCTCACCAATGACCTGTACAGGGGCATCAACACCTTCTTCCTTCTACTGACTACGCCTCTCTTTATACAGCCCAGAATCCTTCTGGCAGCAGCCACTGCCTTGTCACACTGTTTTTTCGCCTTTAGATCTTCGGACACTATCACCCCAAGGTCCCTCTCCCCGTCCGTGCATATCAGCTTCTCTCCTCCCAGTATATACGGTTCCTTCCTATTATTAATCCCCAAATGCATTACTCTGCATTTCTTTGCATTGAATTTTAGTTGCCAGGCATTAGACCATTCCTCTAACTTTTGCAGATCCTTTTTCATATTCTCCACTCCCTCTTCGGTGTCTACTCTGTTACAAATCTTGGTATCATCTGCAAAAAGGCACACTTTTCCTTCTAACCCTTCAGCAATGTCACTTACATACATATTGAACAGGATTGGCCCCAGCACCGAACCCTGAGGGACTCCACTAGTCACCTTTCCTTCCTTCGAGCGACTTCCATTAACCACCACCCTCTGGCATCTGTCCGACAGCCAGTTTCTGACCCAGTTCACCACTTTGGGTCCTAACTTCAGCCCTTCAAGTTTGTTCAACAGCCTCCTATGAGGAACTGTATCAAAGGCTTTGCTGAAATCCAAGTAAATTACATCTAGCATATGTCCTCGATCCAGCTCTCTGGTTACCCAATCAAAAAATTCAATCAGGTTCGTTTGGCACGATTTACCTTTTGTAAAGCCATGTTGCCTCGGATCCTGTAACCCATTAGATTCAAGGAAATACACTATCCTTTCTTTCAGCAACACTTCCATTATTTTTCCAACAACTGAAGTGAGGCTCACCGGCCTGTAGTTTCCTGCTTCATCCCTGTGACCACTTTTATGAATAGGGACCACATCCGCTCTCCTCCAATCCCCAGGAATCACTCCCGTCTCCAGAGATTTGTTGAACAAGTCTTTAATAGGACTCGCCAGAACCTCTCTGAGCTCCCTTAGTATCCTGGGATGGATCCCGTCTGGTCCCATCACTTTGTCCACCTTCAGTTTTTCAAGTTGCTCATAAACACCCTCCTCCGTGAACGGCGCAGAATCTACTCCATTTTCTCGTGTAACTTTGCCAGACAATCTCGGTCCTTCTCCAGGATTTTCTTCTGTGAACACAGAACAGAAGTATTTGTTTAGCACATTTGCTTTCTCCTCATCACTCTCCACATATTTGTCCCCAGCATCTTTTAGCCTAGCAATTCCATTTTTTATCTTCCTCCTTTCACTAATATATGTGAAAAAATTTTTATCTCCCTTTTTTACATTTTTAGCCATTTGTTCTTCCGCCTGTGCCTTCGCCAAACGTATCTCTCTCTTGGCTTCTTTCAGTTTCACCCTATAGTCCTTTCTGCTCTCCTCTTCTTGGGTTTTTTTATATTTCATGAACGCCACTCTTTCGCCTTTATTTTCTCAGCCACTAGGTTGGAGAACCATATCGGCTTCCTTTTTCTCTTGTTTTTATTGATTTTCTTCACATAAAGGTCCGTAGCCATTTTTATCGCTCCTTTCAGCTTAGACCACTGTCTTTCCACTTCTCTTATGTCCTCCCATCCTAACAGCTCTTTCTTCAGGTACTTTCCCATTGCATTAAAGTCCGTACGTTTGAAATCTAGGACTTTAAGTATCGTGCGGCCGCTCTCCACTTTAGCCGTTATATCAAACCAAACCGTTTGATGATCGCTACTACCCAGGTGAGCACCCACTTGAACATTAGAGATACTCTCTCCATTTGTGAGGACCAGATCCAATATCGCTTTTTCCCTTGTGGGTTCCATCACCATTTGTCTGAGCAGAGCCTCTTGAAAGGCATCCACAATCTCCCTACTTCTTTCCGATTCCGCAGATGGAACATTCCAGTCCACATCCGGCAGGTTGAAATCTCCCAACAGCAGAACCTCCTCTTTCCTTCCAAACTTTTGGATATCCACAATCAGATCCTTATCAATTTGCTGGGTTGAGTCGGAGGTCTGTAGACTACACCCACGTAGATAGAAGTTCCATCTTCTCTTTTCAGAGCAATCCATATCGCTTCTTCCTCTCCCCAGGTCCCTTGCATTTTGGTCGCTTGGATATTGATCTTTACATAGAGAACTACTCCTCCACCTTTATGACCATCTCTGTCCTTCCTAAAAAGATTATATCCCGGTATGTTTGCATCCCATCCATGTGATTCACTGAACCATGTCTCTGTGATAGCAACAATATCTTGATCTGCCTCTAATATCAGGGCTTGCAGATCATGAACTTTGTTGCTTAGACTGCGAGCATTTGTGGTCATCGCTTTCCAGCTATTTTTCAGCGATAATCTCCTTTTTCGTATGGATTTTTGTGTCGTTTCACTTTCCGTTGCAATTCTAAGAAATGAGTTGCTGATATTGCTTATGTTGCAGCCTTTACTACTATCACATCTTTTCTTTTGCCGGGGGTGGTCTCTATAATTGTCCTTCGTACATACACCACCCCCACCTTCTAGTTTAAATGCCTAGAAAAATATTGTCTAAATTTCTCTACAAGGTTTCTTTTTCCTGCTGTAGTAATATGTAGCCCATCAGTGCAATATA
Source organism: Geotrypetes seraphini (assembly GCF_902459505.1). Taxonomy (NCBI): domain Eukaryota; kingdom Metazoa; phylum Chordata; class Amphibia; order Gymnophiona; family Dermophiidae; genus Geotrypetes; species Geotrypetes seraphini. Next base: position 133,863,990 of record NC_047084.1, on the reverse strand, counting down.
TCTTGTCCTTCCATGTATTTCCCCATCCTCCTATGTACCTGAAGCCTTCTTGATGACACCAGGCTCTGAGCCATCTATTAAAGTCCTCTGTGTTTTTCACTCTTTGCTCTCCTTTTCCATATGCAGGCAGTATTTCAGAAAAAGCTAAAGTCTTTACAAAAGGTTTCACGCCCTCACCAAGCTCCCGAAAAGCTTTCTGTGCTGCAAGTGTGGAGTTGTTGGCCAGGTCATTTGTTCCCAGATGGATAACAACATCAGTGTTAAAATCCTTAGTTTCTTCCTTAATTATAGTCAGTATTTGCCTGGAACTCCTGGTAGCTGAGGATCCTGGAAGACATTTCACTATTTTGGTCTCCTCGCCCTGTGTTCCAAGGTTAATGCCTCTGATGATGGAATCCCCCAACAGTAATAGTTTTCTGTTTTTGGCTTTTTTATTTGTACTTAGGGTGCGCTTGTTCTCTTGAGTTACCTTCATTGGTTCCAGTCCCACCTCCCTTCTGTTTTCCTGAGTATCGCAGTGCACTAGTGGAGCGAAGGAATTCTGTAGAGGTAATATTAGTGAAGGTGGATGTTTCTGTGTTACATGTCGCAGTCTTCCTGAGCCTACTGTGACCCATTTATTCCTGGGCTGTTTTATTCTTTGAGGTAGAGGTGGTAAGTTGGTATGATTTTGTGGAGTGATGGAAGCTGCTTTAATTGTATTCAATTCCTGTTTAAGTTTGCAGAGCTCCTCCTTAATACTGGCAAGTTGAAGACAGATGGGGCAAGCCTTAAGCCTCCAAATAGTATGTCTTGGAGTTAAAGCACCCAGTGATTGCATAGAATAAAGGTCATCTTGATTGGTTGTGAAGTCCTGATTATATGGGTCTCTATATATGAATAGTGGTCCCTGGGGTTGGTGGGACTATAAGTAAGACTACTAGTAAGGCAGAAATATAGGCTCTATACTACCTAAAACACAGTATTTTAAACAAAACTGCAGGTTCTATCAGTGCTACCCTAAAACACAGGATTTATAACAGGATTTTCCCTACTTTAGTCACCCTGAGCAACAGGCACCAAAAATATAGGCTTTATACCACCTAAAACACAGTATTTTAAACAAAACTGCAGGTTCTATCAGTGCTACCCTAAAACACAGGATTTATAACAGGATTTTCCCTACTTTAGTCACCCTGAGCCACAGGCACCAGAAATATAGAAACATAGAAACATAGAAATTGACGGCAGAAAAGGGCTATAGCCCATCGAGTCTGCCCATACCAATGACCCTCTCCCTGATTCTTACTCTCCTAGAGATCCCACATGAATATCCCATTTTCTCTTGAAATCTAACACGCTGCTAGCCTCAATCACCCTCTGAGGCAGCTCGTTCCAATGATCTACCACCCTTTCAGTGAAGAAGTACTTCCTCGCATCACCCTGAAATTTCCCTCCCCTGATTTTCAGCGAGTGACCTCTGGTTACTGAGGGCCCTATAAGACTGAAGATATCATCTTTCACCTCTATACGCCCAGTAATATACTTAAAGGTCTCAATCATGTCCCCTCTCTCTCTTCGCTCCTCTAGTGAGTACATCCGCAGTTTTTTTAACCTTTCTTCATACGTGAGTTCCCTGAGCCCCAAAACCATCCTGGTAGCCATTCGCTGAACCGACTCAATTCTCAACACATCTTTTCGGTAGTGTGGTCTCCAGAATTGAACACAATACTCGAGATGAGGTCTCACCATGGATCTGTACAGCGGCATTATGACTTCAGGTTTTCTGCTGACAAAACCCCTACGGATACAGCCCATCATTTGTCTTGCCTTGGACGATGCCTTCTCTACTTGATTGGCAGCCTTCATATCGTCGCTAATGATCACTCCTAAATCACGTTCCACCGTGGTCCTGGACAAGGTTTCACCATTTAGTGTGTAAGTTCTGTGTGGATTTTTTTTGCCTAGGTGCATTACCTTACATTTTTTAGCATTGAAGCCCAGCTGCCAAGTTGATGACCACTGTTCAAGCTGTCTTAGGTCCTGCGTCATAAAGTCAGGCACACTGCTTTTGCCAACTATGTTGCATAGTTTGGCATCGTCGGCAAACAGTGATACTTTTCCTCTAAGTCCTTGGGTCAAATCTCCTATGAATAAATTGAATAGAATCGGCCCTAAGACGGAGCCCTGAGGTACTCCACTCATCACTGCTGACGTTTTGGAGGGGGTACCGTTTACCATCACCCTTTGAAGCCTACCATCTAGCCAATCCCTTACCCATGTTGTGAATGTATCCCCTAATCCCATCGATTTTAGTTTGTTCAACAGCCTGAACAAACTAAAATCGATGGGATTAGGGGATACATTCACAACATGGGTAAGGGATTGGCTAGATGGTAGGCTTCAAAGGGTGATGGTAAACGGTACCCCCTCCAAAACGTCAGCAGTGATGAGTGGAGTACCTCAGGGCTCCGTCTTAGGGCCGATTCTATTCAATTTATTCATAGGAGATTTGACCCAAGGACTTAGAGGAAAAGTATCACTGTTTGCCGACGATGCCAAACTATGCAACATAGTTGGCAAAAGCAGTGTGCCTGACAGTGTGCACTATACCACCTAAAACACAGTATTTTAAACAAAAATGCAGGAAGAGGAAATAAGATTTAACAGAGGAAAGAGAAGGATTTTTTTGTGCTTTTTTATATTTTTTTTAGTAAGAAACAGGGAGGAGAAGAGAAATTAAGCAGATATAATGCAGTCAAAAGAGCAGAATATGAAATGCTGAGTAACTTAGCTTTTAGATGTTTACAGGGCAGCCTTGTTCACAGAAATAAGTCGTAAGCAAATGTTACCCTGCAGAGGACTCAAACGTGAAACATCCTTGGACTTAGAACAACTGTGTAAATTCCAGAGCGCCTCAAGCCCCTCCCAAGGGACGGATGGCCACCAGGATGGTCTCGGAGCTCAAGGATCTATCGTACGAGGAAAAGCTGAAAAATTTGCGGCTGTACTCACTCGAGGAACGTAGGGAGAGAGGAGACATGATCGAGACGTTTAAGTATATTACCGGCCATATCGAGATGGAAGAAGAGATTCTCTTTCTCAAAGGACCCTCAGCCACAAGAGGGCATCCGCTCAAACTCAGGGGTGGGAAATTTCATGGCGACACCAGGAAATATTTCTTCACTGAGAGAGTGGTTGATCCTTGGAACGAGCTCCCGGTGCAGGTGATCGAGGCAAACAGCGTGCAAGAATTTAAGAGCAAATGGGATGCCCATGAGAGGGTTAAGCCAAGGGAACCTGTCACCAGGAGTGGGATCCCTAGGATAGTAGACTTGGGGGTCTGTCAGTAGAGTGGGCAGACCTGATGGGCTATGGCCCTTATCTGCCGTCATCTTCTATGTTTCTATGAGTCTCAGCCAATCAGGGCCTTCCAGATATCCACTGATGGCAGATTCAGTCATGGGGCGCGATTGTCATGCATGGATTTGGCAGTGTACCCACTTACTATGTCACTATTCCTGCCAGTGTCTGAGCTGATGGTGGTCCAAAATGAATGAGTAAAAATGGCTAGTTCGTGTTTCTGTCTCTTCTCTGTTCCTTTCTCCGTTGGGGGGGAGGAGAGGGCTCTGTGTCTGTAAGGTCTGTATGTGCAAAAGACATTCTTACTGTCTAATTGCTTCATGGAATCACGAGCAGTCCTGATAATGTTCCTTCTGGCGTTATGTGCTAGCAGTTACATTTGACATGCATACTTTGGAAAGCACATAACGCAAGACTGTCCTCGTCTGTCATATGAGATTCTGGCCTCGCCACCGTAACAACTTTTGACGTCATGGCGGCGTGACACTATGTTAAGCCTTTGGAGGATATGTCGTGGCTTAATGTCAAAATGCCAGCGTTGCCCTTTTACAGAGCTGGAGGCTTCTCCACAGAAGCAAGAAATAGCCCGATGCACGCTTTATTGTCTTCATCTTCGCCCGGTGTCTGGCAGGAGTTCACAAGTGAAACATCATCCAGTTTTTGCTTCCCCGTCCCCATGGGTTTTGTGGGTTTCGAAGCCAAGCACCTGAATAAGCTGTTAAAAGCAAGCCAGAGGAAGGGTGTTTTTTCACTCTATGACTAATGTGGAAATCGGTTTCCTATTGGCATAGTTTTTCGGAGCTGCTGTATTGCTTTGCAGAGCTTTTTAGAAACATGTTCTTATACAGACCTTACAGGCACATAGCCCTCCCCTCCCCCCCCAACGGAGAAAGGAACAGAGAAGAGACAAAAACATGAAATAGCTATTTTTACTCATTCTTTTTGGACCAGGATAAACTTGGCTGCCATCAAAGTTTCCAAGCTGGGGTGATGCTCTAGTGATTTGTGAATATCGTTGGAGGATAGAAATGCTTCATATTAGCCCAGGGTGTAGACAGATGCTCTTTTCGCCAATCCCCGGTGGCCCCTAGGACAGCTACCTTTCTGTATGCCTACATTTCTATTGAATTCAAAGGTTTTGAGCTACTGTATAATGTGGATATAATATTAATTTTAATTTAATTTCATTCTTATATACCGCTAATAACCATGAGGTTTCTAAGCGGTTTACAAAAATGATGCATTAAAAAGAGGATACCGTGACCATCTTGTATGTCATTTCTCTGTACAACAGGGGTGTCCAACCTACGGCCCAAGGACCGCATGCGGCCCTGTGAAGTATTTTGTGCGGCCCCGGACGAGGGCGATGCAGTGTTTTCCTCTGCTGCCCCCCGGGTGTTTACCGCCTTGCCAGCTCCCTCCTCCATCTTGCTGCAGCGTTTGCGCGGCCCCAGAAACATTTTTTTTCGGCCAAAAGGTTGGACACCTCTGCTGTACAATATTGTTCTGGGATCAACAATCAACACAGACTAAAGTTTCTGCAATGCGTGTAGCTCAATTATAGCAACGGAGATGTTGATAGAAAAATACCAACTGGTTCATCCATTCTGCCCAGTGATTCTCGCCCACCCTGCTATCCTGAGGGCTGTGCGGACACAAAAGAGATAATGCACCAAGCTTCTTCTTCTAATGAAGGAAAGACTAGAACATTCCTTTGCACAAAGTGCAACCTATCATCCGGTTGATATGAAACAATCTGGTTGGCTAGATATTTGGATTGCATCATATGTCTATAAGAACATAATAATAATAATAATAATAATAATAACTTTATTTTTCTATACCGCCATAGTCAGGCGACTTCTAGGCGGTTTACATTGTAAGAAGGCTGGACATTCAGCGAATAACAAGTACAGTACAATACTAATACAATACAATAAATTCACATATAATACAGTAGAGTGAGTCCAAATTCAAAACATACAATAAGTTTAAATACAGTACCGAATAAAGAGACTAGATGCAGTACAATAGTCTAAATGGTAACTTACATATTAATTGGAGATCTAAGGGTAATGAGTGTCTGAAAGATTTAGAACATCCGTGAGAGGGGTCTTAGTGGGGAAGGGACCGTTTTAGCCGATGAATTTAGCGAATAGGGTGGTTTTGATCGATTTGCGGAAAGTATTATAAGTCATGTTTGGTTCGTTTATGTGGTTTTTCAGCCAGGTTTGCTGTCTGTTCGCTTGGAACTGGAAGGTTCTGTCCAAGAAGGATTTGTATCTGCAGCCTGTAATCTTTGGGTATGCAAAGATGTTTTTGTTTCTGGTCGTTCTTGTGGGGTTGTATAGGGTGAAGTGAGTTTGTAGGTATGAAGGTGCTAGTCCCCAGGCTTGTTTGAAACAGGTGCAAGCGAATTTGAATAGAATTCGCGCTTCTATTGGAAGCCAGTGTAGTTTTTTGTAGTAGGGGCTGATGTGATCGTTTTTTCTTAGCCCAAAAATTAGGCGAACGGCGGTGTTTTGTATTAGTCTCAGTTTTATTATTGTTTTTTGTGGGATGCCTAGGTAGATGATGTTGCAGTAGTCAAGGAGGGATAGGATCAGTGCCTGTACCAGCAACCTGAATGAAGAAGGGTCAAAGTATTTTTTAATGGTTCTTAGTTTCCATAGTGTGTAAAAGCATTTTTTCACTAGTAAGTTTGTGTGGTCGGTCATAGTTAGGTGAGTGTCAAGAGTGATGCCTAGTATTTTTATGTTTTTGGAAATTGCGTATTCGTGATTATTTATTTTTATCGATGTTCTCGTAATTTTGTCATTGGGACTAGCCAGAAAGACTTTTGTTTTTTCTGCGTTTAGTTTTAGTTTGAAATTAGTGGTCCATTTATCGATTTCGGTCATTGTGTTTGAGAGATTGTCTATAATTTCTTTTGTGATGTCGTTTAAGGGTATGAGGATGGATATGTCATCCGCATAAATGTAGTATATTAAATTTAGTTTTTGTAGTAGGTGACCTAAGGAGGCGATATAGATATTGAAAAGTGTGGGGGATAGGGGGGAACCTTGAGGTACGCCTGAAGGGTTTTTCCATGGTTTAGAGTAGTTTCCATTGCTGATTACTCGGTAGGATCTATTTGTTAGGAACTCTTGGAACCATTTCTTTGCCTTTCCCGAGATTCCCATTGCTTCAAGGCACAGTAGCATGATTTCGTGGTCTACCAAGTCGAACGCGCTGCTGAGATCTAATTGTAGGATCAGTGCGCTTTTGCCCTTGCTAAAGAGATCATAAAGGTGGTTCAGCAAGGAGGCTAGGACAGTTGGACTCGTACACTAATAGATCTAAGACTTAGGCCCTCTTTTACTAAGGTGCGTTAAGCGTTTTAACATTCGTTTAGCATGCGCTAAATCAACACGCGATAAACGCTAACGCGTCCATAAGATAACACGCACGCATTAGGGTTTAGCGCGTGTTTAGCGTGTGCTCATATTTAGCGCACTAGAAAGCGTCGGGGGGGGCATAATCCAAAGATACGTCTAAGAGTGTTTTGGGCCTGAGTCGCTAGTCGCCCAAAGTTGGACATGGAAAAAGTCCATTTTCGAAAAATACGTCCAAATTTTTTTCCCCCGAAAAATCGTCTGATTGTCCAGCCCGCTAAGTCGTCTTTCTTTATACCCCATTTTCATCCAAAAATTCATCCAAGTCAAAAATGCCTAGAAAAAGACCTTTTGGACGTGGGCGGGGTCAGCAAAGTGATGGACTGGACACCCAAACATTGCACCAGAGTAGTGGGGAACCTTACAGGGCACTGCTGCGAACTTCGCAAAAAGGGTTCCACATACACATCTCACCACAACAACCTTATAGGTCATGGTGAGCCCCCCAAAACACCTCCCAGAACCGACTAGACCCACCTGTCTACCACCCCAATAGCCCTTATAGCTGCAGGTGCCACATATATGCCAGTACATAAGGGTTTTTGAGGGTGCATGCAGTGGTTAGAGTGGCTTATGGGCCTGGGTCCTCCTCTCCATGGTTCACTCGCCCACCCCCAGGCCTCTTAAGCCACCTAAGTGCAACTCTACTAGGCTTTCCTATGCTAGGCTGCCAAGTGCTGATGTTCTGGAGGCAGATATGTGATGTTTTTATTATGAATTATATGGCAGGGTTGGAGGGGGTCAGTGATCATTTGGGGAGTGTGTAGGGGTCTGTACTTTGTCCCTGCAGTGGTTATCTGGTCACTTTGGATACTTAGACCTGGTTTTAGATGGCCTAAGTCACAACGTCCAAGTTCCGTCTAGGCAGTGTTGTTAAACTTTCGGTTATACAAGCAGGACAACTAAGTCTAATCCTTCTATTCTTTTGCCTAGTTTTTAAAATCTTTTTTACTTTTATCTTTTATTATTAAAAAAAACTTCTTGGTGTTGTACCTGTATATATTTTCAGTCAATAAATATCACTAATAATAAAACCCTAAGCGCGCATGTGCACTCCTACCTGTGTGATCCCTGCCTCCGTGATCCGTAACTCTGTGGCCGGCAGAGAAATGTTAAAGCATGTGGCATGTTCGTCACGTGTGTATGTTCAGCGCGTGTGTGCATGATGGTTTGGTGCAGTGTGCGCTTGACAGTTTCCTCTATCCTGCGGCGGCAGGGACATTGACAGACAGACAGAATAGAATGAAGAGCAGCAGCGGTTTGTGCCGGTGGGCCAGAAGAGACCAGGAAGCCGGGATGAAGGGAAAGTAGGAACGGCGGTTTGGGAGCAGGTATTAGGGAGCAGGGAAGAGGTGCTGCTGGACAGGGGGGAAGTAAAAGGAAGGGAGAAGGGCTGCTGCTGGACAAGGGGAGCAGGGAAGAGGTGGTGGTAGACAGCTGAGAAAAGAGAGAGACAGAAAGAAAGAAAGACAGACAGAAAGCGGCCAAGGAGAGAGAGACAGAAAGAAAGAAAGACAGACAGAAAGCGGCCAAGAAGAGAGAGAGAGAGACAGAAAGAAAGAAAGATAGACAGAAAGCGGCCAAGGAGAGAGAGAGAGAGACAGAAAGACAGACAGAAAGCGGCCAAGGAGAGAGAGAGACAGAAAGAAAGACAGATAGACACACACATCTATTTCTAGCACCCGTTAATGTAACGGGCTTAAAGATTAGTCATTAATAATTTCCATTCCCTGCCTAAGAGACAACGGAAAACTAAGTCAGCAATAGTAATTTGGTCTCGGTTGATCACAGTTCAAAAACTGTTCACAATTCCAAACTTTCCTTTATATGCATATAATATAAATCATTCAACTTATCTTATAGTTATTTTGATAAAGTGCATTAGGCTCTCAATGATATCTCAGCATTTGAGATCTGAGGTTTGTTCTTTTGAACACTATCCGATAACCAATGCGGCCTGCGTTTTGTGGGGTTCAATCTTCCCCACTGCGTCAGGGTACTCTTTCACAGCACCCCAATTTCGATTTGGCATTCAGCGACCCGATGAGAAGTAAAAAAAGATAAAATATAGGGAAAAGAATAGAAGGATTAGAATAAAAGAAAAAAAAGTGGATAAAGGGTTTTCTGCCTATGACTGAAAAGTGAGTTGGGTGAATATATCACCTTTTGTGGGTTAATGGCTGAAAGCTCTGAGGTACTTTTCCCTTAAAGAATATGAAATTGGAGAAATAAAACCAAAAAAGAAAAATAGGATTATTGTACATAAGAACATAAGAATTGCCGCTGCTGGGTCAGACCAGTGGTCCATCATGGCCAGCAGTCCACTCACGAGATGGCCCCCAGATCAAAGACCAGTGCTCTAAATGAGTTCAGTCTCACCTGCGTACGTTCCAGTTCAGCAGGAACTTGTCCAACTTTGTCTTGAATCCCTGGAGGGTGTTTTCCCCTATAACAGCCTCCGGAACAGCGTTCCAGTTTTCCACCACTCTCTGGGTGAAGAAGAACTTCCTTACGTTTGTACGGAATCTATCCCCTTTCAACTTTAGAGAGTGCCCTCTCGTTCTCTCTACCTTGGAGAGGGTGAATAACATGTCTTTATCTACTTTGTCTTGAATCTCTGGAGGGTGTTTTCCCCTCTTTGAATCTCTGGAGGGTGTTTTCCCCTATAACAGCCTCTGGAAGAGCGTTCCAGTTTTCCACCACTCTCTGGGTGAAGAAGAACTTCCTTACGTTTGTACGGAATCTATCCCCTTTCAACTTTAGAGAGTGTCCTCTTGTTCTCTCTACCTTGGAGAGGGTGAACAACCTGTCTTTATCTACTAAGTCTATTCCCTTCAGTATCTTGAATGTTTTGACCATGTCCCCTCTCAGTCTCCTCTTTTCAAGGGAGAAGAGGCCCGGTTTCTCTAATCTCTCGCTGTACGGCAACTCCTCCAGCCCCTTAACCATTTTAGTCGCTAAGTAGATAGATAACCATAGTGGATTGTTAGTGGATTGTATGATTGTGATTATAAGAACATAAGAATAGCCATACTGGGACAGACCAATGGTCCATCTAGCCCAGTATCCCGTCTTCATGGAGGCCAATCCGAGTCACAAGTACCCGGCAAAACCCCAAATAGTAGCAGCATTCCATGCCACCGATCCAGGGCAAGCAGTGGCTTCTCCCATGTATATCTCAACAGCAGTTTATGGACTTTTCCTCCAGGAACGTATCCAAATCTTTTTTAAAACCAAGTATATGAACCGCTATATTTCAGTAACATCAGTATTTAAAACCAGAGTTAGAAACCACTGCTGATTCATCAGTTATGGAGTTACATAAAGCGCATGTGTCGTCAAGCATTACGGGGGAAATTTATCAAGCTTTAAGTACATAGCGGTAAATAGTCCTTACCACGACTTGAGCAACCCTAATGCTGATGGGGAGAGTGTGGTGTGATGGTTAGAGCTACAGCTTCAACACCCTGAGGTTGTGGGTCCAAATCCCACACTGCTCCTTGTGACCCTGGACAAGTCACTTAGTCCCCTCGTTGCCCCAGGTACACTAGGTAGAGTGTGAGCCCACTGGGACAGACAGGGAAAATGCTTGAGTACCTGAATAAATTCATGTAAACCGTTCTGAGTTCCCCTGGGAGAATGGTATAGAAAACTGAATAAATAAATTCTAAGGGCGCTAGCGTTTTTAGCGTACGCACCGGATAAACGCGCACTAGCCGAAAATCTACCGCCTGCTCAAAAGGAGGCAGTAGCGGCTAGCGCACGGCATTTTAGTGCGCGCTATTCCATGCGTTAAGGCCCTCGCGTACCTTCGTAAAAGGAGCCCTAAGTGTTCAGTTGGTAATTCAGTTTTATAGATGCCAAAAAGATTGCTTTCAGTTGCCACAAGGCACAGATGTCATGTAAGCTTCGCTAACTAGTGGGTGTATTTCATCCTCAAAGAGAAGAAAGATTAATTGTCGTGGAAATATAGCTGCAAAGGAAAACCCATAAAAGTGTCATAACGCTGATCAAAAACACACTGATCCATAGACTGGCAAAAGAAAACAAAGAGCAAGAATGAAACATTCGCTCTAGATGAGTTGTCAACCTTTGCTTTTCCATAAGCCGAGTGTTAGTTGAAAAAGAAGTGTCGTCAACGCACAGAGGAGTACAATAGCTCCATATAAACTGGGGGGAAAAAGCACATCATTTTCTTCCTGCACGCAGAATCCCCCCATCTGCCTCTTCTCCTGTCTCAAAGAAAGGGTAGGAGTTGAGGATCTATTAAATACGCCACATCCCTGCTCTCGGGGAGCTGTGGACAGTGGGGAAAAACAAGACTCCAAATTAAAAAACATTGGGTTCCTTCTATTAGGGTTTGCTAATCTTTAGCGCACCTTAATAAAAGGACCCCATAGTAAATGGCGTCAGATAAAGACCAAAGGTTTTGTATCCTCTTTTCACACTGATTCTGCACTCACCATTCATGTCACATTTTTCTTTAATCAGAATATCACGTACGTATCTTTGGCACAGCATGACATTTGCACTGTGATATGTACACCTGTTCATAATACCATTCTCTGTAGGACTCCTGAGGAAGAAGTGTTTCTTCGAAACCCAGACCGTGTCGGGTCCGGTCCACACGAATATTAGGACCAGCTTTTGGATATAAATATTGCAGCTTATGCACGTGGATGGGCATAATCGAAAGGAACTTCTAAGTCCGTTTTCGTCTAACTCGCAAGTCGTCCAAAGTAAAAAACAGCCTAGGACACATTTTTGAAAAATACGTCCAAAATATTTTTCTTTAAAAAATCGTCTAATTATATGTCCTGCTGATCTGATCATCCAAGTTGCTAAGTCGTCCATCTTTATACCACATTTTCGTCCAACTTTTCGTCCAAGTCCAAAACGCCTAGAACAAGCCCTGTTGGACGTGGGAGGGGTCTGCAAAGTGATGGACTGCACACCCAGACATGCCACCTAAATAGTGGGGTACCTTACAGGGCACTGCTGTGAACTTCACAAAAAGGGTGCCATGTCTTCATCTCACTACAGCTCCCTTATAGGTCATGGTGAGCCCCTCAAACCACCTCCAGAATCCCCTAGACCCACTTATCTACCACCCCAATAGCTCTTATGTCTGCAGGAGCCACTTATATGCCAGTAGAAAAGGGTTTTGGGGGTGTATAGGGGAGTGCACATGTTTCAATATCAATTCAGTGATTACAGGGGCTTAGGGGCATGGGTCCTCCTCTCCATGGGTCCCTAACCCACCCCCAAGATGGCTTAAGACGCCTCTATGCTGGACGACTAGGCTTTCCTATGCCAGGCTGCCAAGTGATGATGGTCTGGAGGCTGAATTTTAAAGGTGTGATTAAAATTTTTATGGGGGGGGGTCGGTGATCACTGGGGTAGTGTGTGGGGGTCTGTTTTATGTGTTTGCAGTGCTTATCTGGTCACTTTAGGTGGGTTTTTGTGACTTAGACCATGTTTTACATAGTCTTGCAAGCTCACGTGCTTAAGCCTAACTTTTAGTTGTGCCTAGAGCTGGCCTATTTATTGAGCGCCTCCACAATAGGTGCCGCTCAGCATGATCATTAAACAGCACCCAATTTTATTTGAATCGCGCTTAATAGTGCCTATTTCGGCACCTAAATTTTGGGCGCTTCTTATAGAATTTGCCCTTGAGTTCCTATGAGCGTCGGGAGCAGCACGGGCCATTCAGCGCGGCTTCCCACACTAGAAACTGCTATCGCAGTTTCGTAAAAGAGGGGGTAAGATTTTTCTGGCAAGTCCCAATAACAAGATCACGAACACCTCTCTGAGATTAAATGGGTCAGACTACCCAATTAACTCTCCCATCAAAATCCTTGGTGTCATCTTGGACTGAAGCCTGACTTTTGAAGATCACACCAACGCTCAGGTTAAAAAAATGTTTTTTTACCTTATGGAAACTCTGTACCATTAAACATTACTTCGATTTCCTCTCTTATTGACTGCTGGTTCAATCTTTGATCTTGAGTACCCTAGACTACTGCAATATCATATACTTGGGATCTTTTAAGAAAACCATCAAACGACTGAGAATTGTCCAGAACCCTGCAGTCCGTCTCATCTTTGGCCTCAAGAAATTGGATCATGTAAGCTCATATTACAAAAAACTACACTGGAAGCAAGGGTCATCTCACCATTTCAAATTTCCAGGCACAACTTGTACAGGTAGTGCCTACTTGTTCGCATTCCTATCCTTGAAGAGCTGCATCTACAAGAGATTCCTCGATCAAACACTATCATTCCAAGCAGGCAAATGGAACAAATGTTTAACCAACTTTATTTCAAATGCACTTTCTTATCAAACTTTCAGAAAGTCAATCAAAACTTATCTCTTTGGCAAATTTCTCTGACTCCACTTCTGCCTTGATGCATTCCTAAAACACTCCCAGATAAACTCGATTAAGCTTAATATGCTAATATAATTTTGAAAGTTTCTTGTATTATTGCCGTCTGTATACAGTCTCTTCCTCTGTAAACTGCTCTGAACTATTTGCGGTATTGCGGTATAAAAAAATAAAATTATTATTATCCTATAGCTGAGGGGTCAAATGCAGATATTAGATGGTGACAAGATGGGTGGTAGAGAGTGCATTAGGATAAGCAGATGAGAGGCTGAACTCAAAGCAAGTTCTTTGTATAATTAAACAAGGTATAAGGAACTGATTTTTCCCCCCTCCTCCCTTTTACTAAGCTGCGGTAGAATTCCTATGAGCGTTGGAGCATTTAGCATTCCAGGCCACAGTAGAAACCTCTATTGCAGTCTAGTAAAAGAAGGCCTTAGTATGTGTGGTGAGCTAGTCTTGGTTCACAATGAGGGCCTGATTCTCTAACTGTGTGTCCCGATTTTAGGCCGTGGTAGGAGTCCTACTGTTTGGCAGCCAATCGGGACGCACGTTTTCTAACAAAAAAAAACCTCGGGTGAGGAAGGATCAGTGGCATACCTAGCATATGTGACACCCGGGGCCCATCATTTTTTGAATCCCCCCCCCCATCTGTACGAAAAACATGATTTTTAGTAACAAGCCACATGTCACACATGAGTACCTAGGAAAAGGCAGCATCTTACATACTGCAGTGAGCAGTACAACATCAATACACCCATTGTAAAACTAAACAAGCCAGATTAGTACAGATCAATCCTACTCCGTCAATCCTAACAGAAAACCATGCCTTTCGAACACACAGAACACAGAAAACACCTTCGCCTAGTATGGAATATGTTATCTCAAACTAACCCCTCCCTCTTTTACAAAATTGTAGTGTAGATTTTAGCCATGGTGGTAACAGCTCTGACGCTCATAGAATTCTGAGCATCAGAGCTGCTACCACCACGGCTGGCGCTAAAAAACGCTCCACAGTTTTGTGAAAGGGGGGATAAGATAGAAATACATAGACAAAGTTAAACTGAACCAGCAAGAAGCTGGACTCTGCATACAGTGCAACACCACAGAAACAGTGACACATGTCTCCTAAAGCAATAAATAGAAAATTTTTGTTCTATCTTTGTCTTCTGTGGTTTCTGCTTTCCTCATCTTCTTGTAACTCTCTTCCTTCCATCCACTGTCTGCTGTCTCTCTTCCCCTATATGACATCTTCTCTTCTTCTATGCCCCTTCCAGAAACTGTATGCCTCCCCTTCCATCTCTCCTTTCACCCCCATTGGTCTGGCATCTCTCTCCTCTCCTTCCCTCTCCCACACCTCTCCTCTGCAATCCCTTTCCCTTTTCCCCCTCATTTTCCTTTTCAATTTATTTTCTGCATGTCTAGATTACATTCTTACTACCCTCTCATCAATGTCCTTTTTTACTGTCTACCTAAAGCTTGCCACCTCTTTCCCTCACTCCTCCAGTGTTTCCCTAACTCAATCCTTTCCTCCCCATCATGTGCCCTCCTTTTATTTATCCCCTCCTTCCATCATGTACCCTCTTTCTCCAACCCTTCCATCTAGTACCTTCTCCTCTCTCTGTCCACTTCCATCCAGCATCTGCTCCTCTCTTTCTCTCTTCCCATTTCCTTCCTGCATTTGCTCCCTTATCTCTCCCATCTGCACTTCCATCCAGCATAGGCTCCCCACTACCATCCAATGTCTGCCCTGTCTCTCGCCATCACCCCTCTTCAATCAGCATCTGCCCCCTTTCTTTCCCTCCAATATCCTTACCCCTTATGTCTCTCTCCTTTCTCTGTACATCAATTCTATCAGCACCACCCTTCCATACCACCCTGCCCCCTTTCTTTCCCTCCACCACTCTTCCATTCCAGAAATCCTGCTCCTTTCTCTCCCTTCATGCAGCAAGGTCCCACGATGACTGTAGCTGCCGGCTACCAGTCCACCCCACTCCGATATACTTGCTCTGTAGTGGACTCAGCAGCCGCATGCTGGAAGGTCCCGCGATGACTCATCTGCTGGCTCTGCTCCAGAAGAAGTAAGTTACGTCGGAGGGGGTGGACCCAGCAGACGCAGAGAGTTGTGGCAAAGTCCCGCAATGACTGCGTCTGCAGGGGCCACCCCCTCCGACGTAACTTACTTCTTCCGGAGCAGAGCCGGCAGATGCACCTCAGCATAGCTGCTGACTCTGCTGCAGAGAAATTAAGTCAGAGGTAACATGACCATTTATTTTTTTTTTCATCAAAAGGGGACATCTATTAATTGACTGTGTATCCTTTCATTTCTTTCTTTCTGCACTCAGGCCCAACAATTGTCCCTTTCTATTCCCTCCCTCCTTCTTTCCCATGTCCTTAGTGCCCCCAGTGCCTCCTTCCCATGTCCTTAGTGCCTCCAGTGCCTCTGTCCTGTGTCCTTAGTGTCCCCAGTGCATCCTTCCCATGTCCTTAGTGCCTCCGTCCTGTGTCCATAGTGACCCCAGTGCCTCTGTCTTGTGCCCATAGTGCCCCCAGTGCCCTGTCCTGTGTCCATAGTGCCCCCAGTGCCTCCGTCCTGTGTCCATAGTGCCCCCAGTTCCTCCGTCCTGTGTCCATCGTACCCCCAGTGCCTCCTTCCCGTGTCCATAGTGCCCCCAGTGCCTCCTTCCCGTGTCCATGGTGCCCCCAGTGCCTCCGTCCTATGTCCATGGTGCCCCCAGTGCCTCCTTCCTGTGTCCATAGTGCCCCCAGTGCCCTGTC
Source organism: Geotrypetes seraphini (assembly GCF_902459505.1). Classification (NCBI taxonomy): domain Eukaryota; kingdom Metazoa; phylum Chordata; class Amphibia; order Gymnophiona; family Dermophiidae; genus Geotrypetes; species Geotrypetes seraphini. The sequence goes on along the minus strand of NC_047084.1, from coordinate 133,848,053 downwards.
CTGTGTCCTTAGTGCTCCCAGTGCCTCTGTCCTGTGTCCATAGTGCCCCCAGTGCCTCCTTCCCGTGTCCATAGTGCCTCCAGTGCCTCCTTCTTGTGTCCTTAGTGCCCCCAGTGCCTCCTTATGTCCCCCCACTACCTTCCAGATTTTGTCCACCCCCAAAGCCAGCCTGTCTGCCTGCCTACCTATCTCCCTCTCTCCCTGCTGCGCTAAAGCCAGCCAGCATGCCTGCCTACATCCTGCCCTCCCTGCCGCGGAAAAAAAAAGCGCCTCTCTCCTTCCTTTCCCTGGGTCTGCGCTGCTGCAATCTTACCTCCCCCTGCCAACAAGAAGTCTTTATGACGTCAATTCTGACGTCGGAGAGGACGTTCCGGGCCAGCCAATCACTGCCTGGCTGGCCCGGAATGTCCTCTCTGACGTCAGAATTGACGTCATAAAGACTTCTTTTCGGAGGGGGGAGGTAAGATTGCAGCAGCGCAGGCCGGGGGAAAGGAAGGGCAGGAAGACTCGGACCTGGCCGGCTGTGCACCTCCCCAAGCCGTGCACCTGGGGCGGATTTCCCTCCCCCCCCGCCCCCCCTTTGGTAAGCCACTGGGAAGGATGCCTATGTTGTAGGTGTTTGTCGCGTTTCTATGGAGATGTGTAGGGGGCACTTACGAATGCCCAATGCATGATTTTCCCTGGAAGTGGCCTTGGGCATCTGTAAGTGTCCCTAAGCATCTCCGTAGATGTGAGGCAGATGTCTTAAATGTAGGCCTGAAAAATGCTGGCCTACATTTAAGGAGTCTGTCAGGAAAACTAGCAGTGATTTTACAAAGGATGCCAATACATGATTGACACGCAATCTGAAGCTGATTCTTAGGCAGCCACCAAGTTCGGCATCCTAAAGAGAATCAGGACCTGTAGTCAATCAGCCTTTAATACATAGGGTGAGTACTCTTCAGCCTTTAATCCCTCAATTGGGACTATCCCTGCATTGATTCCTGAATATGTACAGTGGCTGTTGATTCCATTCTCCAAGCAGGAAATTAATTCTTCTGACTGGAAGTTGAATCACTCCTTTCAGTTCTTTGAGGTTTCCTTCTTTTTGAGTCCTGGATGAACTCCTAAAATAACTCTTTATTACAGGAACTCTGGAAGTAATTTCCCACTCCTGACAACTTTCTCTGCCTCTTGAAATTGGTGAGGTCTTCGCCGTTGAAAAGGAGAATGGTGCTGACTCCCCTCATAAGAAAGGTCCCCTTGGATTCCGCTCCTGTACCCCAAAGTCACTCTCTCTTCTTGAAAGCCTGGGAGCATTACTTTTGAAACCTTGCCAGCTTTCCTTGAGGAAAGGTATAAGGGCAAAATCAAGGAACAACCTAGTTTCCCCTTCTACACTCTAACAGCTTTTCCTATAAGACCACTCCCATTGAAAAGTGTCTGTGAAAATACAAACTATCTCAATTTTTATATCATGCACAAAGTTTTCTTGGCTTTTGAAAGAAAGAAAAGGGCATGGTTATTCCTGCAATGTGAGAGTAAAGAGATGTGGATAAAGTCCTGTTTTAATAGCGCTCTATGGGGACCTTTTACTAAACTGCAGTAAAAAGAGTGTTTGCTGATACCAGTGTTTGGTCTGGAAAAAAAGTGGATACATGGCTCCGCCCTGATCTGCCCCCAGCCCCGCCCATTCTACCTTGATCTCACGTTCTGCTCCCCAACCCCACTTAAACCTCATCTGGATTTTCAGAAGGCTTTTGACAAGGTTCCGCATGAACGACTACTTCGGAAAATTGCGAGCCATGGAATCGAGGGTGAAATACTCCCGTGGATTAAAAACTGGCTGGAGCATAAGAAACAGAGAGTGGGGGGTAAATGGACAATACTCAGACTGGAAGAACGTCACCAGTGGGGTGCTGCAGGGCTCGGTGCTTAGACCCGTGCTCTTCAACATCTTTATAAACGATCTGGACATAGGTACGACGAGTGAGGTGATTAAAATTGCGGACAATACAAAGTTATTCAGAGTAGTGAAGACGCAGGGGGATTGCGAACATCTGCAAAGTGACATAATCAGGCTCGAGGAATGGGCATCAACATGGCAGATGAGGTTCAACGTGGATAAGTGTAAAGTGATGCATGTCGGTAACAAAAATCTCATGCACGAACATAGGATGTCCAGGGCGGTACTTGGAGAGACCTCCCAGGAAAGAGACTTGGGAGTTCTGATTGATAAGATGATGAAGCCATCCACGCAATGTGTGGCGGCGGCAAAAAGGGTGAACAGAATACTAGGAATGATAAAGAAGGGGATCGGAGAAGGTTATCATGCCGCTGTTATCATGGTGCGCCCTCACCTGGAGTACTGCATCCAGCACTGGTCGCCATACATGAAGAAGGACACGGTACTACTCGAAAGGGTCCAGAGAAGAGCGACTAAGATGGTTCAGGGCTGGAGGAGTTGGCCTATAGCGAAAGATTAGAGAAACTGGGCCTCTTCTCCCTCGAGCAGAGGAGATTGAGAGGGGACATGATCGAAACATTCAAGGTACTGAGGGGAATAGACTTAGTTGATAAGGGCAGGTTGTTCACCTTCTCCAAGGTAGGGAGAACGAGAGGGCACTCTCTAAAATTGAAAGGGGATAGATTCCATACGAACATAAGGAAGTTCTTCTTCACTCAGACAATGGTAGAAAACTGGAACCCTCCAGGAATTCAAGACAAAGTTAGACAAGTTCCTGGTGAACAAGAGTGTATGCTGGTAGGGCTAGTCCCAGTTAGGGCGCTGGTCTTTGACCAAAGGGCCGCCACGTGAGCGGACTGCTGGGCACGATGGACCACTGGTCTGACCCAGCAACGGCAATTCTTATGTTCTTATGTTCTTCGGGGCCGCATCTAGAGGGCATCTGCACATACACAGATGTGATGCGATGAGGTCACATGCATGTGTGTGACGTTACTGGGTTGCATCCGCGGCCCTGATCTCAATGCTTTTCAAAATCTGGACAAAGTGCCGGGTTTTGAAAAGCCATCCGGACGCCTGGACAGTCCTCTTAAAAGAGGACATGTCCGGGTAAATCTAGATGTCTGGTAACCCAAGGTGTGCCTTAAGGTTCAGTTCTTGTGCCTGTTTAACATTTTTGTAAGCGATATTGCCGAAGGGCTGTTTGATAAGATTTACCTTTTTTACGGATACCAAAAGCTGCAATAGAGAAGACACCGCTGATGGTGTGGAGGACGCGAGGAAGGACCTAGTGAAGCTTGAGGAATGGTCTGAAATTTGGTAGCTAAGATTTAAGAATAAGAAATGCAAGGTCATGTATTTGGGCTGCATTAACCCGAGGGAATGGTACAATTTACATAACATAACTTTATTCTTCTATACTGCCACAATCATACGACTTCTAGGCGGTTTACACTGAAGAGAACTGGACAGTCAGCGATTTACAAAATACAAATAGTAAAAGTACAACATATTTCTCAAGGATAGTCAGTATAGAATTATTAAATTTAGTATGACTTCTGTTTAGGAAATAGATCTGTCAAACAATGCAGTCTTAATTTCTTTCCGAAATGTGCCATAGGCCAACCTGGCTCCATTGATGTAATTACCTAACCAAGACGGCTGTTTACTTGCTTGAAACATGAAAGTTCTATCCAAAAAGGACATGTATTTACAACTGGTGATCCTTGGATAGGCAAATAATATTACAATTTCTGGTTATCCTAGTAGGTAAGAGATAGGTAGGAGCTATTCCCCAAACCGATTTAAAGCAAATGCAAGAGAACTTAACATTATTCGTGCCTCCATTGGTAACCAGTGCAGTAGTCTATAGTAGGGACTAACATGATCGCTTTTCTTCAGTTCAAATATTAAACGGACAGCCGTATTCTGTACTATTCTTAATTTTCTCACAGTTTTTTTAGGTACACCCCGAGTAAACGATATCGCAGTAGTCCAATATAGATAGAACCAAAGACTGCACCAATAATCTAAAAGATAAAGGGTCAAAATATTTTTTAATGGTCTTTAATTTCTATAGTGCAAAAAAGCTCTTCTTTGCCACTAAGTTTGTGTGTTCAGCCATGGATAATTTAGGGGGGTGAACAACTTTTGTGCACGACAGAAGAGCGGGACTTGGGTGCGATTGTATGTGATGATCTTACGGTGGTCAAAAGGTTGAAAAGGCGACAGTGAAAGCTAGAAGGATGCTAGGATGCATAGGAAGAGGTTTGGCCAGTAGGAAAAAGAAGGTATTGATGCCCCTATAAAAGACTGGTGAGATCTCATTTAGAATATTATCTACAATTCTGGAGAAGTGGAGGGGCATAATCGAAAGGGATGTCTAAGTCCGTTTACGTCCATTTCGCAAGTCGTCCAAAGTCAAAAGGAGACTAAGTCCCATTTTCGAAAGAGACGTCCAACGTCTTTTGACTTTCAAAAATCGTCCAATTATACGTCCTGAAGATCTGATCGTCCAAGCCGCTAAAATGTCGATCTTTAAAGCACATTTTTGTCCAACTGTCCGTCCAAGTCCAAAATGTCTAGAACAAGCCCTGTTGGACGTGGGAGGGCCTGCAAAGTGATGGACAGAACACCCAGACAGGGCACCTAAATAGTGGGGTACCTTACAGAGCACTGCTGTGAACTGCACAAACAGGGTGCCATGGCTTCTCCTCACTACAGCTCCCTTATAGGTGATGGTGAGCCCCCCAAACCACCTCCAGAATCCCCTAGACCCACTTATCTACCACCCCAAAAGCCCTTATGGCTGCAGGAGCCACTTATATGCCAGTATAAAAGGGTTTTGGGGGTGTATAGGGCAGTGCACATGTTTAAGTATCAATGCAGTGATTACAGGGGCTTATGGGCATGGGTCCTCCTCTCTATGGGACCCTAACCCACCCCCAAGATGACTTAAGCTGCCTCTGTGCTGGACGACTAGGCTTTCCTATGCCAGGTGATAATGGTCTGGAGGCTGAATTTTAAAGTTGTGATTAAAATTTTTATGGGTGGGGGGTCGGGGTGACTACTGGGATAGTGTGGGGGGGGGTCTGTTTTATGTGTTTTCAGTGCATATCTGGTGAGTTTAGGTGGGGTTTTGTGACTTAGACCATGTTTCAAATGGTCTAAGTCACAACGTCCAAGTTCCGTCGATCGTGGGCTGTATCACTTTCAGTTATAAATGCTGTACGACTAAGTCTAAGCCAGCCCACGTCCCGCCCAACTCCCGCCCTCGACACGCCTCCTGTAATGCCCCGTTTAGCTTTGGACGTTGAGCGGCACTATGAGGGCCTAAGTCGTTTAGAAATACGTCCAAAACCCGGTTTGATTATCGGCACTTGGACGTTTTTGAGAAATGTTCGTCCAAGTGCCGACTTAGGCCGGTTTTTGGACGTTTTTCTCTTTCGATTATGAGCCCCTGAGCCTTCAAAAAGATGTAAACAGGATGTAGTCAGTCCAGTTTCTCCCACTTTAAGGGCCCCTTTTACAAAGCTCGTGGTAATGAGTCCCAGCATTCAGTTCCTTTAGGCGTCATCTTGCTACCGCAGCTTTGTAAAAAGAGCCTCTAAGATTCTTCTGAAGACACATTTTTTTTCTCTCTTGCTTTTCAGCTGGGCTAGTTGACATCTATGGGTGAGATGGCACGGGGGTGGCAGGCAGGTAATGATTTGTAAATACTGTGACTGGGCATAGGGCTTGGTTGTAAGAGACCAGCCGGTTTTGCCCAGTTCATACGCCAAACCGAGTGGATGTTTGGAGGTGACAGAGAGTATGGTACGGTATAGTTTAGAAGTTACAAAACTCTCTTTCTCAAGCAAGTGCTTTGGTTTGAGAAAATTTTTGCTTTGCAATATAGTTCAAAACAATAACACAACAAATGGACCTTCTCAGGGTCCTAATTAAAAAAACAGCCTCAGTTCACTGCACTAATTCAATGCTTTTATGGAACCACTTTCTTTTCTCTTTTAACCACACTTTGGTTCTGGCACCACCTCAGTTAGTCCAGACCAGTAATCTTTTGAGCGAACGTCAAGCAAATACCTTAGCCTTTTGCCATTCTGGAATCTTCATCGCTTAAGCGTATCGAGTCAGAAGATAATATCTTCTGTCTCATGGGACCCTCAACAACCAGAGGGCATCCGCTGAAAATCAGAGGAGGGAAATTTCATAGCGACTCCAGGAAGTACTTTTTCACTGAGAGAGTGGTGGAGCGTTGGAATGGACTCCCACTGCAGGTGATTGAGGCCAGCAGCGTGACTGATTTTAAGAAGAAATGGGATACTCATGTGGGATCTCTAAGGGAGTGAACTCTGGGGGGAGGCAAATTGCAATGGGCAGACTTGGTGGGCTATAGCCCTTTTCTGCCGTCATTTTCTATGTTTCTATGTTTCTAAGCAAACATACTTTCCCAGGTCATAGGATCAAACCTGATAGCACCATAAAAAAGTACTTTGACAATGCCTCCTTTTGTCTGTTAGTACAATCTTCCATTCTGAGTATTCTTAATTATTTTTTTTAAAAAAATGTATTTATTTATTGACATTTTCAATATATTACAAGAAACAAACATTCTTGCTAAGGAAATACAGCCGAAATAAATGGTAACCCATCATATCAGATTATATGAAAATAAAAATAAAATTCTCGCTTCCTTAGACCACTAAATGATGGGGAGTGATGGCTATTATTATTAAGAAGTTAAACACAAAGGAAAAAGAACCAATCAATGTAAGGCTATAACATGCTCTGCATTATAATAATTTCCCGCTAAACACCAGCAATTTTCTTAAGCTCCAGAAATGATTTTAGCTGCTCCGGCTGAAAAAATATATATTTAACCTGAGCAAATTTTACTACACATTTACAAGGGTACGCCAGTTAAAAAGACGCCCCAAGTGCCCTGGTCTCCTGTCGCAAAGACAAAAATTGTTTCCTCTTTTCCTGGGTAACCTTAGTTACATCCAGGAATACCCATATCTTTTTACCATGAAACAGTTCTTTTGATAAACGGAAATAAAGTTTCATAAAGGAATCCAAATCTTGTTGAAAAATAAATGAAATCAGAAGTGTCACTCTCAATGAGGAGTCAGAGATTGACTCTTCCAAAATAGCTGATATGTTGTTAACATCCAATCGCGGTGTATCTGGTTTAATTCCCTCCACTGATTCCCGAGCTCTAGTGGTTTGTGGAAGATAATATATTTTATTTAATGGAGGAATATGGTCTGGTGAATACAGTGGTGCCTCACACAACAAACTTAATTCGTTCCAGGAGCAAGTTTGTTATGCGAAAAGTTCGTTATGTGAAACGCGTTTTCCCATAACAATACATGTTAAAAAAAATAATTCGTTCTGTAGCATAAAATATGCTAAGATGACATAAAAAAAGATAAATTTTTGGTTATTATTTTTATTTAGATACATCTAAAAACATTTTTTTTTTTTTTCTAGCATCGGGGAAGCGGCGAGAGTAGCTCCGCCCCCCCCCAACGCATCAGCAGTAGGCGCCGGGCCCCTGCGAGCCGACGGTCCGCCACTGCACAGGGAGCCAGGCGGAGAGAGGGCAGTTAAGCGCGGTGCCTGCGCGGAAGGATGCAGCTCGGGCGACTTCGTTGTGTGAAACGAAGTTCGTTGTAGGAAGCAAGGCATGAAGTTCGTTGTGCGCAGCGTTCGCTGTGCGAGGCGTTCGTTATGCGAGGCACCACTGTATTTTAAAACTTCCAACAAATATCTTTTAAACATCTCGTCTGCAGAAATCCCGGGTATTTTGGGGAAATTCAAAATTCTAGCATTAAGTCTGCGATTAAAATTCTCAATGTTTTCTATTTTTCTTTGAAGCCTAGTATTGTCTTTAATCGCAGCTACTTTGAAAATTTGCAAAACTTGTACTTCTGATTGTACTTTACTTATGGAATTTTTCATTTCTATATTAGAATGTTCCAAGGTTCTTGATATATCATCGATTTTACCAGCCAAAGTTTTTACCTCTTCTGATGTCTTTGAAGCAGCCTCTGATGTTTTGACTGCAGCTTTATCCAATTTCTGGAGCATTTGCCAAATTGCTGCCAGAGTCACCTCATTACTGGGGTTCTTCTCCCCAATGTTGACTTCCATCGGCACAAACTCGTCTGCCCCTGCCGCTTCCTCCACCGGAACTCCAGGCGCGTCCCTAGCAACACTGGCTGTTCCCGCCTCCAGGGCATTCGAGTTCGCCGGAGAAGGAGGTGGCTCCGCTTGCGGTGGCGAAAGAGAGATCTCATGCCCCAGTGAGGTAAGGCCTTCTTTACCTTTCCCCAGCACGGGGCTAAGTTCGCCAGGTCCAATGCAGATACCGGGCAGTAACTGCTCAATCGTCTGCTGTCTGGAAGGTGGTACCGGCGTCGAGGAAGAAGGCGCCTTAACCAAACCTTTCCTTTTTATGCAGCATATTTCTTGCTTTGGAAAGGAAAACGCTGACAGCCACGAGAGCTCGATCTCAAAGCCCGGTCAGTGCCGCCATCTTGGCCACTCCCCGCTAAGTTATCAGTATTCTTAATTATTGTAACATCATATCTGGGCGCGTTTAAGAAAATTATCAGGAAATTGAGGATGGTTCAGAATACGACCGTCCGTCTTATTTTTGGCCTGAAGAAATGGGAACATATTACCCCCTTGTATCAAAAGCTTCATTGGCTGCCATTGGAATCCAGAATTCTGTTCAAGTTCTCATGCATTTGCTACAAAACAGTATTTGGTATGTCACCGGGTTATCTCAACCCCCACTTCACTTTGAGTTATAACAATAAGAGCTCTCGAAGAATACATTTGTTTGCTTTTCCCTCATTAAAATTATGTCATTATAAAAGGTTCTTTGAAAGAACTTTTTCTTTTCAGGTGGCCAAACTGAATTCATGGCTTGCCAAAATTGTGCTGGATGCCTCTTATCTTGATTTTAGAAAGCAGATAAAAACTCAATTATTTAACAGGCTGGGTTCTTAACATTATCAATTTTTTATTCTTTTTAAGATGGTTGTACCTTTTTATATGGCATGTATGTGTTTTTCCTATATTGTATGCACATAACTTGTTGATTTTCAATGATTTGCATTGTTTGTATTACAATGAACTGTTGTGAACCGCCTAGAACTTCTTGGGTATGGCGGTATATAAAATAAAATGATTATTATTATTGAGCACTGCTTGTTATCAAAGCCCAATAGTGTGGGATTCCAAACCACCCAAAATCACTAGATGTAGTAATCCCACCCAATCCCATTCGGGTTTCAAAAATACAAAAAAAAGGTTTATTATTACTACACCTCTGTCTAGGTAGGTTATATCGCATTTTTCTCACAGCTTATCAAAAGATACGTCTTCTGCCATGCAATTTCACAGACTTTTATTCATTAAGCTTTATCCCACAGCTAGTGCTTTAGGGCTTGGTTAGCTGCTTTAATACTTGTCCCAGGGACTGTAACTTCAGCTCCTATTGCTTCCTCTTCAAGAAGTAAACTTTCAATCCTTTAACATTTTGAAACTTTCATCACAGTCCATAGGCTCTTCCTCATTCATTTGCATGACATTATCAGAGCACAGAGACATATACTGTCTTCCTGATTCTCCAGTTCAGGGTCTACTACTTCTGTCTTTGAAGCTCGGCTGTCCTACTTGCAATTTCCCGCTGGGTTCTGCTCACAAAGCAAGTGTGGTTTGGTTCCTGGCTTCTGGTTCAGCTGCTTGTTCCAGCCCTGTTCGCCTTCCTTCTGCTTAGCCCTGCTAGAATAGTAAATAATAATAATTATTTTATTTTTATATACCATCCTACCACATGCTTCTAGGCGGTTCACATACAATACTAAAAATATACAGTCGATGATTACAATACAATATTCTAAAAAGTTGAACTCGGATTATACAATAAACGAGTAGATAATTGAAATGCAATAAATTTGAATTCCATAAAATTCAGTCAAAAAGTGCTAGCTATAAAATCAGTATATGATATTCTAAAAAGCTGAACTTAGAATACATTATGCTATAAAACAATAAAATTCAGCAGAAATATCCTAGCTGTGAGATCAATATCTAATTTACCAGTAAATAGTCTGGGACATCAACTTACATATTTTTCAAATAGATCCGTTTTTAGTAATTTCCTGAAGGACATATATGAGTGAGCTTGAAAAATAATGGTTCTTAGCCATTGATCCATTTGACCTGCCTGAAAGCTGAGCAGTTTATCGAAAAATCTCTTGTATCGACTGGGCTTAATAGTTGGAAAAGTAAACAGACGTTGCCCTCGAGTATTCCTATTAGGTCTGTATCGCTCGAAGCACAAAGACAAGTAGTTAGGAGCCATTCCAAACAGTACTTTAAAACAGCTGCAACCAAACTAGGCTCAGGTGGGAGCTGCTCCCTGATTGAACATAAGAAATGCCCTCACCAGATCAGACCTTAGGTCCATCTAGTCTGGCGACCCACGCACGTGGAGGCTAAGCTAGGTGTTCCCTGATGATTACCATGTTTACCCGTATCAGTGTGATTCGCAAGAAGGTGCGCATCCAGCTTGCCCTTGAATCCTAGAATGGTGGTCTTCGTCACATTCCATGCATCCACCACTTGCTGTGTGAAACAGAACTTCCTGACGTTTGTCCTGGGCCTGCTGCCCCTCACTTTCAGAGGGGTACAGATAAGAGGTAGATTATAGGGATGGGATTAGAGGTAAGTTACAAAATTAATCAGGGACCATTGTTCAGGCACTAGGCCTGATGGGCCGCCGCGGGAGCAGACCGCTGAGCAAGATGGACCTCTGGTCTGACTCAGCGGGGGCAACGTCTTATGTTCTTATGTTCCTCTTGTCCGAGACACATTTGACAACGTGAATAACGACGATGCTTGCTCTATTTTGTCGAATCCTTTTAGTATTTTAAAAGTCTCTATCATATCCCTGGGTGTATAGAGGTGAAAGATGATATCTTCAGTCTTACAGGGCCCTCGGTGACCAGAGGACACTCGCTGAAAGTCAGGGGAGGGAAATTTCAGGGTGATGCTAGGAAGTACTTCTTCACCGAAAGGGTGGTCGATCATTGGAACGAGCTGCCCCAGCATGTGATTGAGGCCAGCAGCGTGTCAGATTTTAAGAGAAAATGGGATATTCACGTGGGATCTATAGGGGAGTGGGTCATTGGTATGGGCAGACTCGATGGGCTGTGGCCCTTTTCTGCCGTCAATTTCTATGTTTCTATCCCCTCAAAGTCTTCTCTTCTCGAGGGTGAACAACCCCAGTTTTCCGAGGTGTTCCTGGTAGCTCAAGTTCTCCATCCCTTTTACTAGCTTCATGGCTCGTCTCTGCACCCTCTCCAGCAGGGTTATATCCTTCTTTAGGTAGGGAGACCAGTGTTGGTCTGACCATTGCTCTGTAAAGCGGCATGATGACGTCCGCCGATCTACTCGTGATTCCCTTCTTTATTATGCCCAACATCCTGTTCGCTTTCTTTGCCGCCGCCGCGCATTGAGCCGACGGCTTCAGGGTCCTGTCTATCAGCACCCCCAGGTCCTTTTCTTGTTCACTCTTGCCCAATGGGGCTCCTAACATTATGTATTTATGTATGCACGGACGGGGAGAGGGACCTTGGGGTGATAGTGTCCGAAGATCTAAAGGCGAAAAAACAGTGTGACAAGGCAGTGGCTGCTGCCAGAAGGATTCTGGGCTGTATAAAGAGAGGCGTAGTCAGTAGAAGGAAGAAGGTGTTGATGCCCCTGTACAGGTCATTGGTGAGGCCCCACTTGGAGTATTGTGTTCAGTTTTGGAGACCGTATCTGGCGAAAGACGTAAGAAGACTTGAGGCAGTCCAGAGGAGGGCGACGAAAATGATAGGAGGCTTGCGCCAGAAGACGTATGAGGAGAGACTGGAAGCCCTGAATATGTATACCCTAGAGGAAAGGAGAGACAGGGGAGATATGATTCAGATGTTCAAATACTTGAAGGGTATTAAATAACGTAGAACAAAATCTTTTCCAGAGAAAGGAAAATGGTAAAACCAGAGGACATAATTTGAGGTTGAGGGGTGGTAGATTCAGGGGCAATGTTAGGAAATTCTACTTTACGGAGAGGGTGGTGGATGCCTGGAATGCGCTCCCGAGAGAGGTGGTGGAGAGTAAAACTGTGACTGAGTTCAAAGAAGCGTGGGATGAACACAGAAGATTTAGAATCAGAAAATAAGATTAAATATTGAACTAAGGCCAGTACTGGGCAGACTTGCACGGTCTGTGTCGGTGTATGGCCGTTTGGTGGAGGATGGGCAGGGGAGGGCTTCAATGGCTGGGAGGGTGTAGATGGGCTGGAGTAAGTCTTAACAGAGATTTCGGCAGTTGGAACCCAAGCACAGTACCGGGTAAAGCTTTGGATTCTTGCCCAGAAATAGCTAAGAAGAAAAAATTAAAAAATTTAAATTGAATCAGGTTGGGCAGACTGGATGGACCATTCGGGTCTTTATCTGCCGTCATCTACTATGTTACTATGTTCCTTGTTTTTTTTTTTTGCCCAGGTGCATCACTTTGCATTTTTCTATATTAAACTTCATCTGCCCCTTTTCCGCCCATTTCTCTAGCTGGTTCAAATCTCTCAGGAGTTCTCCGCTGTCCATTTGTGACCCAACTTAGCGTTGTGAGTCTGTTTAAACCTGATTGCTGCCTGGCGCCCTTACCTTTCACTGTCTTAAATGAGTCTCCCTGGGCTGGCTTTAGAAGAAGATAAATAGGCATCTACCTAGGTAGATACCTTTCTTAGGAGTCTAGGTGTAAGCACAGGCTGATTCCTATCCGTGACTGGTGTTGGCACAGCCAATGGCATAGTGAGGGTGAGAGGCGCCCCTCATCCACCTCCCCCGCCTTTCTCAATCCCCCTGCCGAACGTGCACCATGTTTTTTTTTCTTCCCCGTACGTCTAGCTGTCCACTGCCGCGAGCAACACGAACGTCAACGTGCCCCGCGAGACCTCGTCGTCTCTCCCGCTGACGTCAATTCCTATGCGCAGCACCTGGAAGTGACATCGGTGACAGCGACGACGCGGTCACAAGTAGCACGTTGAAGTTGTTGCTCATGGTGGTGAACAAGTAGAGATACGGGGAAGGGAAAGGGGGCGCGCGTGTGGCGAGGGGAGGAGGGGTGCCAGCACCCCCACCGACATGGTACCTTATTACGCCACTGGGCCCAGCTATTATTCAAGCAGCAGCCTGCTCTTCTGGGTGACTGCTCGTGCTCCTGAGTGGAATAGAACGGGTACAAGTGGATTGATTTTTCACTCCGTTAAAAATGACAAAGAATCGATGAAGTTACAGGGAAATACTTTTAAAACCAATAGGAGGAAATTCTTTTTCACTCAGAGAATAGTTAAGCTCTGGAACGCATTGCCAGAGGATATGGTAAGAGTGGATAGCGTGGCTGGTTTTAAGAAAAGTTTGGACAAATTCCTGGAGGAAAAGTGCATACATAGTCTGTTATTGAGAAAGACATGGGGGAAGCCACTGCTTGCTCTGGATCGGTAGCATAGAATGTTGCTACTCTTTGGGATTCCGGAATCTTGCTATTCTTTGGGATTCTGTATGGAATGTTGCTACTCTTTGGGATTCCGGAATCTTGCTATTCTTTGGGATTCTGTATGGAATGTTGCTACTCTTTGGGATTCTAGAATCTTGTTACTCTCTGGGATTCCGGAATCTTGCTATTCTTTAAGATTCTGGATGGAATGTTGCTACTCTTTGGGATTCTAGAATCTTGTTACTCTCTGGGATTCTGGAATCTTGTTATTCTTTGAGATTCTGGATGGAATGTTGTTACTCTTTGGGATTCTAGAATCTTGTTACTGTTTGGGATTCCGGAATCTTGCTATTCTTTGAGATTCTGGATGGAATGTTGCTACTCCTTGGGTTTTGGCCAGGTACTAGGGACCTGGATTGGCCACCGTGAGAACGGGCTACTGGGCTTGATGGACCATTGGTCTGACCCAGTGAGGCTATTCTTATGTTCTTAATACTAAGGAGTATTTTGTATGTTGTATGTGCATTTGGATATGAATGGTTTCAAGTACTGGCGTTCCTTTTGCTTTACTTGTTTTTATTTGTTTTTTAATTGTAAACCGCTTAGATCCAAACATTGTCGCTATAAAAGATTTTTAGATTAAACGTTTGCAATTCAGGCAGGCAAACTGAACAATTGGTTGAGTGCATTTATTTCTCAGGCTCCGACTTATTATACTTTTTGAAAATCAATGAAAACGTATCTCTTTGAAAAATTTGTAAACTAATATTTCAATTATATCTTGTATTTCCCTAAAAATGTACTGTCGCTGATTGTTCACTTCTCGTTGTTGTGAACCGCCTAGAACCAAGTGGTATGGCGGTATACAAGAATAAATCTATTATTATTATGGTTTACAGGTGGTATAAGAAATCAGTAAATAATAACAACAATGTTCTGGATGATTGCCATAATAAAATAATAATTATTTTTAAATAATGTTAAATAAATAAATAACACCAATGTTTTTCCATGCATGTATTGTACACCAGCATTTCTCAAGTCAGCTTTTCAGGATATCCACCATGAATACGCATACATTTGATTTGCATACACTGCCTCCAGGGCAGGATTAATTTGTCGTGGGCCCCTAGGCACACAAGTACACTGGGCCCCCCTGCCCCGCCCCACCCCACCATGCGCCCAGGCGGAAACAGGAAGCTGCGTCAGAGGGAAGCTGTGGGCAAGCAGCACCACTTGCACAATTACAGTTCCCGTTGCCTTTCTTACCTGCGTTGCTTGCTTGTCTTACTTTCCGTTGATGGGGGAGGGGGGCACGTTGCCGATCGGGGGGCCCCGTGCTGCTGATCGATGCTGCAGGGGCCCATCGCCGTTTAGAAAAAACAATGTCTGGATTTTAAAAAGCCTCCTCAAATGGCGTCAGGCAGGGAGGAATTCCGCACATGTGTGGACGCCACGCGATGATGGCATGCACCCGTGGCCTCCGCACATGTGTGGACTTCCTCCCTGCCTGACACCATGAGCAGACGGGATTAGGGCATTACAGGACACGGATGGGCGGAACTGGGCGGACCTGGGGGCGGGTCTAGGGGATCCAGATTGTCCTATTGGAAAATCTGGCAACCCTAACAGAGTAATCGCGATTGGATGCTCTGCAAATTTATACCTCTCTCTCAACTCTTGAAGGTATCTGTCGTCAAGATGGCCTCGGCAAATTAACGCCTCAAGTATTCAGATTTATATCCTTCTGCATAAAAATTAGAGTCAAGAGTTGTCCTGCTTCTTTCATCTCTATTTTCACTTCCTGTCCATTTTTATATTTTACCTCTGCACAAAAACTCAGCCCTTTTTCTCATGGCTGAAGACCTTGTCTTTGTGGTACACAGGCAGCGTGAGAGAGTGGGACGCGGGTTATGTTTTCCGTTATCTGGCTGCTGCTGGGGGTGCTGAACTCTGAAAACAGAAAACATAAGAATTGCCGCTGCTGGGTCAGACCAGTGGTCCATCGTGACCAGCAGTCCGCTCACGTGGCGGCCCTTAGGTCAAAGACCGGTGCCCTATTTGAGTCTAGCCTTACTTGCGTATGTTCTGTTCCAGTAGGAACTTATCCAACTTTGTCTTGAATCCCTGAAGGGTGTTTTCCCTTATGACAGCCTCCGAAAGAGGCTTCCAGTTTTCTACCACTCTCTGGGTGAAGAAGAACTTCCTTACGTTTGTACGGAATCTGTCCCCTTTTAACTTTAGAGAGTGTCCTCTCATTCTCTCTACCTTGGAGAGTGTGAACAGTCTGTCTTTATCTACTTTGTCTTGAGTCTTTGGAGGGTGTTTTCCTCTATAACAGCCTCCGGAAGAGCGTTCCAGTTTTCGTCCACTCTCTGGGTGAAGAAGAACTTCCTTATATTCGTTCGGAATTTATCCCCTTTCAATTTTAGAGAGTGCCCTCTCGTTCTCCCTACCTTGGAGAGGGTGAACAACCTGTCCTTATCTACTAAATCTATTCTCTTCAGTACCTTGAATTTTCCGACCATGTCCCCTCTCAATCTTCTCTGTTCGAGGGAGAAGAGGCCCAGTTTCTCTAATCTTTAGGCGATACGTGACTACAAATGAGTGGCAACGATAATATTAATCTTTCGTGTTGGTTGTAAGAGGTAAAGGGAAGGAAAGTTGGCCATAATGAACATCATATTCTTATTTCTCCAGGGGGAGAGAGGATTTTTGCCATGGGCCAGTCTGAGCTCATGCTATACGTGTGTTTTTGGGACTCAGAGGCATCCTGGCATTGACTGTAATGGGAATTTATGATACTCAATGAAGAACTTGGGAGTGTCTTGGTAAAGTCTGCAACTGATTTGTGAACCATAAGTGAACTGGATGCTTTCCTTTTTTTCATTAGATATTCTGCTTTTCCTCGGTCTCTGTTGTCTAACGTGACTAAAATAAATTATGCACCTTTGAAGGAAGAATCGTTTAATGCCAGCTCCAAGGGAGTTGCTTTTTAACAGATGTGTCTACACTGAGAAGCCGAGAGATTCACAATCCAGAGCCACACCAGGGTTAACTTTACTATGTGGATGTAGGGCAGTGGGTGGATTCGCACCTTGCCCTGAGTGTGCACGGTGAGGAGGGCCATTGGGTTTGGGCCACACCAGGGTTGCCAGTTGGCTCAGTGATTTCCAGCTACAAAACCCACAAAGGTCAAATAGACCACAGCTTTTTCAGAAAAATACAGAAAACACACAGATACCTCACAGGGGGTACAGTTTTATAAATAATATTTTTAATGGAGTATCCTCAGTGTGAGGTCTTGAGCATACTCCAAAGGAGCAGACAGCTCAAGCATTCCTGGATTTGGCCCCAAGTAGCACAGTGGATGAAATGCAGACCTCTGTAGGCCACCATCATCGGGTACCCCTTGTGTGCTATGTTATATAAATCTACACTTGTGCACTAATTAAGTGGAAAAATAGACACACTCCCTAGGAGTATTGTACAAAAAATATATTTCGCTGAAATTTAGACACTGCGAATCAAAGTTCAAAAAGGAAAATGCTGGCAAGCACTTAGCTTTGATAATCCAGCCAACCAAGAAGAGAATGACGTGGACATGTATGTAATAAAAGTAAGCCAAGTATAGGACAATCAAACCATTGTGACATCACTGACGAGGTTGGTTCTTGTTGGTGGGATGAGGCATTATGACATCACAATCTCAGCTCTGGTTACCAGAGACTGAAAGTCTTCACACTACCAGGGGGTGTTGAAAAGTTCTCAGCCCAACCAAGAAGAGAATGACGTGGAAATGGTTCAACCCATGATCTGAAACAATGTCAAGAAACAGAGAATTTTGTTTCTGCAAATTGGCACTTAACGAAAAAAGATAACACTCTTTTCAACTACAGTGTCAAAATAACCCTCCGAATTTAGGAAGTTGGCTGGTTGGGCTGAGAACCTTTCAGCACCCCTTCGTATTATATGTAAAGTTATTTTATGAATATTTATTCTGGTAATCCAGAAAACCTGACTGGCTAGATGTTCCTCCAAGAGTAGGGTTGCCAGATTTTCCTTTCGGATCCCCTAGCCCCGCCCCCATCCCCGCCCTAATTCCACCCCTAATCTTGCCCCCCACTGCCTGCCCGCCACAGCTTTTCAAAACCCGGACAAAGTTTTGAAAATCCATCCGGACCCCCGGACATGTCCTCAAAAGGAGGACGTGTCCGGGGAAATCCGGACGTCTATTAACCCTATCCAGGAGAGGAATGGGAATCATTGCAATAGAGCAAGACTTCTCAAAATGTATCCAGGGAGTCTGGTTTTCAGGATCGGGGATAAATTTGTATGCAGTACCTCCATTCAGTGGTGTAGTAAGGATGAGCCCTTCCCCGCTGCGCGTACGTGCCCCCTTCCCTTTCCCCGTACCTTTTAAACTTCTCCGGCATGAGCAGCATGCTGCCCACGTCAGTATCGGCTCAACTATGACGTCGAATCCTAGGCACGGGTTGCAGAAGTGATGTCAGAGAGAGCACCAAAAAGGTGTCGAGAAAGGCAAGGGGCACGGTCGGCAAGGAGAGGAGTGGGGAGCAGGCGGGTGGGAAGTGAGCGAGCGGGCGAGTGAGCAGGGGGGCGGGGCGGTCAGGAGGAGGCATGCCACCATGCCCTTAGGAAGGCTGCACCCAGGGTGGACCTTTACTATGCCACCGCCTCCATTGCAAACAAATCTATATAGGTTTGATTCCTGTTTTGGCTCTCTCTCTTCCATGGCTTCCTTTCTGTGATGTAGCTTCCTTTCTTCAGTTACACCTGGAACTACCCACTTGGAACCCTTTGTTCTGTAACTACTTCATATGGTATAATTCCTTGATTTATTCAGGCAACACTAGGCCACGGTGTCTTGCATTTTCATGAAATGATTGTTTATAGATGTCATGCATCAGTGATGTGTATATTCGAATATTGCTACTCCTTGGATTTTGGCCAGGTACTAGGGACCTGGATTGGCCAATGTGAGGATGTGCTACTGAGCTAGATGGACCATTGGTCTGACCCAGTAAGGCTATTCTTATCCTCTTACGTGTGCCAAGTTAGAACAATCAAGCCATTGTAACATCACTGCTGAGGTTGGCTCTGAGGCAGTCTGGAATGAGGCATTATGACATCACAGTCTCAGCTCTGGAATGTTGCTCTCATTGGGGTTCCGGAATCTTGCTATTCTTTGAGATGCTGTTATGTTGCTACTCTTTGGGTTTTGGCCAGGCACTAGGGACCTGGATTGGCCACCGTGAGAACGAGCTACTGGGCTAGATGGACCACTGGTCTGACCCAGTATGGCTGTTCTTATGCTCTTACGTGTGCCAAGTATAGGACAATGAAGCCATTGTAACATCACCGATGAGGTTGGCTCTGAGTCACTGTGACTGAGGCATTATGGGCTGGGGAGGGCTTCAATGGCTGAGAGGGTGTAGATGGGCTGGAGTAAGCCTTAACAGAGATTTCGGCAGTTGGAACCCAAGCACAGTACAGGGTAAAGCTTTGGATTCTTGCCCAGAAATAGCTAAGAAGAGAAAAATAAAAAATTTAAATTGAATCAGGTTGGGCAGACTGGATGGATCATTCGGGTCTTTATCTGCCGTCATCTACTATGTTTATTATGACATCACAATCTCAGCTCTGGAATGTTGCTCTCATTGGGGTTCCGGAATCTTGCTATTCTTTGAGATGCTGTTATGTTGCTACTCTTTGGGTTTTGGCCAGGTACTAGGGACCTGGATTGGCCACCATGAGGATGGGCTACTGGCTTGATGGACCATTGGTCTGACCCAGTAAGACTAGTCTTATGTTCTTATGAGTAACCAGAGCTGAGATTGTGATGTCATAATGCTTCATTCCACCAATAAGAGCCAGCCTCATCAGTGAGGTCACAATGGCTGAAACGTTCTCAGCCCAACCAACCAACTTCCTAAATTCTGAGCTTTATTTTGCCACTGGAGCTGAAAAGAATGTTTTATCTTATTTCGTTAAGTGCCAATCTGCAGAAACAAAATTCTGTGTTTTGTCATTGATCGAACCATTTCCACCTCATTCTCTTCTTGGTTAGTCTGAGAACTTTTCAGTAACCTCCCCTCGAAGTGTGAAGACTTTCAGTCTCTGGTAACCAGAGCTGAGATTGTGATGTCATAATGCCTTATTCCACCAATAAGAGCCAGCCTCATCAGTGATGTCACAATGGCTGAAACGTTCTCAGCCCAACCAACCAACTTACTAAATTCTGAGCTTTATTTTGCCACTGGAGCTGAAAAGAATGTTTTATCTTATTTCGTTAAGTGCCAATCTGCAGAAACAAAATTCTGTGTTTTGTCATTGATTGAACCATTTCCACCTCATTCTCTTCTTGGTTAGTCTGAGAACTTTTCAGTAACCTCCCCTCGAAGTGTGAAGACTTTCAGTCTCTGGTAACCAGAGCTGAGATTGTGATGTCATAATGCCTTATTCCACCAATAAGAGCCAGCCTCATCAGTGATGTCACAATGGCTGAAACGTTCTCAGCCCAACCAACCAACTTCCTAAATTCTGAGCTTTATTTTGCCACTGTTGCTGCTTGTCTTATTTCGTTAAGTGCCAATTTGCAGAAACAAAGTTCTCTGTTTTGAAATTGTTTCCGATCATTGATTGAACCGTTTCCACCTCATTCTCTTCTTGGTTGGGCTGAGAACTTTTCAGCACCCCCTCGTAAATATAGTCTAGTTTTTCGTTTATAACATAACATATGTGGTCTTAGTGTTCATTAATACCTTGACGTTCTAAGCGGGTTACAGCATTTCAAGAGCCAGAACTTGAATTCTGGGACAAAGTAAAATAAAAGAAACATTTATACCACATAAGGCTAAGGAACAACAAGAAGACTTGGGGGAAATTCATCAAGGGGCGTTAACCGATTTACCGCGCTCTTTGCATTTAGCAGATACTAAGAATAGTCTTACTAGATCAGATCAATGGTCCATGTAGCCCATTATCCCGTCTTCACGGAAGCCAATCCAAGTCACAAGTACCCGGCAAAACCCCAAATAGTAGCAGCATTCCATGCCACCGATCCAGGGCAAGCAGTGGCTTCTCCCATGTCTGTCTCAACAGCAGCTTATAGACTTTTCCTCCAGGAACTTGTCCAAACCTTTTTTAAAACCAGCTACATTAACCGCTTTCACCACATCCTCTGGCAACACATTCCAGAGCCTAACTATTCTCCGAGTGAAAAATATATTTCCTCCTATTGGCTTTAACTTCATGGAGTGTTCCCTATTCTTTGCAAATCTTGACGCAGTAAAAAAAAAAAAAAAAATCGATCCACTTGGATCCGTTCTACACCACTCAGGATTTTGTAGACTTCGATCATATCTCCCCTCAGCTGTCTTTGAGCAGGGATTGTCCCTTCTGTGTATGTCTAGTATCGCTGCAGAAATGTTAAATAAAGTAATAGTACTTTTCGTGAGTGGGCTATGATGCTGACATCCAGCACATGCTCAGGTTTTGGTCTTGCACAAAAGCTACACATGCTCCACGTGCCAGCATCAGAGGGAAGCTCACTAAGGACCGTTTAAACAAAGCCATGGTAGCAATTGTCCTGTGGCAAATGTACTGAAGCCCCTAGCTTCGGCTTTGTAAAAGGAGCCCTAAAGCTGCTGTCGACTGAGGTGCACTGGAGGGAGTTCAGCATGCCTTCACAGACTTCTTCCACTGGTGGGACTTGGGAATTACCACCAGTTCACATATTTAATATTGAATTGAGGTAGAGGTGGAGGTCATAATGCCCATTCATTTTGGTGCCATGCCACCCCTCCAAATTTTGCTTGCAAGATGATCAGCATTCTCCTTTCCAGAATTAAACTCTGGCATTCATTGCCAGAGAATGTGGTGAAATCAGTTAGTTTAGCAGGGTTTAAAAAGAGGTGTAGATAAGAGAAGTCCATAGCCCATTATTGAGATGGCTTGGGGAAATCCACTGCTTATTCCTAGGATAAGCAGCATAAAATCTGTTTTACTACTTGGGATCTAGCTAGGGACTTGGGACATTGGTTGGCCACTGTTGGAAAAAGGATGCTGGGTTTGATGGACCTTCAGTCTGTCCCTTATGGCAGCTGCTATGCTCTTTTGTGAGTCAAGTATAGGACAATCGAGCCATTGTGACATCACTGCTGAGGTTGGCTCTTAGGCATTGGTGGAATGAGGTATTATGACATCACAATCTCAGCTCTGGAATATTGCTACTCTTTGGGTTCCTGCCAGGTTCTTGCGACCTGGGTTGGCCACTGTTGGAAACATGATACTGGGATTGATGGACCTTCAGTCTGTCCCTTATGGCAGCTGCTATGCTCTTTTGTGAGTCAAGTATAGGACAATCGAGCCATTGTGACATCACTGCTGAGGTCGGCTCTTAGGCATTGGTGGAATGAGGCATTATGACATCATAATCTCAGCTCTGGAATGTTGCTACTCTTTGGGTTCCTGCCAGGTTCTTGCGACCTGGGTTGGCCACTGTTGGAAACATGATACTGGGATTGATGGACCTTCAAGTCTGTCCCAGTATGGTAGCTCTTATGTTGATATGTGAGCCAAGTCTAGGACAATTGAGCCATTGTGACATCACTGCTGAGGTCGGCTCTTAGGCATTGGTGGAATGAGGTATTATGACATCACAATCTCAGCTCTGGAATATTGCTACTCTTTGGGTTTCTGCCAGGTCCTTGGGACCTGGGTTGGCCACTGTTGGAAACAGGATACTGGGCTTGATGGACCTTCGGCCTGTCCCAGTAGGGCAGTTCTTATGTTCTAAGTGATAAAGAAAACCAAATGTAGTTTATTGGAGGCAAAACCCCTCCCTCTCCCTGGCTGAAACCAGGTTTGCAGAGCTATCTGTTCCAACATGGATGGATGGCAACAGTTATATTTTAATTTAGATATTGTTTAATTACCATCAGCCTTGAATTAATAAGGAGCCCTAGAGCTTGTCTCGAAGGGCGTATGGTAACACGGGGCTGGGAGGCCTCGTGTTGCCAGAGAGGCAAGGTGGGGGGGGGGGAAGATAGGACCGTTAGTTAGGGAAACTTAGTAGAAGGAATAGGGGAGGGGTTACCGCCTAAAGGCAGAGCTAGGATAGGGTGAAGTTGAGTTGGAGGGGTGGGCAGAGGGAATGAGTAGACCAGGACCCTGGAGGACTCAGTTCTTTCAGGTCCTCCAGGGCGGTTTTTCTCCTTACCAGCATTTTTCTAGGTCGCTCTGGTGCGTTCTTGCGGGTTGCTATGGCTGCGGATGGTCGGGTTAGCGTTGGGGCGGTGGTGGACGAGGCAGAGCTGTCCTTGCTTGCTGGTGACTCGTTCTTGGAGGAGCCGTCTGAGCAGGTGGGTGTGGGTCATGTTGCAGAGCGTGCGCGGCCCACGCGGCGCTCCAAAATTCAGGCGCTGTCGGTTTTGGCCCGTGTCTGTGCTAGCGGGGTTAAATCAAGTAGAGCCGCGTCGGCATGTACCGCCGGGAAGGATAGACAGCAGGCAGGGTTGTCGGGCAGCGGGAGGGGAGCTGTTCCGGCCGGTCGCAGTTCGTCGGGGGGCGTGGCTTCTATAACGGAGGAGAATTTGGCTGGGGTGTCGGGGGAACAGCCTGTTAGCAGGGAGGTGGTTGGAGGCGTGGGCTCTTCTGTTAGTCGGGCGGTTTCGGCTAGCAGGGAGATCCCAAGTGAGATGTCTGCCTTGGGGTCTTCCTTGTCAGGGGTTGTGGGAGATAGGGCTGCTTCCTCTGAAGGTGTAACAGGTGGCGGTGGTGAGCTTGGTGGGTCTCCTGGGCTGTTTGCCATGGGGAGAGGGTCCAGCGCTCCTGGGTTTTTGCATGCACCCTATGGGGGGGTCTGTTGGGACCGGGTCGGGGTTTTATCCTACAAGCTGGAGGGGGTTGGGGGATCCCGGTGGGTATGCCTGGAGTTTGCTTTCCTGGTCCTGCCTCCTTTTCTGCTTGGTCTCCGCAGGTTTCGTGCATCCTTCCTGGAGGACAGGTCGTGCAGACGGAGGGACTGAGCGCAGCTGGAAGTTCGGGATCGATGGAGAGACCAGGATGTTCCACTTCGGAGCGTGATTTGGCGTTGAGAGCTACTGTGGCTGCTGGCGGGGGCGCCACGGGTTCTACACAGAGTTCGTCTGAGAGGCCTGAAGTTGCTGTTCGTGGCGGTTCAGTGTTGGTGTCAAGTCTCCCTGCGGCGGCCAGGACTGCTGACCGAGACATCTCTGGAGCGACTGCTGGTGTTCTGGGAACTTCTACTCCGGGTAACAAGGCGCCTGCTCAGGTTGCTGGGGGAGGGAAGGCGCGGCGTAAGAAGCGTAGGCATCGCCGTAGGGGGTCTTCTTCCTCTTCGTCCGGGTCTTCTTCGTCGGGGGCGACGTCTTCCTCTTCGTCTGATGCGGGTCCTTCGGGCGGATTGGGGGCTTCAGGTGGGGATGGTGGAGAGGTCACTACGGGGGAGGTTCGGGGTACTCCGGTGTTGGTGGCTCTTACTGAGCTATGGGAAAAGGTACCGCGGGATTTGCGGCGGAAGATTCGGAGGCGGTCCTGCCTAGATATTTTTCGCCTCTTGGAAGGTAGAGTTCATAAGCGGAGTTGTAGGAAAGCCAAACGGGATAGAAAGGATTTTAAACCTTTTCCGGTAGCTCGTTCAATCATTAACTGGGTCCGCGCGTTTTTGCGGCTTGCGATTGTCTGGGGTAGGGCCCATCCATCGGATTACGGCTTGCTGCTGGCTTATGCGGACTCCATTTTAGACTCTTATCAGCGTTTCGGAGGATGGGCCTGGTTAAATTACGACGAGGCTTTTAGAGATAAAATGGAGGAAAATAGTTTTATGTCTTGGGGTACCCAAGATGTTAATTTATGGCTCACCCATATGGCCTCCAAATCTATATCGGGGACGACCGTTCGCCCCACAGGGGGTGTTGGCGGTGGGCGGCCCTTTCGGGGGGGGGTCGGGGGGGACATCCTCAGCAGGTTCCGACGTGTGTTGGAAATTCAATAAAACCACTTGTCCTTTTCCCGACTGTAAATTTCGTCATGCCTGCTCCATTTGCGGTCAGCCACACGCGGCCGTTAAACGCCCCAAGCGTACTGGGGGGGGGGCAGCTGCTGGAACGGGGAAGTAATATTGCGGCCTCTGTGCCCACCCCGATTCGTGTTGATGCCTTGCGCCCATGGTTGAGGAGTTATGGGCGGCCATGTTGGAAGTTGGTTTTACTGAAGGGTTCGAGATTCCTTTTCTAGGTGTGTTGCAGGAGGCGCGGGTTCAAAATTCTTCATCGGTTTCCCGACTGCGGTGCGTGGTATGGGGCAAGTTGGCAGAGGAGATTCGTTTGGGGCGTATTGCAGGCCCATTTCGGGAGCCCCCTTTTTCGCCGATGCAGCTTTCGCCTCTAGCTGTTATACCTAAGAAGGTACCCGGCCGGTTTCGTTTGATTCACATTTTGTCTCGGCCATTCGGGCAGTCGGTTAACGATGGCATTCCGCGTGACCTTTGTTCGGTTTTTTTGTGCATAAATTCCAGGATTTTAAGTGCAACCATTGTTTTGTCAACAGTGGATAATTGACTCTGTGTTGACCTATTATAGGCAGAAAGATCTGGCTAACACACTGCGTGTCTGTATCTCATCTGTTTTACCTCATCCAGTTGTTATGTTTTCCATGTTGATTAAAGTCATAAAACAATAAAGTATGTGCCGTGTTATTACACAAGGCCCATCAGTTCCATTTAAAGCTGATGGCCGATGCGGCAGGCTGAATTCTTTGGAAGCATTGCTCGGAGCACTTAACTTTTCAAACGATGCAGGCCAAGAAGCATAGGTGATATATAGGCCTCCAAAACTGTAAATGTCAACTATTTGTTTTATTAGAATACTAGCTGATGCCCCGGCGTTGCACGGGTATTTAATTGTAGCAATAACACTGTAAATGGATTTAAATAAAGATACTTTATAGTGGTGAATGAAATAATTTTGTTACAGCTTTATAAAAAATAAAATATTCAAAGTATAATGTGAAATATTTGACAAAATGAATACAATTCAACTAACACAAAAATTGATTATAAACAACATTTTTAGTTTCACCTCCAGGAGCAAGAACATATACATTCTTGGGTGAACCCACCCTTCCCACGTGTGCAGGTGGGACGCGAGACCCCCCAGAACATATCACCCCCGGTAGTGAGGGATCTGCATACCAAGACTCGTTCAAATCTGTGAAGCCGTTTTTGCGTGATCGCGGCACATACACACACACATACCTCCGATTTTATATATATAGATTAAAAACTTTATATACTGCATAAAAAACTATTCGGTTTACAAAATTACATGGATACATATTAAAAATAGTAAAACATGTTTTGACAGAACAAACACAATAAAACATTAACTAACATTATTATCATTATTAAAACCTTTTCTCAAATTCATCCTACAAGATGGAAAGACAAAATCCCATAAAAACATTTACAGGACGGTAAAGCTTCAACAGCAAATAGCGTTAGCTCATGAAGACATTGACAAATAATTGCGTTTTTCAACATTTTTCAATCTCCCATCAAAGGATCGCAGAATACCAGGCAGCGCATTCCAAAGAAAGGGGATAGATTCTGTACCAACGTAAGGAAGTTCTTCTTCACCCAGAGAGTGGTAGAAAACTGGAACGCTCTTCCGGAGTCTGTCATAGGGGAAAAAACCCTCTAGGGATTGAAGACAAAGTTAGACAATTTCCTGCTGAACCAGAACGTCCGCAGGTAAGACTAGTCTCAGTTAGGGCAATGGTCTTTGACCTAAGGGCCGCCGCGGAAGCGGACTGATGGGCATGATGGACCACTGGTCTGACCCGGCAGCCTCAATTCTTATGTTCTTGGCACCTGCTACAAACAGCATTTTTGCCCCAATCTTGACATGAGAGACTAACATCTTACCCTTCAACTTCATACCATTTTCAGATCTCAAACATTTTCTGGGTTAATAGATTTCAAAAAACTCCTATAGGACTCTGATTATCAGTTGTCCCAATGCACCACTTTTCCTCTGCAACACCTTCCCCCCCCCTCCACATTAACTTTTCCTTGAGGGCATTCCACCCTTTCAATTAACTACCCTGGGGACATCCTTCTGCACCTGCCCACTGGATGGCACCCCTCACCTCCCCCAAATGTGTGGCACCCTTCACTCAAGACTACACCGCTCCAAGGGTCAAAGAGTAAAAACTGGGCAGAATCCCCCCCAATCCTGTCCCTTTCCTGGATTCCTAGGAGATAGTGGGGTAAGATCAATGTCCATTCACTCCTACTATGATGCTCAGCTCACTCAAACTGGCTGCCAAGACCTACAATGATTGTATTATTCCTGCTAGTTGTCAGCCTTCCCTATATCGTCATTTTGCCCATTATGTATATGGAAGCCTGTTCTTCAGCAGTAATTACTACTACTACTACTAAGTATCACGTATATAGCGCTGATAGGCGTACACAGCGGTGTACATTTTGATGTTTATAGACGGTCCCTGCTCGGAAGAGCTTACAATCTAACTTGGACAGACAGACATGACATAGAGGGTTGGGGATGCAGAACCCAAGGTGAGAGGAGTTAGGAGTCGAAAGCACTCTCAAAGAGGTGGGCTTTTAACTTGGACTTGAACACTGCCAGAGACGGAGCCTGCCACAGGGATTCGGGCAGCTTGTTCCAAACATATGGTGCAGCAAGGCAGAAGGGACAGAGTCAGGAGTTGGCAGCTGAAGAGAAGGGCACAGAAAGGAGGGACTTACCAGCTGAGCAGAGCTCACGGGGGGGCGGGGGGGGAGATAGGGGGGATCATAGTGAGATAGATAAGTGAAGAGAGATAGTAGGTCAGTAAGAGGAGTCTGAATTGTACCCAGAAATGGATGCTGCCACGCTAGATCTCAGGCACCCCTGGTAATCAAGAAGGGTATTAAAACCAGAACGAAAGAAGTTATCCTGCCGTTGTATCGGGCGATGGTGCGTCCGCATCTGGAGTACGAGTCCAATATTGGTTGCTGTACCTGAAGAAGGACATGGCATTACTCGAGAGGGTTCAGAGGAGAACGATGCGTCTGATAAAGGGGATGGAAAACCTTTCATACACTGAGAGACTGGAGAAACTGGGTCTCTTTTCCCTTGAGAAGAGGAGACTTAGAGGGGATATGATAGAGACTTACAAGATCATGAAAGGCATAGAGAGAGTAGAGAGGGACAGATTCTTCAAACTTTCGAATAATAAAAGAACAAGAGAGCATTCGGAAAAGTTGAAAGGGGACAGATTCAAAACAAATGCTAGGAAGTTCTTCTTTACCCAGCGTGTGGTGGACACCTGGAATGCGCTTCCAGAGGACGTAATAGGTCAGAGTACGGTACTGGGGTTCAAGAAAAGATTGGACAATTTCCTGCTGGAAAAGGGGATAGAGGGGTATAGATAGAGGATTACTGCACAGGTCCTGGACCTGTTGGGCCACCACGTGAGCAGACTGCTGGGCACGATGGACCTCAGGTCTGACCCAGCGGAGGCATTGCTTATGTTCTTATGTTAAACCTGGAGATGGGATTAGGGGTTAGAGATCCCTTTCTGATAATTTGGCCCTCAGGGGTTGTAGGCCTCAGGGAGGGGTGGGGGAAACAGACACCATGTGGTGGGGGGGCTGCCCACTTGTAGGGACATTCACCATAGAATGCCTCAATAAGGGACAGGTTTGCCATGGGGGAGCTTTATTCAGGAAGTATAATTGCTATGAGAGCCTCTAAGTGGGGGTTGTCAACCGAGGGGTTTACTGCAGGGGAGGAGGGCTTTGCTACCTCAGCCTTGATTGACATGGTGAGGAAGGAGGCATGATAGGAGGGAACGGCATCCTGAGAGGATTGCCATCTGGGTGGAGGGATGGAATTGGATTAGGAATTGATGTCTTTAGGGCGGAAGGGAAGAATGGTTGTCAGCAAAGGGTTATTGGAGGTAGGGTGTGTGGTCAAGGGATGATGTTTATGTCAGTGCGGTGTACATCAATTAAAAAGGAAAAGAACGCCAAATATTCATGACAGAAAGATAAAAGAAAAAAATAAATAGACTTTGAGATTTACAGCTAAATTGGAGTGCCTTCCTTGAGCAGAGAAACCATGAATTCCAGTATCTATTTTTTTCAATTTCCTATGTGAAATGGGGAATTCATATCTGTACTGCAGGTCTGTCGAAGCCCTCGCTCTCCCTATACTAACCACACTCACTTGAGATCTGTATAGGCTTACTTTCCCTACATATGAATGACCCCTGTTATGAAAGGCCATTTCAATGTCTGAGCCTCTCCAGACATTGAAGCAATCTGGAAAACTGTCCAAACGTCATTAAAAAATTTAAAAAATGACCCTAAAGGTAATCCAAAATTTTTAATGTGTATTTTTAAGGGTGGTTAAACCAAGTGAGTAATTTTTCTACACCATCTACTTGAGTGTGGGCTGCAATGATAAATTCTAGCGTCTATATTATGCAATGTTTTACTGGGTATTGTGAGTAATGTAGACGCTAGAATTTGTCATTGTAGCAAACACCCAAGGGGCTGCTGTAGAGAAATGCAAAGTGCAAGGGGTTGGATGGGGAAGAATTGCAAGCGAGAGGAGAGAGAGAGAGAGAGAGATGGAGAGGAGAATAGAAAGGTATGGGAAATGGTAATGAGAGCAATCTGAAGACATTATTTTAGAAGTCTTCTGCATGATTTCCATGGGGAAAGACCAGCATTCACACACGCAAGTTAGGCTCTGGAACGCATTGCCAGAGGTTGTGGGAAGAGCGGATGGCATAGCTGGTTTTAAGGATGGGTTTGGACAATTTCCTGGAGGAAAAGTCCATAGTCTGTTATTGAGAAAGACATGGGGGAAGCCACTGCTTGCCCTGGATTGGTAGCATGGAATGTTGCTACTCTTTGGGATTCCGGAATCTTGCTACTCTCTGGGATTCTATATGGAATGTTGCTGCTCTTTAGGATTCCCGAATCTTGCTATATTTGAGATTTTGCATGGAATCTTGATACTCTTTGGGATTCTAGAATGTTGCCACTATGTTGGATTCCAGAATGCTGCTATTCTTTGAGATTCTGAATGGAATGTTGCAACTCATTGGGTTTTGACCAGGTACTTGGGACCTGGATTGGCTACTGGGCTTGATGGACTTTTGGTCTGACCCAATAAAGCTATTCTTATGTTCTTATCCGTGTGAAAATGGTCATGATTTACATCTGGATGTACTGACCGCAATGAGATTGCCAGAAGGCCATGAGCATGCGCAGATGCTCAAGGCCCAGTTGGGGGAGAGGCACAATCTTCGGGGACCGGCACTGGCACCTCCTATGGGTTGGTGCTACGTGCCGGTGCCACATTGGGGGTACGCATTCAGTTTGGGCGGGTGGGCGATGGCAGTTCATGCGGGCGGGGGGGGGGGTGAGCGTTCTCGAGGGGGGGGATGCTGGTTCAAGGGGGGGTGTATGCGGATGGGGATGTGGAAGCGTAGCAGTGGCCTTGGGGGTGGGGGGGTCTTTTGGGGATGTGGTGGGGTGGAGCAGCGCCGGTGGCCGGGGTGGAGGGGAGGTGGAACGTATCAAGCGAGTTTCCCTTACTTCCTATGGGGAAACTCGCTTTGATATATGAGTAAATTGGTTTACGAGCATTCTTCTGGAAGGAATTATGCTCGTAAACCAAGGTTGCACTGTATTACAAAAACTACACTGGCTGCGCTTGGAAGCAAGGGTTATTTTTAAGTTTACTTGCCTCTGCTTCAAAACCATAACAGGTTCATCCCCAATCTATTTATCTCATCATTTCGACTTTCCAGGCACAACTTGCACACGTTGTACCTACTTGTTCGCTTTCCCATCCTTGAAGGGCTGTATCTACAAGAGATTCCTCGATAGAACATTATCGTTCCAAGCAGGCAAATGGAATAAATGTTTAACCAACTTTATCTCAAACGCTCTTTCTTACCAAACTTTTAGGAAGTCAATCAAAACTTATCTCTTTGACAAATTTCTCTGACTCCACTTCTACCATGATGTACTTCTAAAACACTTCCAGGAAAAATTGATTAATCTTACCATGTTAATGTGATTTTGAAAGTTTTTTGTAATATCGCTGTCTGTTTACAGTCTCTTCCTCTGTAAACCGTTCTGAACTGTTTGTGGTATTGCGGTATATAAAAATAAAGTTATTATTATTATTATTCTTCATAATAGCTGGTCAGTCTCCCATTCATGCACATATGCTCCCTTTGACTTGAATTGAAATATACAGGATCACTTTAACCACTTGTGGAGCCTTTGACAAACTTCCTTCCCTCCGCCATGCATCTTCCTTAGTTAGGGTCACCAGATTGTCCTCTGGGAAAATCCGAACCCATGGCTACGCATTCAGTTTGGGCGGGCGGGCGGGCGATGCCAGTTCGTGCGAGGGGGGGGGTGTGAGCGTTCTCGAGGGGGGGCGATGCTGGTTCAAGGGGGGGTGTTTGCGGGCGGGGATGTGGAAGCGTAGCAGTGGCCTCGGGGGTGGGGGTGGGGGTCTTTTGGGGATGTGGTGGGGTGGAGCAGCACCGGGGCCCAGTTCTGCCTCTGGCATACCCTGTTCCGCACACGGCCCCGCCCCCAGATGTCATCCGCGTCTGCATGGACATGACGCAATGGTGTCAGATGTGTGTGATGTCACCGCATTGTGTCCACACATGCGCAAATTCCCCTTCGCGACATGATTTTGTCGGGAAGCTTTTCAAAAGCTGGACAAAGTGCCAGGTTTTGAAAAGCCATCCGGACCCCCAGACATCTGGTAACCCTATCCTTAGTACCCTGCCAGCAAAGCCACATAAAGGCAGAACCAAAAGAAGGCAGACCTAGTCACTACAAGGTTCATTAAGGGGACGCTCAGGAACACTGGCTGTGCAAACCACACAAACCACATACAGTATAATGTGAATGATATCAAAATAAAGGGTGCTCTCAGTGTGAACCACCAGCGATAGGAGTCCAGCTCCAACACTTCGCTTCTAGGTAGAGATAATAAACCCCCACCCGCACACCATCATAGAGCACCCTAAGTGTGCTGAAAATCAAAGTGAAAATTTCCACCAATTAAGCCAATAAATCAACAAGTGAATAAACCAATGTGACCTGAGCGACCCCTAAACGAACCCTGCCAGCCAACCCCCCCGAAAAATACAACAAAAAAATCAAACTGTACCATACGAAACAAAAGTCAAATACTTATCTGTAAAATGACAAGACTATAACACAGGAAAAATGCGCCAGGAGACAGAACAGCAGTGTGAGGCCAATTTAATTCCTTTTCCTGTCTAATAGATAAATAAATACCTGAGCAACGCCGGGAAATCAGCTAGTACATAATAAAATGACTTACAAACATATATCATAACCAAACTAAAACAACAATACTATAAGCATCATTAAAACAAAAATGGAATAAATCAAACTACACTCTACAAATACAACTCTCAGCAAGAATACAAAACCATAGTCTAACAACCCAAAATTATAATGAAAAACTTTGCTCAAATAGCCTAGATTTAACCATTTTTCTGAACTGCAAAACACCAGACGACTGCCTAATCTCAAGGGGCAAAGTATTCCACCACATTGGCCCCTGTACTGCCTGCATGGTTTTACGGTGACCAGAAAGTTTCACCACACTCAAAGATGGCACTTCCAAACATAACTTATCCATCGATCTCAACAATCGTGATGGACGATAAAAGCGCAACAATGACCTCACCACTGACAGGCCAGCATCGCTCGCAAGCTTGAAAATTAAGCACAGCACTTTAAATTCAAACCGCACGCTAATTGGCAACCAAGGTAGATTCCGTAAAATAGTACGAGCAGCTGCATTCTGAGCAACCTGTAGAGCCTGGACCACCTATTTTGGTAAGCCAAAATACACAGCATCACAATAATCAAATACAGACATCAGCAACACACTAATAATAGTCCTGAAATTGTCCACAGAGAAATAATCTCTTAGCCTTCTTTTTTCTGGAGCCATGTGGTAACTCTAGGTTTTCTATACTCTGGCATTATTCAAGGAAGGCGAGTGTGTAAATTGTAACAGCCTTTTTCGGCCTCCTTGAAATGTCTCCAGTCCCAGCTCACACTGCAGAAAACAAATATGTACCTGGTCCCTTCTTATGTGTTACTGGGCGACTGCCTTTAACGACCCCTAAAGGGCTAGGGTTTACACTAGAAATCAAAAGGTACAATAACCTCTAATGACATTTCTCAGATCTTTGGAGGCATTGGTTTGTGAACACAGATGGCACTAACTAGGGTTACCAGATGCCCTTTTGAGGACATGTCTGGGGGTTTGGACAGATTTTTCAAAACTCGGCATTTTGTCTGGGTTTTGAAAAGCTTCCAATGTTGGGATGGCATCCGCGAACGCCCAGATGCAACACGCAATGTCATCGCATCCGCGCATGCGCAGATGACGTCCCGCTGCACGAACAGGTTAAGGGGGTGGGGGTAGGCGTGGGAGTGAGGCGGAACTCGGTGGGCATGGGGGCGTGACCATGGGTCCGGATTTTCCTTCGGGACCATCTGGTAACCCTAGCCTAGAGAATGACACGGTGACGGTTTACCCGCGGCCACCGCATTTAAGCCGCGGGTCACCGCCGAAAACGGGGAAGAAAACTAGCAGTCGCTGCGGTGACGGGGACAAGGCCATTCACCGACCGCGGAAACGGTGAACAGGTTTGTCCCCGCGGGCCAATGTACCCCCTTCTAGGAACCGCTATTTCACCGTGCTCCTCATTTGTCAGATCAACCCTTCCTGCCAATCGCAGCAGAAGGGTACCCAACCCCTCCTGCCGGTCCTCCCAATGGCCTCCCCTAAGATCGCCGGCAGGAGGGTACCCAACCCCTCCTGCTGGACCCCCCCCCCAACGAACCCTCCCACCCCGGAACCCCCTTAGTCTTACTTTCCAAGTTGGACCGGACAGCTCCTCGCTCGTCTGGCCAGCAGGCCTGCCTCCGTCCAAATGAGGCGGGCCCGTCCCTCCCCTCCCCTGCCTAACCCACAGGATCCTAGGGCCTGATTGGCCCAAGCACCTAAGGCCCCTCCTATAGCGGGAGTGGCTTTAGGTGCCTAGACCAATCAGGCCCTAGGATCCTGTGGGTTGGGCAGGGTAGGGGCGGGCCCGCCTCATTTGGACGGAGGCAAGCCTGCTGGCCATACGTGTGAGGAGCCGTCCGGTCCAACTTGGAAAGTAAGACTAAGGGGGTTCCGGGGTGGGAGGGTTCGTTGGGGGGGGGTCCAGCAGGAGGGGCTGGGTACCCTCCTGCCGGCGATCTTAGGGGAGGCCATTGGGAGGACCGGCAGGAGGGGTTGGGTACCCTTCTGCTGCGATTGTCGGGAGAGCCGTTGGGGGGGTCTACAGGAGGGGTTGGGTGCCCTCCTGCCGTGATCGCTGGGGGGAGGGGAGACTTGCAGCCGTAGCCGCGGTCACTATGCTAATCACGGCAGGGAGATCTTTGCCGCGATTAGGTACAGCGGCCGTAAATAAAGAAAAGTGAATGGGATTGCAGTGGCGGTGACGGGGCGGTGAATGGGGTGGCAGTGGCGGTGACGGGGCGGTGAAGAGGATGGTGAGACGGGGACGGGGCGGTGACGGGGATGGTGAGACGGGGACGGGGCGGTGACGGGGATGGTGAGACGGGGACGGGGCGGTGACGGGGACCAATTTTTTCACCGTGTCATTCTCTACCCTAGCCCTAATGGCTGTATATGTATCAGGTTTCTTCCTTTCCATGGTGGTAGAGCAATTGAACACCCCAGAGAAGTATATCAGATACAAATGGAATGTTTGGATTCCTGTCCAAGAAAATCTGCTGCTCTGTCTTTGAGATTAGTTCGATTGACGTAGTTTATTTTGAGTGAAGAGTTTTGCTTGGAACAACATCGTTGCGTTGAGTGTACTGCCTGGCTTCTAGAGTTGTAGCAATGATTGGGCGGTGAGGTGGTAGTGTTGGGATTCGTCCCTGCTATCACCTCCATTCCTCTGAGCTCCAAAACTCTATGAACAAGTTATATGGGTTGGGAACTGGCTTGGAGGTAGGCTTCAAAGGTGGTAGTGAATGGCACACCCTCTGAAATGACGGAGGTGATCAGTGGAGTGCCACAGGGCTCGGTCTTGGGCCCAATCCTATTCAACATCTTTATAAGGGACTTGGCAGAAGGGCTTCGGGGTAAAATAACATTATTCGCCGATGACGCCAACTAAGTAATGTAGTTGGCAAATGCACAATAGATGATGTTTCAATGCCCGACAACATGATGCACGACCTACTCCTACTGGAGCGCTGGTCTAGGTCCTGGCAACTCAGCTTCAATGCCAAAAAATGCAAAGTCATGCACCTGGGCAGCCAAAATCCATGCAAGACTTATACCCTTAATGGCGAGATCCTTACAAGAACGGTAGCAGAACGCGACTTAGGGGTGATCGTCAGCGAGGACATGAAGGCTGCCAATCAAGTGGAGCAAGCTTCATCCTAAGCAAGACAAGTCATAGGTTGCATACGCAGGGGTTTCGTCAGCCGTAAGCCGGAAGTCATTATGCCATTGTATAGATCCATGGTGAGGCCCCATCTGGAATACTGTGTGCAATTCTGGAGGCCACATTATCGCAAGGATGTGCTGAGACTGGAGTCGGTTCAGAGAATGGCCACCTGGATGGTCTCGGGACTCAAGGATCTCCCATATGAGGAACGGCTAAACAAATTGCAGCTATATTCACTCGAGGAGCGCAGAGAGAGGGGGGACATGATCGAGACGTTCAAGTATCTCTCGGGCCGCATAGAGATGGAGGAAGATATCTTCCTTTTCAAGGGTCCCACGACAACAAGAGGGCATCCGTGGAAAATTAGGGGAGGGAAGCTACGATCTGACACCAGGAAATTCTTTTTCACAGAAAGGGTGGTTGATCGCTGGAATAGTCTTCCACTGCATGTGATCGAGGCCAGCAGTGTGCCTGATTTTAAGGCCAAATGGGATCGTCACATGGGATCTATTCTCAGGGCGAAGGTAGGGGAGGGACATTAGGGTGGGCAGACTAGATGGGCTGTGGCCCTTATCTGCCGTCAATTTCTATATTTCTATGTTATGTTTCTATGGTTACAAGTATCTATTTATACACCACTAGCTGATGCCCCGGGTATTTAATTATAGCAATAACACTGTAAATGGATTCAAATAAAGATACTTTATAGTGGTGAATGAAGTTATTTTTTTACAGCTTTATAAAAAGTACAATATTCAAATTATAATGTGAAATATTTGACAAAATGAATACAATACAACAAACACAAAACTTGATTATAAACAACATTTTTAGTTTCACCTCCAGGAGCAAGAACATATAAATTCTTGGGTGAAGAGACCCCCAGAACATATCATCCCAGGTAGTGAGGGATCTGCATACCAAGTTTCGTTCAAATCGGTCAAGCCGTTTTTGCGTGATCGCGGCACATACACACACACATACATACACACATACATACCTCCGATTTTATATATATAGATTGAGTGATTACTTTAATCACTTTCCTCTTGATGTTCTAGAGAGGTTCTTGCTCCTTTTTGTTTATTTGACTGTGTATTGCCTGAGTAAGCATCAGCAGAGACATGAAGTCTGTCTTTCCCCAATGGGAATGACCTCCTTTCCAAAGACCATCCTTCGAGAGGACAGGTGAAGGGGGGAGGGGAAGGTTTTCACAAGGATAGGTTTTGCACACTCCAAATTTTACGGAATCACACAAGACGTGTCTTATTGTATCATCTTTTTGAAGTATATGACTGTATGAGCCACCTTATAATTTTACGTGACACACTTTAATGTTATTATATCCTCTTATACCTGTGTGTTTATCTAAGATCTGTACACACGACTGATGAGCTTGTTAATTGGGTTATGTTCTTATTTCTTTGTTCTGTTTTTCCTGATATGTCATGGACCGCCTGTCAGTGGCGTACCTAGGGGGGGGCGGGGGGGGGCGGGCCGCCCCGGGTACCAGCCCTAAGGTGGTGTTCCCGGCCTTGCCGTTCAGTCCCCCGCCACCCCCGAAGGACCGCTCGCCCCACTGACCTTCCTGCACCACCTGTGAAGCAGCCCGCAGCAGGATCGCGAAGTCAGCGTCAGCATCCCTGCGCTGCTTCCTGCGCCGCGATCCCGCCCCTCCTCTGACGTCAGAGGAGGGGCGGGACCGTGGCGCAGGAAGCAACGCAGGGATCGCTGACGTTGACTTCGCGATCCTGCTGCGGCTGTTCATAGGTGGTGCGGGGAGGCCAGGGGGGCGAGCGGTCCTTCGGGGTGGGTCGGGGCATCAGGCCTTCAGGGTGGGGCGGGCGGGCAGGCAAGCAGGCTTTCAAGGGGGAGGGGGTGACAGGCAGGCAGGCAGGCAGGCCTTCAAGGGGGGACAGGCCTTCGGGGGGGGGGTGCAGACCTTCAAGGGGTGCAGGCCTTCAAAGGGGCAGGCAGGCCTTCAGGGGGGTGCAGGCCTTCGGGGGGGTGTAGGCCTTTGGGGGGGTGCAGACCTTCAAGGGGGTGCAGGCCTTCAAGGGGGGGAACAGGCCTTCAAGGGGGGAAAGGCAGGCAGGCCTTCAAGGGGGGGACAGGCCTACAAGGGGGGGGGGACAGGCCTACAAGGGGGGGGGACAGGCCTACAAGGGGGGGGGGACAGGCCTTCAAGGGGGGGTGCAGGCCTTCAAGGGGGGTGCAGGCCTTCAAGGGGGAGACAGGCCTTCAAGGGGGGGAAAGGCAGGCAGGCAGGCCTTAAAGGGGGGGACAGGCCTACAAGGGGGGGACAGGCCTACAAGGGGGTGGGACAGGCCTTCAAGGGGGGGGACAGGCCTTCGGGGGGGTGCAGACCTTCAAGGGAGTGCAGGCCTTCGGGGGGGGGGTGCAGTCCTTCAAGGGGGTGCAGGCCTTCAAGGGGGGGAAAGGCAGGCAGGCAGGCCTTCAAGGGGGGGGACAGGCCTACAAGGGGGGGAGAAGCTACAAGGGGGTGGTACAAGCCTTCAAGTGGGGGACAGGCCTTCGGGGGGGGGTGCAGACCTTCAAGGGAGTGCAGGCCTTCGAGGGGGGTGGTGCAGGCCTTCAAGGGGGTGCAGGCCTTCAAGGGGGGACAGGCCTTCAAGGGGGGAAAGGCAGGCAGGCAGGCCTTCAAGGGGGGGACAGGCCTACAAGGGGGGGGAGAAGCTACAAGGGGGTGGTACAAGCCTTCAAGTGGGGGACAGGCCTTCGGGGGGGGGGGGTGCAGACCTTCAAGGGAGTGCAGGCCTTCGGGGGGGGTGGTGCAGGCCTTCAAGGGGGTGCAGGCCTTCAAGGGGGGACAGGCCTTCAAGGGGGGAAAGGCAGGCAGGCAGGCCTTCAAGGGGGGACAGGCCTACAAGGGGGGGGAGAAGCTACAAGGGGGTGGGATAGGCCTTCAAGTGGGGGACAGGCCTTCGGGGGGGTGCAGGCCTCCGGGGGGTGCAGACCTTCAAGGGGGGGACAGGCAGGCAGGCCTTCAAGGGGGGGACAGGCCTACAAGGGGAAGGGACAGGCCTTCAAGGGGGGTGCAGGCCTTCAAGGTGGGACAGGCAGACCTTTAAGGGGGGACAGGCCTTTGGGGGGGGACCATGATTTAGAAGTACACGGAGGGAAGGGGGTGTTCAAAGAGACATGCATATGCCAAACTTTGGGGGGGGGGGGGAAGAAATAATGGGTCTGAAAATAGAGGAGAGGGAGAGAGATGATGGACCATGGGATTTAGGGAGGGAAGGAACAGAAAGGGAGAGAAATTGGA
Organism: Geotrypetes seraphini; assembly: GCF_902459505.1. Taxonomy (NCBI): domain Eukaryota; kingdom Metazoa; phylum Chordata; class Amphibia; order Gymnophiona; family Dermophiidae; genus Geotrypetes; species Geotrypetes seraphini. The sequence goes on along the minus strand of NC_047084.1, from coordinate 133,809,666 downwards.
CACAAGGGATGGTGTGGAGGAGGGATAGAGATACTGGATAGGAGGGTAATTAGGAAAAGAAACGGAGAGATGGTGGACTCTGGGATGGTGGGGAAGGAGGGAGAGATGCTGGATGAAAGGGTATTTAAGAAAAGGTGGATCTGTGGAGGGAGATGAAAAAAAGGAAAGATACCAGACTTCCTGGGAAGGGAAGGGAAATGGAAAGGGAGGACAGAGTTGGCAGATGGATGGTTAGCATGCAGAAAGAAGGAGACCCTGGCAAGCAAGTTATCAGAAGAAAACCAGAGCCTTGGACCAACAAGATTTGAAATATAACCAGACAACAAAAGGTAGAAAAATTAATTTTATTTTCTGTTTTGTGATTATAACATGTCAGATTTGAAATGTGTATCCTGCCAGAGCTGGTGTTGGACTGCAAACGTGAGCTAGGATTTAACAGAAAGAGGAAAAGTCCTTTTTGTTTCTTTATTTTATTTACACCACAGCGCCAGTGTGGTTAGGAGAAGCCAAAGGGGGTGAAAAAGCTATAAAACCCACCAGGAGTTTTGAAAAAAATCACCCAACTGGGCAGGAAAATCGAATTGAAAAACCAATTCAATAGGGCTGAATCGAATCAAAATTTTTTTTTCCTGTATCTGGCAGCATTAGTTTGCGCTACTGTCTTAGACTTTAGGACCTGGGATTGGGGAGAGATGGCATCCTCAGTACTTTATAATGCAAGTGAAACGAGGATTTGGTCAGACTTTTGAAGGGTCTGCAGAAAAAAAATATTGTATAGGCCGGGGACATGAGACAGCAGGAAATGGGAACTTTTCTTCCTTCTATTTTTGTGAATGGCAAGGCTGAGGATGTCAGAGAGTTCAGTTAAAATATGTGCTTTATAAGAAAATACAATAATGTATTTTATAAAGTTTATAGCATAGCTGGCCTACCCAGTGAGGTGTTCCTAGTGGTGGTGGTGGCAGCGTGTCAATGTGTTGAGAGGAAGAGGTGGTCTGGGAAATTCTGCTGAGCAAACTCCAGGCCCATTTCCACCCCCCAGTTAGTCCACTCCACTCAACTGGTTCACACACTGAGTGGGTCTTTGGGTGTTGTTTGGGATCTCTTCCAGTAGTTTATCAGTATCTCCTTCTGGTCCAAGGAAGGAAACTTTGTTATCCTTAGCATTGACCTACAGAATATGTTTATAACAGCGCTGCTTGTGTGGCATTAGGCTATGTAGTGATCGAAAGAAAAAAACAGACCTTTGCACATTTTTGCACTATATGGTGGGTGTATAAGGAGATTCACATTTCCTGCATAGCTAAGTCCATGTGAAGTTACCTTGTGCTGTATTTGACATCTAGCAAGGTCTCTGTTTGAAAGGAAAGATCTAAACTTAAAAATGAAGTGGCCAGAAGTTATGGTAAAAGCAGATAGTGTAGCTGGTTTTAAGAAAGATTTGGACAAATTCCTGGAGGAAAAGTCCATAATCTGTTATTAAGACATGGGGGAAGTGTCTGCTTGCCCTGGATCGGTAGCATGGAATGTTGATACTCTTTGGGTTTTGACCAGGTATTAGTGTCCTGGATTGGCTACCATGAGAATGGGCTACTGGGCATGATGGACCATTGGTCTGACCCAGTTAGGCTATTCTTATGTTATGTTCTCATCTGTAGGGGCCTTTGTTTTCACTTCTTATTTTAATGTATTTTTTTTCTGGGAACTTATCAGTGTTTTTTATAATGGGAACAAAAATGGAAGAGAATTAATGTGTGTGGGATGAGGGGGTAACTAATTTCTTCAGCTAAATAATTCAATCCACTTCAAACAGACATAGGAGAACTCACGCACCATTCACACACCCTCCAACCAAAAACGTCAAAAGAAAAAAAACTGTTCGACAACCTCCTAGCCATTCGAGCTGCAACACTCGACCCCCAACTCTACAACCAATTGACATCGACCACAGACTGCAAAACCTTCAAAAAGAAATAAAAACCCTTCTATTCAAAAACACATAAAACCGAACTAACACAATCAGAACTGTCCCAAGCATCACCTGCAACTACTCCATATGTACTTCTGATGTCATGACAATTCAGACATAATTTATGTTATGTTATGTTTGGAATAATGGTTACATATATGAGGTTCAATAAAAGAAAATTTTCACTGCCTGTTTCTATTCTGACCATTTATTCCATTTCATGGTTATTGCAAAAAAAAATAAATTTTTTTACATGGGGGGGGGGTGTCAAAAAATGATGGGCCCCGGGTGCCACATACCCTAGGTACGCCACTGCCACCTGTACTTACACTCTGTAAAGACTTATTATGAATATGAGGTCTATGTTTGTATTTATATGACAAAATGCTAATAAAACTGATTGAACTTAAAAAAAAAAAAGTCCTGTTACACCCTGTACTCTTTCCCAAGAGGTGTCCCCTAACTTTTTCTCTCTACCTTTCGAAGACTTTGTCTTCATCCCATTCTTGGCAGCTGGAAAACAAATCTCAGAAACATGACATTTACATTCAAAAAGACCATCCATAGGGCCAGTCCTATCGCCTACTCCTTGGAAGTTGCCAGTCTGTGCTGCTGACATTATGGTTACAAAGGAAGCATAAAAGCAGGCATGTCGCTATTGACTTCATGCACGCCTTTTTATGGAGCTCATTTTTAAGCTAATATAAACTTGTCAAACATCTGGTAGAAGAGATTAAACCACTTTCAAACCTCTCAACTGCTTTCACTAAAGTGCATTAAGCTTATCATTTGCTTAAATCAGACACAGCAGGAAATAAGCCAACGGTCATAGAGCTTGAATGCTTGTGAAGAGAAGCAGAAACCGCACGCTAGCCCCGACATAAAGGAGGCTAGGAGGAGAAGGGATTCTAACACGGCTTAGAAAGGTGACCGGGGTGGGACTTGATGCTCCGTGCAGGTTATCTTCACCCCTTTCTTGTTAGGGTTCTTTGCAGGTTACTCCCCTCCAACCATCCCCATGCTTGCTCTTTGTGTGTGCGCGCAAGTCATTTATAGGGATCGTCTGTGTATATTCCTTATCTTCTTAAATCCGTCATCATTTTCATCGTCTCTGTCTCCCGACAAAGAGCCTTCCAGGCATCCACCACCCTCTACACCAGTGGTCTCAAACCCACGGCCCGGGGACCACATGCGGCCCGCCAGGTCCTATTTTGAGGCCCTTGGTATGTTTATCATAATCACAAAAGTCAAATAAAATCATTTCTTGATCACATGTCTCTTCAGCTATAAATTACAATATTATTATTAAGACTTAGCCAAAAGGAAAGATTTATAAACTATAAAGAGTTTCATCCCCTGCAAAATTGTCATTTCTTTAATAAGACATTAACTATTTTTTCTGAGGTCCTCCAAGTACAGTGGTGCCTCGCATAACGGACGCCTCGCACAGCGAACGCTGCGCACAACGAACTTCAGGTCTTGCTTCCCACAACGAACTTCGTTTCACACAACGAAGTCGCCCGAGCTGCATCCTTCCGCGCAGGCACTGCGCTTAACTGCCCTCTCTCCGCCTGGCTCCCTGTGCAGTGGCGGACCGTCGGCTCGCAGGGGTCCGGCGCCTACTGCTGATGCGTTGGGGGGGCGGAGCTACTCTCGCCGCTTCCCCGATGCTAGAAAAATAACAGCTTTGTTCTCTCTCACCATTGGCATTCTGTTTACATATTGAAAGAAACAGGAAAAAAAAAGCTTATCCATTAAGACCATTTTGTAATAAGTATAAACTAGTATTATAGACAGAATGATCTGCCCAAGGAAATGGACAACATTTTCAACCATGCAGGCATTTAAAAAATGAACAGTTAAGTCCCAGTTTTTGCCGCTGAGACTCTGCCCTCTCTCACTGTAAAATTAGACTCTACTTAGTCTGTCTTTAAATTTAAAAAATGTGTGTTGTTTTAAAAAACAATTATGTTTTTAGATGTATCTAAATAAACATAATAACAAAAACTTTATCTTTTTTTATGTCATCTTAGCATATTTTATGCTGCAGAACGAATTATTTTTTTTAACATGTATTGTTATGGGAAAACGCGTTTCCCATAACGAACTTTTCGCATAACAAACTTGCTCCTGGAACCAATTAAGTTCGTTGTGTGAGGCACCACTGTACCTACAAATCCAAAATGTGGCCCTGCGTAGGGTTGGAGTTGGAGACCACTGCTCTACACCAAGGGTTCTCACCTCGATCCTCAGGACACACCCTGCCAGTCTGGTTTTCAGGATAATCCACAATGAATAGGCTAGAGAGAAATTTGCACCCACATTCTCTATTCTAGTCAAATCTATCTCATGCATATTAGAGAATGACAAGGGGACAAATTTGTCCCCCGTTCCCGCAGGAACTCAATTTCTCTGCCTGTCCCATTCCTATAAGCTCTGCCTTAACCGCACAAGTTTCGGACACATGATTTTGAGGCACAAATTGCACACATGGAGCGGCCCGATGATGGTGTGGGGCTGGCCCTTTCAGTGGTGCCGGCTCTGTTGTGTTATGAGCATTAGAAAGGCTCAGTGGAGCAGGTCTTCCGAGCTCACAACGCACACTGAGGGCACTTCCTCACTATTTAAACATTTTGATTATTTGTATTACATTTACACATTTGTGGAACTTCTTTGTGATTGTAACTCCATGTAGTAATACAATTCCCAAGGCAAGCCCTTTCTTTTGGACTGTGACTCTCGATCGTTCTATGGCAGTCTTTTGGTCTCTGAGGTTCCAGAGCAGAGTCTCGGGAGGCCCAGTTTCGATCAGATATCCTCCAAGTTTTTGAATGTTAAAACAGTAGTATACTTCTAACCTTTTCTGATGTTTTAGGGTATTATTTGTATGGGGAGAGAAGCAGGAGCATTAAGAACCTAAGAATAGCCTCACTGGTCAGACCAATGGCCCATCAAGCCCAGGAGCCCGTTCTCACGATGGCCAATCCAAGTCACTAGTACCTGGCCCAAACCCAAGGTGTAGCAACATTCCATGCTACCGATCCAGGGCAAGCAGTGGCTTCCCCTATGTCTTTCTCAATAACAGACTATGAACTTTTCCTCCAGGAACTTGTCCAAACCTTTCTTAAAACCAGCTACGCTATTCGCTCTTACCACAACCTCTGGCAACGCGTTCCGGAGTTTAACTATTCTCTGAGTGAAAAAAAAATGTCCTCATATTGGTTTTAAAAGTATTTCCCTGTAACTTCATCGAATGTCCCCCCCACCCCCCCCCCCAGTCTTTGTAACAGGGAACCTTTTGAAACATCAGAGCCAAGCAGTTGAAAAAAAAGCCCTCGGATGTTCTTAAGATAGCAAGAGTTGTGACTTCATAGAGTGTTGAACTTTTCACCTAGTATTTTGTTTCTTTTCATGGTAGGATTGGAGATTGATGGTAGAACTGAAGTAGCCTTTTTATTTTAATGTATAGTAAGTTCATTAGGAGTAAACAGCTAGACTCATTGCTTGTCAGTTTCCCAAGGCTTGACTTGCCAACAACCTCTGCCCTGGCTCGAAATTGTACTCTTTAGCAGCAAGAAGTCAAGGAAACGCTGTCAAAATGCTCAAATTTTCTCTGGTAGGCAGAGACCACTAACTACTGTGTCTAATAATTAAGGAAGGATGTGATTCAGGCCTTGGCATGGATTCTGGTACACAGTGTACAGAGCAGTAATCAATGGCATACTTTAATGCCCCTGGTACATGTCACGCTAATTGGTTTGAGAAAACAAATCAGGAACTGAACACTCAGGGTCTACAGATTATAGCAGAGAAGATGCTTATTTCAAAGGGATTTTTTTTTTTCCTATTGCATTAGCTTTTCTCAAAAATTTGTTTTTCAATCTATCTATGCTGTTGTTCTGCATTTGATCCTTGTATTAAAAGAGGATGGCATCAAACCAAAACTTGGCGCTTAGACGGCAATTCCATTAGTTGAGAACCAGTGTTGGGTAGACGTCTACGGTCCGTGTCCCGATTATAGACATCCATTAATAATTCATAGTTTAAACTCTTTCCAAATCCTACTTAACAATATAAGATTAGCCTTACTGGGTCAGACCAATGATCCATCAAGCCCAGAAGCCTGTTCTCATGGTGGCCAATCCAGGTCACTAGCATCTGGCCAAAACCCAAGGAGTAGAAGTGGCCTCCCCTCTGTCTTTGTCAATAACAGACTATGGACTTTTCCTCCAGGAACTTGTCCAAACCTTTCTTAAAACCAGCAATGCTAAATTCTAATAAAGTATTGTAGGATATATTTTTTAATTTCAAATTTCAAACAACTGTGAACAATCACCTCGTGAAATTCATTGCGAATGCAATTGTGAAGGGTTAAGTTCCCAGAACTCATAAAAACATAAAAGCATAAGAATTGCCGCTGCTGGGATAGACCAGTGGTCCATTGTGCCCAGTAGTCTGCTCATGAGGCAGCCCCCAGGTCAAAGACCAGTGCTCTAAATGAGTCCAGTCTCACCTGCATACGTTCCGGTTCAGCAGGAACTTGTCCAACTTTGTCTTGAATCCCTGGAGGGTGTTTCCCCCTATAACAGCCTCCAGAAGAGCGTTCCAGTTTTCTACCACTCTCTGGGTGAAGAAGAACTTCCTTACGTTTGTACGGAATCTATCCCCTTTTAACTTTAGAGAGTGCCCTCTCGTTCTCTCTACCTTGGAGAGGGTGAACAGTTTGTCTTTATCTACTTTGTCTTGAGTCCCTGGAGGGTGTTTTCCCCTGTGACAGACTCCGGAAGAGCGTTCCAGTTTTCTATATCTCTCTGGGTGAAGAAGAACTTCCTTACGTTTGTACGGAATCTATCCCCTTTCAACTTTAGAGAGTGCCCTCCTGTTCTCCCTACCTTGGACAGGGCGAACAACCTGCCTTTATCTACTAGGTCTATTCCCTTCATTATCTTGAACGTTTCGATTATGTCCCCTCTCAGTCTCCTCTTTTCAATGGAGAAGAGGCCCAGTTTCTCTAATCTCTCACTGTACAGCAGCTCCTCCAGCCCTTTAACCATTTTAGTCACGCCTGCAAATGAGCTGCTAAGCAGTTGTCCAGGGAACCGTCCTTATACGCCCATGTCCCCCGTTATTACTATAACCGTATTAACAGTTGAAGCCAGGCACTTACCGTATCTGAATATGAACGGCTACTCATTTCACTTCAACTTGTGGAACTGATCAGTAATTAAGAACCTAAGAATAGCCTTACTGGGTCAGACCAATGGTCCATCTAGCCCGGTAGCCCGTTCTCATGGTGGCCAATCCAGGTCACTAGTACCTGGCCAAAACCCAATGAGAGCAACATTCCAGAGCTGAGATTGTGATGTCATAATGCCTCAGAGCCAACCTCATCAGTGATGTTACAATGGCTTCATTGTCCTATACTTGGCTCATGTAAGAACATAAGAACAGCCATACTGGGTCAGACCAATGGTCCATCAAGCCCAGTAGCCCGTTCTCACGGTGGCCTATCCAGGTCCTAGTACCTGGCCAAAACCCAAGGAGTAGCAACATTCCATGTTACCAATAAAGGGCAATCAGTGGCTTCCCCCTTGACTTTCTCAGCAGGAGAGTTTCTCAATTGTTATAATGTTTCCAGTGCTCCATTCACCAAACTCAAGATCTCCTCTACCCAGACCTGAGTTTCGCCATGATGGCGTCTTCAGGAGAGGTAATAAGTGCCTGCTGATATTCAGATAAGTGCCTGGCTGTTCACTGAGAGGTTTCTTGTTTAGAGGAAGATGGTATATCACGAGGCATTTACCCAAGAGGGCTGTGGAATAAAATACTATTCTTGCAAGGCAAAGTGCTTTAGGAAAGAGCACATTGGAGTGAAATGTATTCCAGAAGAGTTACAGGAAAATGTAGAAAATATCTTGCTGAATCAGACCGTTCATGAAATCCAGGCCCCTGTCTCCGATGATAGCCAGACCCGAGTCACAAATACCGATAATTATCATATCCCAAACACGAGTCTGCTATTGAGACAAATATGGGCAAAGCTACTGCTTGCTCTTGTATTGGTAGCATGGAAGGCTGCTACTACGAAGGGGCGCTGAAAGGTTCTCAGCCCCACCAACCAACTTCCTAAATTTTGCCATTGGAGCTGAAAAGAGAGTTAAATGCAAATTTGCAGAACCACAATTCTCTGTTTTGATATTGTTTCAGATCATTGATTGGACCATGTCCAGGACATTCTCTTCTTGGCTGGTTGAGAACTTTTCAGCTCCCCTTCGTAGTGGTGACCAGAAATGAGAGTGTGATGTCATAATGCTTCATTCCACCAATAAGAGCCAACCTCATCAGTGATGTCACAATGGCTATATTTGGCTCACTTTTATCACATTTGAGGGGGTTCTGAAAAGTTCTCAGCCCAACCAACCAACTTCCTAAATTCTGAGCCTTATTTTGCCACTGGAGCTGAAAAGAATGTTTTATCTTATTTTGTGAAGTGCCAATTTCCAGAAATGAAATTCTATGTTTTGACATTGTTTCAGATCATTTATTGAACCATTTCCACATCGTTCTCTTCTTGCTTGGGTTGAGAACTTTTTAGCACCCCTTCGTATTTGGGATTGGCTGCTTTTGGAAACAGGAAACTGGGCTAGATGGACCATTGGTCTGAACCGGCATGGCTATTATTATGTGAACCAAATACAGGACAATCGAGCCATTGTGACATCACTGCTGAGGTTGGCTCTTAGGCATTGGTGGAATGAGGCATTATGACATCACAATCTCAGCTCTGGAATGTTGCTACTCTTTGGATTTCTGCCAGGTACCTGCGACCTGGATTGGCCACTGTGGAACCAGTAGACTGGGCTTGATGGCCCATTAAGGCTATTCTTATGTTCTTATGCACATGTCAAGGGATAAGCGATGGCTCTCCCAAGCCTACCTTTTTAGAAATGAACTTTATGAATTGAAGCAATGGACAAATCCTGCTCAGAGTCACTGCACTGAACCAGTATCCATTGATAAAGCTTGAGAGTGTGGTGGATGCCAGGGAGAGCGTAAAAACATTTGTGCACCTGTCAGGGAAGAACAGACTGAACGTGCAGACACAAGGAAGGCACATTGGGGTTGCAGCCTGGGTTGCACTTGTGTGCATTTTGTCCAGAAAGGCAGTTCATCAGAGGACCTGAAGCAGCTGGGGCCCATCACGAATTCTCTTTTTACACACTGTGTAAACTATGGTGTAATATCACTTTATCAAACAATAGTTTCCAAATAAAATACTTGGCACCTAGCCTGGACTTAAGATACTTGTTACAATCTCTGGGTTGGGTTTTTTTGGGGCCAAAATGAGTCTCGTAGACTCATTTTGTTGGCTGCCAAGTTGCTGATTTTAATAGTGATTCAGTTTTCTCAAGATCCCAAAATTTGCTCTGAGCCAGTCTCTGCTTTGTTGAATCCTTAAGGGGCTTAAAAAATTTACAAATGGATATTGATTTTTGCCTAATCCTGTCAGGTATGACTGACAGGCTTTTGGAAGTCGGTGTTCAAACTGTTGTGCAGGACACAATGCCGTTTATAGTTTGGGAAGTGCATTTTCTAAACTGTAGGTAACATAGTAACATAGTAGATGACGGCAGATAAAGACCCAAATGGTCCATCCAGTCTGCAAATTTTTCTTCTTAGCTATTTCTGGGCAAGAATCCAAAGCTCTACCCGGGACTGTGCTTGAGTTCCAATGTCAAATGTTTTTCATTTCATTTTCTATTACTGTAGTTTCAAAATACCTTATCAGTCCAAACAACGTTCAATCTATACAGATTGTCTTTCTTAAAGGAATCAATATTGCACTTTGATAGGGGCAAGGGGGGAGGGGATAAGAAGCAAAAATTCAAGAAAACCTGGGATAGGCTCATGGGATCTCTTAAAGAGAGAGATAATGGTTACTGTGGATGGGCAGACTGGATGGGCCACTTGGCCTTTATCTGCCATCAGGTTTCTATGTTTCTATAACCATAAAGCTCTATGATATCACAATTCAGACGTAAAGAGCCTTAGCCAATAGGAAGAAGAGATGCAAATGTTAAGAGCCTTAGCCAATAGGAAGAGGAGGAGATAGTGGATGCTATGGATGGGCCATTGGACCTTTATCTGCCATCATGTTACAATGTTAAAAAACCCCAGAAGAAATCCCTTCTTAGAGGCAGGTTAGCTAGTCCAGAATGTTCTTTGAATTCCTGTCTTACTACACTCACATGCTAGCATAATTTAATAATAATAATAAAATTATATATATTGTAATTTCATACAAAATCCAATTAAACGAAAAGTAAACTGAGCCCCTTTGTGTTTCTCTACAGACGCTCTACATTTTTTTTGGCACTATGGCCAGCTTGAAATGATTCCACTCCCTTTAAGTCTGCCTCGGTACAGTGAAGATTATTACACACACAGCAAAAAGCAGCAGGTCAGCAGATAAACAGTGTCTGGATGATGGATTTAGCGGTATATAAGAAATAAATAACATAACATAACATAACATAATACTGACACTGTTTCTCTGTGTGTAATAATCTTCACTGTACCGAGGCTGCTACGAAGGGGTGCTGAAAAGTTAGCCCGGCTAAGACGAGAATGACGTGGATACGGTTCAATCAATGATTCGAAACAATGTCAAAACAGAGACTTTCGATTCTGCAAATTGGCACTTAACGAAATAAGATGACACTCTTTTCAGCAAAATAACACTCGGAACTTGGGGAGTTGGTAGGTTGGGCTGAGAACTTTTCAGCACTCCCTCATTTGTAATAAAAGTGAGCCAAGTATAGGACAATCGAGCCATTGTGACATCACTGATGAGGTTGGCTCTTATTGGTGGAATGAGGCATTATGACATCACAATCTCAGCTCTGGTTACCAGAGACCAAGATGGTAAAGGGGATGGAACTCCTCTCGTATGAGGAAAGACTAAAACCGTTAGGGCTCTTCAGCTTGGAAAAGAGACGGCTGAGGGGGAGATAGGATTGAAGTCTACAAAATCCTGAGTGGAGTAGAATGGGTACAAGTGGATCGATTTTTCACTCTGTCAAAAATTACAAAGACTAGGGGACACTCGATGAAGTTACAGGGAAATACTTTTAAAACCAGTAGGAGGAAATATTTCTTCACTCAGAGAATAGTTAAGCCAGAGGATGTGGTAAGAGTGGATAGCATAGCTGGTTTTAAGAAAGGTTTGGACAAGTTCCTGGAGGAAAAGTCCATAGTCTGCTATTGAGAAAGACACTGCTTGCCCTGGATCGGTAGCATGGAATGTTGCTACTCTTTGGGATTCTAGAATCTTGTTACTCTCTGGGATTCCGGAATCTTGCTATTCCTTGGGATTCTGTATGGAATGTTGCTACTCTTTGGGATTCTGGAATCTTCCTATTCTTTGGGTTTCTGTATGGAATGTTGCTACTCTTTGGGAATCTAGAATCTTGTTACTCTCTGGGATTCCGGAATCTTGCTATTCTTTGAGGTTCTGTATGGAATGTTGCTACTCCTTGGGTTTTAGCCAGGTACTAGTGACCTGGATTGGCCACCGTGAGATCGGGCTACTAGGCTTGATGGTCCACTGGTCTGACCCAGTAAGGCTATTCTTAGGTTCTTATAGACTGAAAGGCTTCACACTACGAGGGGGTGCTGAAAAGTTCTCAGCCCAACTAAAAAGAGAATGATGTGGAAACGGTTCAATCAATGATCTGAAACAATGGCCCTCTTTTACTAACCGATTAGCGCATTTTAGTCTACGGACACGTTAGCGTTTAGTGTGCGCCTCTTAGTAAAAGCAGGGGAATTTCATTTCTGCAAATTGGCACTTACGAAGTTACATTACAAAGCTTTTAAAATTCCGCCATAGCGGATGAGCAGAAAGAAACCCAGTTAAACAGGCAATATTGAAAAAAAATCCTAAAAACAATCCGTTCAAAAATTTCTTGAATTAAACTGTTTTGAAAAGCTTTCTAAAATTAAGCCCCAATTTGCAAAACTGCGGAAGCGGTTTTCAGTGCAGGCCGACCTGCTGAATGTTCTCTGCTGCTCCCAGTAGGAACTCTATGAGTGTTGGGAGCAGAACAGAGCATTCAGCGTCCCGGCCTGTGCACGTGACGATATCGCATCGTATCCGCGGATGCCCTCCTGCCCAACGAGAGCAGGCGGTGGTGGGCAGGGCTTGGATGGGACTGGGGCGTGATGGGGCAGGGATGCGTGGAAGTGGGTGGATCTGGGAGGCGGGTCTAGGCGTCCAAATTTTTCAAATGGATAATCTGATAACCCTAATCATAATATCCCTTGGTTTTTAACACAAGCAATGACACTTTATTGGCCAGCTAGATTTTTTTTTTAAGTTCAAAGATTTTATTGAATTTTAATATACAATAAGTACAGAAAAAGAAAAAATGTTAACGAGGCAAGACACAGATAGGTTGTATGTATAATATAAAATTAGGGTTCCATACGAGGGTCAAGATAAGGAAATTGGGTCATTAGGGCATAGACAGGGGGTGGGTAAGCAGAGTGGGCAGACTTGATGGGCTGGAGCCCTTTTCTGCCGTCATCTTCTATGTTTCTATGTTTCTATGATGGGTCATTTGGCCTTTATCTGCCATCATGTTTCTATGTTTCTATAATCAGAAAGTTCTATGACATCACAATGCAGGTGTAAAGAGCCTTAGCCTATAGGAAGAGGAGATGCAAATGTTAAGAGCCTTAGCCAATAGGGAGAGGAGGAGAGAGTGGCTGCTGCAGACACCAGAAAGTATTTCTTCACAGAGAGAGTGGTTGATCATTGGAACAAGCTTCCAGTGCAGGTGATCGAGGCAGACAGCGTGCCAGACTTTAAGAAGAAATGGGATACCCATGTGGGATCCCTACGAGGGTCAAGATAAGGAAATTGGGTCATTAGGGCATAGACAGGGGGTGGGTAAGCAGAGTGGGCAGACTTGATGGGCTGTAGCCCTTTTCTGCCGTCATCTTCTATGTTTTCATCTTCTATGTTTCATACAATATTATCTATATAATACAACTATCTGGTCTAGGCCTTTATATAAAAGAGGAATGACGACAAAACTCACAGCCCTGGTTGATTCTATGTACCTGGATGTTCTAATGGCCAGCTAGATTTTTAATGACAGAAAGGATGAATGAGGCTTCATGACTACAGTATGAAAATACCAGGGTTTCTGCAAATTCAATAGCAGGTGTGTCGTTGTGGAATAAACTGACAGGACCATTAAAGGGCACTTTTGGATTTACAAAAGTTTAAGAAAGTATTGAAAACTACCTTGTGTGTGGAGGTGTAAAAATGAATGAATAGTAACATTTTTAAGGAGGTAACGAGATTAGGATAATTTGAGGTTACAAGGAAGAAGACGGAGAGGGTGGTAGATGCCTGGAACGCCCTCCCGAGGGAAGTGGTGGAGAGGAAAACGGTGATGGAATTCAAAAAAGCGTGGGATAAACAGAGGATCTCTAATTCGAAAATGAAGGATGTAAAGTAAAGAACTAAGGCCGGTATTGGACAGACCTGCACGGTCTGTGTCCCATATATGGTGATTCGGTGTAGGGTGGTCGGGTGGGCATCAATGGGAACTCCACTAATATGGAACAGGAGGATGTTACTGGCCAGACTTTACGGTAGATGTCCTGCAAACAACGGGATGGTTGGAGTGAACTTGGAAGGCAACTTCAGCATTTGGAACCACTTTACAGTCTACGGCCCAGAAATATCAAAGAAGAGACAAGTTCATCTAATCACTTATGGGCAGACTGGATGGACTGTTCAGGTCTTTATCTGCTGTATTTTACTATGTTACCTGGCAGAAACTCAAAGAGTAGCAACATTCCAGAGCTGAGATTGTGATGTCATAATGCCTCATTCCACCCTGCCTAAGAGCCAACCTCAGCAGTGATGTCACAATGGCTTGATTAGATGGCAACTTCAGCATTTGGAACCACTTTACAGTCTACGGCCCAGAAATATCAAAGAAGAGATTGCCATACAGCAGGGACATTATAGGAAATTTAAGGATGTTTGGGAGCCATTGACTTCATTCTGTAAGGAGTGATGTCACACGCATGTACGCCCGTGTGTGATGTCATTGCATGGCATCCTCACATGCTCGGAGGCCCTCCAGATGCGGCCCAGACTCAAGGCCGTCTGATAACCCTACGCGAGAGGCACGTCATGTAGGCAGTCAGCCGTTGTCTCTCCTTCTCGCCGATGTCTCGCGGCACACAGTGTGTGATACACCATTTTCTGTTATATATGCCTTTTGTATAATTTTACAGAACCCGTATAACGCTATGTAGCGATATGCTGCTTGTAACCTGCCAAGAACTACAATTTGCGAAGATTTGGCAGAATATAAGACAACATAACATATTGCATATTCCAGTCCTGGCATTATGCATGCACGTCTAAGTAAAGATTTCCCCATGGGCAAAATTCAGGACTGCATTAGGCTGTTCTGAAATACCGGAGTCGTTTGGTCACTGTATTTCTAGATATTTCACTGCCCAGCGGTATACAGAGAATTCACCCAAGCTCTGGGCTTACAACTTCCGTTTCTAATTAGTACAAGTGGGTTTTTTTCTTTCTTTCAGAACTTAGTGTCCTCAGTAGAAATTCGAAGTACTCCACCCTCTTCCCCAAATATCTTCTGAGGGAAATGAGTCCCACACTTTGCTTAAAAAGATTAAGTCATTTAAATTAGTCTTCTGTTTTGAATTACCAGGGAAGACTGTTTTATTCTGAAAGTTGTGGCTTTAATTTCTTACCACATCGAGGGAAATGTTACATGGCAGAATTTTCAAAAATGATTAGGTTAAATGCACTCACCGCAGTCAGAGCAATGCTTGTTAGCTGTGTCAGCTTGAAAAAACGGAAGGATAGGATATGGGGAGCAGGTCTACAACTGAATGCAGAAAAGCGGCATCTGACATCAGTAACATAGTAGATGACGGCAGATAAAGACCCGAATGGTCCATCCAGTCTGCCCAACCTGATTCAATTTAAATTTTTATTTTTTTTCTTTTTAGCTATTTCTGGGCGAGAATCCAAAGCTTTACCCGGTACTGTGCTTGGGTTCCAACTGCCGAAATCTCTGTTAAGACTTACTCCAGCCCATCTACACCCTCCCAGCCATTGAAGCCCTCCCCAGCCCATCCTCCGCCAAATGGCCATATACAGATACAGACCGTGCAAGTCTGCCTAATACTGGCCTTAGTTCAATATTTAATACTATTTTCTGATTCTAAATCCTTTGTGTTCATCCCACGCTTCTTTGAACTCAGTCACAGTTGTACTCTCCACCACCTCTCTCGGGAGCGCATTCCAGGCATCCACCACCCTCTCCGTAAAGTAGAATTTCCTAACATTGCCTTTGAATCTACCACCCCTCAACTTCAAATTATGTCCTCTGGTTTTACCATTTTCCTTTCTCTGGAAAAGATTTTGTTCTACGTTAATACCCTTCAAGTATTTGAACGTCTGAATCATATCTCCTCTGTCTCTCCTTTCCTCTAGGGTATACATATTCAGGGCTTCCAGTCTCTCCTCATACGTCTTCTGGCGCAAGCCTCCTATCATTTTCGTCGCCCTCCTCTGGACCGCCTCAAGTCTTCTTATGTCTTTCGCCAGATACGGTCTCCAAAACTGAACACAATACTCCAAGTGGGGCCTCACCAATGACCTGTACAGGGGCATCAACACCTTCTTCCTTCTACTGACTACGCCTCTCTTTATACAGCCCAGAATCCTTCTGGCAGCAGCCACTGCCTTGTCACACTGTTTTTTCGCCTTTAGATCTTCGGACACTATCACCCCATTGTGGAATTCTAGCATAGGGTAGCGAAGGAAGTGGGATGGGTCAATGGACCTTCCAACAGTCCAAACCGAGCCAACAGGATACTGTGAGGCCTCTTTAGAGCAGTGTTTCAGCACGCTCTGGAGATGTTCCCATTTTGTTGAGTCAAATTGTGTATTCACACGTGTCAAACACCGTTCTTTTGTGTGCCAGACGAGTTCTCAGTACCCCTGATGCAGGCGCGTTTCCTACGCCGAAACACAGTACTGTGTTGTGTTGGGTCTTGATACTTTGATTTGGATATTAATAAAAACACCTTACAGTATCCTGTTGGCTATTTTGGGTTCATTGGCTTGGTTTGGACATTTGGAAGATCCATTGTCCCATCACACTTCCTTCGCTCTCCTGTTTGCCCTTTTCTATTGCAAATGCAAGCAATGTCTCACTTCCAGTTCACCACACAATTGTTTCCCACGTATTCACCTTTATAGGACCCCCATGGACCCCTGAAGAAGACTTTTTGTCGAAACGCGGACTGTGTTGGGTCCTGTATCCCTAGCGGACTAGGTCCTTTAAGGCTTTTATGTGGATGATTTATTTTTATGTGGATGGAATTATTTTATGTGGATGATTTCAATGTACCTTTGGAACTTTGACACTTTCACATAAAGTCCATTTAGGAACATCGTCACTCCACAGAGTTTTTTTTTTTTGGTTTTCTCTGGATTTTCTTCTTTGTGGATATTTTGGGGTCAATTCCTTTTGTTTTTTTGCTTTGGACTAGGGGCCTACTTTTTTTTGTTAATTAGAATTTTGATACAGGATATGGAAATCAAAATCGAAAAAGATACAATCTAGTTAGATCAAAAGAAAAAAGGAAATTCCATCAAAGCCACATTAAAGGGAGAGGAGTGGAATTATTATACGAGAAATAAATATACAAGAAAAGAAAAAAAAAGGAAAAAAGACGGCTGAGGGGAAACAGGATGGAAATCTGGAAAATCCTGATTGGAGTCGAACAGGTACAAGTGGATCGATTTTTCACTCCGTCAAAAATGACAAAGACTAGGGGACACTCGATGAAGTGACAGGGAAATACTTTTAAAACCAATAGGAGGACATTTTTTAATCACTCAGAGAATAGTTAAGCTCTGGAACTTGTTGTCAAAAGATGTGGTAAGAGCGGATAGCGTAGCTGATTTTAAGAAAGGTTTGAACAAGTTCCTGGAGGAAAAGTCCATAGTCTGTTATTGAGAAAGACATGGGGGAAGCCACTGCTTGCCCTGGATCAGTAGCATGGAATGTTGCTACTCTTTGGGGATTCTAGAATCTTGTTACGCTCTGGGATTACGGAATCTTGCTATTCTTTGGGATTCTGTATGGAATGTTGCTACTCTTTGGGATTCTAGAATCTTGTTACTCTCTGGGATTACGGAATCTTGCTATTCTTTGGGATTCTGTATGGAATGTTGCTACTCTTTGGGATTCTAGAATCTTGTTACTCTCTGGGATTCCTGAATCTTGCTATTCTTTGGGATTCTGTATGGAATGTTGCTACTCTTTGGGATTCTAGAATCTTGTTACGCTCTGGGATTCCGGAATCTTGCTATTCTTTGGGATTCTGTATGGAATGTTGCTACTCTTTGGGATTCTAGAATCTTGTTACTCTCTGGGATTACGGAATCTTGCTATTCTTTGGGATTCTGTATGGAATGTTGCTACTCTTTGGGATTCTAGAATCTTGTTACTCTCTGGGATTCCGGAATCTTGCTATTCTTTGAGACTCTCTATGGAATGTTGCTACTCTTTGGGATTCTAGAATCTTGTTACTCTCTGGGATTCCGGAATCTTGCTATTCTTTGGGATTCTGTATGGAATGTTGCTACTCTTTGGGATTCTAGAATCTTGTTACTCTCTGGGATTACGGAATCTTGCTATTCTTTGGGATTCTGTATGGAATGTTGCTACTCTTTGGGATTCTAGAATCTTGTTACGCTCTGGGATTTCGGAATCTTGCTATTCTTTGGGATTCTGTATGGAATGTTGCTACTCTTTGGGATTCTAGAATCTTGTTACTCTCTGGGATTACGGAATCTTGCTATTCTTTGGGATTCTGTATGGAATGTTGCTACTCTTTGGGATTCTAGAATCTTGTTACTCTCTGGGATACCGGAATCTTGCTATTCTATGTGATTCTGTATGGAATGTTGCTACTCTTTGGGATTCTAGAATCTTGTTACTCTCTGGGATTACGGAATCTTGCTATTCTTTGGGATTCTGTATGGAATGTTGCTACTCTTTGGGATTGTAGAATCTTGTTACTCTCTGGGATTCTGGAATCTTGCTATTCTTTGAGACTCTGTATGGAATGTTGCTACTCTTTGGGATTCTAGAATCTTGTTACTCTCTGGGATTCCGGAATCTTGCTATTCTTTGGGATTCTGTATGGAATGTTGCTACTCTTTGGGATTCTAGAATCTTGTTACACTCTGGGATTCCGGAATCTTGCTATTCTTTGAGACTCTTTATGGAATGTTGCTACTCTTTGGGATTCTAGAATCTTGTTACTCTCTGGGATTACGGAATCTTGCTATTCTTTGGGATTCTGTATGGAATGTTGCTACTCTTTGGGATTCTAGAATCTTGTTACTCTCTGGGATACCGGAATCTTGCTATTCTTTGGGATTTTGTATGGAATGTTGCTACTCTTTGGGATTCCGGAATCTTGCTATTCTTTGAGATTCTGTATGGAATGTTGCTACTCTTTGGGATTCTAGGATCTTGTTACTCTCTGGGGTTCCGGAATCTTGCTATTCTTTGAGACTCTGTATGGAATGTTGCTACTCTTTGGGTTTTGGCCAGGTACTAGGGACCTGGATTGGCCACCGTGGGAACGGGCTATTGGGCTTGATGGACCATTGGTCTGACCCAGTAGAGCTATTATTAGGTTCTTTTGTTTCCTTAAATTCTACAGGCGTCTTTTTAATAATATACTCCTCAGCAGAAATCAGTTAACTTAAATTTAAAGACATTATTTTCCTTCAAGAAACTGTATTAACTGAGCAGGATCCCCAAAATTATAATCTTTGTTTTGAAAAGTCACCAAACATTGACAGGGGAACTTCAAGAAAACTGTGGCTCTTGATCCACAACTCGAGGCTTTACGGCTAAAAAGCCCTTCCTTCTTAGTTGAGATGATCTCGCCACATCGGGAAATATCTGTATCTTAGCGCCACAGAATAAAGCTCTTTTATTTTTAAAATATATATTTTCATAACCAGTACTTTATCATTCTCACTCAAACAAGTTACCAGAAGAGTGGCTCTAGAGAACATTGAATAATCGATATATTTCCTAACCCCTATATGGACTGGTCCTTGCAGGGTAGAGAGTGAAGTGCATAGACATAGAGCAGAACAGCGGTCAGGGGATCAACTCGTACACCAGGAGCCTGTTACAGCACAGGGTTCAATCAGTGCTTTTATTCCCCTCCCCCACATAGCAAGGCGCTGCTCGGTTTTCTTCAGCAGTCCGTCATAGTCATTTATCAGGAACTCGCTCCCCCAGTCCGGTTTTGCCAAAACAACCCTAAACGTCTCTGGAAGTTAGTAGCTGTACGCTTCTCCCTCAGTATTCGCAGTTTCAGCATTCGTGGTTTTTAGCTTGCTGGCTCCTCCCCCCCCAATTACATCATCTTGCATAGAGAAATCACTGATTCCAAGCGTTTACAGAGAAAATCGCTGATTCCCAGCACTTTCGTCACCGTGTTTTGCCTCTCCTTCAAGAACAGACCAGGTCTCCCACCATGTTATTCGCGGTTTCACCCTATTCATGATGGTTTTTAATAGAAAACAGCGAATAACATATGAAAAAGTTATTTGCGGTTTTTCTGTATTTGTGGTTCTGTTAATCCCCTATCACAGCGAATACGGAGGGAGAAGTGTAGTTCAAATGCTCTCTAGACAGAGTTTCTCACTTCCTTTTTCTCTTGGAGTAAAAGATAAGTCACAGGTTGAAAGTTAAGGCTTACCTCGGCCTGCGGTGATGGCATACCATGTAACCCCTTGTGTACCCTCCTCTTCTCTGGGCTTCCTTTTCCTCTCTCTAGCCCTGCCTCTATTCTTATCTGAGGGTTGCTTTCTCGTCTCCTCCCATCCTCCCCTCCCCCTCTTTGGAGAAAAAGAAGTAAAACCTTGGTTTGCGAGCATAATTTGTTCCAGAAGCATGCTTGTAATCCAGAGCACTCGTTTATCAAAGCGAATTTCCTCATAGGAAATAATGGAAACTCAGACGATTCGTTCCACAACCCAAAAACGTTCACACAAAATACTGTATGTCCTCGTATTGCAAGACCTCGCTCGTTTAGAACAGTCACGACACTCCCGCAGCGTCAGAGAGAGAAGAACCATTGGCTCAGTTGTGATGATGTGACGCGTGTATACTGTATGTACTCGTATTGCAAGACCTCGCTCGTTTAGAACAGTCACGACACTCCCGCAGCGTCAGAGAGAGAAGAACCATCGGCTCAGTTGTGATGATGTGACGCGTGTATACTGTATGTACACGTATTGCAAGACCTCGCTTGTATATCAGATTAAAATTTAATCAAATGTTTTGCTTGTCTTGCAATCCAAGGTTTTACTGTACTTTCTAGCTTTGTTGGGCTCATGTGATGTAGACTCCGGCAGGGGAAGGGGTAATGTTTATCTGTTTTAATTAGATTGTAAGCACCATTGAGCAGGGATTGTCTCGTACGTGTTTAATGAAAAGCACCGCGGACGTCTAGCGGTCCTAAGTAGTTGTTTTAGTGGTATGAACCCATTGATATCAACCCCAGACTGGCCATAAATGGTTGTGCCTTAATTTAGGTGTGCCAATCCAGATTTCTTTTCGTTTTCGTTAATATACGCGACATGCCCCACAGCTGTTTTAGAATCTGTACTCCCATGCAACACCGGGGCACCAAATGGAGGGACCTACCCCTAAATTAGCCTAGTCTAACTATTTGAATTTTGACTTCACAGACGGCTTTATTTCTGATACGACAGTCCCTCCTTACATATTATAATAACCCACGCCGCTCCTTGTGACCCTGGGCAAGTCACTTAATCCCCCCATTGCCCCAGGTAATTAGATAGATTGTGAGCCTCCTGGGACAGACAGGGAAAAATGTTTGAGTACCTGAATAAATCCGTGTAAACCATTCTGAGCTCCCCTGGGAGAACGGTATAGAAAATGGAATAAACAAATAGTGTGAAAAGTTTCAGCCTCTGATAACCAGAGCTGGTATTGTGACATCATAATGCATCATTCCACCAATAAGAGCCAACCTCATCAGTGATGTCACAATGGCTTCATTGTCCTATACTTGGCTCAGTTTTACTACATTTTGATTTCTAGAGTGATGCAGTGGTTAAAGCTACAGCCTCAGCGCCCTGAGGTTCTGGGTTCAAATCCACGCTGCTTCTTGTGACCCTGGGCTAGTCACTTAATCCCCCCATTGCCCCAGGTACATTAGATAGAGTGTGAGCCCACCAGGACAGACAGGGAAAAATGCTTGAGCACCTGAATAAATTCCTTGTTATCCATTCTGAGCTCCCCTGGGAAAGCAGTATAGACAGCAGAATAAATAGTGTGAAAATTTCAGTCTCTAATAACCAGAGTTGGTATTGTGATGTCATAATGCCTCATTCCACCAATAAGGGCCATCCTCATCAGTGATGTCACAATGGCTTGATTGTCCTATACTTGGCTCAGTTTTACTACATTTTGATTTCTAGAGTGATGCAGTGGTTAAAGCTACAGCCTCAGCGCCCTGAGGTTCTGGGTTCAAATCCACGCTGCTTCTTGTGACCCTGGGCAAATCACTTAATTCCACCTTTGCCCCAGGTGCATTAGATAGATTGTGAGCCCACCAAGACAGGCAGGGAAAAAATGAATGTAAACCATTCTCAGCTCCTTGGGGAGACCAGCATAGAAAATTGAACAAATAAATAAATGGAGATATTCAAATTCCTTAAAAACCTAATTAACGCTCAAAAAGTAAACCGTTTACATTGGGAAGTACATTGTGGAAAAAGCCATTGCGATATTTAGAGAACGGCAAAAGCTTCCCAGTAGAGTTAGTGAAGGCTGAAAAGTATCAGATTTTTGCTAAGCATGGCATTTGTAGAGAAGTAAAGGCAAATCCAGAGGTGAACTGCAACAGGAAAGAGTTCAAACTTCAAGCTTAATAAAATTTTGATTAAATCGCATTATCACAGGTTCAATGCGATGGGCAAATTCAAAAGGGGATGACAGACAGTGTATTAGGTCATTTAAAACGTGGAGAAAAGACAACGCAGAAACATAAAAGGGAGGACCGATAGGTTGAGACATATCGAATTTAGTGGCCTTGTAGCTTTCATGGTTCAAATGGGTCCTTGCAGAGAAAGCATTTTAGGTTGTCTTTAAATCTATCTAAGTTAGTTTCTTCTCTCAAATGTGCCGATAACGAAAGGGTCCAGAGAAGAGCAACTAAAATGGTTAAGGGGCTGGAGGAGTTGCCATACAGTGAGAGATTGGAAAAACTGGAACTTGTCTTGAATCCCTGGAGGGTGTTTTCCACTATAACATCCTCCGGAAGAGCGTTCCAATTTTCCACCACTCTCTGGGTGAAGAAGAACTTCCTTACATTTGTACGGAATCTATCCCCTTTTAACTTTAGAGAGTGCCCTCGTGTTCTCTTTACCTCTTGAAAAGAGGAGACTGAGAGGGGACATGATCGGAAAATTCAAGGTGCTGAAGGGAATAGACTTAGTAGATAAAGACAGGTTGTTCACCCTCTCCAAGGTAGGGAGAACGCGAGGGCACTCTCTAAAGTTGAAAGGGGATAGATTCCGTACAAACGTAAGGAAGTTCTTCTTCACCAAGAGAGTGGTAGAGAACTGGAACGCACTTCCGGAGGCTGTTATAGGGGAAAACACCCTCCAGGGATTCAAGACAAAGTTGGACAAGTTCCTGCTCAACTGGAAAGTACACAGGTGAGGCTGTGCTCATTTAAAGCACTGGTCTTTGATCTGGGGACCGCCGCGCGGTCCAGACCACTGGTCTGACCCAGCAGCGGTAATTCTTATGTTCTTATATTCCATATTTGTGGGACCCTCACAGAAAAAAATAGTATTCCGCAGAGTATTAATGGTTCTTAAGGAGGGAACTGAGAGAAGATGTTTAGGGAGCTTGGGTAGATTGGATGGTCCTTGTAAGTGACTGTGTTTATCATTATAAGATCCATTCTTTTGCTAGAGTAAGACCTTTAGACCTATAGTAAGACACCCTATACATTTGTAAATTGTGAAGTATATACTGTACACGATAATTATACTGTTTTAGACACAGTGCTGAAACAGCCTATCAGATTCCACAAACAAAGACTAATGTTGAACCTGGCCAATCACCAAAATCACTTTCTGTCAAATTAACTGTTCCCATCTGAGGTGATAAATGCTGAGTTCATTCTACATAAGCGAAAACTAAGCCCATGAAAAAATACATCTTTGACATCTGGCCATAGCATCTGGCTGTCTACTCAAGACGCCAACGCAAATGGGATATGTCCTTCCAGTATTTCAAAACTAGTTTTCGAGATCATTTATTTTTCATATCATGCATGCAATTAGTATTATTCTAAAAGTTTACCAACTTGAAAAAGAAGGTCAGTTTTCAAAGTGCATGAATGTACCTCAGAGGATAGAGATTGAGTCCTGGCTAGCAGCCAAGACCGTAGAGGACTAGAGAGCCAAACCTTTGACCAACGAAATCTGCGTGGAGTCAGTTTACGATGGTCTCGGTGGATTTGAAACTTATTGCTGTAGTGCGTTGCAATAGGTTAAGTAGCATAGAAACCCATCATTGGGATTATAATCAGAGCAGAGCATGCACAGATTCTCTGGGTCAGCTCTAAAGCGCTCTAGGTCGGGATTCACAAACAAGTCACTTTACATTAGGCGCTGGCAGGGGTTCTTCAACCTATGGACTGGCGGAAATAAAATAATTATTTTGTGGACTGGCACCGGTCCACGGACCGGAAGTTGAAGAACACTGGGCTAAGTCGTGGGCCAGACCCCGCCCATCTCCACCCAATCTCCGCCCCACACCCCGCCCCCATAATAGTACTAATTGTAGCACCATTTTTTCCATTCATTTTTCATATATACATACACACAATATAATCCTATTAACAAGACATAATGGTTAACCACAAAATTAAACTACACAAAGCACACTGTATGCTTCTCAACATTCATTCCAACTAGAACTCAGATAACCCCTATGCAAATTGTCACCAGCACACACTGGGCAAGGTGTCCAGGCTTACTGGGACAAGATTTGAACCCTTGTGAGCCGCGAGAGGCTGCACAAGGAAAAGAAAACACTTGCTTGAAATAAGAATTTTGCCACAAGTTAGGTAAGTTTATAGCAAATCCGGACTGGATTTTATTATGCTGAATAGCATTAAACAAACAAAAAGAAAACCAAAACAACCTTTCTGTCAGGATACCAACTTTAAATGCAGTCTTCAAAAAATCAAACTTAGTTTCAGTAATATATTTTTAAAGTCCCAACTTCTTTCAGTAAAAATAAAGAAAGGCTCTGTAATTCTGAGCCACAGTATTAAGTCCTTTCCAAGAAGATACAAACTAGAAACAAACAGTGTTCTTTCCTCTGTATAGGATTCTATCCCAAGGATCAGCAGCACTGCACTGTCTCTCTTCAGCAGATTGAAAAATGCTGGCCAGGTGGTGTGCTCCACGTGCTGTAATTCGCTACACAATGAGCCCTCAATCCCACCTCAAAAACGTGGGGCTAAATCCCCCACCACACTTGGCAAAAGTCAAACAAAACAGTTCAGTGTCCTCAAAGACAAAATAAATTGTAGTACCTTTTTTCCTTAGGCAGCCTGGGTATTTGCCTTGGAGACACAAACTTCCATTGGTAGAACTTCAGAGACTGGTTCACTTTCCAATTCCATGGCTTGTGAAATTTCCATGCATTCAGGAGACAAAACAGAATCAACTTCCTCAATTTCCATACCTTCTGGGCTTTGAAGTTCCTGCAGAGCTCCTAGTCCTGAGCTAGACTGCCAGAGCTGTTCTTGTGACCGGTCTCCTGTTCTCCAGTTCTCCCTCTGTCTTTCTAACTGTTCAGTCCTACCTTTAAGGAGCTTACAGCCCCGCCCAACCTTCCCAGGTGAAACGCATTTCCTGTCACCAGCTTTGGGAAGGTGAGGGGGAGGGGAAGCCTGCAACTCTGCTCCTAAGCTCCCTCTGCTGGATTTAGAAGGGAAGTCGGGCAGGAAGGCAAAATGTTCTTTACTTTGCACAGCATGAGAAATACCTGCTCTAGGCATGGGCATGGTAGTAGGGCCAAACCTAGCAGGCTTATCTTGCATACCACAAAATACAGGACCAAAAACTAAAAGTACTAATATATACAAACAAACCCTAAGATGCTGGACTCTGCAGGCAGTACAACCCCAGAGGAAAAGAAACAAATCCATTTCCCTTGAACAGACAGCAGATGTAAATCAATTACTAAATAAAAAAATAAAATCATTCCTCCTACCGTTGTTGTCTCCCTCCCTCCATGCTGTGCCTTGCCTTCTGGCCTGCCCCCCGGTGTTATCTTCAGGCCGGCTCCCTCTGCCTCAGTGCTGCAGTGCAGCGGCTCCTCGTGCCTCCTGCGCCTCATCTGGAAGCCTTCCCTATGACGTTGCGACGTCAGAGAGAAGGCTTCCGGTTCAGGCGCAGGATGTATGTAGGAGCTTCTGCCCACAGCTTTGTGCAGCGCAGCACTGAGGAAGAGGGAGCCGGCAAGAAGACAACGCCACATCGATCGCACTGTGGACTGGCGGCTAAAGAACGCTGTCTCGGGCCCGATGCACGTGCCGGCCCTGTGGACCGGCAGGAAATTTCTGCAGACCGGCACTGGTCCACGGACAGGCGGTTGAAGAACATTGGTGTAGATCACAACTAATAATAATGTTTTATTTCTAAGCCGCAATACCTTGCAGTTCAGAGCGGTTTACCTCAAGAGAAACTGCCAAACGCAGTGAATACGTAGACGAAAATATTCAATACATAGCTGAAATTTCATTGGACAAATTTGAAAAATAAATAGGTCTTCCAAGATTTTCTAAATGTTTGATAGGAAATTGAGTTTACGAACAGGTCACTTGTGCTTTTACTCCAAACACCAGCCTGATAAGAAAAGGCACCCAACGTAATTGGTTTACCGTATTTTCACGCATATAACACGTGCGTTATACACGATTTTACAAACCGTGCATAACCATGCGCGTTATACGTGTGAGCGCGTTTTACAATTTTTTTTTTACATTCTGATCCGGCATTCCCCCTGCGAACCAGCATCCTCCCCCCTCCCCCGCGATCCTACATCCCCCCCAGCACCGCAAATACAACTCTTACCCGATTGGGCACCGGCACCAGCACCAATGCACAGCATGTGCCAGTGCCAGTGCCCGAAGATCCTCCCTCGTTGGTTTGGGCTGGGCTGGGCTGGGCCGGGCGGTGCGAGAGAGATCCTCCTTCTTCCTCTGCCGGGCTGGACTAGGCTTTGAGCATTTGCGCATGCTCAAAGCCTTCTGGTCTCGCTCTCTCCAGCCTGGCAGAGGAAGAAGGAGGATCTCTCTCGCACCGCCCGGCCCAGCCCAGCCCAACCCAAACCAACGAGGGAGGATCTTCGGGCACTGGCACTAGCACATGCTGTGCATTGGTGCTGGTGCCGGTGCCCAATCGGGTAAGAGTTGTATTTGCGGTGCTGGGGGGGATGTAGGATCGCGGGGGAGGGGGGGTGACGTGAGCGGGGGGGAGGATGCCGGTTCGGAGTAGGCGGGAGGAGGTTTTAGCATGCGCGGTATACACGTGTGCGCGCTATATTAATATTTTACTACATAAATTTGTGTTCCCCGCACGGTATACCCATGTGCGCGTTTTACACGGGTGCGCGTTATCTAAGTGAAAATACGGTAATTGGGTTTAAGTGGTGCGCTGAATGGTCACGCCATTAAAACCCAATTAAACCATCATTACTGCTGCGTGGCCTTCGGGACCGGTGCCTAAGTCCCTGGCGACTAGTGGCACATAGCGACACCAAAGCCCGGACGTGAGCGTGTTTAGGGGCGCCCGCCAGACTTCGGCGTCACTATGCGTCGCTGGCCCCGATTCTAACAGGACCGTAGGTGCCTGTTAAACCCAGGGCTACATTTCTGGCGCCTAGGGTTCCTAATCGCCGCAAGAAGTGCCCATCCGTGATTTGCACGCGGCTGGTGCCCTTTTTGTAGGCACTGTTTCCAGAATCAGCCCCCTAGTGTTTGAGTGGGATTGATGGGTGGGACTTCGGTCTAATTCTGATTCTCCTACTTGCTTTCATTTTAATTCCCATTGCTTTAAAGCAATGTGTCACAAAGATTTCAGGTGTGCCGCAAGACGTTTGGGAGGAGGAGAGGTGCCAGCTTACAGGACGTGCCTCTCATGGCGAGCTGCCACCAGTGCCTCTCCTCCTCCCTGGTGTCTCTTCTCCTCTTTTTTGTCAACACCCCCCCTCCAACTGGTGACTCAGGGCCTTGTCTGGAGGGCCTCTGTACATAGGCGGACGTCAACGTGATGAAATCACGCATGCGTGTGATGTTATCGTGGCAACATCTGCGTACTTCCGGGTGCCCTCGAGCTACAGCTGCCAGTCTAGTGTGCCGCAGCTCGTAATGTTTGCCAGACTCTGCTTTAAAGTATCAATTCCAATGGTATGGAAAACAAAAATGAAAATATTATAGCAAAATACCTTTGTATCACTGCATGGTATGACCTTACCTCAAATACTGTGTACAATTCGGGTCCCTGCATCTCAAAAAAGATATAGTAGAATTAGAAATGGTAAAGAGAAGGGTGACAAAAATGATAAAGAGGATGGGACCATGAGGAAAGAATAGCTTTACTGGGTCAGACCAATGGTCCATCTAGTCCAGTTGTCCATCCTCACAGTGGCCAATCCAGGTCACTAGTACTTGGTAAAAACCCAAAAAGTAGCAACATTCCATGCTATCGATCTAGGGCAAGCAGTGGCTTCCTCCATGTCTTTCTCAATAACAGACTATGGACTTTTCCTCCAGGAAGATGTCCAAACTTTTCTTAAAACCAGCTACGTTAACCACTCCTACCACAACCTCTGGCAACACATTCCAGAGCTTAACTATTCTCATAAGAACAAGAATAGCCTTACTGGGTCAGACCAATGGCCCATCAAGCCCAGTACCCCTTTCTCATGGTGGCAAATCCAGGTCCCTAGTACCTGGTTAAAACCCAAGGAGTAGCAACATTCCAAACAGAATCTCAAAGAGTAGCAAGATTCCGGAATCCCCAGAATAGCAACATTCCATGCTACCGATCCAGGGCAAGCAGTGGCTTCTCCTGTGTCTTTCTCAATAACAGACTATGGACTTTTCCTCCAGGAACTTGTCCAAACCTTTCTTAAATCCAGCTACGCTATCTGCTCTTACTCCAGCCTCTGCCAACGCGTTCAAGAGGTTAACTATTCTCTGATGAATGAAAACATTTTTTCCTCCTATTGGTTTAAAAATATTTCCCTGTAACTTCGAGTTTCTCCTAGTCTTTGTAATTTTTGACGGAGTACCACAGAAGAGGATTCAGAAGCCTTGATTTCAAGCTTTGCTGTACCATTGCAGCATTTTCTGAGACAAAGTTACATTTCTCTCTTTTTCAGTTTCATTTGTTTGATGAGGCAACGTGGAATCGTTTCCAGAAATCTATAATTGCATTTTTTCCACCCTCGTGAGAGTGCCATTAACGAACAAACAAGTTATTCCCACAAGCAGGAGCTATTAAAGAAAATTGATGCTGTAAATTTCTTCAAAAAAACATTTCCATTAGAAAAAAAACAACAACAGAACTATCATTATTTTCTCAATTTGAAATTGAACCAAGGAAATTCATGGGACATACATGTAGTACATAGAAACATAGAAATAGACGGCAGATAAGGGCTACGGCCCATCTAGTCTGCCCACCCCAATGACCTTCCTCTACCTTTCTCTGTGAATAGATCCCACGTGTCTATCCCATTTGGCCTTAAAATCTGGCCTCAATCACCTGAAGTGGAAGACTATTCCAGCGATCAACCACCCTTTCAGTGAAAAAGAATTTCCTGGTGTCCCCGTGCAGTTTCCCACCCCTGATTTTCCACGGATGCCCCCTTGTTGCCGCGGGACCCTTGAAAAAGAAGATATCTTCTTCCACCTCGATGCGGCCCGTGAGATACTTGAATGTCTCGATCATGTCACCCCTCTCTCTGCGTTCCTCGAGTGAGTACAGCTGCAACTTATCCAGCCGTTCCTCGTACGGGAGATCCTTGAGTCCCGAGACCATCCGGGTGGCCATTCTCTGGACCGACTCCAGTCTCAGCACATCCTTATGGTAATGCGGCCTCCAGAATTGCACACAGTACTCCAGGTGTGGTCTCACCATGGATCTATACAATGGCATAATGACTTCAGGCTTACGGCTGACGAAACTCCTGCGAATGCAACCTATGATTTGCCTTGCCTTGGATGAAGCTTGCTCCACTTGATTGGCAGTCTTCATGTTCTCACTGACGATCACCCCTAAGTCTCGTTCTGCTTCAGTTCTTGTTAGGATCTCGCCATTAAGAGTGTAAGTCTTGCATGGATTTTGGCTGCCCAGGCGCATGACTTGGCGTTTTTTGGCATTGAAGCTGAGGGGGTGCGAAGCAAATGTCCCTGGTTTTCGCTCGCTACTGCAGTTCTGAGATTAATTTAAAAAATCTATATATTTGCAGAAAAGATAATGGGGCTCCTTTTACTAAGGTGCGCTAGTGTTTTTTAGCGCACGCGGGATATTACCGCACGCTACGTGGCTAGAACTAACGCCAGCTCAATGCAGGCGCGGCAATTCCCTAACGCAGCTTAGTAAAAGGAGCCCAATGTATTTAGGTGATGAAGTGTGGAAAGGAATAATTGTTTTCTCTCCCCCTTCCCCCCCCCCCCATCACCATGCAACAGATCTTGCTATATCTAGGCACGTTAATTAAGAAATCTTCTATATTTTCAAAGGTAAACATCTTCATTTATTGTTAAGAAGGGGAAGGCCTGTGAAATAACTCAGAGCTCATTACATTACATTACATTACATTACATTACATTAGTGATTTCTATTCCGCTTGTTCCTTGCGGTTCTA
This sequence comes from Geotrypetes seraphini, assembly GCF_902459505.1. Lineage (NCBI taxonomy): Eukaryota > Metazoa > Chordata > Amphibia > Gymnophiona > Dermophiidae > Geotrypetes > Geotrypetes seraphini. The sequence goes on along the minus strand of NC_047084.1, from coordinate 133,779,591 downwards.
AGCGGATTACATTAGAAGATGGCTGGACATTTCCAGGCGATGACAATACAATTATTTGTATAACTTTACAAACTTTGCAAACCTAACTTTACTTAACTTTTCGTACATAACTTTACATAACTTTACGTGGAGTTACTTTGTGTTACTTTACATTGTCCTTACCGTGCTTGCATAACTTGCATTAAGTTTACATAATTTATCTTACATAATTTATCTTACATAACTTTACAAGACTTTACGTAGAGTTATTTTATGTTATTTTACCTTATTATTCCAGTACATTGCATAACTTACATTACATGATATTACAAAGCATAACCTTATGTTATATTACAACGCATAACCTTATGTTACTTTACATAATATTACAACGCATAATCTTATGTTACCAAAAAATCGTCTGTTCCTAGGTTGCTATATCTGATTTTTTCGGTATTTGGGGAGACTGTGTTTCTAGATATGAATTGGCTTTACGCCCGATGCAGCTAGATTAGATGTTGCCTATGGGGACGAAGTTGCAGTTGGTTGTGAGTTGCAGTAGGTTATGAAGGGAGAGAAGATGATGGTAGATTATAATATTACATATTATAATCATTACATCAAACAGCTGGGCAGAATGAAACCATTTTCTAGTAAGAGCATGCTAATCTGGCTTGATGGGTAATTCTCTAGGGCAGGGGTTCTTAACCTGGGTCCATGGATGGGTTTCAGGGGGTCTGTGAGGGCCAGATAGAAATTAACATATATTACATTAGTGATTTCTATTCCGCCATTACCTTGCGGTTCAAGGCGGATTACATAAGGAGTTATCTGGACATTTCCCGTGGTATTATGGAGTGGAGCGGGTTCCTATTGGAAATTGAGATGATTCTTGCTTTGCTAGTTTGTCTTTAAGGATTTCTTGAATATATGTTCACTATACAGCTTGGTACTGTTGATTTGTCTCGCAGATAACGAGAGAGTATGTAAATTTAAGAGCTAAGGCCGGTACCGGACAGACTTGCACGGTCTGTGTCCCATACGAGGTGATTTGGTGTAGGATTGGGTTGGGGAGGGCATCGATGGGAACTCCACTAACTTGGAACATGAAGATGTTACTGGGCAGACTTTATGGTTGATATTCCTCAAACAGGATGAATGGAGAGGCTGGAGTGAGCTTGGACAGTAACTTCAGCATTTGGAACCTAGGACAATACCAGGTGGACTTTACAGTCTACGACCCAGAAATATCAAAGAAGAGACAAGTTGATTTAATCATGTATTGTTAATGAGAATAACTAATGGGCCGATTGGAGGACCGTTCAGGTCTTTATCTGCCGTCATTTACTATGTTACTATGTTACCTGGCAGAAACCCAAAGAGTAGCAACATTCCAGAGCTGAGATTGTGATGTCATAATGCTTCATTCCACCAATGCCTAAAAGCCAACCTCAGCAGTGATGTCACAATGGCTTGATTAGAAGGCAACTTCAGCATTTGGAACTCAGGACAATACCAGGTGGACTTTACAGTCTATGACACAGAAATATCAAAGAAGAGACAAGTTAATTTAATCGGGTATTTTTAATAGGTATAACTAACGGGCAGACTGGATGGACCGTTCAGGTCTTTATCTGCCGTCGTTTACTATGTTACCTGGCAGAAACCCAAAGAGTAGCAACATTCCAGAGCTGAGATTGTGATGTCATAATGCCTCATTCCACCAATGCCTGAGAGCCAACCTCAGCAGTGATGTCACAATGCCTCATTCCACCAATGCCTAAGAGCCAACCTCAGCAGTGATGTCACAATGGCTTGATTAGAAGGCAACTTCAGCATTTGGAACCCAGGACAATACCAGGTGGATTTTACAGTCTATGACCCAGAAATATCAAAGAAGAGACAAGTTAATTTAATCATGTATTTTATAATGGGCAGACTGGATGGACCGTCCGCCATTTACTTTCTAGGGATCCTTTTATTAAGGCACGCTAGCTAAATATTAGTGCGCGCTAAAGGCTAACGTGTCCATAGACTATAATGGACGCATTAGCATTTAGCACGCGCTAAAACGGCTAGATCGCCTTAGTAAAAGGACCCCATACTAAGCAGTAGCAGTAGACGTAATAAGAGTAGAAAACGTAGTCATAGCAGATCTGTTTTAATTCGCACAATAGGATTGTATTTCATAATTATAATGAGTGGCCATTACTTTTTGCATAAAAAGGAGGGTTTTTTTTTAGATTCTTTACTTTAAAATGTAATAATACTCTGTCTATGTCATATATGTACGAGACAATCAAATCGCGATAAACAAAGTCCATTCTATTCATTGCATGCAAAGTTGTGTTTCTGTGAATATTTCTGGGGAAGGGGGTTCATCGCTTTCATCAGATTCTTAAAGGGGTCCTTGACTCAAAAAAGGTTACGAATCACTGACCTTCGGGTTTCACGGACTCAGGCGCTGGACTTCCGATTGCTAAGCACAAATTCTATGACGAAAATTGAACACGCAGTTGCCATTAGAGAACACAGTCCTTTCTCATTCTTGGCGTGTTCCTGATGCACAATTTCACTTCTCTGCGGTTGCATGCATTGTGATCGCTATGCACTTTTAGTGCCGTGTGTTCACGTATTCACGGATCTCCGACCTTAGGGAAAAAAAAAAGCTTTGTTTCCTTTCACATTCACTTCTGGTTTGGGCTTTGCTTCCAGGAACCAGCACAGTACCGGGTAAAGCTTTGGATTCTTGCCCAGAAATAGCTAAGAAGAAAAATTAAAATAAAATAGAAAATTTAAATTGAATCAGGTTGGGCAGACTGGATGGACCATTCGGGTCTTTATCTGCCGTCATCTATTATGTTACTATGTTACTATGTACCTAGCATATGTGATACCCAGGGCCCATCATTTTTTGACCCCCCCCCATCTATATGAAAAATATGGTTTTTAGTAACAATCCACATATCGCACAACAAGAGTGTACCTAGGAAAAGGCAGCATCTTAAACACTGCAGTGAGCACTAGAACACCAACACATACATTGTAAAACTAAACAAGCCAGATCCTGTACAGTCAATTGATCCTGTACAGTCAATGCTATCAGAAAGCCATGTCCCTTTCATACACACAGACAGATACACCCTCGGCCAATATGGAATAATCACAAACTAAAAATAGAAATATGTAGACAAAAGTTAAACTGAACTGCCAAGAAACCAGACTCTGCATACAATGCAACACCACAACACCACAAAAACAGTAATACATGTCCTCTAATACTGTGCAAAATATAAAGACAGGAGATGTAAATTTGAAAAACTGATACAAAACAATCACCACTTTACAAATTAACAAATAAAATAAAACAAATAAGAAAACACCATTTTATTGGACTAATCCATTTTTCAATTAGCTTTCAGAGGCCAAATCTTTCTTCAGAACAGTACAGTATACTGCTGTTATGGTATCCTGTCCTGACCTGAGGAAAGGGGTTTAGTCCAAAAAATTGCCTTATTTCCATTTCCTATTTATAAACTTTTATCAATACAGTTACAATACTACTTAATTCTAAATAAAGCAACAAAAAAATCTTTCTACCTTTTGTCATTTCTGCGTTAATCATCTTCTCTTTGCTCTCTTCTTTCTATATAGTGTTTGTCCTCTCTCCCTTCCATGCAACATCTGCCCTCTCTTTTCCCCTTCCACCCAGCTTCTGCCCTCTCTTTCTGCCCCTTCCATCTACTGTCCACCCTCTCTCTCTCTTCCATACGGCATCTTCCCTCTTTCTATGTTCCTTCAATAAACTGTATATCCTGTGCCCCTTCTCTCCTTTGCACATGATTCATTTCAGCTTCACCCCTCTCCATTTTTCTGTCTCCACCCCCTCCCCTAAGCTTTGGCATCTCTCTCTTTCTCTTTTCCTTTCCTTCCTTCCTTCCCACTCCACACCATGGTCTGGTATCTCTATCTCCTTCCCTTCCTTCCCTCCCATGCCATGACATCTCTTCCTCCCCCTCTATTGTCTGGTATCTCCTTTCCTTTTTTTCCTTTCCCTCCTTCCCATGGACTTAGCATCTCTGGCTCCCCTCTCTTGTCTTCCTTCTCTCTCCTTCCCCCTCTCTCCCCAATTGGGTGCTGCAGCAGCAGCATTTCTCCCCTCGCTTGCCTGTGCAGCATTTCTACCCTCCCCCCTTCCCTGTGCAGCATTTCTCCCCCCATTTCCTGTGTAGGTGCTGCAGGTTTCCCCCCCCCTTGCCTATACAGCATTTCTCCCCCCTGTTGCCTATGCAGCTTTTCTACCCTCCCCCTTCCCTGTGCAGCAACAACATTCCTCTTCCCTGCCCAGCATTTTTGGCCAGTTCCCTTGCTCAAAGCCGCGAGCGTCTACACCTCACCCGATCTGCGGCTGCGTTGGAAGGCTTCTCTCTGACGTCGTGACATCAGAGGGAACGCTTCTGATGCAGCCGCGGATCGCGCGAGGAACCGAGGCCCGCGGCTTTGAGCAGGGGAGCCAGCCAGAAGCTGAAGAACCGCCGGACACCGCTGTTTACTGCCGCGGACATCCCTGGACACCCCTGTTTACGGCCGCTGCTGCTGGTTAAGGAAAGCAGCAGCGGCCGAATAGGGAGGGTGGCCGGCTGTGCACTCCCATGGGGCGTGCACCTGGGGCGGACCGCAACCCCCACACACCCCTCGGTACGCCACTGCCAGGAACAGCCACCAAGTGCCAAGACCAGCAAGTTTGAAGCATTTAGTGAGATACATATATTTATTTATTTTCTAGCACTGTTCTGTGCAATTATTTTGTTTAAGAATGTTACAGTACTTCTTTAATCAATACACTTCCCCCTCCGTATTTGTGCATTCCATATCAACGGATTCGGTTATTCGCGATTTTTGGCCAGAGATTTTTTTTCATTTTTTGGGCCTGTAAGCCCCTCCCCCTTAAGCCTTACCTGGTGATCTAGTGGGTTTTCAGGCAGGAGCGATCTTCCCATGCTCCTGCCCCATGCAGATCGCTCACAGGACATGACTCGAGAGACTACGGGAGCTCAAGGCAGCTATTTCCTGTGAGCTATTTCCTGCCTGAAAACCCGCTAGACCACCAGGTAAGGCTTAAGGGGGGGGGGGGGCGTTACAGGGCTAAAAATAGCCGGGGGATAAGGGCAGAACCGGCCCAAATATTATTTGCGGTTTTTCCATATTCGCGGGCCGGATCTGTCCCTAACTCCTGTGAATACGGAGTGGGAAGTGTACTACAAATTAAAAAAAATATAGGTTTGCAACATTCTAAATGTTCTCCTGTGGTTTTTGTCAAATGCTGTTCCATGCTGCCACCAACCCTATTTTTTCCTATAGGATCCATAATTCACTTTACATGGTTTTGAGGTGCAAAATGTACTCCTGGAGCCTGATCTCTATTTTCTCATAGACACAGTATAAGAACATAAGAATTGTCATACTGGGATAGACCAACAGCCCATCAAGCCCAGTATCCTGCTTCCAATAGTGGCCAACCCGGGTCCCAAGTACCTGGCAGAAGTCCAAAGAATAAAAAATCCAAATCAAAACTCCAGGGGAATGTACAAGGTGCAGGAATTTATTTAATAAAATCAATAAAAACATATGTGGCATGGATAAAATAAATACAATAATTATATCCAAAAACTGGTCCTTGTATTCGTGTGGACCGGATCCAACATGGTCTGTGTTTCGAAAAACACTTCTTCCTCAGGGGTCCTGGATTTTGGTACGTAGAGTATCGCCTTAGACGGGAGATTTTTACGCCTGTTGAGTTCGATTTTGTTGATTTTATCCAATCTGGATTTTTGACATTCTATGTACCAACATCCGGGAAACCTGAGGAAGAAGTGTTTTTCTAAACATAGACCATGTCGAGTCCGGTCCACACGAATACAAGGACCAGTTTTGGAATATGTTTATTTTATCCATGCCACATATGTTTTTATGCTATACAGGAAGGATGGACTCCACCTCAGCGAAGACGGAATGAGGCTACTTACAAGCAACATCAAGCGAGAAATTGAGAAGTTTTTAAACTAAGAAGAAGGGGAAAGCCGACAGTCGACCAAGAGTCGATGTTTTGGGAAACGGTATACCCAGAGCATACCGTGCAAGAAGATTGCAGGGAAGACTCACCGGATCATAGGCAAGATAGAAATCCCAACGGATCGAAATGGACAGAAGCGCGATAGACAGAAGGAGGAAGAAAGTGCAAGAAAGTAACAGGCCGCAAACTTAAGTGTTTGTGCACAAATGCAAGGAGCCTACGGAATAAAATGGGGGAATTGGAAGCTATGGCACAAAAAGATAACCTAGACATCATCGGCATCACGGAAACATGGTGGAACAAGGACAACATCTGGCACACTGTACTACCGGGATACAAGCTATACCGCAGAGACAGAGTAGGACAACAAGGTGGGGTATTGCCCTATACATAAAAGAGGGAATTGAATCTACCAGAGAGAACACGCCGGAGACAAACAATAAGGTAGAGTCTATGGGACAAAATACGGGAACAAATGGAACGGATACGAAGATCGGCATCTACTACCGACCCCCCAGGGCAGTCCAAAGAGACTGATAAAGAAATGACGGACAAGATTAAACACAAATGCAAGGGAGGCAATGCAGTTATCATGGGTGACTTCAATTATCTGGGGATAGATTGGAACCTAAGCAACTCCGGCTGCAGTAGAGAGACCAAGTTCCTGGATGCTGTAGGCAATTGCTTCCTGGAACAACTTGTCATGGAAAATATGAGAGGAAATGCAATTCTGGACTTAATTCTAAATGGACTACGAGGACCGGCACAAGGTATAGAAGTGGAAGGGACGCTGGGAAACAGTGATTACAACATGATCCACTTCAACCTAGACACAGGAACAAAAAATCGATACAGAACGATGGCCATGGCACTGAACTTCCGAAAAGGGAACTATGAAGGGATGAGAGTCATGATGAGGAAGAAGATTAGGAAGAGGATAAGCACTGTAAATATGCTGGAGCACAGTCACAGAGGCGCAAAATTTATATATACCGCGTATCAACAAGGGTTCCAAGAGGAAGAAGAATAAGAAACCGGCATGGCTCACTGTAGCAGTGAAGGAAGTAATCAGAGACAAGAAGACTTTGTTTAAGGAATGGAAAAGGACAAAAATGGAAGAAATCTGCAAAAAGCACAAACAACATCAAAGAAAGTGCCATAAGGCGGTAAAAGGGACCAAAAGAGACTACAAGGAATTAAGGGGAAACTACAGACCAGTGAGTCTCACTTTGGTACCGGGAAAGATGGTAAAGGCGCTGATAAATGATCGCATCATCGATCACCTTGACAGACACAAAACGATGAGAACCAGCCAGCACGGCTTCAGCAAAGGAAGATCTTACTCGAAGTTGCGTCAGAGGAGAAGCTTCCGCCCACACACGCGCGACTGCAGAGCGACACAGGCAAGCTTCGCTGGCTTCAGTTTCTTTTCTAAAGCGCCGCAAAGGTAAGGGGGAGGGAGGGAGATAGATTTGGTTGGAGGTTGGGAGGGGGCCGCGCGCGATCGGTGACCGCGCGCCTTCCCTCCCTTAACTGCAGGGACAAGGCCATTCACTGCCCCGCAGTGAGCACTCCCCCCCTATCATTTTGGCGGGTTACCCGCGGCTAGCCGCAGGTAACTGCCACCATGTCATTCTCTACCTGGAAGCTCTTGGCTGCAGCTGGACTCCTGAAATATAATTTAATGGAGACAGTATCCTAAAATGCATTGCCTTAGATACATAATAGTAATTGTTTTATTTGGATTTATTAACCGCCTTTCTTAAAAGATTTATATAACGGCTATAATAACCATTTCGTCAGCTGAGTTTACATTGTATTACATCGTCTTCCCTTTGCTTCTTTTCGATGGCTCCTAATACCACAACCACTGTTTATCATTTCTATAGCGCTTAAAGGAGTCCTTTTATTAAGGTACGTTAATCGATTTAGTGCGTGATAAATAATAAGGCGCCCATAGAATATAATGGATCTCAGCATTTATTTCACGCTAATCTTTAGCGCGCGCTGAGGCCTAGATTCACTAAACTCACCGGTCTGGATCGTCGTTGGGCGATTTGTGGCCACGTTCTGCCGGTGCGCCCGGTTCACTACAGAGTCCTCATGCCAACGATCTGATGGGACGCACGCCCCGCCGCGAGAGCGATCGCGACGCACGCACAGACCGTCCTGGTTGGCTGTAGGTGCGATCCGCGCATGCGCTTGCTCTCCGCACAAGCGAGGTCAAAACAAAAGGGGAGGGGTGGCTGCAGTTTACTTGAGTGGACATGTCAATTTAATGGAACAGAACACGCTTATAACCCGCGGGCTAAAATGGCAGGCTCGCACGGCACTGCGCTGTCTGCAGAATATATGGGGAGCAATGTACGTTTTTATTTTTTATTTTGAGGGTTGTTTTGTAATGTCGATACTGGGATGGATTTCAGGGCGGCAGAGAGCAGGAGAGTCGGCAGGGACAGTCAGCGACGGGTCCTCAGCAGTCGCTTCATTTCGGGTCGGCAACCCCAATCGGTGTTTCTGCTTCTGCTTAGCGGATCGATGCCTTCCTACTTATGCAGGCCATTTCCCCTCATTTGCATGGGCGGATCGGATCGGGTGGGAGATTGATCGGGCAGAAGGTTAGTGAATCGGGTCGGGGAACGATCGCAAACTGGTCGGGACACGTTCGGTGCGTTTAGTGAATCTGGCCCTGAATTGGTTAGCGCGCCTTAATTAAAGGACCCCATAAACTTTTGTATCTCTTTCTTTCTTGGATTCTGTAACTCAGGGGTGTCCAATGTCGGTCCTCGAGGGCCGCAATCCAGTCGGGTTTTCAGGATTTCCCCACTGAATATGCATTGAAAGCGGTGCATGCAAATAGATCCCATGCATATTCTTTGGAGAAATCCAGAAAACCCGACTGGAATACAGCTCTCGAGGACCGGAGTTCCCTACCCCTGACCTATAGCATAAGGGGCATCAATTCCACATCTATACCACCCATTCGGGCTGAAGTTCCACAGTACATTTTGCACAAGTATTAATTATAAATTCTTTTTTAAACTATTTTCCATTCCCCTTGGATAAAGAAAAGCTAACTGCACAAAGTGGCTTAGAAGGTTTTCATAGCACTCCTGATCTTCGCTTGCCAAATCCTTAAACCGGGCCCTTAGATCATTAGGAGATGACGTGCGACATGATTAATAATAAGACTGACAATGGAAGCTTTTAAAAGAAACAGAAAACTCCCCTAATGTTCTGCCAGAGTTTAAAGAAAGGAACTTTTGCGGAGAATGAAGTGCAAAGTGATGAAGGGAAAGGTCGGTGTTTCACGTGACTTGATTCTAATCTAAAATCTCCAGCAACGTACCGAAAAATTGAAGAGAGATTCATAAAGGCTCATCTGTGTACCAAAGGATTCATACAAGAAAAGAACATTAAAATTGCCAGGCTGGGGTTTTTACAGTGGGCGACTTTCTGGCGTTTCGGCAACTTCAGCATTACATCCGTTCCCTCCCCCGGACCGCTTTGGCCTTTCCTATTGAAGACAAATTTGCGGCATTGTTGGATCCCTACTTGGAAGATGGGTTTACAGTTTCGGGCCTTTATAAAGACTTCCATCGTTTATTGGGCTCGCCTGATCGGGCTGTCCTACATGATCGTTGGTGTCAGGATCTGGGGATAGCGCGAGACGCTCTGGATCTTTCTTCCTTGATTGCACGAATCCCGGGAATCTCTGTTAATGCGGATCTGCGGGAGTGTCAGTTCAGGGTACTTCACCGGGGATATTTCACGAAGAGCCAATTGTATTATTCGGGGTACACGGATTCTCCTTTATGCCCCAAATGTCTCCAGCTGCCCCATTCGTTTCTTCACGCCTTTTGGACTTGTGTGAAAATCAAACATTTTTGGCGTCAAGTTATATCTTATGTGGAGCGTGTGTTAGGCACTACATTGGCTTTTTCTCCAGCTGGACTCCTGCTAGATAAGTATGAGGCCTTCCGTTTATCAGATTCGGGTCAGCGGCAGTTTATGAGAAGGGTGGGTGTCTTGGGGAAGAAGGTAATTCTATCTGTTTGGATTGGGGAAACTTTACCTTCCTTTTGGGACTGGCGAAATCGTTTGCATGCTCTGCTGCTGCTGGAGCGGAAGGATGCGTCTCTTAGCTTGCGAAGAAAGCGCCAGTTTCTTCGGACCTGGGATTCTTATCTATTTTCCTTATCACCACGGGCTAGAAGTGACATTTTGAATTCCTTGTGAATTTTTGGAGAACCGGGCTTGATCTCCATCTTGCGGGGTGCCAGGTATACTTCTCTTTCTTCTTCTTTCTTTTCTTTCTCTCTTTCTTTTCTCCCTTTTATCCTGGTTGGAGTTACTCATTGTTTTTAGCGGTGGGCTATCAGAGTCCAAGCCTACTGCAGTTCACTATCTCTGCTTTTGTATAGGGGGTTTGGGGATGGGGGGTGGGAGGGGTGGGATTGTTGGATCTACTGTTTTGTTTTTGACTGTTTCTTCTGCTGGAGAGGTTAGGGCATATGTGCTTATTTCTTGTTATTTGAAAATAAAAATCGATTCAACATAAAATTGCCAGGCTGGGACGAGACCAAACGTATGCGAAGCCCGTGTTAGGGATACGTTGCTATTTGAGAATGGGAAGGAAACGACAAGGAACTATTTTCTCCTCTGAGATTTTTGGAAGCAATCAAATAATAAAGGAGCTTGAGTGCTCGTTATGTTCTAACACACTAAAACCACATCACGTACTAAAACCATTTAGAAACATAGAAGATGACGGCAGAAAAGGGCTCCAGCCCATCAAGTCTGCCCACTCTGCTTACCCACCCCCTGTCTATGCCCTAATGACCCTCGTAGGGATCCCACATGGGTATCCCATTTCTTCTTAAAGTCTGGCACGCTGTCTGCCTCGATCACCTGCACTGGAAGCTTGTTCCAATGATCAACCACTCTCTCTGTGAAGAAATACTTTCTGGTGTCTGCAGCAGCCACTCTCTCCTCCTCTCCCTATTGGCTAAGGCTCTTAACATTTGCATCTCCTCTTCCCATAGGCTAAGGCTCTTTACACCTGCATTGTGATGTCATAGAACTTTCTGATTATAGAAACATGATGGCAGATAAAGGCCAAATGACCCATCATAGAAACATAGAAGATGACGGCAGAAAAGGGCTCCAGCCCATCAAGTCTGCCCACTCTGCTTACCCACCCCCTGTCTATGCCCTAATGACCCAATCTCCTTATCTTGACCCTCGTAGGGATCCCACATGGGCATCCCATTTCTTCTTAAAGTCTGGCACGCTGTCTGCCTCGATCACCTGCACTGGAAGCTTGTTCCAATGATCAACCACTCTCTCTGTGAAGAAATACTTTCTGGTGTCTGCAGCAGCCAATCTCTCCTCCTCTCCCTATTGGCTAAGGCTCTTAACATTTGCATCTCCTCTTCCTATAGGCTAAGGCTCTTTACACCTGCATTGTGATGTCATAGAACTTTCTGATTATAGAAACATAGAAACATGATGGCAGATAAAGGCCAAATGACCCATCATAGAAACATAGAAGATGACGGCAGAAAAGGGCTACAGCCCATCAAGTCTGCCCACTCTGCTTACCCACCCCCTGTCTATGCCCTAATGACCCAATTTCCTTATCTTGACCCTCGGAGGGATCCCACATGGGCATCCCATTTATTCTTAAAGTCTGGCACGCTGTCTGCCTCGATCACCTGCACTGGAAGCTTGTTCCAATGATCAACACTCTCTCCTCCTCTCCCTATTGGCTAAGGCTCTTAACATTTGCATCTCCTCTTCCTATAGGCTAAGGCTCTTTACACCTGCATTGTGATGTCATAGAACTTTCTGATTATAGAAACATAGAAACATGATGGCAGATAAAGGCCAAATGACCCATCATAGAAACATAGAAGATGACGGCAGAAAAGGGCTACAGCCCATCAAGTCTGCCCACTCTGCTTACCCACCCCCTGTCTATGCCCTAATGACCCAATTTCCTTATCTTGACCCTCGGAGGGATCCCACATGGGCATCCCATTTATTCTTAAAGTCTGGCACGCTGTCTGCCTCGATCACCTGCACTGGAAGCTTGTTCCAATGATCAACCACTCTCTCTGTGAAGAAATACTTTCTGGTGTCTGCAGCAGCCACTCTCTCCTCCTCTCCCTATTGGCTAAGGCTCTTAACATTTGCATCTCCTCTTCCTATAGGCTAAGGCTCTTTACACCTGCATTGTGATGTCATAGAACTTTCTGATTATAGAAACATAGAAACATGATGGCAGATAAAGGCCAAATGACCCATCATAGAAACATAGAAGATGACGGCAGAAAAGGGCTACAGCCCATCAAGTCTGCCCACTCTGCTTACCACCCCCTGTCTATGCCCTAAAGACCCTCATAGGGATCCCACATGGGTATCCCATTTATTCTTAAAGTCTGGCACGCTGTCTGCCTCGATCACCTGCACTGGAAGCTTGTTCCAATGATCAACACTCTCTCCTCCTCTCCCTATTGGCTAAGGCTCTTAACATTTGCATCTCCTCTTCCTATAGGCTAAGGCTCTTTACACCTGCATTGTGATGTCATAGAACTTTCTGATTATAGAAACATAGAAACATGATGGCAGATAAAGGCCAAATGACCCATCATAGAAACATAGAAGATGACGGCAGAAAAGGGCTCCAGCCCATCAAGTCTGCCCACTCTGCTTACCCACCCCCTGTCTATGCCCTAATGACCCAATTTCCTTATCTTGACCCTCGTAGGGATCCCACATGGGTATCCCATTTATTCTTAAAGTCTGGCACGCTGTCTGCCTCCATCACCTGCACTGGAAGCTTGTTCCAATGATCAACCACTCTCTCTGTGAAGAAATACTTTCTGGTGTCTGCAGCAGCCACTCTCTCCTCCTCTCCCTATTGGCTAAGGCTCTTAACATTTGCATCTCCTCTTCCTATAGGCTAAGGCTCTTTACACCTGCATTGTGATGTCATAGAACTTTCTGATTATAGAAACATAGAAACATGATGGCAGATAAAGACCAAATGACCCATCATAGAAACATAGAAGATGACGGCAGAAAAGGGCTCCAGCCCATCAAGTCTGCCCACTCTGCTTACCCACCCCCTGTCTATGCCCTAATGACCCAATTTCCTTATCTTGACCCTCGTAGGGAACCCACATGGGTATCCCATTTATTCTTAAAGTCTGGCACGCTGTCTGCCTCGATCACCTGCACTGGAAGCTTGTTCCAATGATCAACCACTCTCTCTGTGAAGAAATACTTTCTGGTGTCGCCATGAAATTTTCCGCCCCTGAGTTTGAGCGGGTGCCCTCTAGTGGCCGAGGGTCCCTTGAGAAAGAAAATATCATCTTCCACTTCGACACGTCCCGTGAGGTACTTAAATGTTTCGATCATGTCTCCCCTCTCCCTACGTTCCTCGAGAGTGTAGAGCTGCAATTTGTTCAGTCTCTCTTCGTACGAGAGACCCTTAAGCCCTGAGATCATCCTGGTGGCCTTCCGCTGAACCGATTCAATTCTGCGCACATCTTTACTGTAATGTGGCCTCCAGAATTGCACACAGTACTCCAGATGAGGTCTCACCATGGCCCTGTACAACGGCATTATGACTTCAGGCTTTCGGCTGACGAAACTTCTATTGATACAACAGACAAATACACCCAAACACACCCACACAAACAAAATTAAGCCAAAGGAAGATGAATTATAAAAAAAAAAAATCAGCCAAAAAATCAAAATGCTAACAAAGGGCTCCTTTTATCAAGCCACGCTAGCGAGCCGCTACCGCCTCCTCTTGAGCAGGCGGTAGTTTTTGGCCAGCGCGGGGGTTGGCGCGTGATGAGACGTTGCGCACGTTAACCCCGCTAGCGCGGCTTAGTAAAAGGAGCCCTAAGGTGCGCTAACCGATTGGCGCCTTAATAAAAGGACCCCAAAGACGAAATTAAAATGTTTGTCTTATTTATGTAAAAGACTTTTCTTCCACTAACTGTATTTAAAAAAATGTGACAAATAATAGAAATTAGTAAACTAGAAAAACCCAGGTGGTTGCTTATTAATTAAATCAAATATATAAACCAGCATGAACCGAAATAATACTGAAAGGGTTTTCTAAATAAGGGAACAAGCCTCAGATTAGAGAATGACATGGTGGCGGTTACCCACGGCTAGCCGTGTTTAGCCGCGGGTAACCCGCCAAAACGGGGAAGAAAAAATAGTGGCCTCTGCGGGACGGGGACAAGGCCATTCACCGCCCCGTGGAGCGGTGAATGGCTTGTCCCCGCAGTGAGGCAATCAAGATCGCGCGGTCCCCGCCATCTCCCTCGCTCCACCTCACCTTTGAATTGGAAGAGCACCGCTGGTTGAATTTCTGCCGGTCCGCGCAAAGAAAAAAAAAAAAAAGCCTCTCCTTTTCTCCTGCTCTTATCGCCATGCTGCAGCTACTAAAGCCGACAGGAAGTCTATCGGACGTCAATTCTGACGTCGGAGAGGACGTTCTGGGCCAGCCAATCGCTACCTGGCTGGCCCAGAACATCCTCTCCGACGTCAGAATTGAGTCGGAAAGAAGACTTCCGGCTTTAGCAGCTGCAGCATGGCGGTAAGAGAAGGGGAAAAGGACGGAGGCTTTTTTTTTTGGAGCGGCAGGCAGGCAGCAGGCTGGCTTTGGCTAGGTAGGGAGAAAGGTAGACAGGCACAGGCAGGCAGGCAGGCTTCAGGGGTGGGGGTGGGACAAAGTGTGGAAGGCAGTGAGAGGGACATAGGAAGGAGGCACTAGGGGCACTAAAGACAGGAAGGGGCACTAAGGACATGGGAAGGAGGCACTGGGGGCACTAAAGACAGGAAGGGGCACTAAGGACATGGGAAGGAAGCACTGGGGCACTAAAGACATGGGAAGGAGGCACTGGGGGCACTAAAGACAGGAAGGGGCACTAAGGACATGGGAAGGAAGCACTGGGGCACTAAGGACATGGGAAGGAGGCACTGGGGACACTAAAGACAGGAAGGGGCACTAAGGACATGGGAAGGAAGCACTGGGGCACTAAAGACATGGGAAGGAGGCACTGGGGCCACTAAAGACAGGAAGGGGCACTAAGGACATGGGAAGGAGGCACCGGGGGCACTAAAGACATGGGAAGGAGGCACTGGGGGCACTAAAGACATAGGAAGGGGCACTAACGACTTGGGAAGGAGGCACTGGGAGCACTAAAGACAGGAAGGGGCACTAAAGACATGGGAAGGAGGCACTGGGGCCACTAAAGACAGGAAGGGGCACTAAGGACATGGGAAGGAGGCACCGGGGGCACTAAAGACATGGGAAGGAAAGAGGGAGGGAATAGAAAGGGACAATTCTTGGGCCTGAGTGCAGAAAGAAAGAAATGAAAGGATACACAGACAGAAGGAAACGCAACCAGAGACTCATGAAATCAATCACCAGACAGCAAAGGTAGGATAATGATTTTATTTTCAATTTAGTGATCAAAATGTGTCAGTTTTGAGAATTTATATCTGCTGTCTATATTTGTCTATTTTTCTTTAGTTACTGAGGTGACTGAGCTTGCGGAGATGGGGCGGAAACAGGGTTTTAAAATTTTAGTCCTAGTAGTTTGCCGGTCCACAAAATAATTCTTTTATTTCTTCCAGTCCACGGGTGTAAAAAGGTTGAAAACCACTGATGTAGAGTATGACGGCTTTCTTTTTCGCCAAGCCGCGCTCGCGTTGATCAATCTTCTCCTCTCTTGCAACTTCCTGTTTCCGGTTGCGTCAGAGGAGAATATTGAACAAATGAACACCTGCACATGCGGCTGGGCGAAAAAGAAAGCCGGCATACTCTACATCTAAGGTGAGATGGAGGGAGGGAGATGGCGGAACACTGCAGTCGGTCAGGTGTCTGCTGTTTTTGTATCACTGCCTGCCTGCGCTCACGTTCCAGATCCTCCTGCATTTTTATTGTGCACAATTGACCTGATTCGAGCTATAGGTGAACATGGGGGACACGTCATTGAAAGGGAGGACAAGTTAATTGATTTATTTTATGTTCGGTTTTTACTACAGAGCAGAGGCACTGAAATAAATTCTCAGTGCAGTAGTAGTAGTGGCAGGACTCTCTTCTGTCTTCATGGTGTTTCGCAGTACTGAGGCTTATATGGATGCTGCGGGGACGGTGACGGGGCGGTGAATGGGATGGCAGTGGCGGTGACGGGGCGGTAAAAGGGATGGCGGTGACGGTGACGGGGCGGTGCAGAGGATGGTGGGCCGGGGACGGTGCAGTGATGGGGACAGATTTTTTCCCCATGTCATTCTCTACCTCAGATCATGGAGTTACACCCATTCCGGGTTTTCCCAAAGAGACAAACCAGATTGTTCTCTTCCTCCTGCTTACGTCACCGGCTTGAACCCATCCTACCTACCTTTTAAATTCAATTATACTACAATACTTTCATTCGTTACTTTTTCTTTTTTTTTTTTTAAATATATTTTTTGTTTAGAAATGGTTGAACACAAAACAAAAACCACAACATTCGGAAACAGAGCCCAAATAGAAACCAAGTGATAAGAAAGTCTATCGCGTTGTTCTTCGCGCAGACCGTAAAGACTTCAAAACACACCTCAACTACCCCCGTCCCCACCCTCCACCCCCAGCACGCCAGTATCAAAAGTTCAGGAGAGCACTTCGGGCTCTATGGGATAAGTTGTCCCAAACTGGCACCCAAATAGTCCAAAATCTCCTCCAAGGACCACCATGTTTAACAACCAAATATTCATATTTTAACAAAAGAAACATCTCATTTCTCCACATGGTAACGGTAGGTACTTCAGCCTGTCTCCACAATACAAGAATAAATTTCCTATCCAACAGGGGAGCTTTTTGTAACAACTTTTTTCCTTTTTTAAAAAAATTGCATAAAATTCATTTAATGTAAATCTTCTAACTCTTACTAATTCATACCAGAGAAAGGAAAATGGTAACACCAGAGGACATAATTTGAGGTTGAGGGGTGGTAGATTCAAAGGCAATGTTAGGAAATTCTACTTTACGGAGAGGGTGGTGGATGCCTGGAATGCGCTCCCGAGAGAGGTGGTGGAGAGTAAAACTGTGACTGAGTTCAAAGAAGCGTGGGATGAACACAGAAGATTTAGAATCGGAAAATAATATTAAAGATTGAACTAGGCCAGTTACTGGGCAGACTTGTACGGTCTGTGTCTGTGCATGGCCGTTTGGAGGAGGATGGGCAGGGGAGGGCTTCAATGGCGGGGAGGGTGTAGATGGGCTGGAGTAAGTCTTAACAGAGATTTCGGCAGTTGGAACCCAAGCACAGTACCGGGTAAAGCTTTGGATTCTTGCCCAGAAATAGCTAAGAAGAAAAAATTAAAAAATTTAAATTGAATCAGGTTGGGCAGACTGGATGGACCATTCGGGTCTTTATCTGCCATCAGGAGTATGCGTTGAGCTAAAAGAACCGTCAGGAGTATGCGTTGAGCTAAAAGAAGCGTTGATAGAGATATTTTTCCTGATACGGCAGGGAGGTAGAGTATCCCGCGAAACGCAATGGCCTTGGTTATCTAGAGCAGGAGCTAAGCTTTACAAGCAGAAATGAATTAAAGTCGTCTACAGCACAAATACATTTTCCAATATAGCACTTTTAAAGCACCAGTTCACTTTCTTAAGATAAGTACTTTTTTCCTGTCGGCTCTGTGCTCCAAAATGAGCACAGAACCGAATAGTGATTGAATAGTGAATTGAATAGTGATTGAATAGTGAATTGAATAGTGATTGAATAGTGATTGAATAGTGAATTGAATAGTGATTGAATAGTGAATTGAATAGTGATTGAATAGTGATTGAATAGTGATTGAATAGTGAATTGAATAGTGATTGAATAGTGAATTTAGTATGAATTAGAAGATTTACATTAAATGAATTTTATGCAATTTTTAAAAAAAGGAAAAAGTAATGAGTGAAAGTATTGTAGTATTAATTGAATTTAAAAGGTAGGTAGGATGGGTTCAAGCCGGTGACGTAAGCAGGAGGAAGAGAACAATCTGGTTTGTCTCTTTGGGAAAACCCGGAATGGGTGTAACTCCATGATCCGAAGCTTGTTCCCTTATTAAGAAAAACCCTTTCAGTATTATTTCGGTTCATGCTGTTTTATATATTTGATTTAATTAATAGAAAATAAACACAAATCCGGGCAATATTCAGTGTATTTTCAACGCTGACAGCTGCTGGCTAGATTAGACCTGAATATGAACTGCCTTTTTTATGAGGAGATTCACCCATAGCAGTTTATAACATACTGGATAGTAATCATCGACTCTTTTAAGCATTTTCCCTATCTGTCCCTGCAGGCTCACAATCTCACTCTGGTGCCTGGAGCAGTGGAAAGGTCCAGGACTTTGCCCAGAGCAACACGGAGCAGGCTGGGATCGAACGTGCAGCCTTAGGGTTCTAAGCAATAGGCCAGGCCTAGGCACCAGAGCTGAATAGCTAGATCTGACCAGACTGCTGCTGGCTGCCTGAACTTATGTGGCTCCTGTTTAATATTGAAACATATTTATGCAGGTCCTCGCTGAGCATCACCTGAGACCTGCTCATTTCTTTGTCCCCAAATCCACACTCATGCAGGACTCTGCCAAGCAAGAATCTCCTCCCCCCAAAAAGCAGACAGCCCCCAAGACTAGACCTCTCCCCAAACAAGACCCCCTTGAGATAAGACCCTCCTCATTGGGCCTACCCATATCCCAGACACGAGTGACCGCCTCTTGCTCCTATCCATAGCAGCTGCCTGTCTTAAAATTGCCGCTGCCAGTACTAGATGTAATCTTTTGATACTACCACTAGAGGGCAGCCTTCCATATATTGAAGTGGTAGTACCACCAGACAACCACTAGAGCTGGTGGAAGCCATTTAAATACAGTCAACCAAGGATACAAACCACTGGAACCAGTGGTGCAGTAAGAAGGGGGGGCCACCCATCCTCCTTTCCACCCCACCCTTCCCCCCCTCCCCCCACTACGCATGTGCTTCCTTTCCCCCATACCTTTTTAATGTTCCTGGCGCATGCAGCAACCCCAAACTGATGTTCGCACCAGCGTCAGACCTTCCTCTGACATCACTTCCTGGACCCACGCCAAGGAAGTGATGTCAGAGGAAGAGCCTGGTGCGAGCAGCAAGTTTGGGTTGCTACTTGCACCGGGGACATTAAAGAGGGATGGGGGAAGGGGAGCACGGGCGTGGAAGGAGTGGATGGGGGACAGAGAAGAGGGCAGGGGAAGGGCGCCACTGCCCCGGGCACCTCTCACGCTCGCTACGCCACTGGCTGGAATACAAGGGGGTTCCTTGGGGAGGTGCCTTGTCTTGGGGTGTTAGTCTTAATCAGGAGGGCCTGCAACAGTGAGTGGGCGGGTGGGAGTTTAGGAGGGAGAGTGCATCTAACAGTGTTGGCAATTGCCCCACCCTCAGGCCCACCCAGTTCCACCCTGCCCCTCCCAAATTCCGCCCCTTTTCACCCCCCTCCAACTCATCTCTTGCTCGGAGCCATGTCAGGAGGGCATCTGCACAGTTGCCCTCCTGACGAGGCCCCGAGCCGGAAGCTTTTCAAAACTCGGACAAAGGGCTGGGTTTTGAGAAGCCGTCCAGATGCCTGGACAGTCCTCTATAAAGAGGACATGTCTGGGTAAATCCAGACGTCTGGCAACCCTATGTACAGCTACATGGATAAATGTAGGTCCAGGTTCTATCGGGGTTCCCGCAGCTGGCTTTTATTTGTTTATCAATGATCTAGAACAGTGGTTCCCAAACCTGTCCTGGGGGACCCCCAGCCAGTCGGGTTTTCAAGATATCCCTAATGAATATGCATGAGAGAGATTTGCATATAATGGAAGTGACAGGTATGCAAATCTCTCTCATGCATATTCATTAGGGATATCTTGAAAACCTGACTGGCTGGGGTTCCCCCAGGACAGGTTTGGGAACCACTGATCTAGAAGAAGGAACATCCAGTGAGATCATCAAGTTTGCAGACGACACAAAGCTATGCCGGGCAATCAGATCGCAGAAGGATAGCGAGAAACTCCAGAGTGACTTCTGTCAGTTGGAAAAATGGCAGATGAAGTTTAATGTAGAGAAATGCAAAGTAATGCATTTAGGCAGAAAGAATAAGGAACACGAGTATAGAATGTCAGGTGCAACTCTGGGTAAGAGCGAACAAGAAAAAGACCTGGGTGTACTGATAGATAGGACCCTGAAACCATCGGCACAATGCGCGGCAGCGGCAAAGAAAGCAAATAGAATGTTGGGCATGATAAAGAAGGGAATCACGAGTAGGTCGGAGAGGGTCATAATTCCGCTTTATAGAGCAATGGTCAGACCCCACTTGGAATATTGCATCCAACATTGGTCTCCCAACCTAAAGAAGGATATAAAACTGCTGGAGAAGGTGCAGAGACGAGCAACGAAATTAGTAAAAGGGATGGAGAAACTGGAATACGAGGATCGACTTAAGAGACTGGGATTGTTCTCCCTTGAGAAAAGGAGACTGCGAGGGGATATGATCGAGACCTTCAAAATACTGAAAGGGTCTGATCCAGAGATGGCGCTTCTTATGTTTAAATCTCGTTCTCCCCAGCAAGCTCAGGACGGGTAACAAGGTTGACATCCATAAAACATAGGCAAACAAATTATGAATTTATATTTGTATAGGCTAGAGAGTTGCGCGGGGACAGAAATCCCACCCGTCCCCACCCGTCCCCGCCAAAGTCCCACCCGTCCCCACCCGTCCCCGTGAGGACTCCCACCCGTCCCCACCCGTCCCCGCGAGGAATCCCTCCGTCCCCACCCGTCCCCGCGAGGAATCCCCTCCGTCCCCACCCGTCCCCGCGAGGAATCCCCTACGTCCCCACCTGTCCCTATAAACTACAGAAATAGTTATTTCATTTAATTATGCTACTGAATTAAAGGCTCTGGTAGAAACCCATTTAAAAATAAGCAAAAAGACTTTATTAATTTGGAAATATTAATTGGGAAGAATACATACTTTGTAAACGGGTTTCTACCAGAGCCTCTAATGTTTATAAATTTTTATCAACACAACTAATATACTACTTTATCCTTAAGCAAAAAAAAAAATAATAATAATTTTTTTCCTACCTTTATTGCCTGGTTTCTGCTTTCTTCATGTTCTCATTCAATTCCTTCCATCCACTGCCTCTCTTCTCTCTGTGTCTTCCATTTGCTCTGTTACTGTGCCTCTCCCTTTCTCCCCGCTCCCAAATTGGTCTGGCACCCATCTTTTTCCCTCCGCTCCCCCCATAGTCTGGCACCTCTGTCTTCTTCCCTGCCAGCTCTTCTTCCCATTCCCTCTTCCCCATTTCCTTTCAGTGTCCTTCTCCCCCACCATCTTTCCCATGTCCTGTCAGGCAGCATCCTTCTCCCCTCTCTGCCTTCCCCATGTCCTTTCAGCGGCCTTCTCCCCCCTCTGTCTTCCCCATGTCCTTTCAGTGGCATTCTCCACCTCTTTGTCTTCACCAGTGCTTTCAGGGTCCTTCCCCCCCCTTTCTCCCGTTTACCCCATGTCCTTTCAGCGTTCTTTTCCACCCCTTTGTCTTCCCCAGTGCTTTCAGGGTCCTTCCCCCCCCCCTTCCTCCCGTTTACCCCATGTCCTTTCAGCGTTCTCTTCCACCCCTTTGTCTTCCCCAGTGCTTTCAGCGGCCTTCTCCCCCCTCTGTCTTCCCCATGTCCTTTCAGCGACCTTCTCCACCCCTGTCTTCCCCATGTCCTTTCAGTGGCATTCTCCACCCCTTTGTCTTCCCCAGTGCTTTCAGGGTCCTTCCCCCCCCTTCCTCCCGTTTACCCCATGTCCTTTCAGCGTTCTTTTCCACCCCTTTGTCTTCCCCAGTACTTTCAGCGGCCTTCTCCCCCCTTAAGCGTCTTTTCTTCTCCACTCCATCTTTCCTCCCTCCCTGCCTCCACCTTTGTGGCGCTTTTGCACCGGACCGACAACAGAACAGGCCCGGTCGGACAAATCTCCCTGTCCTGTAGCCGCGAATCTAAATTACCTTCTTACAGCAGCTGGAGTAGTGAAGCTGCTGTAAGAGGTAATTTAGATTCGCGGCTACAGGGCAGGGAGATTTGTCGGCCGGGCCTGTTGTCGGTCGATCGGGGAATCTGACCGGCTGTGCACATTCTCCGGGGCGGTCCACCCCCTCCCCCCTCTTTCGTACGCCATTGCCTTCTTCCTACCTGCCCTGCCGCACACAGCCGACCGGAAGTCTTCCTGATGTCAGCGCTGACGTCGGAGGAAGGGAGGGCTTTGCTTAAGCCCTCCCTCCGACGTCAGCGCTGACATCGGGAAGATTTCCGTTCGGATGTGTGCTGCGACAGGGCAGGTAAGGAGAAGGAGACTACCCTCGCGGCTCGACCAACCCCGCTGCGATCCAACCCCGCAGGAACCCCGCGACCCTCAGAGGCGTCCCCACGGGATCCCCGCGACCCTAGGGGGCGTCCCCACGGGATCCCCGTGACCCAAAGGGGGAACCCGCGGGATCCCCGCGGGTCCCGCGGGATTCCCGTCATCCCCGTTCCCGTGCAGCTCTCTAGTATAGGCCCTTCTTTCTTGCGGTGCCGTATGCCTGGAACAGGCTGTCAGAATCAATACGTCATGCTTCATCCCTGGCAATGATCAAATACAAGTTAAAGGCCCACTTTTTGGAAACTGCTTTCAACTCTTAACTCCCCCTCACGGCTATCAGATACCTGGATCCCTCTATAATCTTCCCAACCCTGAAATGCCCTGTCTAAATTAGATTGTAAGCTCTTCTGAGCAGGGACTGTCTATTGTAAAGGCTCCTTCACATTACACTCTATAGTAATTCAACTCTTAAACTCCCCCTCACTGCTGTCAGATACCTAGACCCTGAAATGTTCTGTCTAAATTAGATTGTAAGCTCTTCTGAGCAGGGACTGTCTATTGTAAAGGCTCCGTCACATTACACTCTATAGAAATTCAACTCTTAAACTCCCCCTCACTGCTGTCAGATACCTAGACCCTGAAATGTCCTGTCTAAATTAGATTGTAAGCTCTTCTGAGCAGGGACTGTCTATTGTAAAGGCTCCTTTGCATTACACTCTAGAAATTCAGCTCTTAACTCCCCCTCATGGCTGTCAGATACCTAGACCCTGAAATGTTCTGTCTAAATTAGATTGTAAGCTCTTCTGAGCAGGGACTGTCTATTGTAAAGGCTCCTTCACATTACACTCTATAGAAATTCAACTCTTAAACTCCCCCTCACTGCTGTCAGATACCTAGACCCTGAAATGTCCTGTCTAAATTAGATTGTAAGCTCTTCTGAGCAGGGACTGTCTATTGTAAAGGCTCCTTTGCATTACACTCTAGAAATTCAACTCTTAACTCCCCCTCATGGCTGTCAGATACCTAGACCCTGAAATGTTCTGTCTAAATTAGATTGTAAGCTCTTCTGAGCAGGGACTGTCTATTGTAAAGGCTCCTTCCCATTACACTCTATAGTAATTCAACTCTTAAACTCCCCCTCACTGCTGTCAGATACCTAGACCCTGAAATGTTCTGTCTAAATTAGATTGTAAGCTCTTCTGAGCAGGGACTGTCTATTGTAAAGGCTCCGTCACATTACACTCTATAGAAATTCAACTCTTAAACTCCCCCTCACTGCTGTCAGATACCTAGACCCTGAAATGTCCTGTCTAAATTAGATTGTAAGCTCTTCTGAGCAGGGACTGTCTATTGTAAAGGCTCCTTTGCATTACACTCTAGAAATTCAGCTCTTAACTCCCCCTCATGGCTGTCAGATACCTAGACCCTGAAATGTTCTGTCTAAATTAGATTGTAAGCTCTTCTGAGCAGGGACTGTCTATTGTAAAGGCTCCTTCACATTACACTCTATAGAAATTCAACTCTTAAACTCCCCCTCACTGCTGTCAGATACCTAGACCCTGAAATGTCCTGTCTAAATTAGATTGTAAGCTCTTCTGAGCAGGGACTGTCTATTGT
This sequence comes from Geotrypetes seraphini, assembly GCF_902459505.1. Classification (NCBI taxonomy): domain Eukaryota; kingdom Metazoa; phylum Chordata; class Amphibia; order Gymnophiona; family Dermophiidae; genus Geotrypetes; species Geotrypetes seraphini. The sequence goes on along the minus strand of NC_047084.1, from coordinate 133,755,489 downwards.
AAAGGCTCCTTCCCATTACACTCTATAGTAATTCAACTCTTAAACTCCCCCTCACTGCTGTCAGATACCTAGACCCTGAAATGTTCTGTCTAAATTAGATTGTAAGCTCTTCTGAGCAGGGACTGTCTATTGTATGTTAAAATGTACAGCACTGTGTACGCCTTTCAATGCTTTAGAAATAATAGTAGTAGTACCCTGTTTCCCCCAAAATAAGCCCTAGTCGTAGACAGCCACGCTTCCCCCTCCCTGCGCCCCACCCCCACAGCACAGCTGAACCGCCGAACCCCTGCTGATCCTCCATCCTTCCCTCCCAACCGATCTCCGCCGACTGTGACCATAAATATTTTCCAGCAGAGGAGCGTCAGAGCAGCAGCACTCACAGGCTGCTTCGCGGCCTTCTCGCTGGGGCCTTCTGTGTACTGAGGGAAAATGCTTGAGTACTTGATTGTAAAACCACTTAGATACCCTTGATAGGCGGTATATAAAAATCTAATAAACTTGAACATCATCAGTAATACGGCATGCGGAAGGCCCCAGCGAGAAGGCCGCAAAGCAGCCTGTGAGTGGTGCTGGTCTGACGCTCCTCTGCCAGAAGGTATTTGTGGTCACGATCGGCGGGGATCAGTTGGGAGGGAAGGATGGAGGGTCATCGGCGGTTCGGCTGCACGAGGTATTGGAAGGGATGGAGGGATAGGAAGATGCTGCAGTAGGAAGGCACAAGGGGATGGGTGAGAGGGGAGGAAAGATGTTGCACATGTGGGGGAAAGAAAAGAGGAAGAATTGGGGTGAAGGAGAGGAAGGGAGAGATGATCATGTACCCGAAAAAAAGACCTAGTGCCTTTTTTGGGCCCCAAATGAATACCGTATAAGACACTGTCTTATTTTTGGGGAAACAGGGCAGTAATAGAGCCGGGTTTAGCATACAATGTGGTCTTTAAATTAATATACGGTTATTTCCATCTTCAGTTAACAACCAGAGTGGATCTAGCTCAGCGTACATTGGAATACGTAGGGTTTGAAGGGAGTGACTAGATTTAGGGGTCTCGCTGCGTCTTGCCAGGTAGAATCGACATTTTCAGCTTGAAGACGGAAACGTCGGTTCTACCTGGCAAGACGCAGTGAGACCCGGAAACCTGCAACCAGCAAATTTTTTATTTCCGTTTATAGTATATAACTCTGTGGACAGTGGCTGAGTCCTGTCAGCTCTGTTTACAACGATTACCAGAACTTGCCAGAGCACTTTTTTGTTACAATACACCACGTCGGAGCCCTAGACAATTTTGATTGCCTACTGAAACATGCAAAGCAACCCCCCTCCCATTTTTTTCCCCTTCCTTTCTTTTATTACAGTGTCTGGCAAACTTTGTCAAGCCGTGGCCCGCCAAACGTAGTGGCCGCGGCTCGAGGCATCCGGAAGTGTACGGACATCCACGCCTGCGCACAGGCCCTCCAGACGGGCCCTGAGCCACCACTGGTGGGTTACGGAAGAGAAGACTTGCGGAGAGAAGGAGAGGCACGGTCTGCCGCGAGAGGCATGTCCTGTAGTTGGTCAGTTGGCACCGGTGCCTCTCCTCCTCCCTGGTGTCTTTCAGCACACCTGACATCCCGGGCGACACAGTTTGCGATACACTGTTTTATTGTATGGCTGTGAAATTCATAGAGCAGAGCTGTTCTTTTTCACCCACAATGCTCATTAAATACCGATTAAAGTGACAGAGAATTTGGCATGAAAAAAAGCATTTTCCTCAGCAGCGTTTGTCGGACATTTTTGCGTTCCCCTTTGGCATTACATCTTGTGGTTCAAGGCTTTTAACTCGATACTGCTTCTTCACAATTTTTCCTGTGTCCCGAACATAGATTCCCCTGCTGGAGTCACCTGCCAAACCACACAGAGTCTCATTTTCTATTTCTGAATTTGCTAAACGAGGTTGGAGGGGAACGTGAAACATGATTCAGACTTTGAGGCAGTCCAGACCGTCCATAATGGATGACTTTTGCATTTATCCGCGTGTGGGATTAAATGGAAATAAAAAGAATATTTGCCTCATGATCTGATACAACATATATAGTAGTCACAAAGGTAGTAACCTTTTATTAGGATACCCAGTCTTTGCATGACCAAAGCTAAGTGATTCCCAGTGATACCCCTTGCATTTAGAATTCCTACTGCTTGTAGCTCTTTTCATATAAATTCTATACAGTAGTGCATGTAAAATTGATTTCTACACATTATAAAGTTAACATAAAAACTGCCATACAGGGACAGACCGAAGGTCACAAGTATCTGGCAGAAACCCAAAGAGTAGCAACATTCCAGACCTAAGATTATGACATCATAATACCTCATTCCACCAATGCCTAAGAGACAACCTCATTGGTGATGTCACAATGGCTCGATTGCCCGATACTTAGCTCACATAAGGACATAACAATTGCTGTCCTGGGACAGACCGAAGGTCCATCAGGCCCAGTATTCTGTATCCAATAGTGGCCAATCCAGGTCACAAGTACCTGGCAGAAACCCAAAGCGTAGCAACATTCCAGATCTAAGACTGTGACATCATAATACCTCATTCCACCAATGCCTAAGAGACAACCTCATTGGTGATGTCACAATGGCTCGATTGCCCGATACTTAGCTCACATAAGAACATAAGAATTGCTGTCCTGGGACAGACCAAAGGTCCATCAAGTCCAGTATCCTGTTTCCAACAGTGGCCAACAGCGCACATAATTTAGAGGAATGCCTTTCGTCTGCCCATGACTGTCCTATGGCTGTGCCTCCTTTGGGGGGCTGTGTGTAAATTTTACAGGCTGATCTGGGGATGAAAATATGCGCGTGTAACTTTTAATTGATTTCAAAAGAGCCCAATTATCTTCATTGACTCATTTTTCAATGAAACTGCCTGCATGGTTTGGATATGCACCCAAATTAATGTGTGTAATTTTAGCCTCGTTCATATAATTCGGTGGTTAGTCACGTAGCCCTAATAATCAATTAAAGAGGCCAATTTAGAAGCATAAGTCTGACAGAAGCATAAATTCGTTATATATTGATCTCTTGGGTGGCTAAACAAGTTGAAAAGGTGATGGCAAAAACTAGGATACTAGATTGCATAGAGTGAGGTATGGTCAGTAGGAAAAAGGAGGCATTGCTGCCCCTGTATAAGACTCTGGTGAGACCTCATTTAGAATATTGTGTACAATTCTGGAGGCCAAACCTTCAAAAAGATATAAAAAAGATGGAGTCGGTCCAGAGGAAGGCTACTAAAATGGTATGTGGTCTTCATCATAAGGCGTATGGGGACAGACTTAAAGATCTCAATCTGTATACTTTGGAGGAAAGGCGGGAAAGGGGACATATGATAGAGACTTTTAAGTACCTACATGACATAAATGCGCATGAGTCGTGTCTCTTTCATTTGGAAGGAAGCTGTGGAATGAGAGGGCATAGGATGAAGTTAAGAGGTGATAGGCTCCGGAGTAATCTGAGGAAATACTTTTTTACAGAAAGGGTGGTAGATGCGTGGAATAGTCTCCTGGAAGAGGCGGTAGAGAGAGAGAGACTGTGTCTGAATTCAAGAAGGCCTGGGATAGGCACGTGGGATCTCTTAGAGAGCAGAAAAGATAATGGTTGCTGCAGATGGGCAGACTGGATGGGCCATCTGACCTTTATCAGTCATCATGTTTCTATCTTTGGGTTCCTCAATATGGCAGAAAATAATGGACATATTTAGGAGTCTAACTTAGGAGATCACCTTTTCTAAAACAGCAGGCCTTTAATTGTCACAGTATCAAGGGGAGAACATCAATGTCATCTGCTATGCATGTAAGTAGCCACTAGAGTGCACTGTTTGTCAACTGAGTATCGATGGATTATGGTTTAATCAATCAATTACATATTAATGCTTAGCGATCATGTGATAAAAATATAAGTTCTTCCAGTTGCTTTGTACCATTTATGGCAGTAGGAAGTGGTGCATTGGTTTGTGGGTTTTGTTTATGAAGTTGTGTGGCTACTGTGCCAGTCTACTTGAATGCATGGAAAAAAAGATAAATTGAAAACCTTATTATAAAGGTGATACCTATTTACTAAACTAAAAAAAAAAAAAAAAATACATTGCAGGATTAATTTTATAAGACATATTTCTTGTATACTGTACATACAGAAAGGGGCATTTACAAATTTTTGCATTACATATTAGAAGCACTGTTTTTTCTGACGTCTAGGGTGGGGTGTTATTGGAGGCACTTCAAGGTTTCAAGGTTTTATTAAAAATTTGATTAATCGTCTATTAACATTCTAGGCAATATACAATATACAGTGGTGCCTCGCATAACGAACGCCTCGCACAGCGAACGCTGCGCACAACAAACTTCATTTTTTGTTTAAGTTTAAGTTTAAGTTCACTTTTATTTGATGAATCGCCTATAACACTTTCTAAGCGATGTACAATTTAAATCATATATGATAACAAGCAGTATGTCTTGCTTCCCACAACGAACTTCGTTTCACACAACGAAGTCGCCCGAGCTGCATCCTTCCGCGCAGGCACCGCGCTTAACTGCCCTCTCTTCGCCTGGCTCCCTGTGCAGTGGCGGACCGTCGGCTCGCAGGGGCCCGGCGCCTACTGCTGATGCGTTGGGGGGGGCGGAGCTACTCTCGCCGCTTCCCCGCCAGTAGAGCAGAGATCTGCCTTGCAGAAACAACTGCCCTCTGACCGGCCTTTATCGCTGAAACAAGCACTGGCGCTACAGCCGACACCCCGCCGAGAAGAGAAAGTGATGTCGGCAGGGAAAGAAGCACGGTATCAAGCAGCTGTGGGTCCTGCACCGCCGATGCGGCTGCATCCACTGAGAGAGCCAGCGAAACTGAATGCACATCATTCGGGCGGGAAAATGCCAACTCAACCGGCGCCATTACTACATCTTCCCCCGAAGCGTCCACATACCCTGCAGCGCATAACCCCGATGGTGTTTGCCGCTTCCCACACCGGAAACAACTTTTAACCACCTCTGCTGCCATGTTACTGCACCGAAAAAGAGAAAAAACTAACACCACAGAACATGAAAACCACCGGGCCAACCAAAAATAAGCCAAGAAAAAAAAATGAACAGTTAAGTCCCAGTTTTTGCCGCTGAGACTCTGCCCTCTCTCACTGTAAAATTAGACTCTACTTAGTCTGTCTTTAAATTTAAAAAATGTGTGTTGTTTTAAAAAACAATTATGTTTTTAGATGTATCTAAATAAAAATAATAACCAAAAATTTATCTTTTTTTATGTCATCTTAGCATATTTTATGCTACAGAACAAATTATTTTTTTTAACATGTATTGTTATGGGAAAACGCGTTTCACATAACGAACTTTTCGCATAACAAACTTGCTCCTGGAACCAATTAAGTTCGTTGTGTGAGGCACCACTGTAATTAAATTGAGGGGGACCCAAATAAAATTAATTAACGAGAAACCAAAACACGAAGAAGACCCACAGTCAGACGGAAGAGAAGAGGACAGAGGGTGAAATATAAAAGAAAACAGTTAACCCCTCTTCTACGAAACTGTACTAGCAGTTTCTAGCGCAGGGAGCCGCGTGGAATGGCCAGCGCTGCTCCTGACGCTCATAGAAACTCAATGAGCGTCGGGAGCAGTGTGGGCCATTCAGTGCAGCTCTCTGCGCTAAAAAATGCTTGCGTGGTTTCATAAAAGAGGAGGTTAAGGATAACACAGAGAGGTAGGGGAAAGTTGGTTAAGAGCTGCCTTTCATAGAATATAAGATTGTCCTGAATTATGGAGTGAAAGTGTCTCTGTAGAGCAGGGGTGTCAAAGTCCCTTTTCGAGGGCCGCAATCCAGTCGGGTTGTCGGGATTTCCCCAATGAATATTCATGAGTTCTATTTGCTTGCACTGCTTTCATTGTATGCTAATAGATCTCATGCATATTCATTGGGGAAATCCCGAAAACCCGACTGGATTGCGGCCCTCTGGAAGCGCATTCCAGGTGTCCATCACACGTTGGGTAAAGAAGAATTTCCTAGTATTCATTTTGAATCTGTCCCCTTTCAACTTTTCCGAATGCCCTCTTGTTCTTTTATTATTCGAAAGTTTGAAGAATCTTTCCCTCTCTACTCTCTCTATGCCTTTATGATCTTGTAAGTCTCTATCATATCCCCTCTAAGTCTCCTCTTCTCCAGGGAAGAGTCCCAGTTTCTCCAATCTTTCTCTCTCTCCCTTTCTCTTTCTCTCTCTCTATTTCTCTCTGCCTCCCTTTCTCTCTCTCTTTCTGTCCCTCTCTACTCTCTCTATGCTTTATGATCTTGTATGTCTCTATCATATCCCCTCTAAGTCTCCTCTTCTCCAGGGAAAAGAGTCCCAGTTTCTCCAATTTTCTCTATCTCTCTCTCTCTCTCTCTCTTTCTTTCTCTCTCTCTCTATTTCTCTCTGTCTCCCTTTCTCTCTCTCTTTCTGTCCCTCTCCACTCTCTCTATGCCCTTCATGATCTTGTAAGTCTCTATCATATCCCCTCTAAGTCTCCTCATCTCCAGGGAAGAGTCCCAGTTTCTCCAATCTTTCTCTCTCTCCCTTTCTCTCTCTCTATTTATCTCTGCCTCCCTTTCTCTCTCTCTTTCTGTCCCTCTCTACTCTCTCTATGCCTTTATGATCTTGTAAGTCTCTATCATATCCCCTCTAAGTCTCCTCTTCTCCAGGGAAGAGTCCCAGTTTCTCCAATCTTTCTCTCTCCCTTTCTCTTTCTCTCTCTCTATTTCTCTCTGCCTCCCTTTCTCTCTCTCTTTCTGTCCCTCTCTACTCTCTCTATGCCTTTATGATCTTGTAAGTCTCTATCATATCCCCTCTAAGTCTCCTCTTCTCCAGGGAAGAGTCCCAGTTTCTCCAATCTTTCTCTCTCTCCCTTTCTCTTTCTCTCTCTCTCTATTTCTCTCTGCCTCCCTTTCTCTCTCTCTTTCTGTCCCTCTCTACTCTCTCTATGCCCTTCATGATCTTATAAGTCTCTATCATATCCCCTCTAAGTCTCCTCTTCTCCAGGGAAGAGTCCCAGTTTCTCCAATCTTTCTCTCTCTCCCTTTCTCTTTCTCTCTCTCTATTTCTCTCTGCCTCCCTTTCTCTCTCTCTTTCTGTCCCTCTCTACTCTCTCTATGCCTTTATGATCTTGTAAGTCTCTATCATATCCCCTCTAAGTCTCTTCTTCTCCAGGGAAGAGTCCCAGTTTCTCCAATCTTTCTCTCTCCCTTTCTCTTTCTCTCTCTCTATTTCTCTCTGCCTCCCTTTCTCTCTCTCTTTCTGTCCCTTTCTACTCTCTCTATGCCCTTCATGATCTTGTAAGTCTCTATCATATCCCCTCTAATTCTCCTCTTCTCCAGGGAAAAGAGTCCCAGTTTCTCCAATTTTCTCTATCTCTCTCTTTCTCTCTCTCTCTCTCTCTTTCTTTCTCTCTCTCTCTCTCTCTCGATTTCTTTCTCTCTCTCTTTCTCTTTATTTCTCTCTGCCTCCCTTTCTCTCTCTCTTTCTGTCCCTCTCGACTCTCTCTATGCCCTTCATGATCTTGTAAGTCTCTATCATATCCCCTCTAAGTCTCCTCTTCTCCAGGGAAAAGAGTCCCAGTTTCTCCAATTTTCTCTATCTATCTCTCTCTCTCTCTCTATTTCTTTCTCTCTCTCTCTCTATTTCTTTCTCTCTCTCTCTCTCTCTCTCTATTTCTTTCTCTCTATTTCTCTCTGTCTCCCTTTCTCTCTCTCTTTCTGTCCCTCTCTACTCTCTCTATGCCCTTCATGATCTTGTAAGTCTCTATCATATCCCCTCTAATTCTCCTCTTCTCCAGGGAAAAGAGTCCCAGTTTCTCCAATCTCTCAGCTTATGAAAGGTTTTCCATCCCCTTTATCAGACGCGTCGCTCTCCTCTGAACCCTCTCGAGTAACGCCATGTCCTTCTTAAGGTATGGCGACCAATATTGGACGCAGTATTCCAGATACGGACGCACCATCGCCCGATAGAATGGCAGGATAACTTCTTTCGTTCTGGTTGTAATACCCTTCTTTATTATGCCTAGCATTCTATTTACCTTCTTAGCGGCCGCTGCGCACTGTCTCCAAGATAAAAACTTCTTCTCTTGCACCCAATTATTTGCCATCTGCCCAACTTTGAAAAACTTCACGGCTGATCAAAATATGTGCGCTAGCAAGTTTTAAAAAATTCTTTGTGGCCAAAAATCTAACGGAACCTCCCCGGACCACATATTTTTATACTTAATTCCTGCCTCCCTCTTGGACCTGGAAGTAAAGACGCTCATCCAGTCTGCCCAGCATGCACGGTGAGTTTTTCACCCGCCCACATTGACAGGACCTCTCAGTGACCTATCATCATCAATTCTTTAAATCCACAAACATAACAGAATTAATGTCCGAGGTATTATATTCTTTCTTTGCTGTGGCTTGTCAACAAACGCGGCTACATAAGAGCTGCTGAAAAGAGGCCTCTTTCCTTGGTTAATTCAGATTTCAGCAGTTATTTCATTGAGAATGTTGACAAGCTACGGCACAGAAAGGATATAGTAACTCGGATATGAATTCCGTTATGTTTGTGGAGGTAAAGAGGCGATGGAGATGGGCCACAGAACAATAAAACGTTTTGAAATAATTGGAAAAATCCAGTCTTACCTTACATTGGATGATTCTCTACCACACTCGCCTCATGAGTTTGGCGCGGTTTTATTTTAAATTTTTAAAAAAATATTTAATTAAGACATGCAAAGATAATGAGTGCCCAAAGGCTCAAGTGCAAAATGGCAATGTTCAAGAATTCAAACACACAATCAAGTGTGAAATCACTTATTAGTGAACCTCGTGGTAGCAGAAAATCTCAATAATCATCAAACATCTAAATATATCTGCTTGCTATACGGACTTATCTTTGAGACCGCCGACATCCATCTGGTAGGGAAATTTCTGCTACCACGAGGCTCACTAATAAGTGATTTCACACTTGATTGTGTGTTTGAATTCTTGAACATTGCCATTTTGCACTTGACCCTTTGGGCACTCATTATCTTTGCACGTCTTAATTAAATATTTTTTAAAAAATTTAAAATAAAATTCTCTCTTTATAAAAAAAAAATTTCAGCTAGAGGATGCACAGTATGATGTTTGTGGGTAACTCCTGCGATGCACTTTAGGGTGCTTTATGCCATTTGGTGGAGGATGGGCTGGGGAGGGCTTCAATGGCCGGGAGGGTGTAGATGGGCTGGAGTAGGTTTTAACGGAGATTTCGGCAGTAGGAACCCAAGCATAGTACCGGGTAGAGCTTTGGATTCTTGCCCAGAAATAGCTAAGAAGAAAAAATAAAAAAAAATTAAATTGAATCAGGTTGGGCAGACTGGATGGACCATTCGGGTCTTTATCTGCCGTCATCTACTATGTTATGTTACTATGCTTGACAAGCCCTGGTGAACTTGTGACTTTTGTCAAAAAGTTCCCATGAATTGTTTGAACCCCCTAAGCTGTATAATATCAAATCGAATATCTAGAATTTATTAGTGTGATGAAATAATATAAATAAAGGAGTGAGAACTGAAAGCCCTTGGTTTCAAGATAGTTTCAAGAATCGAGAGTCTATAACTGCAGTTATAACAGCCATAGACCTGGCATAATGGTGGTACCAGAAATGCGGCAGGTGTACATATGAAAGTGGCAAGCCTCTCCCATGTTCCACTCGTGCAAATGTCCCCCTTCCATTCAGCCACTATCCTCTGGATTCTATAAAAGTCGTCAAAATGTATGTGTCAAAATTTGGGCGCAATCCTGAGACACAGGTGCGACTTAATTGGTTGACGAGTCAGTTAACAGCAATAATTCGGCACTATCAATCAATCATTGATGTTTTCTTAGGCTTCCTTGGCTGGCAAAGTGATTGATGCAGTTCTCAGGGTCTTGCTGCATCTGGGTAAGTAGAACCGACTGTTAACTGAAAAAAAACAAACACACTCAAATATTATTTCTCGGATCTTGCACAGAACTCAGCCAATTCTTTTGAAATTTAGTGCGTCGTGGCCGATGTAAAATATTATAAATATTTCCCACCGCCCCACAACACTACCTTATGAAATTGTCCATCCAGAGCATCCACTATCTCCTCCTCTCCCCATTGGCTAAAGCTCTTAACATTTGCATGTCCTCTTCCTATAGGCTAAGGCTTTTTAAACCTGCATTGTGATGTCATAGAGCTTTATGGATATAGAAACATAGGAAAATGATGGCAGATAATGGCGAAATGGACCATCTATTCTGCCCATCCGCAGAATCCTCTATCTCCTCTTCTCCCTATTGGCTAAGGCTCTTAACATTTGCATCTCTTCTTCCTATAGGCTAAGGCTCTATATACCTGCATTGTGAGGTCATAGAGCTTTATGGTTATAGAAACATAGTGGCATGATGGCAGATAAAGGCCAAATGGCCCATCCACAGCATCCACTGTCTCCTCCTCTCCCTATTGGCTGAGGCTCTTAACATTTGCATCTCCTCTTCCTATAGGCTAAGGCTCTATGCACCTGCATTGTGAGGCCATAAAGCTGCCCATCTGCAGTAACCATTATGTCTTTCTCTCCGAGAGATCCCACGTGCCTATCCCAGGCCCTCTTGAATTCAGACTCAGTCTCCATCTCCACCACCTCTTCTGGGAGAATGTTCCATGCATCTACTACCCTTTCCGTAAAAAAGTATTTCCTCAGATAACTCCGGAGCCTCTCATCTCTTAACTTCATCCTATGTCCTCTTATTCCAGAGCTTCCTCTCAAATGAGAGAATCTCGACTCATGCACATTTACGCCATTTAAATGTCTTTACTACTACTTATCACTTATATAGTACTGAAAGACGTAGGCAGCGCTGTACATTTTAACATTTATAGCCGGTCCCTGCTCGGAGGAGCTTACAATCTAACTTGGACAGACATACATGACATAGAGGGTAGAGGATGCAGAACCCAAGGTTAGGAGTTAATAGCAGCCTCAAAGAGGGGGCTTTTAAATGGGCCTTGAACACTGTCAGAGATGGAGCCCAATGTAGGGTTTTGGGCAACTTGTTCCAAGCATATAGTACAGCAATGCAGAAGGTCAGAGTTGACAGTTGAAGAAAAAGGCAGAGATAGGAGGGACTTACCAGCTGAATGGAGCTCATGGGAGGGGGGAGATAAGTAAAGAAAGATAGTGAGGGGCAGCTGATTGAGTGTATTTGTAGGTCAGTAAGTGGAGTAAATGTCTTTATCATATCTCCCCTCTCCCGCCTTTCGTCTAAAGTATACAGATTGAAATCTTTAAGTCTGTCCCCATAGGCCTTATCACGAAGACCACACACCATTTTAGTGGCCTTCCTCTGGACCAACTCCATCCTTTTTATATCTTTTTGAAGGTTTGGCCTCCAGAATTGTACACAATATTCTAAATGAGGTCTCACCAGAGTCTTATACAGAGGCATCGATACCTCCTTTTTCCTACTGGCCATACCTCTCCCTATGCAACCTAGCATCCTTCTAGCTTTCGCCGTCACCTTTTCAACCTGTTTGCCCACCATACCTTGACTGGTCAGGCCCTCCCCCCGCTGCCTCTGACTGGCTGTCTGTAGCCCCTCCCAAGCAAGCACTCAGGTGACCTCACTAGCCTTTCTATTTAATTTGATCCCTCTCTGGCCGGCCCATGACACATCACACAGATCTCATTCCATTTTAAGTCTTCTTATATCCGTAGCTAGATAAGGCCTCCAAAACTGAACACAATGCTCCAAGTGTGGTTACTCCTCTCTCTCTATACACTAAACTAAACTAAACTAAGCCTTAAGTTTATATACCGCATCATCTCCACGGAAGCGGAGCTCGACACGGTTTACAAAGCTTTAAAAATACAAGAAGAGAGGGGAGAGAGAGTTTACAAGAGCATATGAAAAAGGGGGGAAGTAAGCAGGAGATGTTATATATTAGAGAAAAGCCAGGTTTTCAGTTGTTTTCGGAACAGTTGGAGGGAGCCCAGGTTCTGCAGCGGGATAGTGAGATCCTTCTGGCTACAGCCACTGCCTTATCACACTGTTTCCTCGCCTTCAGAACCTCAGACACTATCACCCCAAGGTCCCTCTCCCCATCCGTGCATATCAGCCTCTCGCCTCCCAGTGCATACATCGCCCTCGGATTTCTACTACTCAAATATATCACTCTGCATTGCATTTTAGTTGCCAGATGTTAGACTATTCTTCCAACTTTTGCAGGTCCTTTTTCATGTTTTCCACTTCCTCCATGGTATCCACTCTGTTACAAATCTTGGTATAGAAACATAAAAAAAAGCAGCAGAAAAGGGCTATAGCCCACCAAGTCTGCCCATTCCCCTGAATTTACTCCCTTAAAGATCCCACGTGAGTATCCCATTTTCTCTTAAAATCCGTCACGCTGCTGGCCTTTATCACCTGGAGTGGGAGTCTGTTCCAATGATCCACTACTCTTTCGGTGAAGAAGTACTTCCTGGAGTCGCCATGAAACTTCCCTCCCCTGATCTTCAGCGGATGCCCTCTGGTGGTCGAGGGTCCCATGAGCCAGAAGATATCATCCTCTGACTCGACGCGTCCCGTGATGTACTTATATGTTTCAATCATATCTCCCCGTTCTCTTCTTTCCTCAAGTGAGTACAGCCGCAATTTTTTAAAATCTTTCTTCATACGTGAGATCCACAAAAAGGCAAAACTTACCTTTTAACCTTTTGACAATGTGGCTCACAGACATATTGAATAGAATTGGCCCCAGTACCAATCCTTGAGGCACTCCATTACTCGCATTTCCTCCATTCAAGCAAATTCCATTAACCACCACCCTCTGATGGTTGCTCTTCAACAAGTTTCTAATCCAGTTCACCACTTTGGATCCTAACTTCAGCCTGTCAAGTTTGTTCAAGAGCCTCCAATGAAGAACCGTGTGAAAGGCTTTGCTAAAAGCTAAGTAAATTACATCTAGTGCATGTGTTTCATCAAATTTTCTGGTTGCCCAGTCAAAGAATTCAATCAGATTTTTCTTTAGCACAATTTATCTCTAGTAAGCCCACGTTGTCTTGCATCTTGTAACCCATTGGATTCTAGGAAATTCACTATCCTTTCTTTCAGCAAAGCTTCCATTAATTTTCCAATCGAAGTGAGGCTTTCTGCTTCATCTCAGCGACCACTTTTCTGAAGAGCGACCACATCCACTCTTCTCCAATCCCACAGAACCTCTCCTGTCTCCAGGGATTTATCGAACAAAACTTTCAGTGGACCCCTAAGCTTCCTCAATATTCTGGGATGGATCCTGTCCGGATCTCATGGCCAATCGTGCTCCTTCTCCAGGATTTTTTTTTTCCATAAACACAGAACAGAAGTATTTGTTTAGCATGTTTGCTTTTTCCTCATCACTCTCCACATAGCGGTTAAGAGGCTGGAGGATTTGCCGTACAGCGAGAGATTAGAGAAACTGGGCCTCTTCTCCCTCGAAAAGAGGAGATTGAGAGGGGACATGATTGAAACATTCAAGGTACTTAAGGTACTTAGTAGATAAGGACAGGTTGTTCACCCTCTCCAAGGAAGGGAGAACGAGAGGGAACTCTCTAAAGTTAAAAGGGGATAGATTCCGTATGAACATAAGGAAGTTCTTCTTCACCCAGAGAGTGGTAGAAAACTGGAACGCTCTTCCGGAATCTATCATAGGGGAAAACACCCTCAAGGGATTCAAGACAAAGTTAGACAAGTTCCTGCTGAACCAGAACGTACGCAGATAAAGCTAGACTGTTATGGCACTGGTCTTTGACCTGGGGGCCGCTGTGTGAGCGGATGCTGGGCACGATGGACCATTGGTCTGACCCAGCAACGGCAATTATGTTCTTATAGTTTCTCTCAGTCTCACAATTTCATTTTTCATTTTCCTTCTTTCACTAATATACCTGAAAAAAATTTTGCCTCCCTTTTTCATATTTCTAGCCATTTGCTCTTCCGCTTTTGCCAGACGTACCTTTCTCTTGGCTTCTTTCAGTTTTCCTTTCTGAGCTCCTCTTCTTGATTTTTTAAGTAATATTTCACAAATGTCAACTCTTTGCTATTATTTTTTCAAGTTTATTAGGATTTTATTTATCGCCTATCAAGGTTATCTAAGCGGTTTTTACAATCAGGTACTCAAGCATTTTCCCTACCTGGGGATATGGAGGACTGAGTGACTTGTCCAGGGTCACAAGGAGCATCATGGGATTTGAACCCACAACCTCAGGGTGCTGAGGCTGTGGCTCTAACCACTGCGCCACACACTCCTCCACTAGTTTGGAAAAAGTATGCAAATGTGGCTGTAACTTCTTGTTTTTTTTTGCTCTTTTGGTTAGGAGGATCTTTGTTTAGATGGTAAGGAAGTGCCCGCCCACCCTCTACCTGGCTCGGCAGACAAATCGAAGCTTCCGATTATAGAAAAGCGATGTTTGGTTAGATCATATTTAATGTCCCAGTCATCTTAAAGCATAAAAGCAAGGCTAGAAATAGCTCAGGAAATAAGACAAATAACTTGAAATCAAGTTGACTTAATCTAGGCCATCGTTCAAGCCAGGTCAGAGCAGGTCATTCAGCCTTCTGACATTGCACTGATGGATCTCTGCCATACCAATTCATTCCAAACAGGGTTTCAGTGTCAAATAAAGGCAGCTGGGAGATTACTTTCTTACCTAGGCCTCAAAAGCATAACATAAAGTAATGCACTTCCTGAAACGAGTTCTTTCACTCTCGGCGTTGAACGATGTATTTAGAATTTCTAGAGCATGAAAATGCTTCCAGATCTGAATTCATGATTTTCTTTCTCATCTCCTGGTATTAGAATTTAACGAAGCTGCAGGTCTAAAAGTCTAGTTACCATTTTAAGATATTGAAAGACAACGGATGCCCTCAACCCTCTTTCCCCTAACCCACTCCCCCCCCCACTCCATGAATTTCTCTTCAGAAAAGCCATAACATTTTCCTTTAAGCTCTCAACGGGGGTCCTTTCAGAACTGCAGTGAAAGAATGGGCACAAAAGCCGAGCCTTTTCCCTATTCAGTTTTCAGCTCCATTAGTCTTCAATGCAGAAATGTGTTTAAAAGTGGATAAGGTTTGTTAACTCTTATGTAATGCTGTCGCTAACCCTGGTGCAAAAGAATGAAGGACATGTGATCAAGTTTGCCATTCAAACCATGCCGTTTTACCTCCGCAAGTAAGCGGGCGTATAAGAAACTGCATTAACCCCTACCCAATGGTGTGACTTACGCAGGTCACTTCATCCACCGTTAACTCCGAGGTGTTACAGTAAATGCACTTGTTCAAAGAATGGCTGTCACTCAGGACAGATGCTGTATTTTTCCCTGGAGGATTTTGATCTTCGCGTTGATTGAGCTCCTTTGAATTCCCGCATGAAAAGCTTCACTTGCTGTTTCTTACGTCCTGCCTCAATTGTTGTGTTACAAAAACGGGAACAGGCCAGTAAGAATGTCGGCCATTGTAGGCCTAAACCTTGAAAAGTCTGGGTTTTCTTTGCTAAGAGTTATTTGTGCTCAGGAAACCTGTGTGAGTGCTATAAATAAGGAACCATCAACATCACCTGTTAGTTCTTTTGCATTGTAGCGTCTAAGCTTTGAAACCAAAGGATTTTTAATTTGTCAAGCGGGCCTGGCAAACCAAGCCAGGGTTTTCAGCTGGCCAAAACAATAGTATCATAAGCCTCTTGATGAGGGAACCCGATTCACAGACTTCAAAGCCGTTTTTTGTGCTGGGATCCGGCTTTGTTGCTGCCCTCCTGCCCCTTGCCCAGCCTTCCATTGTGGCTGGTCAATATAGTGGCTGTAGTCCACTCCCCAGGAGAGTCTGGGCTGACAGGGGCCTCGGGGAAAAGTTGAGAGGAAAGTTCTCTCACACAAAGCCAAGGTATTTGCAAGCTGAGACGATAAGTTCCCCGTAGCATCCGTAGAAATACGTGACTCTCCTGGTTAAACTTAGGGAGCTGATCATTAGTAGATAAGCTTTGCCACACCGGGATAGGTCAAAGGTCCATCAAGTGCAAAATCATGAATAAAGATCCTACTTTGGTTTCAAATTACGGTGGGGGTGGGGAACATATTATTGTTGGCTATACTTAATTTATCTAAATTATTGAATTTAAATATGTACTTTTATTGATTATAGGGCGGAGGGGGAGAAAATGATTGTTTTTTGAATTATTGGAGTATTTAAAGTGCGTTTTCTGAAGTATTTATGTTTAAATTCTTTGTATTGCACTGTTAATATTTGAAAATTAATAAAGATTTATAAAAAAAAAAAAAAAAAAAAAGTGCAAAATCATGTTACTCAGTTCTTTAAAATGCTCCGGTGTTTTATTTTATGTGACTCCTTAAATCCTAAGTGGTTTACATTCAGGTACTTTGTCGTATTTCCCTTTCAAGTTTCAAGTTTATTAAAAATTTGATAAAACGCTAATCATAAATTCCAACACGTTTTACAGTCAAAAAATTTAAAAAGGGGTCCAGTTAACAAACTATTAATGACATAACTTTACTTACACGAGACAATAGGATAGTGGGGACAAATATAATTTGAAAGAAAGAGAGAACAATTAAGGATAATGAAGTTTCAAGTTTATTAAATTTTTTTTTATAGATTTCTAGGCGGTGTACAGAGTAAAAAAGTTTCTTAAAAACAAATTAAAATTAAAATACTAAACAGAACCAGGATAGGTTAGTAAACACATACCAAAACGAATGTACTAACTTCACACAATTAGGAAAGAAGGGTGAGAACTACAGTCTTTGAGAAAAAGAGCACAATTAGGGTAAAAACAATAGGTAAGGACCTCCAAACCACCTCTACCAGGCATAGAAAAACACCCCCCCCATTCACTTACCCCCCAATCAAAGAAGTAAAACGGAAAAAACTATACAACGGACTACTGGCCACTCAGGCAGCGAAGATAGACAACCAAGTCTCCAACCTATTGACAACAACCCCAGACGGTTCATAGACAACGGCGTGAAAGACAAAAGCGCACGCCGCCACGCCGCTCTAAATTACAGTTTTTAGGGGCTCCGACGGGGGGTTTTGTTGGGGAACCCCCCCCCAGTTTACTTAATAGACATCGCGCCGGTGTTATGGGTGGTTTAGGGCAGTGATTCCCAACCCTGTCCTGGAGGAACACCAGGCCAATCGGGTTTTCAGGCTAGCCCTAATGAATATGCATGAGAGAGATTTGCATATGATGGAAGTGATAGGCATGCAAATTTGCTTCATGCATATTCATTAGGGCTAGCCTGAAAACCCAATTGGCCTGGTGTTCCTCCAGGACAGGGTTGGGAACCACTGGTTTAGGGGGTTGTAACCCTCCACATTTTACTGTAAACTGAACTTTTTCCCTAAAAACAGGGAAAAAGTTAAGTTTTCAGTAAAATGTGGGGGATTACAACCCCCCACAACGCCCCCACAATGCGGCACGATGTCTATTAAGTAAAGTGGGGGGGGGGTCCCACCCCCCACGCCCCCCCTTCAGATCGCTAAAAACAGTAATTTAGAGCGGTGTGGCGGCATGCGCTGCGCTCAATTGTCTGGGCGCGCCTTTGTCCCGGCGCGCTTTTGACCTGACACCACCCCAGACTACAAGATGTTCAGAAAGGAAATAAAAACTATACTCTTCAAGAAATCCCTTAATAAAGCTTAACCCCCCTCTTACCATCCCCTCCCTAACCCCAGATCCTACTTTTCCCTCTCTTGGAAACCTTCTCTGATCTAACGCTGTAACCCTTCTTCCATAACTCTTTTTGTAATCCGCTTTGAACCGAAAGGTAATGGCGGAATAGAAATCTGTAATGTAATAAAGCTATGAAACTTCTTTTAGTCCTTAAAAGGACACTTATTGCCCAAAAGCATCCTGGAACAAGAATGTTTTTAATTTTGCTTTAAATTGTTTTAGGCAGCGAATTCCAGAGAGAAGGTGCAGTGACAGCGAAATTGTTGGATCTCAGCGTGTTGATTGATTTTGGTGATGGTACGACAAGGAGATTCTGTGACGTAGAACGAAGCGATTTAGAGGTACTATAAGGCATTAAGAGTCTATCAATAAACTCTGGTTGATTGTTTGAGCGAGTTGTAAAAGTTAAGAGTAAGATTTTGTAACTACAGTCAAACCTCGGTTTGTGAATCACCCGGTTTGCGAGTGTTTTGCAAGACGAGCAAAACATTGTCGCAAATCTTGTCTTTCAAACTGAGTGTTGACTCGATTTGCGAGCACCCACCCCCCGATAACCAGCATTGCTCCCCCCCGCTCACACAGGCCCCCCCTGCGCGAACCGGCACCCCCGCCCAAACAAGTTTAAACTTACCCCCGTCTGGCACCGGCACGCAGCCCACAGGACGTGCCGGTGCCGCTTGAAGAAGTTCCTGCCTCTGCAGGGCCTTGAGCATGCATCTGCACATGCTCAAGGCCGCTTAGTTCTCCCTCTCTGCAGAAATGTGAACAGAAAAAAAGAGAGAGTCCAAATTTCTACAGGGAATTGGGAAAGAGTTGACGTAGAATGCAAAAGCTTATGTTCTGACATGAGGACAAATTTTTCCCATCCCCATGGGAATTCATTTTCCTTTCCCCATAAGTTCTTTTCCTGTCCCTGCTCCATTCCTGCAAGCTCCGTCCTCATCTGCACAAGCCTCAAACACTTTAAAATCCTAAGTAGCAACATTCTAGAGCTCAGATTGTGATGTCATAATGCCTCATTCCACCAATGCCTAAGCTCCGCCCTCATCTGCACAAGCTTCAAACACTAAAATCCTACATAGCAGCATTCTAGAGCTTAGATTGTGATGTCATAATGCCTCATTCCACCAATGCCTAAGCTCCATCCTCATCTGCACAAGCCTCAAACACTTTAAAATCATAACTGTTTGAGGCTTGGGCAGTTAAGGCAGAGGTTACAGGAATGGGGCAGAGACAGGGACAGTGACAAAACTTGCGGGGACAGAACGGGGAATAGAGTTTCTGCGGGGACAGGGACATATTTGACCCCTGTGTCATTCTCTACCCAGAATCTTCCACAGAGTGGGTCGGCCCCCTTGGCAGCTCTGGATATATGACCCTCTCATCCCCTCCCCCACATATTAAACCCTGAACAATACAGCAGGCAACCAAGCTGCTAAGACATCTGAGGAGAGCTGAAATGCGGCCTCTGTATGTTTGTCACACGTGGTTTCAAATGTAATTCCTGTTCTTCCGTTGATTGTGCTCCGATCTGAAACCAGAGTGCCGGGCATGGGCACGGCTGGAAAGCCAGTGGCCCGCCCTGACTGATTATCAAATTGCCTGGCCAGGGTGGGCCTCCTCTCCACCTCATTCCTTCTGGGTTGGAGGCTGTTTAGGCCACATTCCAAGCTGTGGAGTCAGTTGGTGCCACGGTTCCTCCTGTTTGCTGAGAAGCGGCCTAGAGAAATGTTTTTGAGGGCAGCCCACAGGTTGTTCCCCTTTGGAGTGGAAAATCGCAGGCGCTGACCAAACTCCTGCAAGCTCTGTGTGTTTTCGTTCTGCTGTGTAGGACCTTCAGGCCGAATCTGAAAGTTTGCTTGGCCCAAGGGGCCTTGTTTAACTATATTAAGGAGGCTGTTATGTAGCCTTTTTCCAAGACATTTTCACAGGCATTCTTTACTGTGGTGGACGCTGGGAGGTGGGGGAAAGGGGCCCAATATTTCTCCAGGCCGGCCATAGAAAGGTCATCCTGGGCTCTTCGGTCCTGCAACAAGCCTCTCTATGAAGGGGGGTCACTCTTACACACTAACTGCAGTTGATTGGAAAACCTCCTGTTTGCTGCGTCCTCCCCCCTCCCCCATGCACCTTCCTGGTGTGGCAGAGGGAATTTTCCTGGTCATAAGAACTGCCAAATTGGGAAAGACTAAAGGTCCATCAAGCCCAGTCTAAGTACCTGGCAGGAACCAAAAGAGTAGCAACATTCCAAAGCTAAGATTGTGATGTCATAATGCCTCATTCCACCAATGCCTAAGAGCCAACCTCAGTGATGTCACAGTGCCTTGATTGTCCTATACTTGGCTCACATAAGAACTGGGACAGACTGAAGGTCCATCAAGCCCAGTATCCTGTTTCCAACAGTGGCCAACCCAGGTCCCAAGTACCTGGCAGAAACCCAAAGAGTAGCAACATTCCAGAGCTGAGATTGCGATGTCATAATGCCTCATTCCACCAATGCCTAAGAGCCAACCTCAGTGATGTCACAATGCCTTGATTGTCCTATACTTGGCTCACATAAGAACTGGGACAGACTGAAGGTCCATCAAGTCCAGAATCCTGTTTCCAACAGTGGCCAACCCAGGTCCCAAGTACCTGGCAGAAACCCAAAGAGTAGCAACATTCCAGAGCTGAGATTGTGATGTCATAATGCCTCATTCAACCAATGCCTAAGAGCCAACCTCAGCAGTGATGTCACAATGGCTCAATTGTCTTACATTTGGCTCACATAAGAATTACCATACTGGGACAGACTGAAGATCCATCAAGCCCAGCATCCTGTTTCCAACAGTGGCCAACCCAGGTCCCAAGTACCTAGCTAGATCCCAAGTAGTGAAACAGATTTTATGCTGCTTATCTAATATAATAAAACGGTAAGCTGCACATGCGCACTTCCTATGCGTGCGCCGCTTTTCCGTGAGCTGTAGCGACCCATAGGAAGTGCGCATGCGCGGATTACGGTTCTGTTTTTCGGTCTGGCCTGCTCCCTGACGTATTGCATTTTTTAGTTGAAAGACGCAGTGGTGGCTCCTCTCACGATTCCCGCCTGCGTCGGACTTCCGATGCAGGTGGGGATCGTGAGAGGAGCCACCGCCACGTCTTTCAACTAAAAAAAAAAATACGGCAAGGCGAGCAGGCCAGACCAGTCAGAAGCTCAAGACCGCGGGAAGGAAAGGGAAGGGGGGGCCGACAAAGAAGAGGACTCCAGCCATGAGGAGCCGAACGGAGCAGCCAGATCGCAGCAGGCGGGAGGGGCCGAACGGAGTAGGCAAGATTGCGGTAAGAGAAGGGAAGGGGTGGGGGAAATGCTGCAACTGCTGCACAGTGAACCTGGAGGGGAAGACAAATACCGCTGCTGCTGCTGCACAGGGAAGTGGGGGGGGGAGGGAAATGCTGTTGCAGGGAAGTGGGGTGGAAATACTACTGCACAGGGAAATGGAGGGAAAGAATGACAGACAGACAGCAGGAGGGAGGGAGACAGACAGAAAGGAAGAAAGACACAGGGGCAGGGAGAGGGACAGAAAGAGAGACAGAAAAAGGGAGTCATGGAGAGAAAGAGAGAGAGACATCGGGAGAGAGAGAGAGACAGAAAGAAAGAAAGACAGACAGACATATATTCTAGCACCCGTTAATGTAACGGGCTTAAAGACTAGTGTTAGGAATAACTGCCTTTCCCAAGGCAGCTCACAATGTAAACATACATAATAAAAACTACAAAATAAGTGACCAGCGCTTACACATTTGCAAAAGCCTTAATGCCCATATTTCGTATTACAAAATAAATCTCTCTTTTTCGATAACTTCTTAAACACATCAATATTGCATTGCTTTCTAATGCACAAGGGTAGCTGATTCCATTCCTAGGGTCTCCTACAGGAAAACATAGTTACGCGTGAGGTATTCAAGCTCAATTTCCTTACTGATAGCACAAACAAATCGTCACGATGGACAGAGCACAATTTTGATAAAGGGGCATAAGTCTGAATAGTACCCAGCAAACTTGTAGAAGCCAAACCATTCAAACACAAGTAGACCATCACAAGCAGTCTGGCGTATAGACGATCTTCTAACGTCAACCAGTAAAGCTTCACGTATTATTTTGTGACATGTTCAGTCCTTTCCAAGCAAAAAAGTTTCAAGTTTATTAAAAAATTTTTATACCGCTTAATCAAATTTCTAGGCGGTGTAAAATGCACTGAATTTTGGGCAACCTGAAATGCACTCAACAGGTTATTGGTAAACCCAAGAGCACAAGATTACTATAGTCCAGACATGATAATACCATTGACTGCAGAATGACCCTAAATATGCTATGAGGCAAATACGGTCGAAAGTCTATTGAAAAGCTACAATCTGAAAAAATTGTTTCTATCAATTCCTGAACATGACTTTCAAAAGTCAATTTTGAGTCCATCACAACACCTAGATAATAACAACAACAACAATTTTATTCTTATATACTGCTATACCGATAAAGTTCTAGGCGGTTCCCAACAAGGTGAGCTAATACATGGGATACAGATAAAATACAAATTAGAATAATGGACTTAAAAACAGATAAAGACAGAAAGCATTTACAATATAATGGCAGGGAAAGAAGTAATACATAGAACAGATCAAATACATCAAGTTGAATACAAGGAACTTGATTGAAAAAATGAAGCAGAATGCACTAAGATACCAGTTGAGTCTAACAATTTTCTAAAATCAAGATAGGAAGAGACCTCTAACATCATTTTCCCAAGCCATACATTCAATTTAGCGGCTTGAAATGAGAGGGTTCTCTCAAGGAACTTCTTATAACGACAGGATTTTATAGAGGGATATGAAAACAAGTGCACTCCACGTGTGGTCTTTTTGGTGTGACTCAAATAAAAAGCACTTTAAAATATAAAATATAAGAAACTAAAGAAAAATCTTAACACATATAGAGGGGGGCAAATGAAGAAGCCATAGCCATTAAGATATATTTGGTTACCGGAAAAACATGGGTGACCAAATGGCATGTCTGAAGCCCTAAAAATTATGGTAAACTATTCAAACAAGAGTGGGACATTGACCCTGTGGATAGTTCGTCAAATAAAAATGAGACACAAGATAACCTGGTAACAAACACGAAACTGATTTATAAGAAGTACAAGAAAATTTGAACAGAATTCTCAACTCTATCGGCAACCAATGGAGTTTCAAATAAAAAGGAGTGATATGCTCCCATTTTTTTTAACCAAAAATGAGGTGAACGGCAGTATTCTGAATCACACTCAATTTTTCGAAAATTTTCTTGTAAGCAGAGAGCTTTATAGGGGTGACCCAAAGCTGTAAAGATCCCGGAGTTTCCTGCACCTCCAGTCTCCGAAATAACATTATTTCCGTTTTTTGTACATTCGTTTTTTACCTGCTGCTCTCCATCCATTCCTTCCCACTCGTCATCACTACCTGCAGTCGTTCCTCCATATCTCTCGAATTCCCTCTAACAGGTAGCGAGAGTAAAAAAAAATCATCGGTATAAAGCCGGTAGCTAACTTTGGAACTCTGCAGCAGCTTACATAGAGGTAGAAGGTATAGATTGAAAAGGGCAGCCGAGAGCGCTGAACCTTGAGGCCCACCTGTCAATAACATACTACGGTGGGAAACTCCCACCTCTTGTTGCCTGATAATGAAAATGACTGACACCAAGCTAGGACCAATCCTGTAATTCCACAAGCTTCCAAATGACGTAATAAAATCTGATGGTCCAGCATATCGAACACTGCTGAAAGGTTAGGAAAAATAGCCAAATATTGGCCCCCATTATCCAATCCCCTTCGCAGCGCATCCAGCACTGAAACCAATAAGGTCTCAGTGCTATGATGACTGCGAAAAGCGTATTGATGTATATAAAAAATGCACTGGGCTTGAAGAAACTGATCCAACTTCTCAAGAATTCTTGCCAATACAGGCAACGAAGATATTGGCCGGAAGTTCCTAATTTCTTGAACTCCCAACTTTTTGTCCTTCACAACTGGCTTAACCGTTGCAAGTCATCTCAATAATGGCCTATGGACTTCTCTTTTAGGAAATTATCCAAGCCTTTTTTAAACCCTGAATGGGGCAGGAGTGAATTGTACTCACAGTTCATTCATGAAAATGGCCGCCATGACTTCTAGTTGTAGTCTCATGGTACTAGTGCAGACGTACCACTCCCCTGCCCACTTTTAAAATGCCACTAGATAGATAGTTTGAGCTAATATTCAGGAGCACTGCCTAGTTAAGTGCTGATGAATTCTGGTAGCTGGCAAACTAATTGTTGTATAAGCAGGCAGGAGCCCAGGAACTGTATATATACAGTATACTGTATATACACAGAACCCAATAACAGGGTTACACACAACCAGTGGAAAGCACAGCATACACCCAGGCACTCTACACCAGAGGTTTTCAACAAGCAGTATACATACTCCAGGGGAGTTCACCTTCACCCTCACCTCAGTCAGTCAGCCCCCTCCCCATTTTGAGCCAGGTTAGGGATTCTTATTTCCCCCCTTGTGCTGCATCATTCACCCTCTCCCTTATCTCCCCCGTTATGCATTGTTCTCTATATCCCTATCCCCCCCTTGTGCTGCATCATTCTCAATCTACCTTTCCCCCCTTATGCTGCATCATTCACTCTCTCCCTCCCCCCTGTGCTGCATCATTCTCCATCTCCCTAACCCCCTTGTGCTGCATCATTCTAATCTCAATTTCCTCACATGCTGATCGTTCTCCATCTCCCTATCCCCCCTTGTGCTGCATCATTTGCTCTCTCCCTCCCCCCTGTGCTGCATCATTCTCCATCTCCCTATTCCCCCTTGTTCTGCATCATTCTAATCTCAATCTCCCCCCTTGCGCTGCATCATTCACTCTCTCCCTCCCCCCTGTGCTGCATCATTCTCCATCTCCCTATTCCCCCTTGTGATACATCATTCACTCTCTCCCTCCACCGTGTGCTGCATCATTCTCCATCTCCCTTTCCCCCCTTGTGCTGCTTCATTCACTCTCTCCCTCTCCCCCGTGCTGCATCATTCTCCATCTCCCTATTCCCCTTGTGCTGCATCATTTACTCTCTCCCTCTCCCCCCATGCTGCATCATCCTCCATCTCCCTATTCCCCCTTGTGCTGCATCATTCACTCCCTCCCTCTCCCCCCCTCCCGTGCTGCATCCTTCTCCATCTCCCTATTACCCCTTGTGCTGCATCATTCACTCTCTCCCTCTCCCCCCCATGCTGCATCATTCTCCATCTCCCTAATCCCCCCTTGTGTGGCATCATTCTAATCTCAATCTCCCCCCGTGCTGCATCATTCTCCATCTCCCTATTCCCCTTGTGCTGCATCATTCACTCTCTCCCTCTCCCCCTGTGCTGCATCATTCTCCATCTCTCTTTCCCCGTTGTGCTGCATCATTCACTCTCTCCCTCCCCCCCATGCTGCATCATTCTCCATCTCTCTATTCCCCTTGTGCTGCATCATTCATTCTCTCCCTCTCCACCCGTGCTGCATCATTCTCCATCTCCCTATTCTCCCTTGTGCTGCATCATTCACTCTCTCCCTCTCCCCCCCATGCTGCATCATTCTCCATCTCCCTAATCCCCCCTTGTGTGGCATCATTCTAATTTCAATCTCCCCCCGTGCTGCATCATTCTCCATCTCCCTTTCCCCGTTGTGCTGCATCATTCACTCTCTCCATCCCCCCCCATGCTGCATCATTCTCCATCTCCCTATTCCCCTTGTGCTGCATCATTCATTCTCTCCCTCTCCACCCGTGCTGCATCATTCTCCATCTCCCTATTCCCCCTTATGCTGCATCATTCACTCTCTCCCTCTCCCCCCATGCTGCATCATCCTCCATCTCCCTATTCCCCCTTGTGCTGCATCGTTCTCAATCTCCCTTTCCCCCCTTGTGCTGCATCATTCACTCTCTCTCTTCCCCCCATGCTGCATCATTCTCTATCTCCCTAATCCCCTTGTGCTGCATCATTCACTCTCTCCCTCTCCACCCGTGCTGCATCATTCTCCATCTCCCTATTCCCCCTTATGCTGCATCATTCACTCCCTCCCTCTCCCCCCCTCCCGTGCTGCATCCTTCTCCATCTCCCTATTCCCCTTTGTGCTGCATCATTCACTCTCTCCCTCTCCACCCGTGCTGCATCATTCTCCATCTCCCTATTCCCCCTTATGCTGCATCATTCACTCCCTCCCTCTCCCCCCCTCCCGTGCTGCATCCTTCTCCATCTCCCTATTCCCCTTTGTGCTGCATCATTCACTCTCTCCCTCTCCCCCCCCATGCTGCATCATTCTCCATCTCCCTAATCCCCCCTTGTGTGGCATCATTCTAATCTCAATCTCCCCCCGTGCTGCATCATTCTCCATCTCCCTATTCCCCTTGTGCTGCATCATTCACTCTCTCCCTCTCCCCCTGTGCTGCATCATTCTCCATCTCCCTTTCCCCGTTGTGCTGCATCTTTCACTCTCTCCCTCCCCCCCCATGCTGCATCATTCTCCATCTCTCTATTCCCCTTGTGCTGCATCATTCATTCTCTCCCTCTCCACCCGTGCTGCATCATTCTCCATCTCCCTATTCTCCCTTGTGCTGCATCATTCACTCTCTCCCTCTCCCCCCCCCCCATGCTCATCATTCTCCATCTCCCTAATCCCCCCTTGTGTGGCATCATTCTAATTTCAATCTCCCCCCGTGCTGCATCATTCTCCATCTCCCTTTCTCCGTTGTGCTGCATCATTCACTCTCTCCCTCCCCCCCCATGCTGCATCATTCTCCATCTCCCTATTCCCCTTGTGCTGCATCATTCATTCTCTCCCTCTCCACCCGTGCTGCATCATTCTCCATCTCCCTATTCCCCCTTGTGCTGCATCATTCACTCTCTCCCTCTACACCCCATGCTGCATCATTCTCCATCTCCCTATTCCCCCCCTTGTGCTGCATCTTTTTCCATCTCCCTATTCCCCTCCCCCCGTGTGCTGCATCATTCTCCACCTCCCTGTTATTTCCCTTGTGTTGCATCATTCCCCCTCTTGAGCTACATCATTTTCCCTCTCACCCCCCCCCCCCCCCGAGCTGCATCGTTCTCCATCTCCCTATTCTCTCCCATGTGCTGCATTGTATCCCATCTCCCTGATCTTCACCTTGTGCTACATTTTCCCAAAATAAATGTCTGGCTTTGCAACTGCTTTCGTTATGTGAGCAGTAGTTTGGTTAATTGGTTCTAGATATGAGGAGACATGGGCTGTTCTTCCAGTAGAAGAATCTCAGACTGCATAATGGCTTCTCGATCTTGCATCTGAGCGTTCACTGTCAATGTTCCATTAGGATTTTATCTGCTCTCCTTCCTGTGGTGCTCAAATACATCTGGTTTGTTTTCTGTGCTTTTTTTTTTTTTTTGGTGTTTTGTTGGGCTCTGCAGATGGCACGTGTTTGTATACCGATTGCTGCCAAGTAGGGGGGTCAGTCTCGTTCGAATAGTGTACATGTTTGTGGCGGTGGACTTTGCCACACTTCCCAGCCTTGTTTATTTCGTATGCCGTGTCTCACATGGCAGATACTGGAGGTCTGGCCTGCTGCCGGATGTTTGCTTGCTTTCCACTGTGATCACAGAATGGGAGAGCCGAAAACAGATGCCTCTCAGGTTGCCAGAGTGGCGAGCAGTTTTCAAAGCCATGTACACAGGTAAACATAGCGATTTACCCAGGGACAAATTGACCTACTCCATCTGGTTTAAAGTACGCATGGCCTTTCTTAGAAAGTATGTGGTCAGCTGCATTAAAGAGGCATTTCCAGGAGGGATGTTTGGGGCAGAAAAATAACAGAGCAAGTTTTCTTTTAAAAATTTGCTACGTATTTGCGCTGTGGTATTCACAAACTTCACAGTTACCTTGAAAACTGTTTCCAGTGTGATGAAAAGGTAAAGAGCAGCTTCCATACTGACTAAAAATGGATAAAAAATGGCATCCTTTATAGTAAGAGGGTTTGGGGAGATCTGAGCCCATCAACAGCAAAGGACCTGATGCTTGTTGAAAAAATTCCCAGAACTTCAGCTTCCATTTTATTTATGATGCAATTTGAAATCCAATCAAAGAATAGTTCAGTTCTGGAACTTGTTGCCAGAGGATGTGGTTACAGCAGTTAGCGTACTTGGGTTTAAGAAAAGTTTGGGCAAGTTTCTGGAGGACAAGTCCATAGTCTTCTATTGAGACAGACATAGAGGAAGCCATTGCTTGTCCTGGATCGGTAGTATGGAATGTTGCTACTATTTGGATTTCTGCCAGATACTTGTGTCTCGGATTGGTCACTGCTGGAAATAGGATACTGGTCTTGATGGACCTTTGGTCTGTCCCAGTATGGCAACTCTTATGTTCTTATGTGAGCCAAGTCTAGGACAAACGGGTCACTGTGACATCACTGCTGAGGTTGGCTCTTAGGCATTGGTGGAATGAGGCATTATGACATCACAATCTCAGCTCTGGAATGTTGCTACTCTTTGGGTTTCTGCCAGGTACTTGGGACCTGGGTTGGCCACTGTTGGATACAGGATACTGGACTTGATGGACCATCATTCTTGATGGATCATCATTGGTTTGACCTAGTATGGCTGTTCTTATGTTCTTAGCTCACAAAGCAGTTTGTAAGAGAGCTGTTCTAATTGCTCCAGCTATAAGTGGAGGAATAACCTATATAAGTGTTACCATACTGGGACAGGCCGAAGTTCCAACAGTGGCCAACATAGGTCACAAGTACCTTGGAAAGATCCCAAGGAGTAAAACAGATTATATGCTGCGTATCCTAGGAATAAGCAGTGGATTTCCCCAAGCTATTTCAATAATGGCCCGTGGACTTTTCTTAGGAAATTATCTAAACCCTTTTTTTTCAACCCTGCTAAGCTAACCACTTTCACTACATTCTTCAGCAAAGTTTCAGTGCTTTTGGAAAGTGTAAACAAGTTATCCCAGCCTAATGGCTAGTTCAGTGTGCTGAAGTCCTGGAGAACTAGGTTCAATTCCCACTGCTACTCCTTGTAACTCTGGATAAGTCATTGTAACACTCTATTACCCCAGATACAAAATTTAGATTGTTAGCCCCCTTGGCACAGAGAAAGTACCTTTATATAATGGAGTCATACTGTGGAAATCTAACATTGCCATAGAAATAAGAAGCAGTAGCAAAGCCACTGCCAGCTTAAAGAAACCCCCCCCCCCCAAACCCACTGATTGCTGAAAATTGAATATCTACTCCTTAAAAATTTGCATGTATAAGCTGATGTGCAAAATTAGCATACACTATTGCAATTAATGAATTCAGTTTGGAGCTTTTGCTAATGAAACTTCATTTGAAGATTTTCTCCCTTTCCTCTATAAGCTTCCTTTTTGCTTTCCGCTAGCGTTTGCAAGAGAGAAGTCAGTAAGGAGACCCAGATGCATTCTCAGACTTGCCAGGAATGATGGAAAACAGGTCAGTGCAACATGACAATAAATTGCTTGTGCGCTGCTGTGCTTTCTTATACCACACGTTTAGACGTTTATAACTCTGGCAAGAGCTGCTTTGTTGGGCTGAGAACTGGCACCCTGCACCTCACCCCTAGAGCACAGTTGGATCCGTTCTGCAGGTTTAGATTACTGGAGAGGGGGGGGGGTAGGGATTCTGTGCGGGTTCTCTGGCAGCATTTTTAAGTTGCTCTTTCCAATGCAATGATGGAAAAAGAATATTCTGTAAAATAATTTTGAGGTTCCAGTTTTTCCTAGGTGTTTGTTTAGAACAAAACACGGGATGTTATTTATCTATTAGGATTGAATTACCACCCTTTTGAAGGAATTCATTCAGGAATAAGTCAAACACAAGCAAGACACAATTACAGCAGTAAAAATATTCAAATTCCAATCAAAGTAAGATAAAGGGCTAGATTCACTAACCTTACTCTCCGTGCAGGCCCGACAGGGCTCTCAAAGTCCCTCCTCGAGGGCCGCAATCCAGTCGGGTTTTCAGGATTTCCCCAATGAATATGCATGAGATCTGTGTGCATGCACTGCTTTCAGTGCGTATTCATTGGGGAAATCCTGAAAACCCGACTGGATTGTGGCCCTCAAGGAGGGACTTTGAGATCCCTGAGCGGCCCGACCAATTCACGACACCCAAAAAATTTAAATGAGGGCGATCGGAGGAACGCCCCCCCTCCGACCGCACGGATCGCTAGTGTCCGATCCTGACGCATGCGCAGACCATCTGCTTTCCTTGTAGTGGGTCTGCGCATGCGTTTGGTGTCTGTTTTTGCTGGAGTTTGTTTTTTTCACTGGCCTCGACTGTCCTGCTCTCCCAGGGAAAGGCGATCCCCAGCGACACAACACTGCCCCGGCATGACCCTGCCATGAAGAGCCATGTTTCAGCAGGATGATACTAGGATGGCGGTGGGAGGCGGACAGTTGGCAATTATTGACTCTCCTGCTCTGTGCCACCCTTCCCCGCAGTGCAGTCCCGCTTTAAAATCACGGGCTCGAACCGCGGGGAAGGGCGGCAGAGAGCAGGAGAGTCGGGGCAGCACGAGCAGGGCTTGGTTGGAAGTGGCAGAGAGCAGAGATGGGCTGCGGGGCTGTGGGAAAGGACGTTTGCTACTGGTCCCTCAGCAGTTGCTTTTTGAATCGCTTGGCCAGCCCATTCGGTTTTCAAGATTTCTTTAGTGAATCGCGTCCCTGCCTACTTTGCGTGCCATTCCCCTCATTTGCATGCATGGATCGGAATCAGATTGGCACCGAGGTAAGTAATGTAATGTAATCTATTTCTTCTATACCGCTACATCCGTTAGGTTCTAAGCGGTTTACAGAAAATATACATTAAGATTAGAAATAAGAAAGGTACTTGAAAAATTCCCTTACTGTCCCGAAGGCTCACAATCTAACTAAAGTACCTGGAGGGTAATAGAGAAGTGAAAAGTAGAGTTAGAGGAAAAATAAAAATAAAATAAACATTTTAACAAGACAGCATTGATCTAAATACTTTGGAAGGTAGAAGAGAGGAGAGAAAGGAATAGAAGCAGAAGGGGGAGCCGTTGAACAGTAGAATTCTGGAGAAATTTAAATGATAGAAATAGAACAAAACAAAGACAAAAGGCAAAACAATAGATAAGATTAAAGATAAATCATAAGCTGGAAAGAAAAATAAAATAAAACTTTGTCTTCAATCCACGGTTTCAGCGTCAGTGATGAAGTGGAGCAAGTAAGTTTAGGAGGAGCGATTGACGTTTCCAGAAAGGGCTTCTTCAGTGAATCGGGCCGGAGTAAAATTGGGTCACAAAAGAGTCGCAAACCGATCGGGACACGATCAATTTGCTTAGCGCATCTAGCCACTTTACAAAGTTGACATAATACATGGTAAGACAGACAAGGAAGCAAGTGGGAACGGACAATGAGCAAATCCACGGGAGCCAGCAGGATAAAACAAAGCTTGTTTATTTCAGTCCAGGATATACAGCAAAGTAGACCCCTTCACTGTTTGTATAGTGATATTTGCTCACACGGTTTTCGTGACCTCTTGCTTGTTTTGGGGGATTTATATTTCATCATTCATATGCGATGTTATATTCATTGAAGTCTCAAAAACAGTGCCCTCTGATGTAGGCGGTTTGGCCTGCCGAAACACAGTACTGTGTCGGGTCTACTTTGCTGTATATCCTGGCTTTGTTTTATCCTGCTGGCTCCTGTGGGTTTGTGTCCTGTTAGACTTCTGATGGTGTTTATAAGACATGGTAAAACATTTTGGGGTCCTTTTACAAAGCCGCGTTAAGCCTTTTTTTTATCGCCGGCCACGGCCGTATTATCTCCGACGCTCATTCGAATTCTGTGAGCGTCAGAGCTAAAACCGCTACGGCCGGCAATAAAAAAAAGCCTATCGCGGCTTCATAAAAGGGGACCTTAACGAAGTTGCACATGAGGTCAGAATGGCGCTTGAAAATTCTTAGCTAGGGTAGGAGTGGAGAAACATGTCTCGCTAAAGTATGCGCGGCCGGAGTCACTTCCTGTGTGTGTGTGACTAGCAAGTTTGTTACTTCTTCCTTTGGAGGCTTGGTTGAAGAGCCAAGTTGTCACCTGCTTTTTGAAGAACAGAAAGTCTTGTGTTAAGCGAAGCGTTTCAGGGAGTGCATTCCGGAGTGTGGGAGCTACTCCAAAGGAGGTCCGCTGGCTGATATTACATCATGCGATTTTTAAAAATGTATTTATTTATTTAATTTTGTGTCCTGTTGTCCCCAGAGAGTTCAGAACGAGTTACAGGTTAAGCATGCCTAATATACAGTTTACAGGTTACAATTTGCCATAGCTACGGTGCAAGATTTTTTAATGCAAGTTTTCCTTACTTGTAGGGTTGCCAGATTTTATGATTGTACAATCCGGACTCCCTAGACCCGCCTCCAGTCCGGCCTAATCTCCGCCCCCCACTACCTGATTTGGTCAGGCAGGAGGCAATCCGTGCATGCGCGGATGTCATGGGATGACATCACATGCACGCTCCCGTGACATCCGCACATGCGCGGATTGCCTCCTGCCCAACGCGATTGAGAGGAGGCTTTTCAAAAAAGTGCCGGGATTTGAAAAGCTTTCCAGACCCCTGGACATGTCCTCAAAAGGAGGACATGTCCTGGGAAATCCGGCCATCTAGTAACCCTACTTACGTGACACATACTAGAATCTGGTATCAATATACATTTCTTTGCAGTCATTTGCAGAGGGTGTGGTTAGGGATACACTCTGGGAGGACCTTTGTGACCTTGGAGGTGTGTAGAGGGAGAACCTGTGCTTCAAGTACTCTGGACCATTTGCCTGAGGGTTGTGAAGATGTTATGCTATTTTCTTATGTTAGTTGTGGTATATCCCACCACATCCTCCGAAGTAGGGTTTCGAGGCGGGTTACGACAACAATTATTGCAACACAAACGTTATAGAGTGCAGGATAAAGTCCGGTTGTACTCCTAACCAGACACAGTTTTAAATTTCACCCTGTATTGTACTGATAGCCAGTGAAGTTTTTGCAAAATTGGTGCAATGTGGTCACATCATTTACAACATGCCTCTCAACCTCAGTCCTTCTATATCGGCATTCTTCAATGCAAGGCTTGAGGGTCAGTGGCTGGAAACCATCCCGTGTCCTTCTTTAGTGTCTTTCTCAACCTCAGTCCTTCTACACCAGCATTCTTCAATGCAAGGCTTGAGGGTCAGTGGCTTGAAACCATCTCGTTTCATTCTTTAGTGTCTGTCTCAACCTCAGTCCTTCACACCAGCATTTTTTCAGTGCAAGGCTTGAGGGTCAGTGGCTGGAAACCATCCTCTGTCATTCTTTAGCATCTGTCTCAACCTCAGTCGTTCTACATCAGCGTTCTTCAATGCAAGGCTTGAGGGTCAGTGGCAAGAAAACATCTCGTGTCCTTCTTTAGTGTCTATCTCAACTTCAGTCCTTCGACACCGGCATTCTTTAATGCAAGGCTTGAGGTTCAGTGGCTGGCAACCATCCCGTGTCCTTCTTTAGTATCTCTCTCAACCTCAGTCCTACATTGGCATTCTTCAATGCAAGGCTTGAGGTTTAGTGGCTGGAAACCATCCAGTGTCATTCTTTATCATCTATCTCAACCTCAGTCCTTCTACACCAGCATTCTTCAATGCAAGGCTTGAGGGTCAGTGGCTGGAAACCATCCCGTGTCCTTCTTTAGTATCTATCTCAACCTCAGTCCTGCTACACCGGCATTGTTTAATGCAAGGCTTGAGGGTCAGTGGCTGGAAACCATCCCGTGTCATTCTTTAGCATCTATCTCAACCTCAGTCCTTCTACACCAGCATTCTTCAATGCAAGACTTGAGGGTCAATGGCTGGAAACCATCCTCTGTCATTCTTTATCATCTATCTCAACCTCAGTCCTTCTACACCAGCGTTCTTCAATGCAGGGCTTGAGGGTCAATGGCTGGAAACCATCCCATGTCATTGTTTAATGTCCTTCTCAACTTCAGTCCTTCTACACCGATATTCTTCAGTGCAAGGCTTGATGGTCAGTGGCTGGAAACCATCCCGTATTCTTCTTTAGTATCTTTCTCAACCTCAGTCCTTCTACACCAGCATTCTTCAATGCAAGGCTTGAGCGTTAGTGGCTGGAAACCATTCCGTGTCCTTCTTTAGTATCTCTCTCAACCTCAGTCGTTCTACATCAGCGTTCTTCAATGCAAGGCTTGAGGGTTAGTGGCAAGAAACCATCCTGTGTCCTTCTTTAATGTTTATTGCAACCTCAGTCATTCTATATCAGCATTCTTCAATGCAAGGCTTGAGAGTCAGTGGCTGGAAACCATCCCATGTAATTCTTTAGTGTCTATTCTCAACCTCAGTCCTTCTATACTGGCATTCTTCGATGCAAATCTTGAGGGTCAGTGGCTAGAAACCATACCGTGTCATTATTTATTGTCTATCTTAACCTCAGTCCTTCTACACCAGCATTCTTCAATGAAAGGCTTGAGGGTCAGTGGCTGGAAACCATCCTGTGTCATTCTTTAGTGTCTATCTCATCCTCAGTCCTACACCGGCATTCTTCAATGCAAGGCTTGAGGGTCAGTGGCTGGAAACCATCCCATGTCATTCTTTAGTGTCTACCTCAACCTCAGTCCTACACCGGCATTCTTCAATGCAAGGCTTGAGGGTCAGTGGCTGGAAACCATCCCATGTTATTGTTTAATGTCTTTCTCAACTTCAGTCTTTCTACACCGGCATTCTTCAATGCAAGTCTTGAGGGTCAGGGGCTAGAAACCATCCTGTGACCTTCTTTAGTGTCTATCTCAACTTCAGTCCTTCGACACCGGCATTCTTTAATGCAAGGCTTGAGGTT
This sequence comes from Geotrypetes seraphini, assembly GCF_902459505.1. Classification (NCBI taxonomy): domain Eukaryota; kingdom Metazoa; phylum Chordata; class Amphibia; order Gymnophiona; family Dermophiidae; genus Geotrypetes; species Geotrypetes seraphini. The sequence goes on along the minus strand of NC_047084.1, from coordinate 133,720,830 downwards.
CAGTGGCTGGAAACCATCCCGTGTCCTTCTTTAGTATCTCTCTCAACCTCAGTCCTACACCGGCATTCTTCAATGCAAGGCTTGAGGTTCAGTGGCTGGAAACCATCCCGTGTCCTTCTTTAGTGTCTTTCTCAACCTCAGTCCTTCTACACCAGCATTCTTCAATGCAAGGCTTGAGGGTCAGTGGCTAGGCCCATTCATACTTTGATTCTTCCCTCTCTCCTTAAGGAATGACATGGCGATGTTTTCCTGCAATTATCCGTGGGGACGGAGACAGTGGCAAATTGTATCACCATGTCATTCAACAAGTCCACTATGAAGAAAACGTTAAGAGGTTTGGATTCTTCAGCTTCAAGTAGAGAAGGCTCAGAGGGGACATGAAAGGGTTGAAAACAGCATGAGCGTAGTAGAACAGGTAAATCTTGAATGGTCGTATAGCCTATCAAATAGTAGAATGAGTATCAAACACTTCCTAAAACTAATAAGATCATTTCATAAACAAATCAAAGAAAGTGTTCACTCAAGGCTGGATTCTACCTATGGCGTCAGAATTGGCAGCTGCCTGAGAAATGGCCGTCATTTTTCGTAAGTCATGCACCAGCGCCAATTGTAGAATCGCAGCTTTGTGAAAGGCCATGGTTTTCAAAGCCTACATTTCCGCCGCACGCGAATCACAGCTATAGAGGCGCTTTACGATGCCTAATGCCACTTCCGGCATTAGCAAGGCCTACGGTAGCGTTAGGCAACATAAAGGCCCTCTTTTACAAAGGCGCGCTAAGCGTTTTAGCGCAGATTTAGCTTGCGCTAAATCAACATGTGCGCTCACCGCTAACGTATCCTTAGGATAACATGTAAGTGTTTAGCGCATGTTTTGTGCGTGCTAATATTTAGCACGCATTAAGAAGCTTAGCACACCTTTATGAAAGAGGGGGGGGGGAAGCGCCTCGGCTGCAGTGATGCAGGCGCCTTCAATTTTTTAAACGCTATTAATTTTGAGGGAATGACGTTTTGCATTTATCGTAGGCGCTAGTAGGGCACCTAGTGGTATCTAACTTAAGATGCCATTTATAGAATATGGGCCTTAGTGAACAATTAAACTGAGGCCAAGGTAGCTAGTATAGTTGGGTTTAAAAAGGGTTTAGACAAGTTCCTGGAGGAAAAGTCTATTAAACCGTAATAAACAGTGTCTTGTTGTACACGTTCATAGGAGAAAAACTTATAAGAACATAAGAATTGCCGGTGTTGGGTCAGACCAGTGGTCCATCGTGCCCAGCAGTTCGCTCCCGCGGTGGCTCCTAGGTCAAAGACCAGAGCCCTAACTGAGACTAGCCTTACCTGCGTACGTTGCAGTTCCGCAGGAACTCGTCTAACCTTGTCTTGAATCCCTGGAGGGTGTTTTCCCCTATAACAGCCTCCGGAAGAGCCTTCCAGATTTCTACCATTCTCTGGATGAAGAAGAACTTCCTTACGTTCGTACGGAATCTATTCCCTTTTAACTTTAGAGAGTGTCCTCTCGTTTTCTCTACCTTGGAGAGTGTGAACAGTCAGTCTTTATCTACTTTGTCTTGAGTCCCTGGAGGGTGTTTTCCCCTATAACAGCCTCCGGAAGAGCGTTCCAGATTTCTACCATTCTCTGGATGAAGAAGAACTTCCTTATGTTCGTACGGAATCTATCCCCTTTTAACTTTAGAGAGTGTCCTCTCGTTCTCCCTATCTTGGAGAGGGTTATCGTGGCTACACCACGATTCAAAAACAAGCCTGCCAGCTTTAATCCCCCCAGTAATAACCACTATCCAGCAGTTCACACTGTAACTGAAGATGGAGAAATCTCCTTTCTATAACTTCAGTTCCCACTGCAAACAGTTTGTGTAAGTATAATACACAATTTTGGTTTCTGCAGGGCATTTGGAAACTTATCCCACCTTCTCCTAACAGCTGTTTTCCTTCACTTGAGCCTGTGCCAGTCCTGCTGCAGTTTACAGCATATTCTGCTTTTGCTTTCAGGACAAGAAGAGTGACCTCTGCCTGTCCAAATGCACATCTGGGAGATAATCTATGATGCAGAAGCTTCCATCTGCATTAGGAAAGGCAGCAGATGCATGGAACAGCATCCCAGTGAAAGGGCGGAGATAAAACCATTTTCAGAGTTCCTAAACCTCTGGAATAGGCAGAGAAGATTAATTGGGACCTTAGGCAAACAGGTACGCCATAAAAAGCGCAGACAACGGCGCGCTGACAATCCCACGCCGAGATTTGAGCGCAGGAAAAAATGCACGCCGCCGCTTCCACCGTTTTACGCTCTGAGGGTGTGTGTGGGGTGGGGGGGGGGAACCCCCTGATTACACTTAGAACTCCTCGCACTGAAAGAAAAAGCCTCAGATTGCAGGTGAGGTCAAAATACGTCCTACCAATCCAACATCATAGGCATAATAATCTTTCCCCAAAAAGCGTCAATGTGTATATAGCACTTAGGGCTCCTTTTACTAAGCCGCGTTAGGACCTTAACATGTGAAATAGCGCACGCTACAGTGCCATGCACGCTAGACCTTAACGCCAGCATTGAGCTGGCATTATTCTAGAAGCGTAGCGCGAGGTAATTTTGTGTATGCGCTAAAAACGCTAGCCCTTAATTTAATGACATATGTGTGGCCCGATAGTGGCGCTTAGCTAATTTCTAATTAATGGGGTGTTCTTTTTGTTTCTCTGTCTTGTAATTTTGCCTCCGTTCCTCTTTTTGACGTAGATAGGTAAAACCTTAAGCAACCCCTCTGCCTAGACATGTGGAGGGCCATAATCAAAAAAACCGTCTAAGTCCCTTTTGGCCTAAGTCCTTAAACGTTCAAAGCAGAAGCAGGGAAAGTGTCCATAACCAAACCAAACGTCCTTGTTTTGATTATGGCCTTCCTCTGCCTAAACACCCAATCTCCACTACATTTACAAGTACACCTACACGACGTCTACACTTTTTAGCCATAATGAAACAAAAAAACGCCTAAGCCCCAAACGTCCAACAGAAGGGCTTTAAGGTAAAGGAGGAACCAGGCCTTCGCCTAAAAGCTGGATCCTGTAACCGGTGTCTATCAAAAACAACACCGGTTACAGAATCTCCCCCCCACAACGATCCAGGCAGGAGGGTGCCCAAGCCCTCCTGCCATGTCGAAGCGCCAACCCCCCCCCCCCCCGACAACATCGGGGCAAGAGGGAGCCCAAGCCCTCTTGCCCCGTGGCAGCCGCAGCACCCCCAACAATCCCCAGCAATCGTGCCCCCCTCCCCCGCCAAGTATGATCGGGCCAGGAGGGAGCCCAAACACTCCTGGCCCTGGCAACCCCCCCCCGAGTACGATCGGGCCAGGAGGGAGCCCAAACCCTCCTGGCACCGGTCACCCCTCTCCCCTGCGACTGGAATGGGCCAGGAGGGAGGCCAAGCCCTCCTGGCCCTGGCGACCCCCTACCCCCCACCCCCACTACAATACGGGCAGGAGGGATCCCAGGCCCTCCTGCCCTCGATGCAACCCCCCCCCCCCCAACGCCCGCCCCCCTAGAACCCCCGATCGCCCCCCCCCCCGCCGACCCGTGGCAGGAGAGATAGGGCATCTCTCCTGCCACGGGTCGCGGCAGTTCGGGTAGAGGAAAGATGGCATCGCGGTAGGAAAGATGAGGCATCTCTCCTGCCGCAATGGTTGTGGTGGGTAGGTTGCCGGCCGTTGAACTGATGGCGCCAGCGGCCATCAGCTCAGCGGCCCCTTTTTCAGCACTTAGACCTGTTTTTATTTCGTCTAAGTGAAAAAGGTCTAAGTGCCGACTAAACTGTATTGGTTATACCTGTTGTACGCCTAGGTGTAGGTCGGCCCACCTCCCGCCCACTGCCCGCCCTTTCCCCTCCTCTAAACACACCTCTTTTCTCTCTGTGCGTTTAGAGGCAGGGGAAAGGCCTAAGTTGGTTTTAGATACGTCTAAAAACCAGCTTTGGTTATGGGTATTTGGACGATCAGGCTTTTTGATCATCCAAGTAGCCATTTAGGACACTTTTTTTTTTTTAAATTATTACCCCTATAACTGTACAACAGTAGTGGTCCAAAAAGTTTCAAGTTTATTCATCGCCTGATGTATGAGACGCGTTCAGCGTCCAAATTAAAGTTTGATTGGATACGTCACACCCTGAGGCAGAAGACTTGTGAAACATTGGCCACCGTTGACGTACCGATCAACAGACGATAAGTTGAATATGTTTTTTCATCTCTCTTGAAACATCTTCCAAGCTAAGCACAGCGCAGTGCAGCGCTTGTTTCATTTTAAGGAGGTTTTTTGAGCCGATGAGGTGAACACTCCACCACCGCTGTTCCACCATTGTGGAGGTGGGAGGGCCCTTGTCGGAGGCTTTTTCCTCCGTTTGAAAATTGTCTTTCAACCTGCACTGTGTTATCAATATACCATCGTACATAATGCATCTTACTGTAGTGGAAGTGTTTTATTAATTACTGTTGGTTTTCACAATATCTGAGTCCTTTTGGCTTGATATACCGACCATCACATGTATCTGGGCAGTTTACAGTATTAAAAATTAGAAAGGTCTAATATAATTTTTGATTTAGGTGGGGTAAAATAAAAAGAGGGTAAACCTAAAACGATGACAAATTAGGACTGATTGGAAAGTGCAAAGTAGTTTGAATGCAAGAGGCTTAACAATATCACCTATTCTCTTAGGCCCCAAAAAATCTACCCAAGAGGCCTGCACATAGCACCCACCCACCCCTCTTGAAAAGTCGCCTGTTTACGGCCTTTCAGTACCACTGGCTTCATGGAAACTCAATATGCTGTTATAATGAATATATATTTATGTTATTAACAATCAATAACAGGTTACAAGAACAAATCTATACAGCAGGGCTCAAACGAGGGAAGACTGTGAAGATCTCCAAAAGGATCTAACGCAGCTGGAAAAGTGGGCCGAAAAATGACAAATGAGCTTCAACGCAGGGAAATGCAAGGTCATGCACGTGGGGAAAAAGAACCCGATGTTCACTTACAAAATGGGGGGAACACCACTAGGGGTCAGTAACTTGGAGAGAGACCTGGGAGTGATGGTAGACGCAACACTGAAAGCATCGGCGCAGTGCGCCACGGCCTCAAGGAAAGCGAACAGAATGTTGGGTATCATTAAGAAGGGTATCACGACCAGGACGAGGGAAGTCATCATGCCGCTGTATCGTGCAATGGTGCGGCCGCATCTGGAGTACTGTGTCCAGTACTGGTCGCCGCACCTCAAGAAGGACATGGCGGTACTAGAGGGAGGAAATGGTCACAGGAAATGTAAAAGAAGTTCCTTTGTACCAGATAAAGAAGCACCTTTAAACTAAGCAGTAGTTCACTAGCAGTGCAGTAGGTTCTCTGAGGCAGCCAGGATTGACGAAACGCGTCAGAACCTCGCCGGGTCAACGCTATCTGAACCATTAAGATAAGTTCTGATTTGAACTCATGTAGTTGAACTTATATAATAGTTGGAACATTTTCACTTTATTGGACATTTATTGGACATTTAAAGCAAGAGTGTTTTTCAATAAGCACTTTCTATTACCTTTTCACTCAAAATGGTGCAATGATTGATTCTATAAAAAACGCATTTTAGGGGTTTGCACCCCAATTTGAAGTTTTTTACTCCATCTTGGATTCTGAGCGCCACTCTCGTTTAAAAAGGTATTTAAAGTAGCTTGTTCCTTTACTAGTTTTTTGCCTGGTACTAGAGGGAGTACAGAGAAGAGCGACTAAACTGATAAAGGGAATGGAAAATCTCCCATATACCGACAGATTAAAGCAGCTAGGACTTTTCTCCCTGGAAAAGCGGAGACTTAGAGGGGACATGATAGAAACCTTCAAGATCCTGAAAGGCATAGAAAAAGTAGACAGGGACAGATTTTTCAAATTAAGGGGCACCACAAGTACAAGGGGGCACTCGGAGAAACTGAAAGGGGACAGGTTTAGAACAAACGCTAGGAAGTTCTTCTTCACTCAGAGGGTGGTGGATACATGGAACGCGCTTCCAGAGGCTGTGGTAGACAGGAACACATTAAATGGTTTCAAAGAAGGTTTGGATAGATTCCTAGAAGAAAAAGGGATTGAAGGGTATAGATAGATATAAACCACTGCTCAGGCAATGGGCTTGATGGGCCACCGCGGGAGCGGACCGCTGAGCAGGATGGACCTCTGGTCTGCCTCAGCGGAGGCAACTTCTTATATGGAGCTGACAGATCGTATGCCTCAAGCGCTTGAGTATACCTGGATGTCTGTCCTGCTTTCACAATCACAAAGGCTGTCTCTTATACAATTCTTGACAGCTTGAGGCCACGTTGGCACATATCATATTGTTCGTTTTTATTGGTCACTTACAAACGTCATTACATTTATCAGTTTATTGATTGGTTCATAATATCTGTGTCATACCATACACATGTCCTGTTTATCAGAAAATCTATCTTTTCCCGCATATGCCCCTTTAATCTACCACTTCAAGCCATCGGCCAGTAAAAGCCTGCCCATCACAGGATATTCTTGCAAAATAATGTATTCTTATATTCTTGGTTAATGTATCAATGTCTATTAGTATTGTATGTGTTGGATGTGGATTTTATAATTTTCTGATTTGTTATTTATTGTAAATCGCATTGAAATATGATTTTGCGATCAAATCAAAGAATTTATTGAACTTGAAACTCATCCTTCTTAGATCCACTTCCCTGGCATTACTGCAGATGTGACACCAGTTGCCATGTGAAAGAATACCTTTCGTTTCACGTTTCGCTCATTTTCGCTTGGCTTGCTGATTTCAGCAAGCATAGATTGTGCAAAGGCTTGACAGTTTTTGTCAGAGCATTCTCAGCCATCTTAGGTTGTCTTTATTGGCCTAATATGGCCTAGGAGATTTTCAGGGGAGGCTCTTCCCCTGTCACCTGTACAGGACTCTCGCTCTCTCCTCCCTTCTCACTCTCTAAAGTAGCAAAGCAATTATAGCCTATAAGAGATGTTATAGCAATCAGCAAGGTGATACAATATTTTCTGGAAGCGTAATATGATAAGATTAGTTGCATCACATATTTCATCACCATCCACAGTGTTTCCAGGAAATCAGCCCACTTCTCTGACCAGGAAGCTCTCGTCTGCGTAGCTGGTCATTTCAGTGAACTAATTCTAAAGATAACTACAAGGGTGGTTTGAAAAGTTTGGTAAAAAAGCAAGTTTAATAACGTAGTCTCCATCAAGGATTAGACACTTACGAACAGCCCTACTGGGTCAAACCAATGGCAAAACCCCAAATGCTAACGATATTCTATACTACCGATTCATGCCAAGCAGCAGACTATGGACTTTTCCTCCATGAACTTGTCCAAACCCTTCTTAAAACCAGTTTCGCTCTCCTCTCTTACCACAACCTCTGGTGATGCGTTCCAGAATTTAACTATTCTCTGAGTGAAAAAATATTTCCTCCAATTGGTTTTAAAAGTATTTCCCTGTACTTTATCAAGTGTCCCCCTAGTCTTTGTAATTTTTGACGGAGTGAAAAATCGATCCATTTCTACCCTTTCTACTCCACTCAGGATTTTATAGACTTCAGTCCTATCTCCCCTTAGCTGTCTCTTTTCTAAGTTGAAGAGCTCTAGCCCAGGGGTAGGCAATTCCGGTCCTCGAGAGCCGGAGCCAGGTCAGGTTTTCAGGATATCCACCATGAATATGTACGAGATGGATTTGCATGCACTGCCTCCTTGAGATGCAAATCTATCTCATGCATATTTATGGTGGAGATCCTGGAAACCTGACCTGGCTCTGGCTCTCGAGGACCGGAACCCCTGCTCTAACCTCTTTAGTCTTTCCTCATACGAGAGGAATTCCATCCCCTTTATCGTCCAGTTTTTTTGTAAGCTACCACAAGGGGCCACTGAAAAGTTCTGCTAACAGCTACTTCAAGTCTCTTATGAACAAGAGTGGAAAGGGTCTCTGAAACCGACATATGAGTAAACTTATTCTGAGTCTTATCGGTTCCTGATTTCAATCCCTGACCCTTAAAAATCACTCTGAATATTTTTTTTTTATATCAATTTTTCTTTGCTGTGGAATTAACTAATACTCCCAATGTGATATTTTAATAAATAAACGATTTCCGTGCAAAGGCAATGGCTTTCTAATTCAAAAGATTGAGCTGTAAGATGTTGCTTTATCGATATAGAAAAGCTATGGATCAAGTTATTCCCCAATCACATCTAAATCATGCGACTCTTGATCACAGAGCTAAATCGGTGTATAGGCCGTTGTTATCAGTAAATCTCTTAGGAATTACAGACGCTAATCGGTTAGCACACCTAAGTAAAAGACGGCCTAAGTCACTTATCTTAGTCAGTCCTGTCCCAAAAGGAGCTGTTTTGCCGAATGAATTGGCTTCTTCCGGGAAAGCCCGGACTGATTTCAACTTTACAGACAGCACATCCAAAGATTCAGGGCTGCGTATGGCTTCAGAAATCCCGGCGCTTCACTTTCCGAGACCCTTTTCCACTCTTGTTCATAAGAGACTTGCAGTAGCTGTTAGCAGCGGTATTAAAGAACCCGATTTTGTTAGAGCTTTAGCATATTAAAGGGGGGTTCGATTTCCGTCTCTTTAACTTCTTGACATAATACATGATATTCACGGTTTTCACGGTGGCCGATCCAGGTCTAGGACAAGTCAGCGTGGCTGATTCAGTGTCCCTGTCATCTGTGCCTCTTTCTTTCGCTGTCTCCGACCCGGCACGTCTTCCCCTGAGGTCGCCCACCACCAATCCCACGAATAGAGGGCAAACATGCCCCAAATTGCAGGCACTCAATCTTGCCCCTCTTCTCCCGTTCTGCAAGATTCAGCATTTGAGGGGGGAGAATGATGTGGAGCCATGAAACTTATAGGTTATTCCACACTTTTCATTTCAATGAGGCAAATGCACCTTGTAAATGGGCCCAAGTCTAGGGAAACCAAGCCATTGTGACATCACTGATGAGGTAGGCTCTTAGGCATTGGTGGAATGAGACATTATGACATCACAATACAAGGGGTCCCTGAAAAGTTCTCAGTCCAACCAAGAAGAGAATGATGTGGAGCCATGAAACTTATAGGTTATTCCACACTTTTCATTTCAATGAGGCAAATGCACCTTGTAAATGGGCCCAAGTCTAGGGAAACCAAGCCATTGTGACATCACCAGTGAGGTTGGCTCTTCGGCATTGGTGGAATGAGGCATTATGACATCACAATATGAGGGACCGCTGGAAAGTTCTCAGCCCAGCCAAGAAGAGAATGATGTGGAGCCAGGAAACTTACAAGTTATTTCACACTTTTTGTTTCAAGAAAAGTGCAGAACAACTTGTAAGTTTCATGGGCTCCACATCATTCTCTTCTTGGTTGGGCTGAGAACTTTTCAGCGGCCCCTCGTATTTTTCCTATGATACGAAAAAACTGAAAACTCGCTGGACTATATGGATGGCCCTCGATGGAGACTACGTTGTTTAACTTGCTTTTTTTTTTTTATACCAAACTTTTCAAACCACTCTTGTAGAAATTACTCTTTCAGTGGAGAAATATATATAAAAACAGCTACTATATAGGGTTTAAAAAGTGTATTTTTAGAATTCGCAGCTCAAAAATGTCCCAATTTTATTCCCATGGGACCGCCTTATTTTAATTTATTTATTTTTAAAATTTCTATACCGTTTAAAGCCTAAATGGTTTACATGGTGTTAGATACATAAATTTGTAAAACAAAATGAAAACATGTAAACATAAACAAGCAATCCTCAGAAAATCATCTTATAGGTCTAAATCCAATAGATGAATGTGGGCCTTCCTGAAATCGCTAAAAAGCGCTCTGCTCTCTGTAAACTCTGTCTTTGACAATGCCTACACCCAGTCAGAGTAATACCTGCCCTTATCATCAGGCAGAGTGGAGAAGTAACCTAATGGCGGCTGAGGAACCAGGTTCAAATCCCACTGCAGCCCCTTGTGACTCTGGGCAAGCCACTTAACCCTCTTTTGCCCAGGGTACAAAATAAACACCTGTATATAGAAACATAGAAATAGACGGCAGATAAGGGCCCACGGCCCATCTAGTCTGCCCACCTTAATGTCCCTCCCCTACCTTTGCCCTGTGAAGAGATCCCATGTGCCGATCCCATTTGGCCTTAAAATCAGGCACGCTGCTGGCCTCAATCACCTGTAGTGGAAGACTATTCCAGCGATCAACCACTCTTTCAGTGAAAAAGAATTTCCTGGTGTCACCTCGTAGTTTCCCGCCCCTGATTTTCAACGGATGCCCTCTTGTTGTCGTGGGACCCTGGAAAAAGAAGATATCTTCCTCCGCCTCGATGCGGCCCGTAAGATACTTGAACGTCTCGATCATGTCCCCCCTCTCTCTGCGCTTTAACGTGGAAAAATGCACGGTCATGCATATAGGGAAAAAGAACCCGTTGTTCAACTACAAATTGGGAGGGGCATTGTTGGGAGAAAGCAATCTTGAGAGAGACTTGGGTGTGCTGGTGGATCCATCACTGAAGCCATCTGCACAGTGCGCAGCGGCCTCAAAAAAAGCCAACAGGATGCTGGGCATCATAAAGAGGGGCATAACAACTAGGACGCAGGAAGTCATCATGCCACTGTATCGAGCGATGGTGCGTCCGCATCTGGAATACTGCGTTCAATATTGGTCGCCGTACCTCAAGAAAGACATGGCGGTACTTGAGAAAGTCCAAAGGAGAGCAACGAAACTGGTAAGAGGGCTGGAACACTGCCGATATGCTGAGAGGTTGGATAGGCTGGGGCTCTTCTCTCTGGAAAAAAGGAGGCTCAGGGGTGATATGATAGAGACCTTCAAGATCATGAGGGGCATAGAGAGGGTGGATAGGGACAGATTCTTCAGGCTGAAGGGGACAACAGGTACGAGGGGGCATTCGGAGAAACTGAAGGGAGATAGGTTCAAAACGAATGCAAGAAAGTTTTTTTTCACCCAGAGGGTCGTGGACACTTGGAATGCGCTACCGGAGGAAGTGATTAGGCAGAGTACGGTACAGTGATTCAAACAGAGACTGGACGGATTCCTGAAGGATAAAAGGATCGTGGGATACTGAGAAAGCTAACCAGAAAATAAATATAGAATCCCAACCAGGTCGTGCATGTGCAAGACCGGAGGGCTAGGACTTTGATGGGAAGATAGGACTCAATAGGAAACCAAGGTGGCATGGGGGCCCCTTCTGGTGATTTAGACAGGTCATGACCTGTTTGGGCCGCCGCGGGAGCGGACTGCTGGGCAGGATGGACCTGTGGTCTGACCCGGCGGAGGCACTGCTTATGTTCTTATGTTCTTATGAGTATAGCTGTAATTTGTCAAGCCGTTTTTCGTATGGTAGATCCTTGAGTCCCGAGACCATCCGGGTGGCCATTCTTTGCACCGACTCCAGTCTCAGCACATCCTTGCGATAATGCGGCCTCCAGAATTGCACACAGTATTCCAGGTGGGGCCTCACCATGGATCTATACAATGGCATAATGACTTCCGCCTTACGACTGACGAAACCCCTTCGTATGCAGCCCATGATTTGTCTTGCCTTGGACGAAGCCTGCTCCACTTGATTGGCAGACTTCATGTCCTCACTGACGATTACCCCCAAGTCTCGTTCTGCTACCGTTTTTGCTAGGATCTCGCCATTAAGGGTAGAAGACTTGCATGGATTCTGGCTGCCCAGGTGCATAACTTTGCATTTTTTGGCATTGAAGTTGAGTTGCCATGTCCTAGACCATCGCTCCAGTAGGAGTAGGTCGTGCATCATGTTGTCGGGCACTGAATATATGAATATATGTAAACCTCATTGACTGTAACCACAGAAAGGCAACATATCATGGCCTCGCCCATTTTTATTTCTAGGGGGGAAGAGTGTGGTGCAGTGGTTAAAGCTACAGTCTCAGCACCCTGAGGTTGTGGGTTCAAACCCACACTGCTCCTTGTGGCCCTGGGCCACTGCCCCAGGTACATTAGATAGATTATGAGCCCACCGGGACAGATAAGGAAAAATGCTTGAGTATCCACTATAATAAAACTCTTAGTGCACATGTGCACTTCAATCTCCGTGCATCCATGCTTCGTGATTTGTGCTTCCGTGCCGCACGTGCACAGTGCCTGCCTCAGCTGATTTCCTGCCCCGATCTCTGACGTCGGCTGACTTTCTGCCTTCTGACTACACTGCTGCTGCCGGGATGCCTCTTCTTCTCACCCCCGGACCAGCAGTGGCAGCAGCCGCGGTTTCATCAAGCAGCCGCGGGGGATTTGCTAGGCCGACCCACTTCGATAATGCGAGGCGGGCCGGCCTAGCAAAAGCCCCGAGGCTACCCGGCCTAGCCGATTCTGAACAGGGAGCAGGGAAGGGAGAAGGGGTACTACTGGACAGGGGGGAAGTAAAAGGAAGCGAGAAGGGCTACTGCTGGAAAGGGGGAACAGGGAAGGGGTGCTGATGGACAGGGGGGAGGTAAAAGGAAGGGAGAAGGGCTACTACTGGACAGAGGGAGCAGGGAAGGGGTGCTGCTGGACAGGAAAGAGAGACAGACAGAAAGAAAGACAGACAGGCTGGGGGCAGGGAGAGAGACAGAAAGAAAGACAGACAGGGGGCCAGGGAGCGAGACAGAATGAAAGAAAGAGACAGATAGAGGGCCAGGGAGAGAGACAAGAAGAAAGAAAGGCAGACAGACAGGGGGCCGGGGAGAGAGACAGAAAGAAAGAAAGGGGGCAGGGAGAGAGAAAGAAAGACAGGCATACAGAAAGAATGAAATGCCTAAGCATACATATCTATTCTAACACCTGTTAATGTATTGGGCTAAAAAACTAGTATTGAATATATAAATAGTGTGAACAGTTTCTGTCTCTGGTAACCAGAGCTGGTATTGTGACATCATGGTGCCTTATTCCATCAAATAAGAGCCAGCCTCATCAGTGATGTCACAATGACTGGATTGTCTTAGACATGGTTCACTTTTGCTACACTTTGATTTCTAGAGTGGTGCAGTGGTTAGAGCTACAGCGCAGCATCCTGAGGTTGTGGGTTGAAATCCACACTGCTCCTTGTAGCCCTGGGCAAGTCACTTAATTGCCCCAGGTACATTAGATAGATTGTGAGCCCACCAGGACAGACAGGGAAAAACGCTTAAGTACCTGAATAAATTCATGTAAAGAGTTCTGAGCTCCCCTGGGAGAAGAGTATAGAAAAGTGTATAAATCAATGAGCTTAGACATGCAGCTTTATAAAGCCATTTTTCACCTGAACAGCCAGTGGCATAGAAAGGGAGGGTGGCACCCTTCCCCTGCCCTCTTTCCCCAGCATGCCCACGTCGGTGTCTATTCACCCTGGGCATGGGTCCCGGAAGTGACTCGGAGAGAGCGCCGATGCTGCCGCGGGCAGCAACTGAAGTAAAATAAGGTATGGGGAAAACAAAGGCCGTGCGTGGGAAGAAGAGAAGCAGGAGGGTGGAGGGGAGGAGGGGTGCCGTACTCTTAGGAGGACCACATCAGGGATGGACCCCCCTCCCCCACCCTTACTATGCCACTGAATATCAGAAGTGTCTACTGCCATTTAATACTTGTATAAAACAAGAGCAGAATTGAATATTGCACGGAAAATATCTCCACTGGACATTCCAGCAGAAACCACGTCTTCAAGGAACGAACACTCTGCTGCAGACCAAGGCTTGACGTGAGTAAAAGCTCAGAAAGCGTCATGGTTCATGGAAAAATCCCAGGTTTTCTAAGCTGGTGAAATTTCACGTGCGTGGAGGCAGCTTTTCTCATTACTTGGCATGCGGTTCTTAACATTAGATTTGGCTGGACCTAAAGGCAGAGGATTAAATATCCTGAAAGACTGCTCTGCTGGTAAGCCCCTCCTTTCTGTGCCCTTCTCATCAGCTGCCAACTCCACACTCTGTCCCTTCTGCCTTGCTGCACTATATGCTTGGAACAAGCTGCCTGAATCCCTATGGCAGGCTCCATCTCTGGCAGTGTTCAAGGCCCAGTTAAAAGTCCACCTTTTTGAGAGCACTTTCGACTCCTAACTCCTCTCACCATGGGTTCTGCATCCCTAACCCTATATGTCATATCTGTCTGTCCAAGTTAGATTGTAAGCTCTTCTGAGCAGGGACCGTCTCTAAATGTCAGCCCACCTCTTTGAGAGAGCTTTCAACTCCTAACTCCTCTCACCTTGGGTTCTGCATCTCCAATCCTATATGTCATGTCTGTCTGTCCAAGTTAGATTGTAAGCTCTTCAGAGAAGGGACCATCTATAAATGTCAGACCACCTCTAAGAGAGTGCTTTTGACTCCTAACTCCTCTCACCATGGGTTCTGCATCCCCAACCCTATATGTCATGTCTGTCTGTCCAAGTTAGATTGTAAGCTCTTTGGAGCAGGGACCGTGTATAAATGTCAGCCTACCTCTTTGAGAGTGCTTTCGACTCCTAACTCCTCTCACCTTGGGTTCTGCATCCCCAACCCTATATGTCATGTCTTGGAGTACTGTGTTCAGTTTTGGAGACCACACTACCGAAAGGACATGCTGAGGATCGAGTCGGTTCAGCGAACGGCCACCAGGATGGTCATGGGGCTCAAGGATCTCACGTATGAAGAAAGACTAAAGAAATTGCGGCTGTACTCACTTGAGGAAAGAAGAGAACGGGGAGATATGATTCAAACGTATAAGTACATCACGGGACGCATCGAGTCAGAAGATGATATCTTCTGGCTCATGGGACCCTCGACCACCAGAGGGCATCCGCTGAAAATCAGGGGAGGGAAGTTTCATGGTGACTCCAGGAAGTACTTCTTCACCGAAAAAGTGGTGGAACAGACTCCCACTCCAGGTGATAACGGCCAGCAGTGTGACGGATTTTAAGAAAAAAATGGGATACTCACGTGGTATCTTTAAGGGAGTAAATTCAGGGGGGGGGGATACTTGGAATGGGCAGACTTGGTGGGCTATAGCCCTTTTCTGCTGCTTTTTTTCTATGTTTCTATCTGTCCAAGCTAGATTGTAAGCTCTTCAGAGCAGGGACCGTCTATAAATGTCAGCCCACCTCAATGAGATTGCTTTTGACTCCTAACTTCTCTCATCTCGGGTTCTGCATCCCCAACCCTATATGTCATGTCTGTCTGTCCAAGTTAGATTGTAAGCTCTTCCAAGCAGGGACTGTCTATATATGTCAGCCCACCTCTTTGAGAGTGCTTTCGACTCCTAACTCCTCTCACCTTGGGTTCTGCATCTCCAACTCTATGTGCCATGTCTGTCTGTCCAAGTTAGATTGTAAGCTCTTCTGAGCAGGGACCATCTATAAATGGCATAATGTTCAGCGCTGTGTACGCCTTTCGGCGCTATATAAGTGATAAGTAGTAGCAGTAGGAGAACAGCCCAGTAATATGAAACGGATGGCTGGGCTTGGGGTGGGTCATTATTATTAATGCTTGAGCCTGGGTCTTGTGGAAATGACTCCAGGAGCAACAAAGGCCCCTTTGAAACGATCAAAAACTAAAACAAGGATTTTATGTCGAGGGCATATGATTAAGTCTATCACCGTTTTACTGAGGGGAGGGCTGGGAAATGCATCTCACGTAAGTGGCCTCCCTTGGATGTAAAGGACTTGCCAAGTGATGTCTCTAGACTCCGTTTTACAAGGTTTTCTGTTATAAACACGATGTCCAAGATGTTTACATGATTTGGGCCCCTCACCACAGCCTTGTAAATTACCCTCAGTTCAGACGGCAGGCTGAGTTCTGGAAAATACCTCCCAGAAGTTAGCAATGTGGAAATAAAAAAAAAAAGCAGCCCAGGTCATAATTTTTCCTCCTAACAATGACTGTTATTTGTATTACCCACTTGAAACCAGTCTTTTCCGTCGCCCCGGTCCTTAAACTTTGCCTGTTATGATGTCTGCTGCCAGAGATGTGCATTCGCTGGTGTGGATTTGCTTTGTTAAGGCACCTTACAAATTTTACTGTCTACAGATTTGATTTAATCCATATTAACCTATGAATTAGCATGAATACAATCAGAAAAATATCTAAGGTCTAATGTTGGCTAAAAGAGTTTTAGTAACACAAATTTGACAAATCAACGACAACAAAAAAGAACGTAAGACTAGCCTTACTGGGTCAGACCAATGGTCCATCAAGCCCAGTAGCTCGTTCACACGGTGGCCAATCCAGGTCCCTAGTACCTGGCTAAAACCCAAGGAGTAGCAACATTCCAGCATCTCAAAGAATAGCAAGATTCCGGAACCCCAATGAGAGCAACATTCCAGAGATTGTGATGTCATAATGCCTCAGAGCCAACCTCATCAGTGATGTTACAATGGCTTCATTGTCCTATACTTGGCTCATGTAAGAACATAAGAACAGCCATACTGGGTCAGACCAATGGTCCATCAAACCCAGTAGCCCGTTCTCAATGTGGCCAATCCAGGTCCCTAGTGCGTGGCCAAAACCCAAGGAGTAGCAACATTCCAGCATGTCAAAGAATAGCAAGATTCCGGAACCCCAATGACAGCAACATTCCAGAGCTGAGATTGTGATGTCATAATGTCTCATTCCACAGTGCCTCAGAGCCAACCTCATCAATGATGAGGTTGGTTTTGAGAGTGCCCTCGTGTTCTCTTTACCTCTTGAAAAGAGGAGACTGAGAGGGAACATGATCGAAATGTTCAAGATAATGAAGGGAATAGACTTAGTAGATAAAGACAAGTTGTTCACCCTCTCCAAGGTAGGGAGAACAAGAAGGCACTCTCTAAAGTTGAAAGGGGATAGATTCCGTACAAACGTAAGGAAGTTCTTCTTCACCCAGAGAGTGGTAGAAAACTGGAACGCTCTTCCGGAGGCTGTTATAGGGGAAAACACCCTCCAGAGATTCAAGACAAAGTTGGACAAGTTCCTGCTGAATCGGATCGTACGCGGGTGAGGCTGGACTCATTTAGAGCACTAGTCTTTGACCTAGGGGCCGCCGCGGGAGCAGACTGCTGGGCAAGATGGACCACTGGTCTGACCTAGCAGCGGCAATTCTTATGTTCTTATGGTTACTCCAAAGGTGCTGACCATCTGGTTTAAAGGTTATATAAAGTACTCCAAGAAAGGTCAGGTGCAAACAAACACCTCTGCATGGTGGAGTTTAGTGCACCTGCTCGGGACCAGCTGCATTAAAAACATAAGAATTGCTATACAGGGACAGAACGAAGGTCCATCAAGCCCAGTATCCTTTTTCAATTAGTGGCCAACCCAGGTCCCAAGTGCCTAGCTAGATCCCAAGTAGTAAAACAGATTCTATGCTGCTTATTCTAGGCATAAGCAGTGGATTTCCCTAAGCCATCTCAATCATGGCCTACGGAGTTCTCTGTTATGAAATTATCCAAGCCTTTTTTAAACCCTGCTAAGCTAACTGATTTCACCACATTCTCCTGCAACAAATTCCAGAGTTTAATTGCATGATGTGTGAAGAAATATTTTCTCCGGTTTATTTTCAATCTACTATTTAGTAGCTTCATCGCATGCCCCCTAGTCCTAGTATTTTTGGAAAGAGTGAACAAGTGATTCATATCTACCCTTTCCACTCCACTCAGTATTTTATAGATTTCTATCATATCCCCCCTGAGCCGTCTCTTCTCCAGGCTGAAGAGCCCTAGCCACGTTAGCCCCGCCTCGTAGGGAAGCTGTCCCAAACATTTTCCAGGCAAGAGCAACAGCACGAACTTGCTGCCCGCGTCAGGTCGGCTATTGCTCTGATGTCACTTCCTGGAAGTGACATCAGAAAGAGGCGACACCGACGTGGGTAGCAAGTTCATAATGCTGGTTGCGCAGGAAAAATTAAAGCGGTATGAGGGAAGGAACACACACATGCGGCAGGGGGGGTTGGGAAGGAGGGGACAGAAAGGCCCCCTCCCGCGTACAGTGCCAGTGGACAGAGAACAAGCCTGCAGTTCAAGCAGGTTTTTTTTTTTCTTTTTGGAGAACTATTTCAGCATCTCCGAATGCCCCTAAATTCACATAGTTTCACTATATAAGTTGATCTGTAGCTTGGTCTGGAGAATTTCACCATCAGCCAGTGCAATGACAGATTTTAAATAAATACGATTGTTAAGAGTTAATACAATGACTAATTTATTCAAGCCCCAAAAAGCCCTCTTCTATGCCTTATTGTTTGGGAGAATTACAAGGGACTGGGCGGATCCCTGCAATTAAACTTGGATTTTGCTGCCTTTCCCAGAGAAAACAGGAGCGCTGGAATCAATTTGCTGAGTGGTTACGAAGTCTGGGGACAGCCAAAGCTTGAGGAAGTTTGCCACTAGATGGCGACGCCGTACAGAGCTACGTTCCTTATGCTTCATGTCTTAGCAGTGCAGTGGAATTCAAATGCCTTGTCTCCTCTCTTTCTTTCTTTCCCAGACCTGACTCAACTCAAAGCATATTCAGATTTTTGAACCACATCATCTGACCAGGGTAGCTTACCAGGCTGAAATTTTGTTCTCAGATATGTATATGTTTACATAATTTTAATAAAGTAAAGCGTTGCTCTTGTGTTTGGGCTTCGCCCCCCCCCCTCAGCAGAAATCTTGGGTTCCCCAGAGTATAATGAGAGGGTGTGGCAAGCCCAGCAGCTTGGGAGTCTTTTCTGCTATTACTGTGCATTGTTCTAGTTCAGTGTAAGTATCGCAAACTGTGTGCCTCAAGATGCCGGCGAGGAGGAGAGGCACCGGCGCCAGCCTCTCTGTGGTTAGTCAGCCAGTGCCTCTCCTCCTTCTCCTCACCTCTCCTTCTGCAGCACCCCTTCATCCACCAGTGGTAATAGGAGGCTCAGGGCTGCGGCTGGAGGACATCCGGGCATGCGTGGATGTCGACGTGATGATGTCATACTTGTACATGATGTCATCACATTAATGTCTTTGCATTTCCGGGTGTCCTTCAGCCACAGCCTCGAGATTAGCGTGCCAGCATAGGGTTAACATAAGAACATAAGAATTGCCACTGCTGGGTCAGACCAGTGGTCCATCCTGCCCAGCAGTCCTGCCCAGCAGTCAAAGGCCAGTGCCCTGAGACTAGTCCTACCTGTGAATGTTTCGATCGTGTCCCCTCTCAATCTCCTCTGTTCAAGGGAGAAGAGGCCCAGTTTCTCTAATCTCTCACTGTACGGCAACTCCTCCAGCCCCTTAACCATTTTAGTCACTCTTCTCTGGACCCTTTCGAGTAGTACCGAGTCCTTCTTCATGTACGGCGGCCAGTGCTGCACGCAGTATTCCAGGTGAGGGCGCACCATGGCCTGGTACAGCAGCATGATAACCTTCCCCGATCTCTTCGTGAACCCCTTCTTTATCATTCCTAGCGTTCTGTTACCAGGCGACCGGATTTCCCCGGACATGTTCTCCTTTTCAAAACCTGTCACTTTATCTGGGTTTGGAAAAGAAATTGCTTTGGGAGGGGGCAGGGCTGAGGGCGGAGCTGGGGACATAATGGGGTGGGGATGGGTTGAACTGGGCGGGTCTGGGGGTGGGTCCGGATTTGACTGACATAAAATCTGGTAACCCTATGCCAGCAGCTTAAAAAGTTTACGACACACTGTTCTAGTTGTGCGATGCTCTGCCACCATGTATGAACGAGAGAGACAAATGAGGCTTAGCAGAGCAGTGAAGCTGGAATAAAAACTAAGCATTCTGCTAATGCAGAAAGGGAACTTGGGCTGCTCAGAGGAAAATGAGCTTTCTCTCTAGTAAATTATTTGGGTATCTTCTCATGTCTAAGTTCTCTTTGTCTCTGACTCAAAGCAAACACTGGACATACACAAAATATGTCGGGGGGAAACCCCAGACCCCCAGCCTTAAAATAAATATTTCCAAATAATGTTTAAGCAAATCCTTTCTCCTCAAGGCTAAGGGGTTAGTTATGTAGCCGGCCGCGGGGGTTAGCGCGTGATGAAATGTCCAACGCGCTAACCCCGTTAGCACTGCTTGATAAAAGGGCCCCTAAATCTTATTGCATGTAGACAAACCACAAGAAGAGTAGCCTTCTCCGTTCACCTGAGTGTACCAAGTTCGCATAGGCTCCTGGCTAGGGTGAAGACAAAATGAAGGCTGGTTACCTAAAGTACTGGATATTGTTCTCTTTACATCATCTAACATTCTAGGAGAGTGTGACGTAGTGGTTAGAGCTACTGCCTCTGTACTCTGAGGTTGTGGGTTCAAATCCCGTGCTGCTCCCTGGGCAAGTCACCGTTAGATTCTGGGAGCCCACCAGGACAGACAGGGAAAATGCTTAAAGTACCTGTATGTCAATCACTTTGAATGTGACCCCTCTAATTCTCTGTGATTTTAATATTCATTTTGAAGATAAAACCAAACCATCCACTGAAGAAATGCTAACTCTTTTTACGGACTTAGGTCTCTCTCCAATGACTGTATTAGACATGATTCTTTCCCCTCAGTCTAAGACACTAACATTATCCAACACCTCTATTATTCCAGTGCCCTGGTCAGATTATACTTTGATATCTACAGAGATGAAGTTATCCCTCAAAAGTAATCATTTATCTACAATATTATTTCCTACAGAGATTGGAGTAAGTTAGAACTGCACGTAATCTCGTCAAACTTAAAATTAGATTCCACTGAACTAGAAAAGGATATACCTCTTGAAGAACAGATTATAGTATGGGATGAAGCGGTCCATTCCCTCATTGAAAAAGCATCCCTTTAAAAACCAAAACCATTTCATCTAGAAAACGTAAGAGCCCATGGTATTCAGTGGAAGTAGTCTTCCTAAAAAAGCAGTTATGAGCGTTAGAAAGAAAATGTAGGAAAAATAAAACGCCCACAAATTAAAAAAATTATAAAGAACAGGAAACATTCTACAAAAATAAAATCAATGAAGCAAAAAAGAAATATTAATCATCCTGTGTTCAAAAAGTAAAAAATCCTTCATTGCTTTATTCGATCTTAAAATCCTTAGTTCCAATGCTAAAACACTTGACATCTCAGAAAGCAAAACCCCAACATTACAGGACTTAGCCATACACTGCCAAGAAAAAATAAATAACATTCACAAACAATTACCTCAAACTAAAAAACTTGACTCTCCAAATAACTTACACAGTTTTAAGATCCCTATGGCTAAATACTCGACATTTAAATTACCGTCCATGAGCAATATTGAGCGTTTATTCCAAAGAGTCAACATCAAGAGATCTAACTTTGAACCAATTCCTCCCTTCATTCTTAAATGATTTTTTTTCTATTTTTGGGTCTTTAATGCATACTTTGATTGTAAACAGTCTGAAGACAAGTTCTCTACCCAAACAATGGAATGCCCCTACGATTTGACCAATCATCAAAGACCACAAAGTAAGTCCTCAAGAAATAACGAATTATAGACCCATTACAAACATCCCATTTCTAGCTAAATTAATGGGAAAAATTATTTTTGGTCAAGTATCTGAATTCATCAAATCGACAAACATACTCCATCCCAATCAAACAGGGTTTAGAAAACATCATTCTACCGAACTTTCATTACTAGGCATGACTACTTCCATTCTTTAACATCTAGATCAGTGTTTTTGCTGCCTGGTGTGCCATACGGTCAGGGCCGCCATCAGGGCAGTACCACCAGTCCTGCATTCAGGGGCCCGGAGCTGACAGGGGGCCCGGGCTCCCCCAGGGTCCTAGGCCACAGTCTAGGGAGAGGGGCGGTCCGCCCCACGTGGACAGGAGAGAGCTGGACGGGGGACCCGCGGAGTTCAATACATCTCGAGCCGCGAGGCTCGTCTTCTGTTCCTGCCTGCCCTGCAGCTAACATATAGCCGATCGCAAGCGTTCCCCGATGTCAGTGCTGACGTCGGAGGGAGGGCTTAAGCAAAGCCTGCCCTCCGACATCAGCGCTGACGTCGGAGAATACTTCCGTTCGGCTATTTGTGCGCGGCAGGGCAGGCAGGAAGCAGAAGACAAGCCTCGCGGCTTGAGCTTTGTTTTGCTGAGAAAGTTGCAAAGATGGGCTGGGAGGCAAACACGGAACACAAAAGGGGGGAGGGAGTGCGTTTTGGACACAAGGCATGAACTTGGGAGAGAGGAAGGGAGGGAAAGAGATGCTGAGGTGGGGGAGGGAATGGGTTTTTGGACACAGAAGGCATGGACTTGGGAGAGAGGAAGGGAGGGAAAGAGATGCTGAGGTGGGGGAGGGAATGCGTTTTTGGACACAGAAGAAATGGACTTGGGAGAGAGGAAGGGAGGGAAAGAGATGCTGAGGTGGGGGAGGGAATGCGTTTTTGGACACAGAAGAAATGGACTTGGGAGAGAGGAAGGGAGGGAAAGAGATGCTGAGGTGGGGGAGGGAATGAGTGTTTGGACATAGAAGGCATGGACTTTGGAGAGAGGAAGGGAGGGAAAGAGATGGTTGTGTACACGGGGAATAGAAGAAAGGAGAATTTTTGATCATAGGGAGGGAGTGAGGTACAGATAGTGGCATACCAGGGGGGGGGGTGGTCTGCCCCTCCCCGGGTTTACGTCCCAAGGGGGTGCACAGCTGGCCACCCTCCAGTGTTGTCCCTAGGCCGGCAAACTGCGGCTCTTTAGCCACTTGAGTGCCACCGCCGCCATCGGGAACAGGCCGGCGCCAAGTTCTCCCTGCTTTTCCCTGTGGGGCCGGCCAACTCTCGCCACTCACGTCAATTCTGACGTCGGAGAGGACGTTCTGGGTCAGCCAATCGCTGCCTGGCTGGCCTAGAACGTCCTCTCCGACGTTAGAATTGACGACGGGTGGCGAGAGTTGGTCGGCCCCGCGGGGAAGAGAAGCAGGGAGAACTCGGTGCCGGCCTGTTCCCGATGGCGGCAGTGGCAGCCTATTCCCCAGTGGCGGTGGCAGCATTATAAAATACTTTCTTTGTGTTTATTTGATTCCTATTCAAGAGAATTACTTTATATATAGTCAATATAGGCACAGAGTTAAATTTTTTAACATTTTCTAATGGTGGTGTGCCTCGTGATTTTTTTCATGAAACAAGTGTGCCTTTGCCCAAAAAAGGTTGAAAAACACTGATCTAGATCACCATAAATCGGTCATTCTAATATCCATAGGCCTATCAGAAGCATTTGATACAATAGACCATGTTCTCTTGCTCCAGAGACTATCATCAATTGGGATTTCAGATCAAGTTCTGGAATGGTTCAAGTCTTATTTCTTAGACAGATATTTTACAGTTTCGTCAAATGACTCAATATCCGCAAACTACACAAATGACCATGGAATTCCCCAAGGCTCTATTTTATCACCTTTGCTTTTTAACATCTTTCTTTCCACGCTTTTAACACTATGCCAATCCATTGGCTTTGTAACGTTTGCATACGCAGTTGATATACAGTTGTTATATCCATTCAATTCTGAAAATATTAACAAAATACAAGCAATTAATCAGAAACTTGAACTCATCAAAACCTGGCTTGACGACAATATGTTAGCCTTAAATGTGGCCAAAACAAAAACAATGTTGTTCCCTTGGAAAGAAGGATTGAATTTAGGCAGCCCAATTTGCATTAAAAACAACCCTTTACAGCATGTAACATATTTAAAAATTCTAGAAGTCTTCTTTCATTTCATGAGCACAATAGTAATATAATGAAATCCTGCTTTTATAAACTCAGAATGATTCGGTTAATATCAAAATTCCTGGAACTTCAATCTCTGAAAACGTATATTAATTCACACATTAGTAGTCTCAAAATTAGATTACTGCAATTTGCTACTTAAAGGGATAACTCAAAAAGAAATAAAGTGTCTTCAAATAATTCAAACTCGGCAATAAAACTCATCTCAAATGTGAAGAAATTTGATCATGTATCACTGCTCCTGAAGAAAGCTCGCTGGCTCCCAGTTGTACATAGGATTGCTTTTAAGATTATTAACATTCAAAACAATTAATTAAAAAAAGCCGGAATTTATACATAACCTGTTAATACCATATGCACTCTTGAGTGCACTTAGATTCATCGATCAACAATTATTAAGCATTCCCTCTTTAAAACTAAACGGGACAAGACGCTTAGAAATTTTCTCCGTCAACGCTCCTCAACTATGGAATGCTCTGTCCCTAGAATTAAGAGCGGAAAAATTACTTGACCGTTTAAAGGGAAGCTGAAATGCCACTTGTTTAAAGATGCTTTCACATTATAGATTTACAAATGCTCCTCATTATAGCTTTAAAGATGCCTTCTTATTACAGTTTGAATCTTCTTTTTAAACACCTGTTTCTAATTAAAATTCTCCTTCATTTTCCCCTGACATTATGGGCTCCTTTTACTAAGGTGCGCTAGTGTTTTTAGCACGTACAAACCACACGCTAAATGAAAAATACTAACGCAAACTCTATGGAGTGTCTAGCGTGCGCAGCATTGTAGCGCTAAGCGTGCACTAAAACCACTAGTGCACCTTAATAAAAGGAGCCCTATGTTCTTGCCTTAATTGTTCAACTATCCTATAACAAATGTAGTTCTTCTCCTTCTTCCCTCCATGTTCCAGTATGTCTAGTTGGCTTGGCATTATATCTATCCTCCTTTTTTTTTACTAGTCTATATGGGTATACCCAAAAAAACAGTGAGGAAACTTAGAATTATTCAGAACACAGTGGTTCGCTTGATATTTGGATTAAAAAAGAGCGACCATGTCACCCCCTACTATAAACTACTGCACTGGCAGTCAGTCGAGGCATGAATAACTTTCAAGTTCTCCACTCCTACGTACTTGCAATCTCACTTCGTATTCTACAGCCCTATAAGACAAACCAGAAACCACTATCTTTTTGCCTACCCAAGCATTACCAATTGTAAATACAAAACCTTTCTGGATAGAACCTTCGCGTACCAAGCAAACAATCAACCACATTGGCTAGACGACTACATCAACAAAGCTAGACTGACCTACAACGTTTTTAGAAAACTCATAAAAACGGCCTTATTCGATAGATATATCACCTAAACAGAATCTGCACCGAACTCTTTTTTCTTTTCGCGTCTTCCCAATATGCCTCCTCTGAAATCCTAATCAAACTGTATATTGTAATATTCGCTGTATTTTTTGTAATTCGCGACCTCTCTCAAACAGGTCCTCTCAGAAATTTCTTAGCAAACTGTATATTTTATTTTTCGCTTTCTTAAAGTTTCTGTGCTCTGTATTTCCTCTGACTATCTGCATATTATAATTTGCTGAATATCCAGCTCTCTTGACTGTAAACCGCCTAGAAGTCGCAAGATTGTGGCAGTATAGAAGAATAAAGTTATTAGCAGTAGTAGTAGTAAAAGAGGGCCTATGTCTTTTAACATTGTAAAACTTTAATTTTTTGTATTTCGTCTAGAATTTTAATAAAACTTGAAACTTAGGGCTCCTTTTACGAAGGTGCGCCAGGGCTAAAGCGCATGCTACATTGCCACGCGCACTAGACCGTAACGTCAGCTTTGAGCTGGCATTAGTTCTAGAAGCATAGCGTGCGGTTTAGCGCGCGGTAATTTCCTGCGTGTGCTAAAAAACGCTAGCGCACCTTAGTAACAGGAGCCCTTAGTTGTAAAACTACAAAAAGGCAGTATGCAAGTCCCAATCCCGTTCCCTTATACAAGCTTTCACAACATCATCACTTATGGTCTGCCGTCCTAAATCAGCACTTGGATGTCCAAGTGCCGATAATCAAAACTGTCTTTCTGTACATCTGGTGAGGAGTTCCAGCCTCTGTACGTTCAGAGCACTAGATAGGCGTGCTTTGGGTGGTTTAGACATGGCCGTCTTGCAGTGATAATCAAACATTTTTCAAGACATCCTGGATGGAATTTATACGTTTGGAATCGGACCTCTTTTAGAAAGGTCCAAGTGCCACAAAGATGCCCAAACTGACTAGATGACCACTCCCCCGGGGCTCACTGACCCCCCCTTCACACCCACAATGAGAAATGATGTGGAGTTTGGGTGGGTTCTGAGGCGGAGCTTGGGCAGGTCTAGGGTGGAGCTTTTGGGCCCCCTAAACAAAAAAGCGTTTCGCTGCCTATGAGTCACATAATTGTGTTTATGCTACATTTTAATTATGATCATGTTATATTGTTTATATTATGTGTTTGTTACCCATAGTATTAGGTACTCTATGTCGTAATTGTTGGATATCAAATACTAAACGCCTGTAACTCAAAAACGAAATGGATAGGCACTGGATAGAGTCATGATCGAGACGTTTAAGTATATCACCGGCCGTATCGAGATGGAAGAAGAGATTCTCTTTCTCAAAGCCACCAGAGGACATCCGCTCAAACTCAGGGGTGGGAAATTTCATGGCGACACCAGGAAATATTTCTTCATCGAGAGAGTGGTTGATCCTTGGAACGAGCTCCCGGTGCAGGTGATCGAGGCAAACAGCGTGCAAGAATTTAAGAGCAAATGGGATGCCCATGTGGGATCCCTTAGAGGGTTAAGCCAAGGGAACCTGTCACCAGGAGTGGGATCCCTAGGATAGTAGACTTGGGGGTGGATCAGTAGAGTGGGCAGACCTGATGTGCTATGGCCCTTATCTGCCGTCATCTTCTATGTTTCTATGGATAAAGCGATAAACAGTTGTTATAAGAGGGAACTTCAGTGATTTTGGCAGTTAACACTGCT
The DNA here is from genome assembly GCF_902459505.1 of Geotrypetes seraphini. Lineage (NCBI taxonomy): Eukaryota > Metazoa > Chordata > Amphibia > Gymnophiona > Dermophiidae > Geotrypetes > Geotrypetes seraphini. Next base: position 133,694,138 of record NC_047084.1, on the reverse strand, counting down.
GAAAAAAATCTCTATGCCGGAGAAAATCCCTATATAGCTATTGCATTGGTTAAATCACAAATGTTCTCTCATACTAACTATACACCAAAATGTGTTAATTAAAATATCTCTAAAATATCAGAGTGTCTATCCATAATATATCAAATTCCAATTGAATACCCATCGTTGCACGTAACTGGTGAAGACTTTAAAATGGTATCCACAATTCAAAAACACTCTAAGCATGTTGTCTGGTGCCATCGACTTGCGTTTCAGTCCTAGCGACTTGATGGATTGCGGATTTAAAAAGAAATTGGTTTTGTGCTAGTCCGGTAAGGTCCTCTAGCGTCATCCTCATGGTCATTTTCAATGTGTCCAACCATCTGATTGCGGGTCGCCCTCTTCGCCTGGTTCCTTTGATCTTCCCAAACATGATGTCCTTCTCCAGTGATCTCTCTCTTCTGATGGTGTGACCAAAATAAGACAGTTGTATCTTCATCATTTGGGCTTCGAGTGACATAATCGGTTTGATCTCTTCCAAAATCGATTTGTTAACTCTTCTGGTGGTCCACGGTATGCCTAAAATCTATGCATGTACTATTTCAAAAACTTACCTGGCTGCTGACTTCTAATAAGTCCAAGAGCCTTGTTTCGTTTTCTGCCTCAGAGACCTGAAGAGATCAAGCAAACTGCTACTTCTCAAATTGTCAATCCACCAGCTGTATAATTAAAGGAATAGATATTTTTTAAAGAAATAAAGTTAAATTGAGTCCTCAGTTCCATCGGCATAACGAGGGTAGGAGGTGCCCAGAGCAGTGGTTCCCCCCTGCACCCTCCTCTCTGCCCCCTTGCTCCTTCACTGCCCCTCACACTACACTCGGCCTTTCTCCCCCGTACCTCTTTAAATCTTCGCCACAATGAGCAGCTTCTCAGGCCTGCTGCTCACGCCGGCATTGTTGGCTACTAGTCCATTTGTTTGGAACCACACAAAGATTTTTTCTAGGCCTGCCATGATCCTCTGTTTAGTTTTCACATTTAGTTTCTTAGTGGGATGATCAGTTAGACGCCATCTGCGTAGATGTAACATTCTCATCCCGGTTTTCTGATGAAGTTCCCTAGCGGTTGGAGGAAGATGTTGAAAAGCCTATGTGACATAGCTGACCCTGTTGTACTCCTATGTCAGTTTCTTTCCAGTCCTTGTATTCCCCTGCCATTCTACCCTCGTTTGTCTGTTGTAAGAAAGGATTAAATCCATGCTATGATATTTCCTTTGAGGCCCAAGGTCACGCATCTTGATTTTAGCAGTGCAAAATTCTCTCCATGCACGCTGAAGCAAGTGCTGAAAATAAGCGCCAAACTTTTTCCAGGCACTCCAGGATGACGTCATTTGTGGGGTGGAGCCAGCAAGATAAAAACCGTGAATAATCGAAGTTGCAAGTGCCGAACCTGTGAATATGGAGGGAGACGCATACATTAAAAATACCTCTCTCCCCTGATCCTGTTCTCAGATGGACAAGTCAAAAAATAGATCAGATTCTTCCAACAAGACCTACCTTCGGTAAAATCATATTGTGTTGAATCTCGTAATTCCAGAAATTCCACTGTCTATTGTTTTCGTAATGACTCCGTTAATTTGTTTACTATAGAGGCCAGACTAAGCAGCTTCCTCCTTTTTTCCAGTTACAGAGAGAAACTGTGACATTCACCTGTCTTCATACCTTTGGAATCATTCCCATCCAAAAGGCTAAATATTGGAGCCACTGGTATTTCCGTTTGCCTCTTCATTACTCTCAAATGTATCCTATCAGCCTCATCTGTTCTTCGTTTGTCTATATCCTCATGAACATGGCGAACTGAATTTGACTCGAGATCTAAATCACTTCCATTCTTGTTCGTATCTCTTTTCTACTGTCCTACTCTTGGATCGTCCTCAGTGAACATTGAACAGAAATATTTATGAAGCAATTCCACTTTTTCCTCATTTCTCCCATCCATCTTTGAGTTTAACAGGCAAAAAATAGGTTCTTATCCCCCGTTGTCCCATTTTAGCGATTTTTTTCTTCAATTTGCTTCCTTGACTACTTTCCCAACTTCTCTTCGTCAGATATTGTTGCCAGTTTCCCTCTTTCCGTGACCTCTTCTAATGTATGAATGATAACCTTTTCCCCCTACTTCTTTCGAAATCCATAGTGGCTTCTTTTTAACTTCAATTATTTTCCTAACAAAAAATGTTCATGGCCCTCACAATATCCCCTTTCAGTTTTGCCTGCTACTCCTAGATTGCCCATTTTAGTTCAGGATTCCTTGAGCTGTTCCCCCACCCTAAGAATGTTAGGGCCTGTTTTACAAAGCCTCGCTAGTGGCTGCACTGCAGTAATGGCCCCGAAGCCCATAGAGATTTAAAGGGCTTTGGGGCCGTTGTTGTGCGGCTTCGTAAAACAGGGGGTTAGTTTTCCTGAAGTCTACCACCTTCACCTTTGAATGAACCATCTATATCTAACTCCAAACCACATTATTCAGTAATCGCTGATTCTTGATCATTGGCCGCTCTGACATCAGTTGATGTAGGCCAGTTATGATGCGGTCAATGATTAAAACGAATTAAGTTAGGCAGCGGTAGGGTGTCAACTGCCGCATATTTATGGCATCGTTTACAGATTATGGCCCTGAGTGTCCATGAAGGTTAAAATGTTTTACTGTTTGAGTGATGCTATTTCTAGTGTACGATTTGTATCCATTTGTTCTTTTACTTATGGCTTGACCTGTATGTCCTATGTAGGGTGGTGGATGCATAGAACAATCCCACGGAAGAGGTGGTGGAGACAGAGACTGTCTGAATTCAAGAAAGTGTGGGACAGGCACGTCCAATCTCTTAGAGAGAGGAAGAGATAATGGTTACTGCGGATGGGCAGACTGGATGGACCTTTTGGCCTTTATCTGCTCTATGACCTCACAATGCAGGTGTAAAGAGCCTTAGCCAATAGGGAGAGGAGGAGATAGTGGATGCTGTGGATGGGCCATTTGGCCTTTATCTGCCATCATGTTTCTATAACCATAAAGCTCTATGACCTCACAATGCAGGTGTAAAGAGCCTTAGCCAATAGGGAGAGAAGATGCAAATGTTAAGAGCCTTAGCCAATAGGGAGAGGAGGAGATAGTGGATGCTCTGGATGGGCCATTTGGCCTTTATCTGCCATCATGTTTCTATAACCATAAAGCTCTATGACCTCACAATGCAGGTGTAAAGAGCCTTAGCCAATAGGGAGAGAAGATGCAAATGTTAAGAGCCTTAGCCAATAGGGAGAGGAGGAGATAGTGGATGCTGCGGATGGGCCATTTGGCCTTTATCTGCCATCATGTTTCTATAACCATAAAGCTCTATGACCTCACAATGCAGGTGTAAAGAGCCTTAGCCTATAGGAAGAGGAGATGCAAATGTTAAGAGCCTTAGCCAATAGGGAGAGGAGGAGATAGTGGATGCTCTGAATGGGCCATTTGGCCTTTATCTACCTCCATGTTTCTATAACCATAAAGCTCTATGACCTCACAATGCAGGTGTAAAGAGCCTTAGCCAATAGGAAGAGGAGATGCAAATGTTAAGAGCCTTAGCCAATAGGGAGAAGAGGAGATAGTGGATGCTGCGGATGGGCCATTTGGCCTTTATCTGCCATCATGTTTCTATAACCATAAAGCTCTATGACCTCACAATGCAGGTGTAAAGAGCCTTAGCCTATAGGAAGAGGAGATGCAAATGTTAAGAGCCTTAGCCAATAGGGAGAGGAGGAGATAGTGGATGCTGTGGATGGGCCATTTGGCCTTTATCTGCCATCATGTTTCTAGAACCATAAAGTTCTATGACATCACAATGCAAATGTTAAGAGCCTTAGCCTATAGGAAGAGGAGATGCAAATGTTAAGAGCCTTAGCCAATAGGGAGAAGAGGAGATAGTGGATGCTGCGGATGGGCCATTTGGCCTTTATCTGCCATCATGTTTCTATAACCATAAAGCTCTATGACCTCACAATGCAGGTGTAAAGAGCCTTAGCCTATAGGAAGAGGAGATGCAAATGTTAAGAGCCTTAGCCAATAGGGAGAGGAGGAGATAGTGGATGCTGTGGATGGGCCATTTGGCCTTTATCTGCCATCATGTTTCTAGAACCATAAAGTTCTATGACATCACAATGCAAATGTTAAGAGCCTTAGCCTATAGGAAGAGGAGATGCAAATGTTAAGAGCCTTAGCCAATAGGGAGATGAGGAGATAGTGGATGCTGCGGATGGGCCATTTGGCCTTTATCTGCCATCATGTTTCTATGTAGATAGCAGAGGGACATTGCTAGCAGATGATGGCATACACTACATGTTGAGATCACCTTGAGAAAGTAGATAAACAGAGTCAAACATCCAGGAATAATCTAAAATAACAGCTTCCAGGAGAACCATTAAAGTACATCTTCAAGGATCTACAACCTATCCTGGGTAATGATACCACTTTCTCATAGACCTTGGGTCGTAGCCCTATCTGGCCAAGACTGCCTGTGAGCTAACCATTACTGAGATGACATACAGAACGGCACTCACAAGGCAATAAGCTTTCGTTGGCACGCCAAACCAAGAGAAGACCAAACCTGAAGGGAAGCATGTTGCTGGAACAAACAAGGTCAAAACTGAGACATAATACATTTTGTTCCAATAGCCAAATAATAAGAATAGATTAAAAACATGTGCAAGCCGATTGTTCATTGAGAAAGTTATTAAGACATTTCTCAAAAGAACCAAGGAATGGTAGGGTTTTAAATCATCAGAAAGAGCGAGCCAGGAAAATATTAAAATAGGGATTATTATGTTATTGGCTCACTGTGGACTTTTGCTGAAGGTTCCTTTTTTATTATCTAACTACAGCGTGAGCGACTGACCACCCATATGTTTTCTTGATTTTGATTAAGTTAGCATGCTTAGAGAAATGCCGACTGCTTCTTTTAAAGTCTTTATTTTTTAAAATTTTTTAAATATTTGTACAAAACAGAACTTGCAATATAATAACCATAGCTTCAAAAATCTTCTACCGTGTTTTCCCAAAAATAAGCCCTAGCATGATTTTCGGGGTAGGTCTTAATATAAGCCCTACCTATGAAAATAAGCCCTAGTCGCCGACAGCAGCAGCGCTTCCCCCCACTGCTGTGCACACCCCTCACCCACCCCCGCTGTCCCATCTCTCTCTCCTATCCGAACCGCGAGACAGGAATAACTTATAACAAACCGGCAGCGTCAACACTTGGCAGCGATCTACACAGGCTACTTCGTGGCCTTCTATCTCCTGGGCGTTCCTCTGCTGATGATGTCATCAGCATGTTGAGTGCCGACGCTGCAGGTTTGTTATAAGGTATTCCTGTCTCGCAGTTCAGAGAGGAGGAAGAGATGGGTCAGCAGGCGGGGGGGGGGGGGAAGTGTGCGGCAGTGGGGGGATAAAAAGATGCTACATGGGGGATGGGAGGAAGGGAGAGATAGAATCTGCAAGGGATGGGAGGGAGGGATAGAAGCTGCAAGGGTTCTGCTGCACATGGGATGGGAGGGAGGAAGGGAGGGAGATACTGCACAAAGGAATGGGTGGGAAGGGAGGAAAGATGCTGCAGATGTGGGGGAGAGAAAGGAAATAGGAAGAATTGGGGTGGAGGAGAGGAAGGGAGAGATGATCATTACATGAAAAAAATAAGACCTCCCTGAAAATAAGACCTACTGTCTTTCTTGGGCCCCAAATTAATATAAGACAGTGCCTTATTTTTGCAGAACCACAGTATTAGTTGTATTTCACATTTCTAAAGCATTACTAGAGATTAGGACGTTTCATTTATCATGGGAATGATCAGTGGTGTAGTAAAGGGGAGGAGGTGGGCCCTGGACGCCATGTTGGCAGGAGCACAGGCAGCCCTCCTCCTCTCTGCCCCGCCTCTTCCCACTCCTCCTCTTGCCACCCACACGCCTCCCTTCCTTTCCCCCGCACCTCTAGTTGTTCACCTCTGCCAGCAGCAACTTTAATGTGCTCTTTTTGACTGCGCCGTCTCTCCCGCTGACATCACTTCCTGGCTCCTTGCATAGGAAGTGGCGGCAGAAGGAGAGCCAACGGGGTCACGAGGAGCACGTTGAAGTTCTTGTTGCTCACGGCGGTGAAAACCTTGAGGTGCAGGGGAAGGGGATGCGTGTGGGGATGTGGAGACAAGGGCGGGGGGAGGGGCACCACCGCCCCCGGCCTCTCTCGCCCTCGCTACGCCATGGTGTTGAGGTTCACGTCCTCCTCCTCCTGCCTGATCTCTGTAGAATAGGGGGAGAGAAGAGCTGATGCCAGCTGAGTGTTCTGGGTTGAGTGGTGAGGGATGAGCAAGGCGAGTGTGCCGTGGGGAGGGTGAGGGGTGGAGAGAGTAAGAGGAAAATGACAATTTTCTGAAGGAAAAGTGGATAGAAGGGTATAGATAGAGGGCTAGTATACAGGTCCTGGACCTGATGGACTGCCGCGTGAGCGGACGGTATTGGATTTCAAGAAGGGATTGGACAATTTTCTGAAGGAAAAACACAAGTAAACAATGCAGAATTTTGTAGACTTTTTATGAATATGGGGATCTCCTCCAGGAGTAAATGCTGTAGACCAGTGTTTCGCAAACTGCTTGCCCCGGCAGATTCCAGGTGTGACGCAAGATGCCAGCGAGGAGAAGAGATGCCAGCACTGGCTGACTGCTTACAGGACGTGCCTCTCGCGGCGGCATCTGCGCCTCTCCTTCTGCAGCACCCGCTACCGACGGTAATCGGAGGCTCAGGGCCGTGGCTGGAGGCCATCCACGCATGCAATGTCATCGCGCCAACGCCCGCGCATTTCCGGGTGCCCTCCGGCCGCAGTCCCCGAGGCTAGTGTGCCAGCAGCTTAAAAAGTTTGCGACACACTGCTGTAGACTGAAGATGTGCGAAACATTTGAAGAGGGAGTGCTCTTTTGGAAAGAAATCCGAGTTCGTGCTCAGCTAATTAACAGATCCATTGAAATCCTAAGGGAAATATGAGAGGGGTTTTGCTTGAATCAGTGGCTCCATGTAGGATTTTCACTAGATGTGGTGGAGAAAATGTCCGGCCCTGTTCATGAAATCTGGGGACCATTAGTATATTTGTATCAAGTCTTAGTTGGAACGACTTCCCACGCTTCTGCTGTAGATCTGTCTGGTATGTGATTCCATTGTGGTAACATCAATATAATAAAACCCTAGCCGCGCATGCGCACTCTGAACTGCGTGCTTCCATGATCTGTAGGTCTGTAGCCGGAGGAGTGCGCATGCGCGCCTAGCTGTGACAGTGGCCGGCAGACAATCTGTACGCGGGACTCCCTGCTCTTCAGCTCCTCCAGGCAGTGGCAGACCAAACAGGACCCGATCACGGAACCCAAGGTAATGTTCTGACCAAAGTTATTTTTAAGTTCTAAGCCGCCGCCGCGGCTCCTCTCACGAGCCGCACCTGCGTCGGAGAAGGCTTCCGACGCAGGCAGGGATCGTGAGAGAAGCTGCTACTGCGGCTTAGAACTTAAAATTAACTTCGGTCAGAACTAAGGGAGTCAAGGCCCCAATTGTAATGGTCGGCGTCGGCGTCTTTGCCCCTCTCCCTGGCACACACGAACCCCCGTTCAGCCTCCCATCCGACCCTCCCTTCCCGCGGTCTGGCCGGCTCCCTTAGTCCATTGCCGCTGCCCCTCTTCCCTTCCCGCGGTCCCAACAAACGTCCTGATTCCAGCAGCAGCCGCAGCACTCTAAACACGCTGCTTCGTGGCCTTCTACTGCCCTGATTTGTCAGGATGTTTGTCGGGACTGCGGGAAGGGAAGGGAGTGGCAAGGGACTAAGGGAGCTGGTCAGACCGTGGGAAGGGAGGGTCGGATGGGAGGGAAAGGGGGCTGCTTTGGGGGAGGGGTATGCTGGGAGGCAGACAGCTTTGCTTGGGGGGTGGGAAGACAGAAGGGGGGCCACGGAGAAACAGTCAGGGAGGAACTGGAGGGGGAGAGGGAAAGGAGATTGCTTTGGGGGGAGGGGTGTGTTGGGAGGCAGACAGCTTTGCTTGGGGGACCACGGAGAGACAGTCAGGGAGGAACTGGAGGGGGAGAGGGAAAGGGGGCTGCTTTCTAGCACCCGTTAATGTAACGGGCTTTAACACTAGTTATAGATCTATTCTGCCTTCAGGCATTGCCCTGTTTTTTATAAGGTAACTTCCATCTCAAACATAGGATTGTGGTTATGGTGCTAAGCCACTTGAAAATGTTGAAAGCTATGCACAAGCGTATTGAGTTACTTCAATAAAAAAAAAGTATCACCTACCACTTGTCGGATGACCCTCATTTATAAAAGTTATAAACTAGAAACAGATTACAGCGATTTGTTGATTTTCCTTGGCCTTACAATCTGGGCTATGGAAGGCTGCACACATCAGCGGTGGAGAACCATTTGTGCTGAAACCCAACGGGGGCTTTACAAGGAGCTTAACACATTATGCTACAATTATCGAAACCAACCGATTGCTCTGTTGAGCTGACCCTTTAAAGGGGAAAATAAAAAGATCTTGACAAGAATGGTGAAAGAAAAGACCATTGGAAGAAACGTGAACCGCTAGGCCCTTTTTATTAGATTAAGTGAAATCTATAGATTAGACCGATGTGCTATTCCGATTGCTCTCCCTCACTCTCAATCTCTTGCTGTCTAAGAGAACTTCTTGGGAAGAGCCTGGCGTTCCAAAACACACACGTTCCCATCCAACTTCCTGTCTATAGGTAAAGCTCCAGTCTTTCTGGATTAGCGATAAACTGTCAAGAAATTGGAAACAGCTTCTTTCAGTTTTGTACGAGTTTGCAAAAACATGAATACTTGTCCCCAGAAAATGTAAGTCCAATTCAAACATCATAAAAACAATATACAGTGCCTGCTTGGTTGCATGCGGGGCTGCGAGACCAGATCGGATGACTTTAGCAGATGCCAAAAGCAGACCACTGTGGTTTTCAGCATTCATATGTGTGGAAATATGGAATACAGTGAGAGTCCTACCATTTGACTTTCACTGATGCACTGAAATGGCTTTACTGCGTCCCAGTTTTGTCTCATGAACGGTTCCCTCTAGCACTACATGACTCTGGGTGAAAGAACCATCAGGGATGTCCTAAATGCTTCTTTGGGATTAAGGTTAAGGTTCTCTCTGGTTTTGGCTTCAGAGAAGTCCTCCCGAGATTTAAATATTTCTTTTTATTGGGATTTATTAACCACCTTTATGAAGTGATTTACCCTAGGCAGTGCACAGCAAGGTTTTTTTTGGTTTTTTTCGTAAATCAGGCAAGTTTCAAGTTTCAAGTTTATTGGTTTTTTATATCCCGACCATAAAACAAATATCTGACCGGTTAACAATAAAATTTAAATAGGAAGAAATGAAATATTTAATGGTGTTTTAGGAAGATTAGTGGGAAAAATAACAACATATAAAACGTACGGACGGACCTGACAGTGAGGGTAAGTGGGGAGGTAGGGAAAAAGTTACATAATCTTAGAAGGCAATCTAGCTCCCCCTTTTACAAATCCACGCAAGAGGTTTTTAGTGCCGGCCGGAGCGCAGAACGCTCTGTGCTGCTCTGATGCACATAGGAACTCTATGACCGTCGGAGCAACGCAGAGCCGGCCGGCGCTGAAACCTCTTGCAGCCTCACCATCTAACTATGGCACTTTGGGCAACAGAGGGTTAAGTGGCTTGCTCAGAGTCATAAGAAGCAGCAGATCTAACCAATAGGCCACAAGGTCCTGTGTAATTGCTATAATTGTATTCATTTTTAAGGGTCTTAACTGGGCGCCTCCATTTAGGCATGCTGAGGGCGGGCAGAAGGAGTCTAGGGGCACTTGAATTAACCACAGAGCTGGCAGAAGTGTGGGAGTATTTGCGTTTACCTTCCTGACCCTCCTATTATGATCCAACTCCATTTTTTCCTACCCCTCCCGGCAAGGAAGACCTAAGAGAACTTACACCGCAAAACTGTTATCCTATCAAGCGACTCAATTAAGCTGGGAATTCCTCCCCATCATAGGGACCTCCTCATCATACATGCACTTTAGGCGAAGACTAAAAACATCACAACAAAAGATGACCCAAATTTCACAGGAGAAGAAGGACAGTCCAAACAAACGAGACTGTGGAAATACAATGTTCTTGACGCTGCTTTTATTCAACAAAATCTTTTAAAAGGGCATTAAAAATACAGAATCCACATTGGCGATAGAGAGACCCAACACGGGCAAAACATGCCTTCCTCAGGGATCCAAGATGATGACAACGTGATCGTTACAAATGTGGAATCACTTCAAAGGCTAGACTAGCCTCAAGAAAAGCCAAATAGAGCCGCCGATGGAGCGCAGGAGACACAATGGGCTCTACCACGTTTATATCTGGCGCAGATCCTGTTGTGCCTCTAGGCTGTTTGTATGCGTACCCTCATTGATTATGTACGGTCTTTAGATAATTTGTGTTAACCACATAGAACTTCACGGTGTATCACGGCATACAAATAACATTTTATGTTATGTTATGTTACCTATTCTGTCAGTTGCGAAAGTAGAAGCTGTACCTATATCTCGCTCCTGCTCTCCCTTCGCAAGAAAGCAAAGAGAATGTTAGGGATGATTAGGAAAGCAACGGAGAGCAAAACAGAATGTTGTAATGCCTTTGCATTGCTCCGTGCATATTTATTTCTAAAAAATTATATTGCACTGATCTCAACAGTTCTATGCACATTGCCCCAAGTACCACAGTTAGAAGTTGTGGTAAGAACGGCTAGCATAGCTGGTGTTAAGAAAGGTTTGGACAAGTTCCTGGAGGAAAAGTCCATAGTCTGTAATTGAGAAAGACACGGGGGAAGCCACTGCTTGCCTTGGATCAGTAGCATGGAAAGTTGTTACTCCTTGGGTTTTGGCCACTAGTGACCTGGATTGTCCACTGTGAGTATGGGCTACAAGGCAAGATGGACCATTGGTCTGACCCAGTAAGGCTATTCTTATGTTCTTACGTGAGCCAAGTATCCTAAAAAATAAAACCCTAGCCGCGCATGCGCACTTACCTGCGTGCTTCTGTGATCTCTGATCTGTGATCAGTAGGTCCGTGGCCAGCAGGAGTGCGGATGTGGCGGCCAGGCAACTCGGAGACATACAGCACAGCCGGCGACTCCCGCCCTCACTCACCGCCAAACCACCACCGCCAAAGCCTCCTCCTTCTGGCGGCTCACCCGCGTTTAAATTAAGAGAAAAGCGCTGTACCGCGCTAACGCTGGCTTCGCCGTCTTCTGTCCACTGTGGCCCGCCCTCTCTGACTACTTCCTGTTTCCGCTAGGGTTGGCCGCAGTGGATAGAAGATGCCGAAGCCAGCAGTAGCGCGGTGTAGCGCTTTTCTATCAATTTCAACGCGGCGGCTGGGAAGTGTGCAGCGGAAAATGCTGCTGCTGCACAGGGAAAGCTGGGAAATGCTGCTGCTGCACAGGAAAGGCCGGGAAATGCTGCTGCTGCACAGGGAAGTGTGTGTGTGGTGGGGAAATGCTGCTTCTGCACAGGGAAGGCCGAGAAATGCTGCTGCTGCACAGGGAAGTGTGTGTGTGTGGGGGGGGAAATGCTGCTTCTGCACAGGGAAGGCGGGGAAATGCTGCTGCTGCACAGGGTAGTGTGTGGGGGGGGCAGGACCATGGGAAGGGAAGGGGGGTAAGGGAAATGCTACTGCTGCACGGGGAAGTGGTGTGGGGGGAGGGAATGCTGCTGCTGTGGCTGCTGCACAGGGAAGTGGGGGGGGGATCAAAATGCTGCTGTACAGGGAAGTAGGGTGGGGGGAAATGCTGCTGCACAGGGATATGGAGAGGGAGGGAATTCTACTGTGGCTGCTGCACAGGGAAGTGGGGGGGAAAGAAAGACAGACAGCTAGCACCCGTTAATGTAACGGGCTAAAATACTAGTAGGTCAATAAAGCCATTGTGACATCACTGATGAGGTTGGCTCTGAGGCATTATGACATCACAATCTCAGCTCTGGAATGTTGATCTCATTGGGGTTCCGGAATCTTTGAGATGCTGGAATGTTGCTACTCTTTGGTTTTGGCCACTATAAGAACGGGCTACTGGGCTTGATGGTCTGACCCAGTAAGGCTATTCTTATGTTCTCATGACCACAGATCTATTGAGCCCAGCTTCCTGCCTCTGTGAGAAGCCAATCCAAGTTCCTAGTATCCAACAGGATACCATAGAGTAGATCCTTCAGATCTGATGTGGTTAATCTTGCCTTCTTCAGAACCTGCATGACCCACTCCATGACCATCATTCAAATCCCATTGCAGTGGTAGACCCTGCCACCAAATTCCTGTTCTTCCACTCTATATCCCCAATCATGGCAAGGCTCTGCTGGCATCTTGATCTATACCAAACTTCAACACATCACAGCACAGCACAAGCAATGAACTCTGCCATGTCTAACTAAACTAAACCTTAAGTTTATATACCGCATCCTCTCCATGATTATAGAGCTCGGCACGGTTTACAAGAGCTTAATATAGGAAGGGATAACACATTGCGTTTGGTGGTTGAGTATAGGGGGAAGGAGAGCATTACATTTTTGTGAAAAGCCTAGTTTTCAGGTGCTTAAGGAATAGTTGGAAGGAGACCTGATTCTGAGTGGGGTAGTAAGGTTATTCCACTCAAGATTCAAATAGGCCTTTTCATCTTTGCAATGATTTCTTGGTTTCTAACCCAGCCTGGGAAATCTATGACAGCAGGAGAAACCTTGTTTCTCTGCTTTCATACTTGATAAAACGCCCCCCCCCCAAAAAAAAATGTGCCCATTCAGGCCAGGATTCTCAAAAAAACGCATTAAAAAGCCATTTTGATAGCGAATTTAAAAAGTGAGTCATTCTCAAAAAAATCACACATGCAAATGAGATTGGCGAACAGCAGCGAAGATTCGTTAAATTTGCATGTGCCCATCGCTGGTGATAGCGCAGAAAACCCCCGAAAAAACCCCAAAACACAATAACGGCGGGGGTATGTTCAATCTCTCCCACTGCCAACCAACAACCCCCTCCCTGCAGCGAGAGAAATGCCCACTCTCTCCCACTGAATTTGAAAGCACCAGTTCAAATCAGTATAAAAATTGTAAAATGTTGAGCCATCCCAAAGTCCCCCAACAGATGGGAGATAGAAGAGAAATACTCTTCTGTGTCTTTCTAAAGAGTTCCATTTAAATAACCCATATTCATCTTTAGTTACGTCTTATTTGAGTTCAATAAAAGATGTCGACATCTCTAAATAATTTAATTCTCTATTTGGCCAATATGGCTACTGGAAATCTACCTCACAAATCAAGCACAGCAAGCCTATATAACATCAATCTGCAAAGGTCAAGTATTACAAGCTACAGTATTTTTCTATATTTTTCTATTCAACAGGAAAATATTTGGTTTCACTCTCCAAGGGTTCTCCTTTCCATTCTGTCCTATATTCATGCCTTTTGCTGTCCTGTAGTTACTTAATAGTCCTTCATTACCCAGGATCTGGACTCAATTAGAAACTCTGCAGGAAAATGTACATCTAGGCTTGATGTTGAATGGGACAGGTGTGCAGCTAATGGCTTCTCCAGAGCATCAGGAGCGGAGAGCGGCCATTAAATATCTTTAAACGTGAAACAATGGAGCAGCCAGTCTCATAGCTGGGGATGCTGGAAACTTCCCCCTGGGTTTTTCACTCCCTTTCATCCCGTGCCTCAATGTCGGCTTTTGACTATTGTGTTCGTAGGCTTCGATCAAAGGTCTGGTTTAGTGGCGCTCTAGCTATGCCAGTCTTGTCCAACAAGCTCATTAATTTCACCGGTGAAGGGAAATAAACCATGGAATGATTAAGCAGATTAATAACACCATTTGTTCACCTACGGTATTATGCTCAGAAAGAGAGTGTTTGTGTTGTCAAGGGAATTCTTTCCCATGTATTTGGCTGCCCTTCTTGCCGCAAGACCAAATGACTGGAGAAATCTCGGAAACAAAGTTTATTTTCATAATCATGATTTACAGGAAACGTCTTTTGGGGGAGAGCTCTGTGCACAATCTATCTTTAAATAACAAACGGTTATAATTTATATATTTCTGGGGAGCTGAACAAACTCTTGTGCTGCTCTAAAATTTTCACTTGGCGAAGGGGTTCGGGCAAGCAGAGTATTGAACTGGGCCATAGGGGATGACCTAGAATGCAAGGGTGAAGCCCCTTTCCACCTACACTCTGTTGAATCTGAGGCAGTGTTTTAACCCCTAGACGTAGCATTATGGTAATGTAATTTAAAATAAATGTACATGAAAGCATCCCTGTCTCCCCATTCCCTGTGATATGTCTTCAGGGATCATGGGTGTCATAGCATTTATCCCACATGCATCTGTAAAGTTCTCAGCCCAACCAACCTTCTTCCTGAATTCTGAGCATTATTTTGCCTCTGTAGCTGAAAAGAGTGTTATTTTATGTCCTTAAATGCCGATTTGCAGAAACAAAATTCTGTGTTTTGACATTGTTTCAGATCATTGATTGGACCATAGTCAGGTCATTCTCTTCTTGGCTGGTTGAGAACTTTTCAGCTCCCCTTCGTAGTGTAAAGACTTTCAGTCTCTGGTAACCAGAACTGAGATTGTGATGTCATAATGCCTCATTCCACCAATAATGCCTCATTCCACAATGGCTTGATTGTCCTAAACTTGGCTCACTTTTATTACATGTGAGGAGATGCTAAAAGGTTCTCAGCCCAACCAGCCAACTTCCTAAATTCTGAGCGTTATTTTGCCATTATTTTGTTAAGTATCTTGCTGGAAAAAAAAATCAATGTTTTAGCATTGTTTCCGATCATTGATTGAACCGTATCCATTTCATTCTCTTCTTGGTTGGGCGGAAAACTTGTCAGCACCCCGTCATCCATGTGATGGCGCTTGAAATCAATTTTCTAAGGTCGTAAGCATCAGTGAGAATTTTATTTATTTATTTTTTAACAAATAAAGGGCTGCTTTTATCAAGCCGCGCTAGCGGGGTTAGCGCGCACGACTTTTAATCACACCGAACCCCCGCGCTGGCCAAAAAACTACCGCCTGCTCAAGACAGGCATTAGAGGCTAGCGTGGCCGGCGGTTTAACGTGTGGTATTACGCGCATCTAACCGCTAGCGGGGCTTGATAAAAAGGAGCCCAGAGTTTATTTTGTTCAAAAATATGAAGGGCGATTTGTCCAAGAGGAAAAGGAGATCCAATGGGAGAAGAGACATCCCAGCCCTTGTTTTCCTTGTTAACTCTGGTATCCATACTACTAGGCTCTGTTTTCCCACGTTAGACTAAAATTGATCTCGCTTTGTGTAGGATCTAAAATAAGAACATAAGAACATAAGCAGTGCCTCCGCCGGGTCAGACCATAGGTCCATCCCGCCCAGCAGTCCGCTCCTGCGGCGGCCCGAACAGGTCACGGCCTGTCTGAATCACTAGAAGGGGCCCCCTTGCCACCTTGGTTTCCCATTGAGTCCTAGCTTCCCATCGAAGTCCTAACCCTTCGGTCTTGCACATGCACGAGCTGGTTGGGTTTCTATACTTATTACCTGGTTAGCTTTCTATACTTGTATTACATCCCAGCACCTCTCTCAGTATCCCACGATCCCTTTATCCTTCAGGAATCCGTCCAATCCCTGTTTGAATCCCCGTACCGTATTCTGCCTGATCACTTCCTCCGGTAGCGCATTCCAAGTGTCCACGACCCTTTGGGTGAAAAAAAACTTCCTTGCATTTGTTTTGAACCTATCTCCCTTCAGTTTCTCCGAATGCCCCCTCGTACCTGTTGTCCCTTTCAGCCTGAAGAATCTTTCCCTATCCACCTATGCCCCTCATGATCCTGAAGGTCTCTATCATATCTCCCCTGAGCCTCCTCTTTTCCAGAGAGAAGAGCCCCTTGCGCACATTGCAAGTTTGACACTCTCGTCAATATTTAACTTTGATTTCTTTGGGTAAATATGACATACAGTCCAAAGTGAGATTAACATCACATCTGGTATAATCCTAGCAGAATATAACGGAGGTGTGTGGATGGATGTCACAGCACAGATTGAAACTGAATAAAACAGAATTAATGATAGTGGGGAGGGAGGATGAGACTGATGTGATTAAAAGTATGGATGTTTTGGGGGTGGCGATTACGATCTTGGGAGTCTGTTTAGATTCAGCTTTGAATATGGGTAAACGGATTATGAATGTCATTCAGAAGGGTTGTGCCCAGCTTCATATGCTGTATAGGCTAAAACCATGATTTCAGAACAGTAGCCCAATGTCTGCTCCTATCTAGGCTGGACTATTGTAACTCTTTATTTCGGGGATTGGCCAAAACAAAGTTGAAAGCCCTACACTAGGTTCTGATGAATTCAGCGGGCAGATTGATTAGTGGCGTTATAAGAACAGCACAGATCGCCCCTACTTTGGAACGCCTTCAATGTCTACCAATTGACCAAAGGATTCATGACAAAGTGTTATCTTTGGTACATCAGATTCTGTACCAATCTGCACCCCACTGGCTCCAGTTCAGC
This sequence comes from Geotrypetes seraphini, assembly GCF_902459505.1. Lineage (NCBI taxonomy): Eukaryota > Metazoa > Chordata > Amphibia > Gymnophiona > Dermophiidae > Geotrypetes > Geotrypetes seraphini. Next base: position 133,677,549 of record NC_047084.1, on the reverse strand, counting down.
GGGCAGATTGATTAGTGGCGTTATAAGAACAGCACATATCGCCCCTACTTTGGAACGCCTTCAATGTCTACCAATTGACCAAAGGATTCATGACAAAGTGTTATCTTTGGTACATCAGATTCTGTACCAATCTGCACCCCACTGGCTCCAGTTCCTATAGGAGGTTTATAGACCAAACAGAGCCCTGCGATCAGAGAGTGGCATGAGATTACCGTATTTTCACGCAAATAACGCGCACCCGTATAAAACACGCACACGGGTATAGCGCGCAGAAATCACGATGATATGTACAAAAACTTTGGTATACCGCGCTCACGGGTATACCGCGCATGCTGCCCGACGCTCCTTTCGCCCGCCCTGACTTTCCGTGCGCTGTCCCGACTCTCCGTTCACCCCCCCTGACTTCCGTGCACTGTCCCCCCTTGAAGGTCTGTCCCCATCCTGAAAGCCTGATGCCCCCCCCGACGTCCGATACATCCCTCCCCCCCGAAGGACCGCCGACTCCCCAACAATATCGGGCCAGGAGGGAGCCCAAATCCTCCTGGCCACGGCGACCCCCTAACCCCACCCCGCACTACATTACGGGCAGGAGGGATCCCAGGCCCTCCTGCCCTCGACGCAAACCCCCCTCCCCCCAACGACCGCCCCCCCCAAGAACCTCCGACCGCCCCCCAGCCGACCCGCGACCCCCCTGGCGACCCCCCCCCCCCCCCGCCCCGTACCTTTGGTAGTTGGGCCAGAAGGGAGCCCAAACCCTCCTGGCCACGGCGACCCCCTAACCCCACCCCGCACTACATTACGGGCAGGAGGGATCCCAGGCCCTCCTGCCCTCGACGCAAACCCCCCTCCCCCCCAACGACCGCCCCCCCCAAGAACCTCCGACCGCCCCCCAGCCGACCTGCGACCCCCCTGGCGACCCCCACGACCCCCCCACCCCCCTTCCCCGTACCTTTGGTAGTTGGCCGGACAGACGGGAGCCAAACCCGCCTGTCCGGCAGGCAGCCAACGAAGGAATGAGGCCGGATTGGCCCATCCATCCTAAAGCTCCGCCTACTGGTGGGGCCTAAGGCGCGTGGGCCAATCAGAATAGGCCCTGGAGCCTTAGGTCCCACCTGGGGGCGCGGCCTGAGGCACATGGTCGGGTTGGGCCCATGTGCCTCAGGCCGCGCCCCCAGGTGGGACCTAAGGCTCCAGGGCCTATTCTGATTGGCCCACGCGCCTTAGGCCCCACCAGTAGGCGGAGCTTTAGGATGGATGGGCCAATCCGGCCTCATTCCTTCGTTGGCTGCCTGCCGGACAGGCGGGTTTGGCTCCCGTCTGTCCGGCCAACTACCAAAGGTACGGGGAAGGGGGGTGGGGGGGTCGTGGGGGTCGCCAGGGGGATCGCGGGTCGGCTGGGGGGCGGTCGGAGGTTCTTGGGGGGGGCGGTCGTTGGGGGGGAGGGGGGTTTGCGTCGAGGGCAGGAGGGCCTGGGATCCCTCCTGCCCGTAATGTAGTGCGGGGTGGGGTTAGGGGGTCGCCGTGGCCAGGAGGGTTTGGGCTCCCTTCTGGCCCGATATTGTCGGGAAGTCGGCGGTCCTTCGGGGTGGGGGTGCGAGTGGTCCTGCCGGGGGGGGGGGGATGTATCGGACGTCGGGGAGTCGGCCGGGCAAGAGGGCTTGGGCTCCCTCTTGCTCCGATCGTGGATGCGGGTGCGGGTGGGAGCGCGTGCGAGCGGTCGTTCGGGGTGGGGGTGCGAGCGGTCTGGCCAGGAGGGTTTGGGCTCCCTTCTGGCCCGATATTGTCGGGAAGTCGGCAGTCCTTCGGGGTGGGGGTGCGAGTGGTCCTGCCGGGGGGAGGGATGTATCGGACGTCGGGGAGTCGGCCGGGCAAGAGGGCTTGGGCTCCCTCTTGCTCCGATCGTGGATGCGGGTGCGGGTGGGAGCGCGTACGAGCGGTCGTTCGGGGTGGGGGTGCGAGCGGTCCTGCTGGGGGGGTGAATCGGGCGTCGGGCGGGGTGGGAACTATGTTTTAAAACTTTTGTATACCGCGCTCACGCATATAACGCGCGAGGGGTATGCGCGGTAGGTAAAAACGCGTATAACGCGCGCGTTATATGCGTGAAAATACGGTAATAGCTAAAATAGCTGAGAATGTGAGAAGTGTGGCTACGAAATTTAAAATGTTCTCTATTGCTGGAATGTCTCTTTGGGACAAGCTATGTGGTCACCTGAGACTAAGAACATAAGAATTGCCACTGCTGGGTCAGACCAGCAGTCCGCTCACGTGGCGGACCTCTGGTCAAAAACCAGTGCCTGAGACTAGCCTTACCTGCTTACGTTCTGGTTCAGCAGGAACTTGTCTAACTTGGTCTTGAATCCCTGGAGGGTGTTTTCCCCTATAGCAGCCTTCAGAAGAGCGTTCCAGCTTTCTACCACTCTCTGGGTGAAGAAGAACTTCCTTACATTTGTACGGAATCGATCCCCTTTCAACTTTAGAGAGTGCCCTCTCATTCTCCCTAGCTTGGAGAGGGTGAACAACCTGTTTTTATTTACTAAGTCTATTCCCTTCATTATCTTGAATGTTTCGATTATGGCCCCTCTCAGTCTCCTCTTTTCAAGGGAGAAGAGGCCCAGTTTCTCTAATCTCTCGCTGTACGACGATTCCTCCAGCCCCTTAACCATTTTAGTCGCTCTTCTCTGGACTCTTTTGAATAGTACTATGTCCTTCTTCATGTATGGCGACCAGTGTTGGACACAGTATTCCAGGTGGGGGCGTACCATGGCCCAGTACAGTGGCACGATAACCTTCTCCGATTTGTTTGTGATCCCCTTTTTAATCATTCCTAGCATTGTGTTCGCCCTTTTTGCCGCCGCCACACATTGCGTGGATGGCTTCATTGACTTGTCGACCAGTACTCCCAAGTCTCTTTCCTGGGGGGTCTCTCCAAGTACTGCCCCATACATCCTGTATTCGTGTTTAAGATTTTTGTTACCGACATGTATTGCCTTACACTTATCCACGTTAAACCTCATTTGCCATGTCGTGGCCCATTTTGCGAACGTGTTTATGTCACGTTGCAGGTCTTCGCAATCCTCCCGCGTCTTCACTACTCTGAATAACTTTGTATCGTCTGCAAATTTAATCACCTTACTCGTCGTACCAATTTCCAGGTCGTTTATAAATATGTTGAAGAGTACGGGTCAGAGCACCGAACCCTGCAGTACATCCGGGTTGTACTTCTATTGAAAGTTGATAAACTGCTGTTGAGACAGACATGGGAGAAGCCACTGCTTGCCCTGGATTGGTGGCATGAAATGCTGCTACTATTGGGGATTTTGCCAGGTACTTGTGACTTGGCTTGGCCTCCGTGAAGATGGGATTCTGGGCTACAAATGAATAATTAATTACATCTTAAAACCAAGATTTCACAAATCCTCACAGAATCATTCCTCTTAAAACCAGCATTAAACAACGTATCATTTATTGAAAAACTTCCAGAAATAGTGTAGTTTTAAGTATTTTTTTCTTTTTTAAACCTCTGAATATCAGTGGTCCAGTTAATTTGTTCCACAACGTTACTTCCATGATGGAAATAGCTGAAGTTCTTGCGCTCTCATAATGCATTTTTGAGAAGTCCGTCAAAGACAAACGTATTGCACCCTTGGAACGATAGATCACCATGCTTTGTGACAGATGCCAAGGAATCCCATGGTAAATGACTTTGAACGCCAACATCTGATCAAAGAGAAACGCACAAAGCACTATGCACAAAAAATAGGTACTACAAAAATAAACAGTAAAGAATTGTTCAAACTAGTAAAACTGTTACCAGATACAACACGAATCCTGAAAAAGGACAAAGAGTGCACCCCATCTGCCCAAATCCTAGCCAACTTTTTTAAAAATAAAATCACAGACCTAAGAGCAACTCTACCCACACCCACAACAAATACACTTTACTACCTCGAACCCCACGATCAAGACTCCAGAGCAGACATGATCTGGGATCACTTCGAGTTCCCAAACTGGCATCAGTTCCTAAATTTATTCAATAAATACACCAAATCAAACTGTCTACTTGAATCATGACAGTTGCCCCACCAGACTTCAAAAAGGAACTATTTGCATGGCTAACAACTGCCCTTACAAACGGAACATTAAACAAGGACATGGGACACATACTGATCACTCCTATCCCCAAAGATCAGAAAACCTCTAAAGCACTGATATCCAATTTCAGACCCATAGCAAATATTCCCCTTTTCACAAAGATACAGGAAGGACTGGTCAATCTACAACTAGTAAACTACCTAGACAAATTTAACATCCTTAGTGAACACCAATCAGGATTCAGGAAAGGATACAACACAGAAACTGTCATAGCCTCCATACTAAACCGCCTTTATAATCTTTTCAGCAAAGGTAAAAGCGCACTGATCCTACAACTAGACCTCAGCAGTGCGTTCAACCTGGTAGACCATGAAATCATGCTACTGTGCCTTGATGCAATGGGAATCTCGGGAAAGTTCAAGAAATGGTTCCAAGAATTCCTAACAAACAGATCCACCTGAGTAACCAGTAATGGAAATTACTCCAACCCATGGAAAAAACCCGTCGGGCGTGCCCCAAGGTTCCCCTCTATCACCCACACTGTTCAATATCTACATCGCATCCTTAGGTCACCTTCTACATCACTACATATACGCAGATGACATCCATTTTAATCCCCTTAAATGACATCACAAATGAAATTATAGACAACCTCTCAAACACAATGAGAAAAATCGAAAAATGGACCACCAACTTCAAACTGAAACTAAACACAGAGAAAGCCTTCCGGGGATCTGTTCTGCATGGTTCAATCATTTGAAATATATTCAGCCATTTGTTTATACTTTCATGCTGATGGATTCCGCCTCCCCTCCCTCACTAGAAGCAGCACATCAATTTTTAAATGCATTATCTGTCCGTCCCCCCCCCAAGAATATCCACAAAACCTTTTATATTTGTTATATGTAAATGATAAGCCTGCAGTGGTCAAATCTCTCTGCCTCACAGATGATCAACACTTTAGAATCTAAAATCCAGTGAGCCGGCATGGATGCTTGACACCTGTGGGTGAAGCCAGATGACATGTCTACTGTCTTTGGAACTCCTCGTGGCCGTTTTTCATCTTCTATCTAATCTGGTAACAATCACGGCATCTTCTGTTTCATCTCAGACAAACATCTGGCATAGTCATACACGTGAGGTGCTCTTTGTTGAAAACATCTTCTTGAGTTGGCTTCGCAAGCTGTTCTTCCTTCACATGCCTTTCTGAGCTACCTCTTTTTACTGTAGCATGTCACTCCTGGAATTTGCAGCGCAGATCCTTGGCGTGCTATCAAATAACCCCTCACTGAGCAACCGGTCCAGATATTCTTTCATCTGTAAGAGTTCTGTAGTAATATCTGGGGCTTGTCTGACATCCCTGCTTAGAATCTTTGGTAGTCAGAATAAGGTCTCTCAGTCTTGCTTCTGCCAAACAGCTGGAAAGGGTGCCCTGCTGGGTGGTTAAAGAATCTAAACCGCTGGGCCAAGGGTGCAGATTTACAACCATTCCTCTGATGACACAAATGCTTTCAAATTAAGAAATCAAACAAAAACAACCAGCCATCCATCCTGCTTTAGTTTAAGGGGTATTTAGTGTACCGTGTCCTGTGGCTTCGCATGTTTGGAAAATCTTTCAGTAAGGTCTTAATTGAAGGTAGATCTGGAGAAGCTTCTCTTCAACACTGTTTGGGACTTCTAAGCCCGATGAGTCATAAGGACTGATTAAATCCCTGTTGCCACACACAGGCCCCTATTTCCTGGAGAGTTAAGATTTTGTGGCTGCTGAAAGAGTTAGAGTTCAGCAACTCTTAACAACTGGAGGATGAACCCAACATATTCCATTCAGTTGCCCGACAACAACAGTGTACACGCAAGAGACGGTCCCTGCTCAGAAGAGCTTACAATCTAATTATGACAGACACATAGGACCAAAGGGGAGTCAGAACTTAGTGCTTATGTAGGAAATTAGGAGGGGGCGGGGGGGGGGGGGGTTGGAATCACATAGGACTAAGGGGAGTATGAACTTAGAGGGAGATTGCCGAGGTGCTATTTTCTCTGTACAAGGTCCTGAACTCTGGAACCTTCTGCCAATTCATTCAAGACTTCAGAAATCTCAACCACAATTTAAAAAGAGTCCTGAAACATCTCTCTCTTTTTTTTTTTTTTTTTTACAAACGCTTTTACATAATTCAAGATTTCAGCTATTAGCAAAATGCAGCCCAACACCTCCTGCTTTTCCCATCTTTACTTTTGAAAATGGAATTAATTCCCGACTCTCCTCACAGTCACGTTATGTCTTACCATAATTTTTCTTTTTTTGTTTTGTTTTCTTTTATTTCTACGTAGGGCGTGTGTGCCCAATTTGCGTGCGCAACGTAATTGAATAGCGAGCCAATTAGCGCTGATTACTGGCTCCTTAATAAGCAATTATTAGCGTTAATTGGCTTTAATTTGAATTTATGTGCATACGTTTAGGCTTGGACTCTGCGTCTAAATGCACAGTGCCTAAAAGGCAGCGTGGGAATGGGAGGGTCAAGGGGCATCTGCGCCTAAATCTAGGCATGAGGATTTGCACCAGATTTCTATTGGTGCAAATGGGTGCATCTACAGTTAGGCACGGGTCCTGGACATAAGTGCTATTCTATAAACTGCCTAACTTTAAGCCTGGTTTATAGAATAGCACTTTAGAGAAACCTCTTTAGAGAAATTTAAAAGTAATTAAAAAAGCTATCTTTATATAGATGCATATGAATCTTAGATTAGATTTTTTCTCTTTTTATGATCCTCCTACTAACTCTTAGATTAAGCTTTCTTTTAAATATGTATTTTAGACCAAGTTTCACAAAAAAATCAATGTTTTTTTTTTTTTTTTTACCCTTCCTAATGTTGTTCTTCCCTAAATGTTTTTTCTTTTGTTTTTTTCTTTTTTCTTTTAAACAAATGTAGTTTATCCTTGTATTCCTTATGTATTTTTAAACATCTATGGACGTGTTTGTATGTTTATTGTTCAAATGGTTTTATTTATTTCCCCGAATTTATTTTTTGTTATACGCATTGAAAATATTTGATATTGCGTTTAAATCAAAATCTCAATAAACTTGAAACTTGAAACTCAGTTGGGTGTTTGTGCAGCACCAAAATGCAGAAAGTAGTTCTTTTTCGCTGCTTCTTCATAATATCGCCAAAATCTGACCCTGCCTCTCTAAGCATGCTACCAAAACCCTTATCCACACCCTTATCACCTCTTGCCTAGACTACTGCAACCTGCTTTTCACTGGTCTCCTGTTAAACCACTTCTTTCCCCTTCAGTCCATTCAAAATGCTGCTGCACGACATATTCTGCCAGAGTTGTTATGCTCACATCACCCCCCCCCTCCTCAGGACACCTCATTGGCTTCCAATCCATCTCTGCATACAGTTCAAACTCCTCTTATTGACTACAAATGCAATGATTAAAGAAGTTACTGATAGAGTGGAATCAACAAAGTATAGATTTGGTGATTGACAGTTCTAGAGATCATTTGTTGAGGGCTAGGATTGTATAGGTTGGTTTCCTAAGTATTTCAGGAACAGATGTACTTAGGAAACCAACCTATACAATCCTAGCCCTCAACAAATGATCTCTAGAACTGTCAATCACCAAATCTATACTTTGTTGATTCCACTCTATCGGTAACTTCTTTAGTCATTGTAAACCGCATAGAACGTCACGGTCCTGCAGTATATAAAAAACTGTTATTATCATTCTGTAGCTCCTCAATATCTCTCCTCTCTTATCTTTCCCTATACTCCTCCCCAGGAACTCTGATCATCGGGCAGGTCTTTCTTGTCTGTGTCCTAACTCTGGACTATGTATCTTCTCTCTTGGAACAGACTGTCTGAGTCGGTACGTCAGGCCCCCATCCCTGGCAGTATTCAAGTCCAGACTAAAAGCCCACTTTTTCAAGGTTGCTTTTAACTCTTAACCCTTTCATCCTAAAGCACCCACTGTAGCCTCCTTGTGACCCTGGGAATGTCACTTGGCGTTCCATTTCTCCAGGCAAAACAAATGTATCGGCATTGCTGGGAGCCGGGCCACATGTCTGGGTTTTTACTTCATGAAATCTGATAACCCTAGAATAAGTAAATCATTCCAAATAACAATAGCAGCATATTGTGACAGGGAGTAGACACAGAAGGTAGCTAGACCCTAATCCTTAGCACTGCACCAGCCGAGCGGTTTATTGGAGTGACCAAGGGAATTGCAACCTCAAAAAGGCAAAACAAAACACACATGTGCAAAAATTAAAGACTTTTATTCCCCAAACTCTGGGGGGGGGGGAGGGTTGAATCAAGTCCAACCAAGTTCAGTATAGTGCTTCCACTATGCACTGGTTTATTCAAAACAACAGTCTCAAAACAAAACATAAATTTTTTGTCACAAATGAAAGGCAAGTTGCTGCAAAAACAGCGTGTAGTGCAGACGCAGGATTACTTTTGGCAACGTGACTACAACTCCCATGAGTCTTAGGTCCATCAAACATGGTGGTTTTCTGCCAAACTTTATGCATTGGCGCTGTTCAGACAGTTCATTATAGGGTTAGTTATGCTTGAATCCTGCTTACAGCTTTTTGCCTTTGCACTAAAGCTCTCCTAATCTTGCTAAAAAACTGGTCACTGAGTCCTTAACTGGAACTACCTGGATTCAGAGATTGTATCCCTCACGTTTAACCCAAAAAAAAAACAAAAAAAAAACCCTGGTGAGCTCCATTTAAGATTAGGGCTTTATCTTTAGGCTTTAGTACTGTTGCAGCCTTGCTTGTCAATTAGAGAGGGACAGAATTAGGGATTCCCTTCACCCATGGTAAATTTTATGGGAACTGAAACTGCTCTGAAACATGTCTCTTCAGTGTTTCTCACTGTAACACATATTCAAACTAATATTACACTCATTCCTTATGTTTTGGTCCCCTTGCTCCCACTGCATTTCTTCATTCCCCAACAAGCTTATTGTATCACATTCCCCTTCACTCATGCATACGTCACACTCTGGCTGAATACCACTTTTCCCCTTGAGAATGAGGTAGTAGATAGATTAAAGCATCTCCACTCAATGTTCCAACAGCCATTCATTGGTGGTTCTTAAAAACTTGGAAGTAAAGAGCCGAGGGGCTTCCCTGGAGAGTTAATTTGACCAAACTCCATTAGGCCAGCTTTTCACTTACCTAATTTGGCAGCGCCTATTGGACGTCTAACGATGCCTAAGTCGACCACGCCTATTCTCCGCCCATATGGTGTGAATAATATGAAGAAAGACTTAGTGAAGCATGAAGAATGGTCTGAAATTTGGCAGCTAAAATTTAATGCTAAGAAATTCAAGGTCATGCATTTGGGCTGCAAAAACCCAAGGAAACGGTACAGTTTAGGGGTTGAAGAACTTATGTGCATGACAGAAGAGCAGGACTTGGGTTTGATTGTATGTGAAGATCTTAAGGTGGCCAAACAGGTTGAAAAGGTGACGGCGAAAGCTGAAAGGATATTAGGGTGCATAGGGAGAGGTATGGTCAATAGGAAAAAGGAGGTACTGATGCCCCTGTATAAGACTCTGGTAAGACCTCATTTAGAATATTGAGTACAATTCTGGAGGCCACACCTTCAAGAAGATATAAAAAGGATCCAGAGGAAGGCTACTAAAATGGTGAATAGTCTTCGTGATAAGTTTCAAGTTTCAAGTTTATTTAAAATTTCTTATACTTGAACTAGATTATTATATCTCCTATGCGACTATCTCATGTATTAAGTATCAGAATACTTAGATATGCTAAGGACAACATTATAATATTGGACACATGGAAAACAATTACATTTATTGTTAAGTTAACAGATATTCCGATAATGAATTCTACTTTTCAGTCCTTATGGTTGAACTCCAAGATTCAAATAGGCGGTGCTGGGATTGCTTGGAAGAATTGGATGCAGGCAGGCATTCGTACATTGGATGATGTCGTATATAATGGAAAACTGCTTGATTTTTCACGACTTCAACAAGTATTTGGTCTCTTAAAGTCTCAAAATTATAGGTGGTTGCAGTTGAAGCAGGCCATTCGGAGTGGGTTCCCTGAATGGAATAACTTAAAAACTTATTATAGCTTGCAGATCCTATGCTACCAGACAGATTTGTTAGGACATCAGGCTGCCAGGTGGTATAAATTAATTTCAGAACCAAAGAATAGTCTGAGAGATATTTGGAGCATTGAGATTAAGCAGTATATTTCTGCATCTCGATGGCCACGAATTTGGACTTGGAGATTACGATGTACAGCATCAGCATCTATGAGACAAACTTGGTTATTCTTATTACATAGGATTTTTTGGACCCCAGTTCGTTTGAATAAGGTAGATAGTTCTAAGTCTAATAGATGCTGGCATTGTCATATTGATATAGGGACCTTGGATCATCTGTTGTATTATTGTCCAATGATACTTAATTTCTAGAAGTCAATTTGGGGACAAATAAATATTATTCTTGAGTCATCAATCCCGTTAACCTACGAAGCCATAATTTGTGGAACAATGTTGCATATTAAGCCTTCTTTAGATAGATATAAAAGCCGGCTCTTCTTGATTATGACCGGAATAGCCATCCAGATGATTACGAGGAGCTGGAAGAGTTACGACAGACTGAATTACACGTTTTGGTGGGCAAATATTTGTTCCAATTATAAATATGAGAGAATGAATGCGGAGTGATTAAGGCCTAGTATGATATTCAATAAGGTGTGGAGCCCATTGACTGCATATGTTGAATTGCAATGAATGTCAGGTATCTCCCTTTTTATAGATTCCTTACACATTCAGGGGGGTGGGGTGGGGGGAGTGGAAGATATTTGGGATTGCTAAAGGTATTTATCTATAATATTGCAATAATATATGCATATGCAGTGTAATAGTTATGTGAGGAAGGGAGGGAGAAAAGGATTGGTAATGGATTAATTTTGTGTATTTTATGTGCGTTATGTATAATGCTCATGTATAATATAGTTGTACTGCACTGTCAAAATTTGAATTTCTTGAATAGCATGATTTTATTTCTTTTCTAAACGATTTGTAGTCTGGGATCAAAATCAGGAAATTGGAGAGTTGGTAGTCCAGTTTTGCTGCTTGTGTGGCTAGAATGCCATCGTACAGTTTTTTTCCGTTTGACGTCTCTGATTGGGGGATGCGTGAACGGTTTGTGAGTTCTCCTATGTCTGGTTGAGGTAGTTAGGAATAGACGGTTGTTCTGGTAGTCGGCTGTCACCGTTTATGGTTTTAAATAGTAGGCAGTAGAATTTGAATTGTACTCTTGCTTGATTTGGGAGCCAGTGTGAGTCGAGGTATGCCGCCGTGATGAGGTCGTGTTTCCTCAGTGGATAGATAAGCCTTAGTGCTGTGTTTTGAACTGTCTGAAGTCGTCTTATGTGAACAGACTTAAAGATCTCAATCTGTATACTTTGGAGGAAAGGCGGTAGAGGGAAGATATGATAGAGTCATTTAAATACCTACATAATATAAATGTGCAAGAGTAAGTTGGATGCACACCTCCTTGAAAATCACATTGAGGGATACGGGTAATCAGGGTCTCCAACTGGGAGCACCTGGCTTGGCCTCCGCGTTTGCGGGTCGCCGGAATATATGGACCTAAGGTCTGATCCGGTGAAGGCGTTTCTTATGTTCTTATTTGAAAGGAAACTCTGCAATGAGAGGGCATAGGATGAAGTTAAGAGGTGATAGGCTCCGGAGCAATCTGAGGAAATACTTTTTTATGGAAAGGGTGGTAAATGCGTGGAACAGTCTCTTGAAAGAGGTGGTGGAAACAGAGACTGTGTCTGAATTCAAGAGAGCCTAGAATAGGCACGTGGGATCTCTCAAAGAGAGAAAGAGATAATGGTTACTGCGGACGGGCAGACTAGATGGACATCATGTTTCTATGTTTCTATAACCACACCTACTGTTTGAGATATGTGTCTTTAGGCATGGGAGGGTGTCTCCACTTAAGCGTCACTAGTCATCCTAAGAATTCAGCGCTAAAGTTTTAAATTGCTTAATATAATTTTTTTGATTGGCTGAAAACCGGTGTGGTCAATTACCACGCTGATTAAGCCAATTAAAAAAATAAAAGGCATGGATCCCGAACTTAGGCATCGCAATAGGGCCAATATTCAGACTACAGGAGGTAATAATAATAATAACTTTATTTTTGTATACCGCAGTACCAGAATAGTTCAAAGTGGTTTACATGGCAAGAGACATGTTCATCGACAGCGAAGTTACAAATAAGTCAATCAATATAGCTTAGCAAGTCGGGAGCAGGCAAGAAGGAGATAGCGAAGTTACACACAAGTCAATCAGCGTAGCTTAGGATGTCGGGTGCAGGTAGGTAGGAGGTGCAGGTAGGTAGGAGGTGCAGGTAGGTAGGAGGTGCAAGGCGTAGTTAAAGGTAGAGTTACAAGGCAGGGCGTGAGTCAGAGATATTTGTCAAAGAGAAAGGCTTTGATTGATTTCCTGAAAGTTTGGTAGGAGGGAGAATTAGAAATGAGAGTGGACAGACATTTGTTCCATTTGCCTGCCTGGAACGCCAGGGATCTGTCCAGGAATCTCTTGTACATGCAGCACTGGCTATCTCCCGTGATTGGCGTTGACAGCAGATATTAAATGACAGGCCATATGCATTGACCAGCATTGAATATCCAGGTTGTTTTTGACCAGCCTATACCTAGCTGGCTAAGTCAATATTGAACACTGGCCAGTTAACTTTATAGCAGCCAAAGATAAACCTGCTATTTGGGCGACCTGATTTGGCTGCTAAACCTGGATAGTCAGTGCTCAATATTGACGGCTATTATGTGATATAGCCAGCTGAGTTTTAGCCGCTAATTATTCAGTGGAGTTAGCGTGCAATTTCCTTCTGAATATTGGTGGTTAGCTGGCTAAGCGCTATTTAACCAGTGAGGTGCCGTCCCTGGCCAATTAAATAGCGCTGAATATCGGATGGACTGAAGGTGAACAAAGTGAATAAAAAAAGAACAATAACAAAAAAAAGCCCCACCAAACCAACAACCAGAAGAAAACAAACTAAAAATGAGAAAATTCTCCCTTCCACACCATTACTGCATCTTGCTGACTTCTAGCCGAAATTCACTCTGACTTATAGTCCATACAGGAGGATGTGTGAGCTCATGTAGGGTTACCAGACGTCCGGATTTTCCCCAGACATGTCCGGGGGTCCAGACGATTTTTCCAAACCCGGCACTTTCTCCGGGTTTTTAAAAGCTTCCATACATAATCTGGAGTACTGTGTGCAATTCTGGAGTCCACGTTACCGTAAAGATGCACTTCGAGATGAGTCAGTCCAGCGAATGGCCACTAGGATGGTCTCCGGACTCAAGGGTCTCTCATACGAGGAAAGACTGGGCAAGTTGCAGCTCTACTCTCTAGAGGAATGCAGGGAGAGGGGCGACATGATTGAGACATTTAAGTACGTCACAGGTCGTGTCGAGGTAGAAAACGACATATTCTTTCCTAAGGGACCTTCGGTCACAAGGGGGCACCCGCTCAAACTCAGAGGAGGGAGATTTGGTGGTGACACCAGGAAGTATTTCTTTACAGAAAGGGTGGTGGATCACTGGAACAATCTACCGGTGCAGGTGATCAAGGCCACTAGCGTGCTCGACTTTAAGACTAAATGGGACATCCACGTGGGATCTCTACGTGGGTCGAGCAGCACTCTGACTTAATGGGGTGGGACAGTAGAGTGGGCAGACTTGATGGGCTATAGCCCTTTTCTGCCGTCATCTTTCTATGTTTCTATGTTCTATGTTTCTATAATCGTGTTGGGGGAGGGGCGTCCACGCATTTGCAGATGCAACGCAGCGACGTGGTTGCGTTGTGTCCGCGCCTGCGCACGGGGCTGGAGGTTGCAACAGGGCGGGAAAGAGTCCGGGGGGGGCGTGGCCACGGTCCGGATTTTCCCGAAGGAAACTCTGGTAACCCTAATCTCATGGCTAAAGTGAAACACAATTTGCCTTCCACGCCCTTATTGAAAAGTTCCAGCCTCGACCCTGAAACCGACCTCAGTTTATTAAGCTGTAAGTGGCTAGCGGCAGTTTTAAGAAAAGTAAATATACATTCGATGCTCGGTCTGAACTTAATTTGGCCAGCGTAGCACTGGCAGACATTGATGGAGCTCTGAAAATCTTCATAGAAAGCAAAACCAAACAGTTCTGACAGCTCCAAGGACTCAAATGCATCCAATCTGACGCAGGAAATACTAAGGTACCGCAGAGGCCCCTTGATTATCAGCTGGATTCACAGACAGAGCTAATGGCTTTCCCTGTCTCTACCAGGATGAGTTGTGACTCCTGCCAAAAACGTGGACAGTTTTACCTCTAGACCGCTTAGAAAGCATTTTGAAGTCACACTCCTACCCACGGGCCACTGACCCCCATTCCTAGCCTCAAAATTGCTCTCCTCCCCCCATCCCCACCCCTAAATTCTTTCAATAAATTGACTAGAAACCTGGATGGTGCTCGGTGGCATCGGAGTTACATATTGTGAATCATGATGGGAACAACATTATTTCATCCCTTGCAGTGAGATCATGGGAGAATCAGAGGTAGGGGTTTTTTTTCCTTCACTTTATCTATACACACTGCAACAAGCCCTTTGCTGGCATGTAAAGTTAGCTGGGCTTTTCGGAGCCAGAGTAAGCACAGTCAGCAACCCTGAAAAACTCTGGAGGCATTGCATGTCTGTGTGCGCAGCTGTCTGTACCATATACAATTAAACAGCTATGATACCAGCTTGCAGATCTTGTTGATGGAGACTCAGGATAACAAGAGTATCATTGTCTCTTAGGACATCTGGCCTAGAAAGAGGCAGTTTAAAGGGTCTGGAAAAAAGCTTTGTGAAGGTCTAGATCGGGGGTAGGCCATTCCAGTCCTCAAGAGCCACTGGCAGGTCAGGTTTTCAGGACATCCACAATAAATATGCATGAGATAGATTTGCATCTCAAGGAGGCAGTGCGTGCAAATCCATCTCCTACATATTCATTGTGGATATCCTGAAAACCTGACCTGCCTGTGGCGCTCGAGGACCGGAATCGCCTACCCCTGGTCTAGACCAGTGTATCACAAACTGTGTGCCGCCCGAGATTCCAGTGTGCCATGAGACGCCAGGGAGAAGGAGTGGCACTGGCGCCAGCTGACTGTCTGCAGGACATGCCTCTCGCGGCGAGAGGCGCATCCTGTCGGCAATCAGCCGGCACCAGCGCCTGCCCTTTACTCCGCGCGTCTTCCATTCCAGCACCCCTTCCCCCCTCCAACTGGCGGTTCAGGGCTCCATCTGGAGGGCTTTCGCGTATGCGCAGACGTCAACATGATGACATCACACCTGCGTGTGATTTCATCGCGTCAATGTCCGTGCACTTCCAGATGTCTCGAGCCGCTTAGTGTACCGCGGCTTGGCAAAGTTTGTGAGACCCTTTTGTCTGAAAGGATGCATCCTTCCTTTAGCCGTTCTAGTATCGTTGCGTGGTCGTGTTCTTGCACAGGCACGTCTAACCCCGCCTAACCACCTCGATTCTCTAGCCAGTGTCCATGTCAAAGGTGCCATTTAGAGAATTGCGTTGCCGCTGAGCTGATTGTGGCAAGGAAATCGCCCTGCCGCGATCAGCTGAGTGGCCATGGCAGGAAACCCCCAAACCCCACCGCAAGTCGGCCAGCAGAAGGGATGCCCACTCCCTCCCGCCACAACCCCCACAAATATGAGAGCGGCCTTAGGGATCTGGCAAATTGGAGTCTTAGGCCACTTCCAGTGCATCCCAGAATGCACTGGGAAGGAGATCTATGACTCCAGTTAGCCCAAGTGTCAAAAGCCCCTCCTATGGGAGGGGCCTTAGGCACCTGGGCCAATCATGGCTTCAGGCCCTTCCCGGGTACATCCCAGGATGTACCAGGAAGGGGAAGACCCGCCATTCTGACATCATTCCAGTTGACCAAGCATTTTCAGCTACGCTTTACCAGTTAGAGCTGCTGAAAATAACTGGGGCGTTCTGGGGGCATTGGATTTCCAGGTTTCTCACTAGTTGCCGACAGCAAAACACTGTTTGCTGCCAGTTGAATATTGTGCCCACAGTTTTTGTGTAAAATGGGGCTCCATGCGATAACACTGACCCCCAGAATTTCCAGAAACTGAATTTTCATCTTTAGGGCTTAATTATGATTATCCAGAGCACCCTGCAAAACGTGAACATTCATTAAGCGCTTCAGGGTAAACATTGC
This sequence comes from Geotrypetes seraphini, assembly GCF_902459505.1. Classification (NCBI taxonomy): domain Eukaryota; kingdom Metazoa; phylum Chordata; class Amphibia; order Gymnophiona; family Dermophiidae; genus Geotrypetes; species Geotrypetes seraphini. Next base: position 133,661,176 of record NC_047084.1, on the reverse strand, counting down.
TAATGTTGAGGCCTGCGTTAATTGTAAGACCTCACTTAGGTCAACAGCTCTCCATTAATCTCAATTATAAAGGGAAAAAAAACTGAGGCCTGGCTGAAAAGAAGCTTCACTCAATAAATATAAATTAATTCCTTAGTAAAACCAGCCATAAAATAGATCAAGATGTTTCTGAAAACACATTTTTGAGGCAATGTGAGAATGAATGAAAATTAAACTTCAGTTAAAAAAAGTAGCTCAGTAAATGTTGGCAGATGACGAGCTACAGGGCCTCTCCAATCTGTCCGTCAAAGTAGCCAGAGCTGAATCTGACACTCTGCAGAGATTCCACCTCGTCATGATTAAACACTGGTACATTTAACTTCTGTCTAGCCCTGCAATGGGTGAAGCTCTTTGATTATGTATGGGCCTTAGTCCTAGGGTTACTAGATAGCGGGGAAAACACGGACATGTCCTCTTTCCCGGATGGACTTTCCAAAACCCGGCAGTTTGGCTGGAAAGCCCTGAGCTCCAGCCGCGTCTGGAGAGCCTTCAACAAGCATGTAGATGATGTCACATGCATCCGTGCATGCTGGAGGCCGCCCAGACGTGGCCTGGAGGTCGGCAAAAAAGAGACAAGGCTTTTTGGGGGCGGGGCTGGAGTCCTTATCTCTATGGTTGACTACATCACCCACTAGGCCAGTGGTTCCCAACCCTGTCCTGGAGGACCACCAGCCAGTCAGGTTTTCAGGATAGCCCTAATGAATATGCATGGGGCAGATTTGCATGCCTGTCACCTCCATTTTAGGCAAATCGCTCTCACGCATATTCACCAGGGTTATCCTGAAAACCCGACTGGCTGGTGGTTCTCCAGGACAGGGTTGGGAACCCCTGCACTAGGCTGCTCCGGGAATCTGCCTGCTGCTGTACTAGGACTAGGGTTACCATTTGGTTCCGGAAAAAGAACAGATTGAGGAATCCGGATTTTACTTTGGAAGCACATCTGCTTTCAATGGAAGTAAAAGCCGGATGTCCCAATGCGTCCTCTTTTTTTCTGGAGTCATATGGTCACCTTAACTGGGACTGGCCATAACACCTGAAGCTATCATACAGACAGGTATGGGGTGGGTGACAGGAGGTCAGTGACCACTGGGGGAGTGTGTGGGGGGAGTCATCCCTTCATCTCTCCAGTGGTCATTTCGTCACTTTGGGTACCTTTTTGGTATTTATTTGTTGTTAAAACAGATCTAGCCTCAAATGTTCAAATTGTGTCCTGGATGTTTCCTAAAATGCTCAGTTATTGCAGACTAACATTCAAATCATAAGCCCAGCCTAGTCCCACCCAAACCATTGCCTCTAACACACACCCTTCAAATTTAGATGCACTGCAGACAACCACCATAGAAATCCATCTAGAACATGGGTTTTGAAAAGAGTGAAGTAGAAGAGTTTGGTGAGAATAACGTTCCAACTGCCCCTTTGTGCCACATATTGGATGTTTTTCTTGTTTCAGCTTGAGAGCGGTAGGGTGGTAGATGTATGGAACAGTCTCTCAGAAGAGGGGATGGACAGAGACTGTGTCTGAGTTCAAGAAAGTCTGGGATAGGCATGTGGGAGAGACCATGGTTACTGCGGATTGGCAGACTGGATAGGCCATTTGGCCTTTATCTGCCATAAGAACATAAGATTTGCCGCTGCTGGGTCAGACCAGTAGTCCATCGTGCCCAGCAGTCCGCTCACATGACGGCCCTTAGGTCAAAGACCAGTGCCCTATTTGAGTCTAGCCTTACCTGCGTATGTTCTGTTCCAGTAGGAACTTATCCAACCTTTTCTTGAATCCCTGGAGGGTGCTTTTCCCCTATAACAGCGTTCCAGATTTCTTCCACTCTCTGGGTTAAGAAGACCTTCCTTACGTTTGTACGGAATCTTTTCCCTTCTAACTTTAGCGAGTGCCCTCTCATTCTCTCCACCTTGGAGAAGGTAAACAATCTCTCTTTCTCTACTAAGTCAATTCCCTTCAATATCTTGAATGTTTTGATTATGTCCCCTCACGGTCTTCTCTTTTCAAGGGAGAAGAGGCCCAGTTTCTCTAGTTTCTCATTGTACGGCAACTCCCCCAGTCCCTTAACCATTTTTGTTGCTCTTCTCTGGACCCTTTCGAGTAGTACCGTGTCCTTCTTCATGTACGGCGACCAGTGCTGAATGCAGTATTTCAAGTGGGGGGCGTACCATGGTCCGGTATAACAGCATGCTAAACTTTTCAGATCTGTTTGTGATCCCCTTCTTAATAATTCCTAGCATTCTGTTTGCCCTTTTCACCGCCACCGCACAGACGTTCCATTGACTTGTCTACAAGTACTCCCAAGTCTCTTTCCTGGGGCTCTCTCCGAGTTAGCACTGGACATCCTGTATTCATGCATATGATTTTTGTTACCAACATGCATCACCATGCACTTATCCACGTTGAACCTCATTTGCCATGTGGCGGCCATCACAGAAAATAGAAACATGATGGCAGATAAAGGCCAAATGGCCCATCTGGTCTATCCATCTGCAGCATCCACTATCTCCTCCTCTCCCTATTGGCTAAGGCTCTTAACATTTGCATCTCCTCTTCCTATAGGCTCAGACTCTTTACACCTGCATTGTGATGTCATAGAGCTTTATGGTACTAGAAACATAGAAACATGGTGGCAGATAAAGGCCAAATGCTGCCTATCAGCAGTAACCATTATCTCTTTCTCTCTCCGAGAGATCCCACGTGCCTATCCCAGGCCCTCTTGAATTCAGACGCAGTTTCTGTGTCCACCACCTGTTCCGGGAGACTGTTCCCTGCATCTACCAACCTTTCTGTAAAAAAGTATTTCCTTAGATTACTCCTGAGCCTATCACCTCTTAACTTCATCCTATGCCCTCTCATTCCAGAGCTTCCTTTCAAATGAAAGAGACTCGACTCTTGCGCATTTATGTCACGTAGGTATCACATAGCACTTAAAGGGATGGAAATTTAGTATGTTTAAGAAGTTTATGGACATAGTTTATTAGAAGTATAAATATAAATAAGGTTATCCCTTAGTAACATAGTAGATGACGGCAGATAAAGACCCAAATGGTCCATCCTGCCCAACCTGATTCAATATAAAACTTTGTTGGGGTTTTTTTTCTCTTCTCCTTCTTAGTTATTTCTGGGCAAGAATTCAAAGCTCTGCCTGGTACTGTTCTTAGCTTCCAACTACTGAAGTCTCCATCAAAGCTCACTCCAGCCCATGTACACCCTCCCAGCCATTGAAGCCCTCCCCATCCCATCCTTCACCAAATGGCCATATACAGACACTGACCGTGCAAGTCTGCCCAGTACTAGCTTTAGTTCGTCAATATTTACTATTATTTTTCTGATTCTAGATCCTCTGTGTTCATCCCGGAGATAATTGACCTGAAGTAAGAAAATTGAAGGGGGAGCAAGATTGTCATCTTTGTAACATTATTCCAGCAAAAGTTGGGGGGTAACATCATGACTACATTGGTGATCTTAATGCCTTATCAGTGGTGGCATTACATCCTAGTATCATCTGCAGATCTGTAGGTTCAAATATTTAGCACCAAAGAAAAAGATCTGGGGTTCATTGTAGATACTATGATGTCACATGCATCCGTGCATGCTGGAGGCCGCCCAGACGTGGCCTGGAGGTCGGCAAATCTTCTGCTAAGTATGCAGCTGCTGCCAACAAAGCAAACAGGATACTTGGAATTATTGGGAAAGGGATGGTAAATAAGACAGAGCATGCCTTGGTGTCACTCTATGGTTTGACCTCACTTTGAGTATTGCGTACAGTTCTGGCTGCTGTATCTCAAAAAAAGATATAGCGGAATTAGAAAAGGTTCCTAGAAGAGTGGACCAAAATGATAAAGGGGATGGAACTCCTCTCGTATGAGGAAAGACTGAAGAGTTGGGGCTCTTCGGCTTGGAGGAGAGACAGTTATGATTGAGGTCTACAAAATCCTGAATGGTGTAAAACAGGTAAGAGTGAATCGATTTTTCATCGTTTCCAAAAAAGTACAAAAACCCAGGAGACACTCAATGAAATGACAGGGGAATACAAATATATATTTGTTTTACTGAAAGAATTGTAAAGCTCTGGAACTCATTGCTGGAGGATGTGGTTACAGCAGTTAGCGTAGCTACTTTTAAGAAAGGTTTGGACAAGTTCCTGGAAGAAAGATCCAGAGTCTGCAATTGAGACAGACATAGGGGAGCCACTGCCTGCCGTGGATCAGTAGCATGGAATGTTGCTACAATTTGGGTTTCTGCCCGGTATTGGCCACTGTGGAAGCAGGATATTGGGCTAGATGGACCTTTGGTCTGACCCAATATGGCTGTTCTTATGTTCTTATATTTAGTCGAAGCAACACTGGCCTTGAAACCAACCTTTAATACACATTATTATTTTGTGAATGAGTATCGGAAACTACAGTATTGAAACTATGACATGGAAAAAAAAACCCCAACACATTAGCACACTGCTTGGAATTCCCTGACTTGGTTTGGTTTAAATTTTTGGTCCTATTTCCCAAGTCAGCATAAAGTTGACTTGGCTGGAAATGCGAGGACTGAAGACACAAGTGTCATGGAAAAGGAATGTTTTGTGCAGGCTGTTTAAGATGAAATTGCCAGACGTGTGGGTTTGCATTTCGTTTCCCAGTGCCAGACGTGTGTAGGCACTGCTTCTGTGCCCCGTTGAGACTACCCTCGACATAAATGGGGTCAGCTACATTTTGCTGGTTTCAGTTCCAACCTCCAACTCACCCGCTAAGCACCTGTACCTGTCTTATCATTCCCTCTGTGGTTCTCCCACCTCAGTACTCAGTATGTAGAGATGCTCCTTTTTGTCCAGTTTGTAAGTTCTTTGGAGCAGGGACTGTGTTTTCAATGTTTTGATGTGCAGAGCTGCGTAGGTCTGGTCGCACTATAGAAATGATAATTAGTAGTAAGAGCTTTTAGCTTTCTGGGAGGACGGAATATAAAACTAAATTAAATAAATAAATAAAAGATCTTATACTACCTACCGCGCCTCTGGAACAAACTACCTACCCACATAAGATCATTAGAAGGTCTACTGAACTTCAGGAAGGAAATAAAAACTCACCTCTTCCCTTGACCCTCTACAAGAGTGCACCATCCCAAATGTCCCAGACCTTCTGACACTGACCCTTCATTGTCTCGAGTCTCAAACGCTGATGTGCTTCGTCCTATGTCTGACCATGCCACGTTTTGCCATACAATGTTCTTATATAGGTAGCATGGAATGTTCCTACTCCTTGGGTTTTGGCCAGGTACTAGGCACCTGGATTGGCCACTGTGAGAACAGGCTACTGGGCTTGATGGACCATGCTCTGACCCAGTAAAGCTATTCTTAAGCTCTTAAATGTGCCAAGTATAGGACCATTAAGCCATTGTAACATCACTGGTGAGGTTGGCTCTGAGGCACTATGACATCACAATCTCATCTCTGGAATGTTGCTCTCATTGGGGTTCCGAATCTTGCTATTCTTTGAGATGCTGGAATGTTCCTACTTTTTGGGTTTTGGCCAGGCACTAGGGACCTGGATTGACCACCATGAGAACGAGCTACTTGGCTTGATGGACCATTGGTCTGACCCAGTAAGGCTGTTCTTACGTTCTTATGTTCTACCACACCCTGTCGGACTGTTCGCCATTCTTGTCCTACTATACTATACGCCATATTTACTATACTATGTCTGGAACACAATGTTTGCCGTTCCATGTCTTCCATGCTATGTCTCATCATGTAGACTTGCCGTACCATTTTTGCCAAATTGTGTCATACATTAGCCTTGCTTTGTAATACTATGTTTACCGTGCTATGTTTTGCCAAACTATGCTCGCCATCCTATGTCTCACCATACCATGTTTTGTCATATAATGTTTTTACCATGCTTTAACTATGTTATGCCATCTTTGCCAGTCAATGTCTGTCATGCTATTTCTTTTTACCAAACTGTGTGTGAGAGTGTGGTACAGTGGTTAGAGTTGCAGCCTCAGTCCCCCGAGGTTGTGGGTTTAAACTCACGCTGCTCCCTGTGACCCTGGGCAAGTCACTTAAGCCCAACTCTAGTTCTTTCAAATTCTTCAAACCAAAAATAATTTGAATAGTGTACTAGAAAAATCCTTATTATAAGGAGGAAAAGCCTCAGAACCCCGTCTCTAGCCAGAACAAGTCTTGGTAGGAGTCTAGAAAGGGTAAGTACCTCACTGGCTTATAAAAACCTCCTGGTTTAAACTCTTGATGGTCTTGAAAATCTTCCCCAAAACGTGTTGAGACACCAAATGAAGTGGCTAAATAGCTCTGCAAACACAGTTCATATCAGTCGATTCAGAAACTGAAGAAAACAGCTACTTATCTTTCAGTGCTGCGCTCTGTGGATGCAAAATCTTTAGCTTGTTCATGAACGCAGGGCTAGGTGTTAGGAGAAAAGCACCTCCCTTCTCCCGACGGTGGAGCCAGCGTTTCGCAATAAGCTGCATCAGGGGGGGGTTTGCTACTGAATTGAGCATTGAAAGTTTCGTGCCGACGAGCAAAGAACAAGCTTCAACTTCCTAACCCCCCTGACGCAGCTTATTGGGAAACGCGGGTTCCACCGTAGGGAGAAGGGAGGTGCTTTTCTCCTAACGCCTAGCCCTGCGTTCATGAACAAGCTAAAGATTTTGCATCCACAGAGCGCAACACTGAAAGATAAGCGGCTCTTTTCTTCAGTTTATGAATTGTCTGATATGAACTGTGTTTGCAGAGCTATTTAGCCACTTCATTTGGTGTAATCCTTATTAGCATTCCATCGGTTCGCCTTTATGAAACGCACTAATGATATCACGTCAACAAAATTGGGTGCTTTACAAGTGGGTTGGAATATGCCCAAATATTCAGTGCTGGTGCCCGGATATGGCCCAGTATGCGCATAGGTAAATTCTGGCACTTACATGTGTTAACGCCAGAGGAAGAAGACAGGAAAGGGGAAATTCTAAAACTAGCGCCGAAGTTAATCGAAGAACGCCGTTAGAAATGGCAAAAAACCGCAAGGTTGAAGCGCCTACCCGAGCCTAATTAAAAGGCACCAGAATCTTGCCTACGTAGGTAGGTGTTGTGGGCCGCCAAACGCTAAGGTCGGTGTGGCCAACACCACAAGTGGCATTAATAATAATAATTTATTTTCTTATATACCGTCCAACCAGAAGTTCTGGGTGGTTCACAACAAGAGAACTGAGGCATACAGTAGAATACAATACAATACAATACAATACATAAGAACATAAGAAGTGCCTCTGCTGGGTCAGACCAGAGGTCCATCGTGCCCAACAGTCCGCTCACGCGGCGGCCCAACAGGTCCAGGACCTGTGTAGTAGTCTTCTAACTATACCCTTCTATCCCCTTAGCCTTCAGAAAATTGTCCAATCCCTTCTTGAACTCTAATACATGATACAATGCGGAAGGATACACAGCAAAATCATCGCACAAATTTGCCAGATAGGTTTTGAGTGATTTTCTAAACTCATAGTAAGATTGGGAGTAGGCAATCGGAGGACACATCCAAGAGTTCATTCTCCCCACTTGAAAGGCTGGAACATGGGTGCCCACACTTTTTGGTCTTGCGAGCTACTTTTAAAATGACCAAGTCAAAATGATCTACCAACAATAAAATAAAATTTAAAAAAACACAAAGCACACTGAAAGGCAGAGAAAATGTTAATTATCATTCATATTCCAGGGGTTTTTCAAAGAGGTCAAGGCAGATGACTTTATGCAATGTCACCTTAGTAACAACCATACAAAAATAGACAAATATACCTCCTCCCTTTTTACTAAACCTTGATAACAGTTTATAGCGCAGGGAGCTGCGCTGAATGCCCCGCGCTGCTCTCGACGCTCATAGGCTCCCTGAGTTAAAAAACGCTATTGCGGTTTAGTAAAAGGGAGCCATAGTTAAGGTGACCATACGTCCCCGTTTTCAATGGGACCGTCCTGTTATTGGACCGATCGTCCCGTTGTCCCGACCCATCGCTTCAGGACGCCAAAATGTCCCGTTTTCAGGGACAGCGTCCCGAAGCTGTGCGCGGGGACAACGGGACAGGCGATCGCTTCCCCTCCCTCCAGCGCTGATTTAAACCCCCACATTGTTCTCCTCGCCCAGCGAATCCTGCTGCTGCTGCTGCCGCCGCCGATGCTCCTTCCTTGCTGACTCGCCGACTCGCCGTCAAAAATTGTTTAGCTCCTGCTTTTTTTTTTTTTTTTTGCCAGCATGCAAATTGAACCCACGCTCCAGGGCTCTAACGTATGCATGCTGGCTTCCCTTCTCTTCCCTTCGAAATCGGAAGTTACGTCCCATGGGGGGAGAGAAGAGAAGGGAAGCCGGCACGCACACGTTAGAACCCCGGAAGGAATCTTACAACTTGCTGCTTTTACTTGCTTCTGGCCTTCCTCACAGCCGGGTCCTGCCTACTTTCTGTTTACGCGAAGGCAGGATCCGGCAACGAGGAAGGCCCGAAGCAAGGAAGATCAGCAAGTTGTATGCTTCCCTCCATCGCTGACCTATGGAAGATAGATCAGCGATGGAGGGAAGCTTGTGACTCTGCCGATGGGAGGGATGGGAAGAGAAATGCTGCTGCTGCACCCAAGGGGGGTAGGGGGAAGAGAAAAGCTGCTGCTGCACCCAAGGGGGGGATGGGGAAGAGAAAAGTTGCTGCTGTTGCACCAATTGGGGAGAGAGAGGGGAGAAGGAAGTCCGGGGAAGGGAGAGGAGAGGAAAGAGATGCTAAGACCATGGTGGGGGGGAAGGGCAGGAGCTACCAGACCATGGAGGAGGGAGATATGTCAGGGTATATGGGAGGAAGGGGAGGAGACAGATGCCAGACCAGGAGGAAGGAAGGAGAGAAAGGAAGAAGAGATGCCAGACCATGGGGTGGAGTGGGAAGGAAGGAAGGAAAGGAGAAGAGAGAGATACCAGAGCATAGGGGAGGGGGTGGAGACAAAGGCTGGAAGGCAGTGAGGGAGACAAAGGCTGGAAGGCAGTGAGGGGGACATGGGAAGGAGGCACTAGGGGCACTAAGGACATAGGAAGGAGGCACTGGGGGCACTAAGGACATGGGAAGGGGCACTAAGGACATAGGAAGGAGGCACTGGGGGCACTAAAGACATAGGAAGGAAGGAGGGAGGGAATAGAAAGGGACAATTGTTGGGCCTGAGTGCAGAAAGAAATGAAAGAAAGGATGCACAGTCAGAAGGAAACGCAACCAGAGACTCATGAAATCACCAGACAACAAAGGTAGGAAAACTGATTTTATTTTCAATTTAGTAATCAAAATGTGTCAGTTTTGAGAATTTATATCTGCTGTCTATATTTTGAACTATATTTGTCTATTTTTCTATAGTTACTGAGGTGACATTGCATATTTTAAAGTCATCTGCCTTGACATCTTTGAAACCCCCCAAATATAAATGATAATTAACATTTTCTCTGCGTATAGTGTGCTTTGTAGTTTTTTTTTAATTTTTATGGTTACCATTATGAATTAATAATATATTATGTGAACATGAAAATGAGTGGAAGAAATTGGGGGTGGAGCTGGGGCGGGGCTAGGGCAGGATTGGGGGTGTGGCTAGGGCGGGGTTGAGAGCGGGACTGAATATTAATAGATGTCCTGTTTTGATGAAAAAAATAAATGGTCACGTTAGCCATATTGCAAAATATAGACAGCAGATATAAATTCTCAAAACGGACACATTTTGATCACTAAATTGAAAATAAAATCATTTTTCCTACCTTTGTTGTCTGGTGATTTCATGAGTCTCTGGTTACTTTCATCATCTGTGCAACCAATATTTCTTCCTTTCTTTCAGCCTCCTGAATGCTTCCTCTCCTCCAGACCTCATTCCCTCCCCCAACTTTTTCTTTCTTTCTCCCTGCCCCCTTCTTTCTTTCTGTCTCCCTGCCTCCCTTTCTGTCTCTCTCTCTCCATGCCCCCTTTCTGACTCCCTATTCCCCATTTCTTTCTGTTTCCCTTCTTTCTTTGTCTCCTTGCCCCCCCCTCTTCATTATATCTCCCTGCCTGCCCCCTTTCTTTCTTTCTCCCTGCCCTCCCCCATGCCACTAGGTTTGCCGCCGCCATCAAGGAACAGGCCCTCAAGCCAGTACGTTTGCTGCTGCCACCATCGGGGAACAGGCCCCCAAGCCACCGCCGCCCCAAGCTCTCTCTGTACAAGAGGCGCGCTGACCAGCATTCCGCTCCCCGACGTCAATTCTGACATCGGAGAGGAGTTCCGGGCCAGCCAGGCAGTGATTGGCTGGCCCGGAACTTCCTCTCCGATGTCAGAATTGATGTCGAGAAGCAGAATGCTGGTCGGTCCAATGCTTCTGGAGGGAGGGTGGTGGGGGACGTTGAGGAGAGGAAGGCTGACCACCCGGTAGATTGGGACGGCAACACGAGTCTATCACGGAGCCCGAGATGGGCTCCGCGATCGACTCGAATTGCCTTCCCAATCTACCGGTCGATCGCGATTGACTTATTGGGCACCCCTGGGCTCGAGTTTGTCTAAAAAACTTTTAAAACGGCAGGCTTTCAGAGTAGGTTACATGAACGTGCCCGAGGCACGATTCACGCAAAGATAGACGCCAGAAATGTAGGCCCGTAAAATCCTGGCCTACATTTCTGGCACCTGTCTTTCTCAGCGGTGCGATTCTGAAACCGGCGCCAATGCATGTTTGACAGGTGATCGGCGGCTAGTTTATAGGCAGCCGCAGATATCGGCACCGATTACAGAATCCGGCTCTTAATAAAAGTTATATATGGAGAATTATATTTGGATTCAATGTGGATTAGTGCTGGTGAATGTGAAAACTGCAGCCTAGCACCAGCCTTCAAACAGGTTCTGACAGTTTATTGTAGACTCTGGTTTAAGTATCCTATAAACTGATCAAACTTGGCCAAGTATCACCAGTTCAATTCACTTAAACTAGAGCACTTTGCACTGAGCATTTCTCCTTAATTAAAATAATTTTTTAATGACGTGCTGAATAAATAATAACAAAAAAAAAAATCTCATTTATTAATTTAATTTAATTCATTCTCCTCTTCCAGGCTGCTCCAACAGATAATTCCCCCCAGACATCGTTTCCAATTAAAATTCCCAGCATGTAACAAAACAAAGTCTCCCAGGCAAATTACTCCATCCATCCAATATCAATTAGCAAAATGCTGGAACCAACTATCATTTACACTACGATCTTGTGACCCTGTCTCAGGTTCAGAAAACTTCTAAAAGCATTATGTATTTATTCAATTTTCTATACCATTCTCCCTGGGGAGCTCAGGACAGTTTACATGCATTTATTCAGGTACTCAAACATTTTTCCCTGTCTATTCTGGTGGGCTCACAATCTATCTAATGCATCTGGGGCAATTATGTGACTTACCCAGGGCCATAAGGAGCAGTGTGGGTTTGAACCCATAATCTCAGGATGCTGCTGAGGCTGTAGCTTTAACCACTGCACCAAGCCAAGGCACCAACCCTGAAGCAACTGCAATGCAAGTATAAAGAGCATTAGCCACTAGGAAGCGGAGAAGCAAATGTTAAGAGCCTTAGCCAATAGGGAGAGGAGGAGATAGTGGATGCTGCAGATGGGCAGATTGGATGGGCCATTTGGCCTTTATCTGCCATCATGTTTCTATGTTTCTATAACCATAAAGCTCTATGACCTCACAATGCAGGTGTAAAGAGCCTTAGCCTATAGGAAGAGGAGATGCAAATGTTAAGAGCCTTAGCCAATAGGGAGAGGAGGAGATAGTGGATGCTGCAGATGGGCAGATTGGATGGGCCATTTGGCCTTTATCTGCCATCATGTTTCTGTGTTTCTATAACCATAAAGCTCTATGACCTCACAATGCAGGTGTAAAGAGCCTTAGCCACTAGGAAGAGGAGATGCAAATGTTAAGAGCCTTAGCCAATAGGAAGAGGAGGAAATAGTGGATGCTGCAGATGGGCAGATTGGATGGGTCATTTGGCCTTTATCTGCCATCATGTTTCTGTGTTTCTATAACCATAAAGCTCTATGACCTCACAATGCAGGTATAAAGAGTCGTAGCCAATAAGAAGAGGAGATGCAAATGTTAAGAGCCTTAGCCAATAGGGAGAGGAGGAGATAGTGGATGCTCTGGATGGGCCATTTGGCCTTTATCTGCCATCATGTTTGTATGTACAGTAAAATGTTGTTTCAAGGTTTTTCCCCTCTTCATAGTGCCATTTCTATCTTCAGACTATGAAGAGGAGTTAAAGGTTGAAACATGACTCATTTTGCGTGAAAAATGAGTCATGTTGGTTACTGAATTCCCTATCTGAATATGATTGATTGAAGTTCTCTACATGTGTTATGATTTTTCTATATAAAGAAATGTGATTAATTGAAGAAATGTTAAAAATTTGAATTTAAATTTAATTGTGAGACTAGTGACGATCTGATGTTTAAATCCCTATCAGCAATGAAATGTGGAGCTGATAAAGGTCATAAGAATATAATGGGCATCTTTAGCAGTTAGCGTGCACTAACGTGATTGCATGCGATAATGCGTTAAAATATGCGAATGCCCTTAGCACCCTTTCATGAATCCTTCCCTTCCCTGGAAAAAGCTTTTGGCAGTATCTCCTGGCAATATTTGTTTTGGGTCTTTGGGGAGTATAGTTAAAAGGGGATAGATTCCGTACAAACGTAAGGAAGTTCTTCTTCACCCAGAGAGTGGTAGAAAACTGGAACGCTCTTCCGTAGTCTGTTAAAGGGGAAAACACCCTCAAGGGATTCAAATAGGGGAAAACACCCTCCAGGAATTCAAGACAAAGTTAGATGAGTTCCTGCTGAACTGGAGCATACGCAGGTAGGGCTGGTCTCGGTTGAGGCAATGGTCTTTGACCTAAAGGCCGCCGCGGGAGTGGACTGCTTGGCATGATGGACCACTGGTCTGACCCAGCAGTGGCAATTCTTATGTTCTTATAGAAGGGGGATTTGTGACCTAGATACAGGCGTGTCTCTTGATCAATGGAAAACTTATCAAATGCTTTGATTGATGCGTCAAGAGTGCCCATAATCCCTGCTTTTTTCCTATTGGCACAAAAAATGAAACCCTTAGGACAATGTAGTTGCCAGTTTTGTCCAATGTACAATTCAATCAATAGTTGGCTAACTATTTAAATCCCTCGGGGAGAGTGTTTGACCTTGAAAAAATGGTAATATATCAAAAATGCTTTTAATGTCCATTTATTCAAAACATTCCTATTGGCCATTGTAACACTAGCAGCTAAACTCAGACACTGCCAATACTTTAAGGGTTTATGGATAAGGGATCAAGAATGCAAGATTATTAAAATCATTTACACATCCAATTGACCTTATTCTATAACTTGAATATGCTAATTTGCATGTTCATTGTAATTTAGTTAAACAATAATGATTAGTGTTGATGTAACTACTTTCAATCCACAATCATACAATATAAATATCACCAAAATGCAAAAAAAGGGTATGAAAGATTGCTAGTATTTCACCTCAGGGTCTTCAGAAGGCCAGCGGGATCATGAGACTCAAGCTGATTGGACTCCTCATCAGTCCCGTTGGTTTTTCTATTTATCCTTACTAGTGTCTAAATATTGTTTCTTCATTTCATTTATCCTTTCTTCTTTGTTCTTCAATTTTATGTTTAATTAGTAAGTTTAATTTCTTATATAAATACACACTTTATTCATCGTTTTAATAAACTGCTAAATACACTCCAGTTTATCAAGAATGTAATTTAGGGCACCCAACTATATTGAATTTGGGGAATATGTACAAGATGTGAGGGAGGGAGGGGGGAGGGCAAAGGGCCTATCCTAAAACAGACCAGAAATAGAGGCACAACCATAGAAGTACACTTCTCCCTCCAAATTCGTGTGTTTAGGACTCGTGATTTTGACTATTTGCAAGTTTTTAAACCATGACCCATCTGGTGGTCTAGCGGTGAAGTAGGGCAGGAGCAATCTTCCTAAGCTCCTACCCCATGCAGAGCCATCAACAAAAATGGCTGCCGTGAGTTCTCGTGGCCTCACAAAACTACAGCGGGAATTCACGGCAGCTATTTTTGTTGACAGCTCTGCACGGAGCAGGAGCTTAGGAAGATTGCTCCTGCCCTACTTTACTGCTAGACCACCGGGTAAGGTATTGTGACCAGTCAGACTCTGTGCCTGACGTGTTCCTAGCTAGAAACCCCAAGAGAGGCAGAGACAGGGCTAGGAAAGTTGTTCCTAAGCCCCACAAAGCCCAGCTGCCTAGGTTCCAGGAGTACTAGGAAGGATCTGACTGAAGATAAGTTTCTTTCTGACCATTCAGAAGCCGAGGACATGGAGACTCAGCCCAGCTCTGCTAGGTTTGTCCCCAAACCTGTGAATATTAGGTTTAGGCAAAATGTCCCTGTGAGAAAACCCTGCAGTTGCCACAACATCCACAGGGGGAACCCAAGAGAGCCTCAGAATAGCACAGGCACACTGAGAGCAGGGAGTGGCTTTCCCTTCAGAATCAGAGAAGACAAGGAAGGGAAAGGGTCCTCTCTCCAGAGCAAGTGGATAGCCTGGAACCCATGGAAGTGGAGAATTTAGCTCCTTGCCAGGAAGCTGAGGCCACACCTCAAGGGGAAGCAATGGAGGTTTGTGAACAAATATTTCCAGAACCTGGACATTGGTATTGCCTGCAAGGCTAACTGAAAAACTGTGTTTGTTATGTGGGAAGTTTCCAAAGCTATCTACTGCTTTGCACTGAAGTGTTTTTATTTTTTTAATGCTATTTTATAGTTTTTTATGGACAAGCAGCTTAGTGACAAAGAGTTTTTTTAAAATTTTCTTCTTTTTGCTACCTGGACTCACAGCTCTACTGTGGCTCAATGCAAGGCCCCAGGTGGGGGCAGGGCTCTTTAGCTGCAATGTTATAAAACAGTGGTTCTCAACCCTGTCCTGGAGGACCACTAGGCCATTTGGGTTTTCAGGCTAGCCCTAATGAATATGCATGAGAGAGATTTGCATATAATGCAAATCTGCTCCATGCATATTCATTAGGGCTAGCCTGAAACCCCGATTGGCCTAGTGGTCCTCCAGGACAGGGTTTGGAACCACTTTTATAAAGGACTATGACTGGTGCTTTCACAGTTTGTTTTCCTGGAGAAATGCTTTGTTTTGTGTTTTGAACTGCATTGCTTTTGGTTTGAATGTAGCAATGGACAGGGATTGAGAACTGTTCTAAAGAGGGAGAAGTTTGTCAAGACCTGGGGTGGGAATATTTGTATGAAGACAAACTTGGCAGTTCTCCTGCCCCTTTCAGGAGCAGAGCTGAGGGCTTCCTGAACATTTTCTTTTTGCTTTGGTGTTTGGTGGAAATGATGCACTGTGATAATTGGACTTAACTCTCTTTGGAGAAAGGCCCAGTTTTAGGGTCAGAACAAGGCCTAGGCCCAGGCGAGGCCTAGTTACAGGAAGCTGTGCTACTCTTGCTATAGCACAGGGACTGTGTATATCCTGATTTGCTGACCAGGATTTTGGCTTTGAGTTTTTCCTTTTTGTTTCTTGTTTGCCATTCTGATTTTGTTTTGTGGGATAAAGAACCCTGGATAGGAGTTTGACTAATTACCTGGTTTACTTTTGACTATTTTGTTTGATATTTTGCCTATGGGGACTGTCTCCTTATTGAGCAGCACGCCAGCTCAGTTTTCCTGTGGTCCACTCGGGGCGCTATCAGCCTAGTCCAGGGCCCAGCGGCCACAGTGTGGAGGGGGAAGGGGTGAAAGGGGAGAGTGTGGTGCAGTGGTTAAAAGCTACAGCCTCAGCACCCTGGGGTTGTGGGTTCAAACCTACGCTGCTCCTTGTGACCCTGGGCAAGTCACTTAATCCCCTCATGGCCACAGGTACAGTAGATAGATTGTGAGCCCACTGGGACAAACAGGGAAAAATGCTTAAGAACCTGAAGAAACCCATGTAAACCGTTCTTAGCTCTCCTAGGAGAACGGTATAGAAAATTGAATTAATAAATAAATAATAAATTCAAAAGAGCCCGATGCAGCCAAGTTTCAGCTTCCGCCTTCATCAGTGGCATAAACAATAATAATAAGAACAACCTGTAGCCATATTCACTCTCCAAATAGTTAAATTGTATCAGACACACGTATCCCAATATTTATTTATTTAAAAATTTATATCCCGCAAGTCCAAAGTTCCAAGCAATAATACATAAAATTTCTTCCGCTTTCATCACATCGACATTCTTATCCAATGTACCGCTTAAATATGATGAAAAGTCTTCCTAAAAAAAATAAGCTTTCAAGCTCTTTCGAAAAGCTACAAATGTAGAAATATCACGCACTGATTCCGGAAGAGCATTCCAGAACTGTGGAATTGCCACCCTGAAAGAACGAGATCGAATACTTGCTCTTGTTATACGTCGGAAAGATGGAACAACTAACAAACTCGTAGACTGAGACCTCAAACAACGAGAAGGCATGTATGGAGTTAACAACGACTAGCACCTTCGGTGGGGAGCAGTGCAGGATTTTAGACGCCAAAGTTAGGATCTTAATAATCTACTTAAGAAGACTGGTCTCAAACCACAGGTAAAGGAAACTCCTTGTCCTTTGCTAGGCTTCAGTGACAAAGAGATTCATGTATCTGTGGTTTATGCCCCTGATGCGGGCACAAGGCAAAACGGGGTCGGATTGAGCTCATTTGAATAAAAATGGCTTTCATCTACTGCGCAAAATGGCGCCCTAAGTTTGGTGACAGTGGGCACCCTACCACTGCCTAACAATTGGTTTTAATTGATTTAATAAGGGCACTAATTGGCTGCACCAATTAAAAACGAATTAAAATGCCATAAAAAGAATGGAGGTGCCTAAGAGCGCCTCAAAAGAGCACTGTAATTGCACATACAGAAGTGTCTTATGAAGCCTAACACCACTGTAGGCATGGTTAATGCCTGAAATGCCGTTAGGCATCGTAAGGCGCCCCCATGGACGCAATTCTCGTGAAAGGTAGGTGCCCAAAATGTAGGCCTTGCAAACCCTGGCCTACATTTCTGGTGCCTACCTTTCACATAGCTGCACTTGTGTAAACGGCGCCATTGTGTGATTGACACGGGATCGGCGGTCATTTTTAAGGTGGCCGCCGATAATATTGTTGTTTACAGAATCCGGGCCTGTACATTTTATCCAACTTTTTTCATACTTCTTTATTCTAAAGCAGGAAATTAAGAAAGAGTGGACTTCCGGATTTACCCGGACATGTCCTCTCTGTAGACAGCTTTTCAAAACCTGGCACTTTGTCCAGGTTTTGAAAAGCTTCCACCTCAGGAGGGCATCTGGGCATGCCTGCATGCATGTTGACATCATTGCATCACACCTGTGCATGCGCAGATGCTCTCCCGATGCAGCTCCGAGCACGAGAACAGGTTGAGGGTGCGGAGCTGGGTGGCAAGGCTGGGGCAGAATGGGGCATGACTTGGCCGGAATGGGGCGGGGCTGGGTGGAACTGGGCGAGCCTGGGAATGGGAATATGGGACCTAAGAAAGAGGCTTTCAAATGGAGTGCCCAAGGTAACATAGCCAGGACTTCCAAGCTAGACCCTAGAAGTTAGCGTGGATGAGCACACTGGATAGGCCATGTGGTCTAAAATCTAATCTAATCTTCCATTTGTGTGTCACTCATACCTTCAAATGAATGGTTTGATTCTGAACTACAATACTCCCTCGATATTCACGGGGGTTCCGTTCCAGGAACCCCTGCAAATCATGAAAAACCGTGAATACAGTTTTTCATGGGGGAGCCTGAAGAGGGCAGCGGGAGAGGGCAGTGGGAGAGCAGCCGGAGCGCCGTGAGTGCAGGAAATCACTCGCAGTATGCTCCGACCGCCTCTTCCTGCACTAAGTCGGGCCTTATCCAATCAGGAGCTGCTTTGACACGCAGCTCCTGATTGGATAAGGCCCGACTTAGTGCAGGAAGAGGCGGTCGGAGCATACTGCGAGTGATTTCCTGCACTCACGGCGCTCCGGCTGCTCTCTCCTTGTCGTCGGTTCGCGGTCAGAAAATACCGCGAATGACCGGGACTGCGAACCGCCGACCGCGAACAACCGGGAGAACACTGTATTGGTTATTAAACAGGAACTGAGAAAACTGGAAAGAATTTTAACAGACACGACCAGGGTCCTGAAAAAGGAAAATGAATCTACCCCCTCTTCTGAAACCCTTGCCAAACTTTTTAATGATAAAATTCTTGATTTGAGAGCAATTATACCTCAGACCACAGCTGACTTCGAATTCCAATCCGGACTTCAGGAAAACTGGGACCATTTTGAGTTTCCCAATTGGCATCAATTTTTAACTCTGTTTATCAAATAGACTAAATCAAATTGTCTGTTGGATGAATGTCCATCAAAACTTATGAAAGATGCAACACCTGAATTTAAAAGGGATTTATTAAATTGGTTAACTACTGCTCTAACTAGTTGGTTAACTACTGCTCTAACTAGAGGAAATGGGACATATTTTGATCACACCTATCCCCAAAGATCAAAAGACATCAATTGCCCTGAAATCCAACTACAGGCCTATAGCGAGCATCGAACTGTTTACCAAACTCCTGGAGGGATTGGTTAACTTAGAATAAGTGAACTATTTAGATAAATTTAATATCCTCAATGATCATCAATCGGGATTTAGAAAAGGTTTCAGCACAGAGACAGTTTTAGCTTCAATCTTAAATCATCTGTATGGTCTTTTTAGTACAGGCACTAGTGCCTTAATTTTACAATTGGATTTTAGCAGCACTTTTGATTTGGTTGACCATGAAATAATGTTACATTGCCTGGATGCAATGGGACTTTCGGGAAGAGTCTGGAATTAGTTTCAGGGTTTCCTGATGAAAAGAACATACCGAGTGGTTTGTGATGGAAAATACTCTCGTACTTGGAGTAATCCATCTGGGGTATCTCAGGGTTCCCCGTTGTCTTCCACGTTGTTTAACATTTACATTTCACCCTTAGGACATCTACTACAGAAGTTTTTATATATATATATGCAGATGATATCTCCATTTTAATCCCTCTAAATAACATAACTAATGAAATCTTAGAACAACTTTTTCAAATTAAATACAGAAAAGACAAAAATCTTTATAGCAAGTCCAAATGATAAAATAACTGCACCATCGCTTCATTTAAATGGTCATGACTACCCAATTTCAAAATCGATCAAAATATTAGGAGTCACTTTAGACTCCCAGTTAACAATGGCAGAACACATGAATTTAGTGGTAAAGAAGTGCTTTTTTGCACTATGGAAACTAAAGCCCATCAAAAAATATTTTGATCCTCCATCTTTTATTGGTGCAAGCACTAGTGTTATCTATACTGGACTATTGCAACATTGTTTATTTGGGAGTACCAAAGAAAATATTGAGAAAACTGAGAATAGTGCAGAATACGGCTGTTCGTCTGATATTTGGGCTGAGGAAAAATGATCACGTCAGTCCTTACGATCGAAATGCTGCACTGGCTGCCAGTAGAAGCACGAGTAATATTTAAGTTCTCTTGTATTTGTTTTAAGCTGGTTTGGGGATTGGCCCCTACCTACCTTTATCTCATTTCGTGCTATACAGCCCTACAAGGATAACCAGGAATTGCAATTTATTTACCTATCCTAGGATCATTGGCTGTAGATACAGGTCTTTTTTGGATAGGACGCTAGCATTCCAAGCAAGTAAACAACAGTCCTGATTGGTCAATTATATTAGCAGAACCATTGCGCATTGCGAAAAGAGATTAAGACTATACTATTTGATAAATTCATTTCTTAACTGAACTTTTATTCATAACAAAAATCTTATACTGTCTATACTCTAGGTAAAATGTTCTACTTTTACTACCAATATTTTGTACTTCGCTGATTGTCCAGTTTCTCTTCTGTGTAAACCACCTAGAAGTCGTTCGATTGTTGGCGGTATAGAAGAATAAAGTTATGTTATGTTGTAACCTTTTCAGGCTCTAGGCAACTTACAGAGACGATTAATAAGGGAAATAAGAACATATGAATTGCTGCTGCTGGGTCAGACCAGTGGTCCATCGTGCCCAGCCGCCCACTCACGTGGCGGCCCTTAGGTCAAAGACCAGTGCCCTGAGACTAGCCTTACCTGTGCATGTTCTGGTTCAGCAGGAACTTGTCTAACTTTGTCTTGAGTCCCTGGAGGGTGTTTTCCTCTAAACAGCCTCCAGAAGAGCGTTCCAGTTTTCTACCACTCTCTGGCTGAAGAAGAACTTCCTTACGTTTGTATGGAATCTATCCCCTTTCAACTTTAGAGTGCCATCTCGTTCTTTCTACCTTGCAGAGGATGAATAACCTGTCTTTATCTACTACGTCTATTCCCTTCAGTATCTTGAATGTTTTGATCATGTCCCCTCGTTTGAGGGGAAGGAAAAGAAGGGAGTGGGGAAGACTCAGTTGTCAGGTAGGAGTTATCTGATGCATCCAGAATAAGGAGAGGTTAGGTTCATTTCAGAGAGAGACGTGTTGGATTCAGCGGTCGAATAAGAAAGGTTTTCAGCTTCTTCCGGAATGACATGTGATTAGTATCTTTTCTGATCATTTCTGGTAGGTCATTCCAAGCTTTTACACACATGAAGGTAAACATGGAGTGGAACATGCGCCTGTAGTGGAGATTTTTTGTAGAGGGCAGACTTAGTTGCATTCTGTCTACGATTCTCTTAGAAGTGGACCAGGCCACTTCTGGTAAGGAGGTGGCTGAGTGTCATGGACCAGGCCACTAGCTGGGAAAGGGGGGTGGCTAAGTGTCCGTGGATTATGTGATGTAAGATGCAAGATATTTTGAAGAAGATCCGCCATCATGATTTCTTTGTATGTTTCAGGAACAGAATGTATTGACACATACAGCTCGCCTACTCCATCTCAGCCCCTTAACACAAATATCTTCATTCACATCTCTCATGAAAGGCTCTGTGCATCGATTTTTCACCGTAACAAGGAATGTTGCGGAACCAAGCCTGACCCAAACAGCTCTCTTCTACGCTGATCAAACTGCTAGTCTGGCTCGCAGCGTTCCTGCATACGGGCCATGTGGATTTTGGATGAGCAGAAATCACAGCTCGGGTTCTTTCAAACTCTTTGAGGAAAAGTTAATGTTTTCCAGACCCCGAAAGTACTTTTGCAAATTGTTCTGCAAAGCTATTCCACACTAGAATTTTATAGAAAGTTTATTTTTGGTCACTTTTATTGCCTTAATAATTTGCAAATTGCTAATAATTTAACTTGGTCTGGTTTGCTTTAATAGTTTGCAGACTGACTCAAAGAGCTGTATGCCGCTCCTATAGATTTATTTCAATAGACAAAACGTTGATTTAAAGTTATTTATTGATAGTATGTATGTGGTCTCGTCTCATTCCTTCTGTAGAAATTGTTGTGCTTTGTCAGGGTGTGGAAAGAAAGGGTTTAAGATGGCAAATACCATACCATAAATGGACTCGGATTTGTTGTTATGGCTGAAATTACATAGCCTGAATAGTTAGAAATTGTTTCCATTAAACTAAATCAGTCAATTGTAGAGATTAGAATAAATGTGTGTGTAACAGACGAGACCCAAGTTTTTTCATCTGCTAGGATATATATATTGTTTTCAAATCGTTAATCTGCTATGTATATATAACTAGCATAACATTGTATATACAGTCAAACCTTGGTTTGCAAGCATAATTCGTTCCAGAAGCGTGCTTGTAATCCAAAGCACTCGTATATCAAAGTGAATTTTTCCATAGAAAATAATGGAAACTCAGACGATTCGTTCCACAACCCCAAAACTTTAATACAAAATACTTATTGCAAGACTTTGCTTATTTAGAACAGTCACTACACTCCCGCAGCGTCAGAGAGAGAAGAACCATCGGCTCAGTTGTGATGATGTGACGCGTGTATACTGTATGTACTCGTATTGCAAGACCTCGCTCGTTTAGAACAGTCACTACACTCCCACAGCGTCAGAGAGAGAAGAACCATCGGCTCAGTTGTGATGATGTGACGCGTGTATACTGTATGTACTCGTATTGCAAGACTTTGCTCGTTTAGAACAGTCACTACACTCCTGCAGTGTCAGAGAGAGAAGAACCATCGGCTCAGTTGTGATGATGTGATGCGTGTATACTCTGTGTACTCGTATTGCAAGACCTCGCTCGTTTGGAACAGTCACTACACTCCCGCAGCGTCAGAGAGAGAAGAACCATCGTCTCAGTTGTGATGATGTGACACTTGTATACTGTATGTACTCGTATTGCAAGACCTCGCTCGTTTAGAACAGTCACTACACTCCCGCAGCGTCAGAGAGAGAAGAACCATCGGCTCAGTTGTGATGATGTGACGTGTGTATACTGTATGTACTCGTATTGCAAGACCTCGCTCGTTTAGAACAGTCACTACACTCCCTCAGCATCAGAGAGAGAAGAACCATCGGCTCAGTTGTGATGATGTGACACTTGTATACTGTATGTACTCGTATTGCAAGACCTCGCTCGTTTAGAACAGTCACTACACTCCCGCAGCGTCAGAGAGAGAAGAACCATCGGCTCAGTTGTGATGATGTGACGCGTGTATACTGTATGTACTCGTATTGCAAGACCTCGCTCGTTTAGAACAGTCACTCCTCCCGCAGCGTCAGAGAGAGAAGAACCATTGGCTCAGCTGTGATGATGTGACACTTGTATACTGTATGTACTCGTATTGCAAGACCTCGCTCGTTTAGAACAGTCACTACACTCCCGCAGCGTCAGAGAGAGAAGAACCATCGGCTCAGTTGTGATGATGTGATGCGCGTATACTGTATGTACTCGTATCGCAAGACCTCGCTCGTTTAGAACAGTCACTACACTCCCGCAGCGTCAGAGAGAGAAGAACCATCGGCTCAGTTGTGATGATGTGATGCATGTATACTGTATGTACTCGTATTGCAAGACCTCGCTCGTTTAGAACAGTCACTACACTCCCACAGCGTCAGAGAGAGAAGAACCATCGGCTCAGTTGTGATGATGTGACGCGTGTATACTGTATGTACTCGTATTGCAAGACCTCGCTCGTTTAGAACAGTTACTACACTCCCACAGCGTCAGAGAGAGAAGAACCATCGGCTCAGTTGTGATGATGTGATGCGCGTATACTGTATGTACTCGTATTGCAAGACCTCGCTCGTTTAGAACAGTCACTACACTCCCGCAGCGTCAGAGAGAGAAGAACCATCGGCTCAGTTGTGATGATGTGATGCGCGTATACTGTATGTACTCGTATCGCAAGACCTCGCTCGTTTAGAACAGTCACTACACTCCAGCAGCGTCAGAGAGAGAAGAACCATCGGCTCAGTTGTGATGATGTGATGCATGTATACTGTATGTACTCGTATTGCAAGACCTCGCTCGTTTAGAACAGTCACTACACTCCCGCAGCGTCAGAGAGAGAAGAACCATCGGCTCAGTTGTGATGATGTGACGCGTGTATACTGTATGTACTCGTATTGCAAGACTTTGCTCGTTTAGAACAGTCACTACACTCCCGCAGCGTCAGAGAGAGAAGAACCATCGGCTCAGTTGTGATGATGTGATGCGCGTATACTGTATGTACTCGTATCGCAAGACCTCGCTCGTTTAGAACAGTCACTACACTCCCGCAGCGTCAGAGAGAGAAGAACCATCGGCTCAGTTGTGATGATGTGATGCATGTATACTGTATGTACTCGTATTGCAAGACCTCGCTCGTTTAGAACAGTCACTACACTCCCGCAGCGTCAGAGAGAGAAGAACCATCGGCTCAGTTGTGATGATGTGACGCGTGTATACTGTATGTACTCGTATTGCAAGACCTCGCTCGTTTAGAACAGTCACTACACTCCCGCAGAGTCAGAGAGAGAAGAACCATCGGCTCAGTTGTGATGATGTGACGCGTGTATACTGTACGTATTTGTATTCATGAAATACGTATTTGTGTTCATGAAATATAAAAAAACCCAAGAAGAGGAGAGCAGAAAGGACTACAGGGTGAAACTGAAAGAAGCCAAGAGAGAGATACGTTTGGCGAAGGCACAGGCGGAAGAACAAATGGCTAAAAATGTAAAAAAGGGAGATAAAAATTTTTTCAGATATATTAGTGAAAGGAGGAAGATAAAAAATGGAATTGCTAGGCTAAAAGATGCTGGGAACAAATATGTGGAGAGTGATGAGGAGAAAGCAAATGTGCTAAACAAATACTTCTGTTCTGTGTTCACAGAAGAAAATCCTGGAGAAGGACCGAGATTGTATGGCAAAGTTACACGAGAAAATGGAGTAGATTCTGCGCCGTTCACGGAGGAGGGTGTTTATGAGCAACTTGAAAAACTGAAGGTGGACAAAGCGATGGGACCAGACGGGATCCATCCCAGGATACTAAGGGAGCTCAGAGAGGTTCTGGCGAGTCCTATTAAAGACTTGTTCAACAAATCTCTGGAGACGGGAGTGATTCCTGGGGTTTGGAGGAGAGCGGATGTGGTCCCTATTCATAAAAGTGGTCACAGGGATGAAGCAGGAAACTACAGGCCGGTGAGCCTCACTTCAGTTGTTGGAAAAATAATGGAAGTGTTGCTGAAAGAAAGGATAGTGTATTTCCTTGAATCTAATGGGTTACAGGATCCGAGGCAACATGGCTTTACAAAAGGTAAATCGTGCCAAACGAACCTGATTGAATTTTTTGATTGGGTGACCAGAGAGCTGGATCGAGGACATATGCTAGATGTAATTTACTTGGATTTCAGCAAAGCCTTTGATACAGTTCCTCATAGGAGGCTGTTGAACAAACTTGAAGTTAGGACCCAAAGTGGTGAACTGGGTCAGAAACTGGCTGTCGGACAGACGCCAGAGGGTGGTGGTTAATGGAAGTCGCTCGAAGGAAGGAAAGGTGACTAGTGGAGTCCCTCAGGGTTCGGTGCTGGGGCCAATCCTGTTCAATATGTATGTAAGTGACATTGCTGAAGGGTTAGAAAGAAAAGTGTGCCTTTTTGCAGATGATACCAAGATTTGTAACAGAGTAGACCGAAAAGGGAAGTCTGCTATTGTGGTGGGAGACTCAATCTTGAGAGAGGTAGATAGTCACGTAGCTGGAGGAAGGGAGGATCGGCTAGTGACTTGTCTCCCAGGGGCCAAGACACGAGACATCAATGATAGGATCGAGAGGATCCTGGACGGAGCAGAGACAGAGGAGACTGCGGTGATAATCCACGTCGGAACAAATGATGTGAGCCGGAGGAACTTCAGCATGGCCACGCTGACTGACCAGTTCAGGGTCCTGGGACGAAAACTGAAGCGGAGTACCCGGAGGATAGCATTCTCAGAGATCCTGCCTGTGCCGAGAGCAGATGCAAAAAGGCAGGCAGACCTCCAGGCTGTGAATGCATGGTTGAGGAGATGGTGCCAGGAGGAGGGCTTCCACTTTGTAAGGAACTGGACGTCCTTCTGGGGAAAGAGTAAGCTCTACCGGCGGGACGGCCTGCACCTGAGCACAGAGGGAACTAGACTACTGGCTGCCAATGTGAGGAAGGAGATCGAGAGGGCTTTAAACTGAGGAGAGGGGGAAAGCCGACAGCTGATCTGATGTTGACGCTTCGGACAACAGTATCCAGAACAGATGCTGAACGGGCTGACTGCACGGAGGAAGTAGAGAGACCAGTGGATCTCAGGATCAGACAGCGAGGGAAACAACAGGTAAAGGGAGCTTGCTGGGTGGAGACTAAGGGGCATGGAGACACAAGGGGACTGGGTGGCAAGAGGGCGAAAGCTGAGGGCATTATAGGGGCTACACAAGGCAAGGGGGACCAAACAGAGGCCGGGGCCCAGGAGGGGGCAAGAAAACCCAGAGGAAAAGCGGGGAAGTGGGGTGGCGGAAATGTGGGGAAGCTGAAAGCTACAAGGGTAAAGGCAAAGGGCAAAACAGAAGTACAGGGAGCAGGAGAGGCGGCCCAGGTGAATGCAGAGGTGATTGCAGAGGTGAATGCAGAGATGGAGGAAAAACGACGGGACCTGCGGTGCTTATACGCAAATGCAAGAAGCCTCATGGCCAAGATGGATGAACTAGAGGTCGTGGCCAAGGGGGAAGACCTGGATATAATTGGAATTACAGAAACATGGTGGACAGAGGAGAATCAATGGGATGTGGCGCTGCCGGGGTACAAGCTCTACAGGAGAGACAGGACCCACAAGAAGGGGGGAGGCATAGCACTATATATAAAGGACTCTATCTACTCAGTCGGGATGGATATGGCAACGAAGGCAGAGGGGCTGGAATCGCTATGGGTCAAATTGCCGGGAAACAAGGGTGCAGGCATAAAACTGGGGCTGTACTATCGCCCACCTGGCACGCCGGAAGGACTCGGACACGACCTGGAAGCTGAACTGAGACAGGAGTGCAGGGCTGGAAGTGTAACAGTGATGGGGGACTTCAACTACCCAGGGATAGACTGGAGTACGGGTCACTCCAACTGCACTAGGGAGACAGGATTTGTAGAAGC
Source organism: Geotrypetes seraphini (assembly GCF_902459505.1). Classification (NCBI taxonomy): domain Eukaryota; kingdom Metazoa; phylum Chordata; class Amphibia; order Gymnophiona; family Dermophiidae; genus Geotrypetes; species Geotrypetes seraphini. The sequence goes on along the minus strand of NC_047084.1, from coordinate 133,634,555 downwards.
TGTGAGGGACTGCTTCATGGAACAACTGGTCAGGGAACCGAAGCGGGGGAGTGCTACCCTTGACCTCATCCTGAACGGATTAGGGGGGCCTGCAAGAGGGGTAGAAGTGGGAGGACCACTAGGCAACAGCGACCACAATGCGATCAGATTCACATTAGAAAGGGGGACACCCATAGTAAGGAGAACCGCAACAACTGCGCTCAACTTCAAGAAAGGGAACTATGTTGCTATGAGGGAAATGGTGGGGAGGAAGCTCAGAAACATCTTTAGGATGGAGACTGTGGAAAGCGCCTGGACCCTATTCAGGGACACCCTGCAGGAAGCACAAAAAACATACGTCCCCAGTTTTAGGAAAGGCTGCAAGAACAAGCGGTCAAAGGACCCGATTTGGATCTCAGCAGAAGTAAAGAATGCAATAAATGACAAAAAAGTATCTTTCCGGAGATGGAAAAAGGATCCAACGGAGGAAAATCACCAGGCGCACAGGAAATGCCAAAAAGAATGCCACCGAGAGGTTAGAAAAGCAAAAGGGAAATACGAAGAGGGGCTGGCCAGGGAAGCGAAAAACTTCAAGGCATTCTTCAGTTACGTAAAGGGGAAACGACCAGCGAGAGAGGAGGTGGGGCCGTTGGACGATGGGGATAGGAAGGGAGTGATTAAGGAGGATAAAGAGGTAGCTGAGAGGTTGAACACGTTCTTCTCGTCGGTTTTCACGAGAGAAGACACATCTAATATACCGGACTCAGAGGAGCTCATGAGTGGGGAACAGGCTGAAAAATTGGAGCACATAGAGGTAAGTAAGGAGGATGTCCTCAAACAGATAGACAGGTTAAAATGCGGCAAATCACCAGGTCCGGACGGGATCCACCCAAGGGTTCTGAAGGAACTAAAACAAGAAATAGCAGGCACAATCCAGCATGTTTGTAACCTATCCTTGAAAGCTGGAGAGGTACCAGAGGACTGGAAATTGGCGAATGTCACACCTATCTTCAAGAAGGGATCGAGAGGTGACCCCGGGAACTACAGGCCGGTGAGCCTGACTTCAATTATAGGGAAGATGGTGGAAGCTATGATAAAGGACGGCATTTGCGAGCACATTGAGAGAAATGGCCTACTGAGAACAAGCCAGCACGGATTCTGTAAGGGAAGGTCGTGCCTAACGAACCTTCTGTACTTCTTTGAGGGAATAAACAGTCGGGTGGACAATGGAGAACCCTTCGACATCATTTACCTCGATTTTCAAAAGGCTTTTGACAAGGTACCACATGAAAGGCTGCTTAGGAAACTGTGGAACCACGGGGTGGGAGGGGATGTGCACAGATGGATCGAGCACTGGTTGTCGGGTAGACTGCAGAGGGTCGGAGTAAAGGGCCAATATTCTGACTGGCGGGGAGTCACGAGCGGTGTGCCGCAGGGATCGGTGCTGGGGCCATTACTCTTCAACATATTTATCAATGACCTGGAAAAGGAGGCAAAGTGCGAGGTTATAAAATTTGCAGACGATACCAAACTGTGCGGTAGAGTTAGCTCCAGGGAGGAGTGTGAGGACCTGCAAAGGGACCTAGACAAGCTGGAAGACTGGGCAAACAAATGGCAAATGCGCTTTAATGTGGAAAAATGCAAGGTTATGCATATAGGGAAAAAGAACCCGTTGTTCAACTACAAATTGGGGGGGGCATTGTTGGGAGAAAGCAATCTTGAGAGAGACTTGGGTGTGCTGGTGGATGCATCACTGAAGCCATCTGCACAGTGCGCAGCGGCCTCAAAAAAAGCCAACAGAATGCTGGGCATCATAAAGAGGGGCATAACTACCAGGACGCGGGAAGTCATCATGCCACTGTATCGAGCGATGGTGCGTCCGCATCTGGAATACTGCGTTCAATATTGGTCGCCGTACCTCAAGAAAGACATGGAGGTACTTGAGAGAGTCCAAAGGAGAGCAACGAAACTGGTAAGAGGGCTGGAACACTACCCATATGCTGAGAGGTTGGATAGGCTGGGGCTCTTCTCTCTGGAAAAAAGGAGGCTCAGGGGTGATATGATAGAGACCTTCAAGATCATGAGGGGCATAGAGAGGGTGGATAGGGACAGATTCTTCAGGCTTAAGGGGACAACAGGTACGAGGGGGCATTCGGAGAAACTGAAGGGAGATAGGTTCAAAACGAATGCAAGGAAGTTTTTTTTCACCCAGAGGGTCGTGGACACTTGGAATGCGCTACCGGAGGAAGTGATCAGGCAGAGTACGGTACAGGGATTCAAACAGAGACTGGATGGATTCCTGAGGGATAAAGGGATTGTAGGATACTGAGAAAGTTAACCAGAAAATAAATGTAGAAACCCAACCAGGTCGTGCAGGTGCAAGACCGGAGGGCTAGGACTTTGATAGGAAGATAGGACTCAATTAGGAAACCAAGGAGGCATGGGGGCCCCTTCTGGTGATTAGACAGGTCGTGACCTGTTTGGGCCGCCGCGGGAGCGGACTGCTGGGCAGGATGGACCTATGGTCTGACCCAGCGGAGGCACTGCTTATGTTCTTATGTTCTTAAGAGGGAGTGGAAAATATGAAAAAGGATCTGCAAAAGTTAGAGGAATGGTCTAATGCCTGGCAACTAAAATTCAATGCAAAGAAATGCAGAGTAATGCATTTGGGGATTAATAATAGGAAGGAACCGTATATGCTGGCAGGAGAGAAGCTGATATGCACGGACGGGGAGAGGGACCTTGGGGTGATAGTGTCCGAAGATCTAAAGGCGAAAAAACAGTGTGACAAGGCAGTGGCTGCTGCCAGAAGGATTCTGGGCTGTATAAAGAGAGGCGTAGTCAGTAGAAGGAAGAAGGTGTTGATGCCCCTGTACTGGTCATTGGTGAGGCCCCACTTGGAGTATTGTGTTCAGTTTTGGAGACCGTATCTGGCGAAAGACGTAAGAAGACTTGAGGCGGTCCAGAGGAGGGCGACGAAAATGATAGGAGGCTTGCGCCAGAAGACGTATGAGGAGAGACTGGAAGCCCTGAATATGTATACCCTAGAGGAAAGGAGAGACAGGGGAGATATGATTCAGACGTTCAAATACTTAAAGGGTATTAACGTAGAACAAAATCTTTTCCAGAGAAAGGAAAATGGTAAAACCAGAGGACATAATTTGAGGTTGAGGGGTGGTAGATTCAGGGGCAATGTTAGGAAATTCTACTTTACGGAGAGAGTGGTGGATGCCTGGAATGCGCTCCCGAGAGAGGTGGTGGAGAGTAAAACTGTGACTGAGTTCAAAGAAGCGTGGGATGAACACAGAAGATTTAGAATCAGAAAATAATATTAAAGATTGAACTAGGCCAGTTACTGGGCAGACTTGTACGGTCTGCATCTAAGTATGGCCGTTTGGAGGAGGATGGGCAGGGGAGGGCTTCAATGGCTGGGAGGGTGTAGATGGGCTGGAGTAAGTCTTAACAGAGATTTCGGCAGTTGGAACCCAAGCACAGTACCGGGTAAAGCTTTGGATTCTCGCCCAGAAATAGCTAAGAAGAAGAAGAAAAAAAAAATTTTAAATTGAATCAGGTTGGGCAGACTGGATGGACCATTCGGGTCTTTATCTGCCGTCATCTACTATGTTACTATGTTACTATGTATCGCAAGACATTGCTTGTATATCAAGTTAAAATGTAATAAAATGTTTTGCTTGTCTTGCAAAACACTTGCAAACCAAATTACTTGCAATCCAAGGTTTTATTGTATGTATTTAATTTAAAAGAAAAATCTATTGCAATTGCTCATTTGCTTCTTTTTTTTTTTTTTTTTTTAGATCGCTGTTAGTGCAGGATATAGGATGTAAGAAGGAGGATGGCGGGAGGATTTAATTTTAATTTAATTTAATTTTTATATACCGCTAATAACCGTGAGGTTAGGGAACAAAGGTTTTAGTGGTTTGATCTTAAACTCTTCTTCTTACCAGGCCTTTAGAAGATCATTAAAAACACTTCTAAAAACCCACCCAAGTTGCCCTTGGACGACCTAAAAGACAGGTCATCCAAGTGCTGATAAAACGAGTTTCTGGACATATCCAGGGACTTTGTAGGCCTCTGAATGCCACTGTGCGTGCAGAGCTAAAAGGGGCGTATGTGGAAGAGTGGTTAGAACAGTATTTGGGCGGAATGTGGGCCAACCTAGACATAGTCGTCCTGCAGTCAGATGATGTAAAAGCAGGTATAAGTGCCAAAAAGGTATCCCAAGTGACCAGAAAACCACTGCAGAGACAACGTAACCCCCCCCCCCCCACTCCCCCAGTGATCGCTGACCCCCCCTCACGCCCCCACAAGAAGAATTTAAGATCAAACCACTAAAAACTTTTGTTCCCTCTCTCCCTCCATCCTCCTTCTCACATCCTATATCCTGCATAGTCTATCTCTCCCTCAATAACCCTGTCTCTTTGTTTTTTCCATTCCTCATCATCCCCTCACTGATACCTCCTCCCCAGGGCTGCTTTAACCAACTATAGGGCCTTAGGCAAACTTTTATGGATGAGTCCCTCTAGGGCAGGGGTGTCGAACTCAATCAGAGAAGGGGCCAAAATCTAAAATCCAGCCTAAATCGCCGGCCGAATGGTTTACTGAATAGTCATAAACTGACAATGTTAACCAGAAATGTGAATTTAAAATGAGTGGAACAATCTTTTCCTTAACAGTGCTGTTAACCAACTCACATGCTATCAAGCAAAACAGTAATATTGGTATCAAGCAAAAGAGTAATATTGGAATGTACCTAAAATGCTCATTGTTTTGTTTTCTGGCTAGATGTCTGACACCGTTTTCCCCGTATCAATGAGTCAATGTTCGGTTTTATTTCTTGGGCTGTAGCAACCCGCAAAACAGCATGGAGGTTGTCATCGGTAATGCGTGATCTGTGCTTGTTTTTGTTCAGATTCATTATTGAAAACATCTGTTCACAAAGATAGGTGCTCCCGAACATGGATAGAATACGGGCAGCATGAAATCGGAGCTCTGGCATTGAGTCAGGAGGCAGTAGAGGGTAGAAGTCCTCAATTTCAACATCCTGAAACCTTGATTTCAGGCCACTGTCAGACTGAAGCTCGATTATCTCCATCTGAAGGTGATGGGGCACATTGTTGACATCAACTGTAAAAGGATTGGCAAAGATGTCAAAGCCTGAGTGCTGTGTTCTAAAGTCAGAGAAGCGCCGCTCAAATTCACTTAGTAAACGGCTAACTTTGGTAGCCAGCCGACTGCAAGGAAAAGTACCAGAAATAGTGGTTGAGATACTCAAACAAACGGGAAAGTGGGCAAGATTGTCCTGTTCCAGTTGGGACTTCCATAGTTGAAGTTTACGCTGGAATGCTGTGATCATGTCAGACATCTTCGTGATGACTTGTTTGCGTCTCTGCAGCTTCAGATTCAGTTGGGCGAGATGCTCGCATATGTCACACATCATAGCAAAATCACATAGCCAGGCGGGATCCGACAGTTCAGGCAAGGGCTTTCCTTTACTTTCCATGAAAAGAGCAATTTGTTCTCTGAGCTCAAAAAATCTTTTGAGGACTGCGCTCTTGCTCAGCCATCTTACTTCTGTGTGGTATGGCACGTCTCCATGCTCTGCACCCACCTCCTGTAAAAACTGCTGGAACTGGCGATGATTCAGGCCACGTGCCCTTATAAAGTTAATAGTTTTAATGACTGTGGTCATTATGTCATTCATGTCCAGAACTTTTCCACACATAGCCTCTTGGTGGATAATGCAATGATAAGTAATCAAGGGTGTGTGGCAGTGACTTTTTTGCATTCTTTCCTTCATTAGTCCAACCAAGCCTTTCTTTTCTCCGCACATTGAAGGTGCGCCATCGGTAGTTAGCCCCACCAACTTTTCCCAGGGTAATTTAAAATTATTTATAGATTTCTCCACAGCCTCAAATATATCTCTACCAGTCGTCGTCCCATGCATGGCAGCTACATCCAAAAGTTCCTCAGTGACAGAGAGGTCGGTCTTCGTAGCACGTATAAAGATGGACAGCTGCGCTGTATCAGTGTTGTCTGTGCTTTCATCGATAGCAAGTGAAAAAGCGAGATAACTGCATGCCTGTTCGGCCAGCTGTGATGATAGATTTCCTGAGAGTTCTTGAACTCTGTCTGCAATGGTGTTTCTTGACAAACTGACAGTTTGAAAACTCTGTATCTGGTCTGGGCATACTTTCTCACACACTTTTAGCATGCATTGCTTCAAAAAGGCACCCTCTGAAAAACACCTTGAAGTACGGGCAATTTCTTCAGCCACTATAAAGCTTGCTTTCACTGCAGCATCATTTTTCGCTGTAGCCTTTGTAAACATTTGCTGCTGTGATTGTAGTTTGCCTTTTAGTTCTTTAACAATTTTATGCTTTTCTTCCAAAGTATATTTGCCATACTTAACATTATGTTTGGTGTCAAAATGACGACGTATATTGTACTCTTTCATCACCGACACTGTCTCATAACACAATATACACACTGGTTTGCCCTCACTAAGCACAAACATGTATTCATTTTCCCATTTGTCATTAAATTGTCTGCCTTCACCGTCAACTTTTCTTTTCCTGGACATTTTGGGATCAATACTGGCAGTAAAAGATATAGTTTATTGGAAATCTGCGTTAGAATGAAAAAGTCAGTCAATAAATGCCTGGCTGGGTACAGATAGCAGATTCTGTTGCGATTTTTATGCCTACACTTTATGCCAGGAACTGGCAGCTTCTGCTGTGTATTTTTTTTACATAGTTCCCCCCCCCCCCGACGTCCGATTCACCCCAAGCAGGACCGCTCGCACGCACCTGCACCCCCACCCCGAAGGACCGCCGACTCCCCGACTCCCAACACGATTGGGGCAAGAGGGAGCTCAAGCCCTCTTGCCCCCCCGACTCCCCGACACGATCGGGGCAAAAAGGACCCAAGCCCTCTTGCCCCGCCGATTCCCCAACTCCCCGACAATATCGGGCCAGGAGGGAGCCCAAGTCCTCCTGGCCCTGGCGACCCCCCCCCCCCGCTAGTTGTTCGGGTCAGGAGGGACCCAAACCCTCCTGACCACGACGACCCCCTACCCCCACCCCGCACTACATTACGGGCAGGAGGGATCCCAGGCCCTCCTGCCCTCGACGCAAACCCCCCTCCCCCCATCGACCGCCCCCCCCAAGAACCTCCGACCCCCCTGGCCGACCCCCATGACACCCCCACCCCCCTTCCCCGTACCTTTCTGTAGTTGGCCGGACAGACGGGAGCCAAACCCGCCTGTCCGGCAGTCAGCCAACGACGGAATGAGGCCGGATTGGCCCATCCGTCTCAAAGCTCCGCCTACTGGTGGGACCTAAGGCTCCCGGGTCTATTCTAATTGGCCCAGGCGCCTTAGGCCCCACCAGTAGGCGGAGCTTTGAGACGGATGGGCCAATCCGGCCTCATTCCGTCGTTGGCTGCCTGCCGGACAGGCGGGTTTGGCTCCCGTCTGTCCGGCCAACTACAGAAAGGTACGGGGAAGGGGGGTGGGGGTGTCGTGGGGGTCGGCCAGGGGGGTCGCGGGTCGGCTGGGGGGGCGGTCGGAGGTTCTTGGGGGGGGGCGGTCGATGGGGGGAGATAGATAGCAAGTACGGCCGGCGAGATCATAAGGTCATTGTGATGGAACGCAGCGGCGTGCAGTGATGACAGCGCGGTGCGGGCCACATTGCAAGGCCTGGCGGGCCGGATTTGGCCCGCGGGCCTTGTGTTTGACACATGTGGTTTAGGTCATGGAATTCATTGTCAGAGACTGTGATAAAATCAGTTAGCTTAGCGGGGTTTTAAAAAGGCTTGGATAATTTCTTTAAAAAAGAAGTCCATAGGCCTTTATTGAGATGGCTTGGGGAAATCCACTGCTTATTCCTAGGATAAGCAGCATAAAATCTGTTTTACTACTTGGGATCTAGCTCAGTACTTGGGACCTGGGTTGGCCATTGTTGGAAACAGGATACTGGGCTTGATGGACCTTCGGTCTGTCCCAGTATGGCAGTTCTTATGTTCTTATGACACTGTTGGTTCTATACCTTACAGACAGGAAGTTCATGTAAGACCAGGTGAAACCAGCCGAGAAATACGCTGCTGTGTGACCTAAAGAGCGGCTCCATACCAATGCTACTTTTGTTCTTTCATTTTTTGCTGGAAGTACTGGAGCTGGGGGGGGAGGGGGGAGGGGGGAAGAATGTGGAGAGAAAGATTCTGGACCAGAGTGCTGAGATGCCAATGGTGGTCCATCCTAAAGAGAGAGAATGAGTGAGGTTTTCCTTCTGGTGCATTTGGGATATAAATTTAAAACACTGGAGAAGAGACCGAGGTCTGAGGAAGACTGCTGGCTACTTTCATTGACAAATCATCAGATTAACAGACAAAAGATTTGACCCTTTGAGTCTATAGCAGAGTAAAAGCCCCAAACAAAAAAGACTGTGGAATCCAATGTCGCTGATATAGGCTTTTATTAGAACAAAAATTCTCAGTTAAAAAATCCTGAAGTATATCCATAATTATGGCTGATGAAGAGGTCCAGTTTTTTTAAATTTTTAGAATTTTTGTTCTAATAAAAGCCTATATCAGCGACATTGGATTCCACACTCTTTTTTGTATTAAATATTCACATTAATGCACAAAATAGAAAAATCAGAGTTTTTATAGCTAGAAACATAGAAACATGATGGCAGATAAAGGCCAAATTATCCATCCATTCTGCCCATCCGCAGTAACCATTATCACCTCGCTCGTCCTACCAATTTCCAGGTTGTTTATAACTATGTTGAAGAGCACGGGCCCAAGCACCGAACCCTGCGGCACTCCACTCGTGACGCTTTTCCAGTCCAAGTATAGTCCATTTACCACCACTCTCTGCTTCCTATCCGCCAACCAGTTTTTAATCCATGTGAATATTTCACCCTCGAATCCATGGCTCGCAATTTTTTGAAGTAGTCTACTCTTTTACAGATTTTGGTATCATCCGCAAAGAGGCTAATCTTACCTGATAGCCCTTCAGCAATATCGCTTATAAAAATGTAAAAAAGAACAGGCCCAAGAACAGAACCTTGAGGCACACCACTGGTAACATCTCTTTCCTCTGAGGGATCTCCACTGATCACTACCCTCTATCGCCTTCCACTCAACCAGTTCTTGACCCAGCCTGTCACTTTGGGACCAGGGCCGGATTTAGATGAAAAGAGGCCCTAGGCTATTCCACTTATGAGGCCCTTTCACCTCCCATTTTTAAGTTTGTAAATTACATGAGAGATAATAAAATACATCATTACTGTGATATATATCAATATGTTAAATGAAACATGTTGTTAACCTTTATATAAAAAAGTGACACGGATAACAAATAAAAAAAAGTCGAGAACACTTATTTGTTCATTTATTCTCAGCACCATATATAGTCCTTGTAACAATAACCAATCAAACATAACACACAACATTGCTCCTTCGTATGTCCATAGTGCCCCCAGTGCGTCCTCACCTCACCCCCCCTCCAATGCCCGCCTGCCTCCCATCCCCCTTCCATTGAACATCCCCCATGCTATCCTGCCTGCCTGCCTTCCATTAAACCCCCCCTCCGATGCCAGCCTGCCTGCCTCCCATCCCCCTTCCACTGAACTCCCCCCCCCCCCCGATGCCAGCCTGGGCCACCCTGTCCTGACGGATCCACGTTTTGCCTCTCTCCCCGCGGGGCTGGGCTTTTCCCAGCTGTTTCCGGACTGACGTCTTTCCCTCCCCGATCCTACTCCCAGGGCGAGAAAAAGAAAGGGAGAAGCCGAGTTGGCGCCCCGTTGCGGCCGGAGCCGGTTCCGATCCCGAAGCGTAGAATTTCTCCTTATTTTCGGTTTAGTGTTTTAGTGTTCACTGTTTTTAGAATAGTGTAATTTTAATTTTGCTAACAATTTGAATGTAGGCCCATCTTGATCTTGAGGCCCTAGGCTGAAGCCTAGTTAGCCTATAGGAAAATCCGGCCCTGTTTGGGACCCATCCCGAGGGCACTCAGTTTATTTATTAGACGTCTGTGTGGAACACAGTCAAAGGCTTTGCTAAAATCTAAATATACCACATCTATCCAATTCTCTGGTCATCCAGTCAGAGAAATTGATCAGATTTGTTTGATAAGACCTACCTCTAGTGAATCCATGTTGCCTTCGATCCTGTAACCCACTGGATTTCAGAAACTTGACCATTCTCTGTTTTAAAAATGTTTCCATTAATTTGCTTACCACAGAAGTCAGATTTACTGGCCTGTAATTCCCTACTTCTTCCTTCCTTCCACTTTTGTGGAGAGGGACCACCTCCGCTCTTCTCCAGTCTTCCGGTACCACTCCCGACTTTCCAAAACCCGGAAAGCTCCGACAAGCTCTGGCCCCATCTGGTGGGGTCTCTGAGCATGCTCGGATGATGTCACACGCACATTTGCGAATGCTCCAGATGTGGCCGGAGCTTGTTCGAAAGAAGAGAGGAAGCTTTGTGGGGGAGGATCTGGGGGCAGAATGGGGCAGGGCTGGAGGCCAGACTGGGTGGGGCTGAAGTGGAATGGGGTGGAGCTGGAGGCAGAACGGTGTGGGGTCATGTGTCTGGGGTTTCCCAGAGAAAAATGTGGTAACCCTATCCATAGTATACCAACAAAAAAATTCAACTCACTTAATGAGATCAGTGCATATCCCTGCAGCCACTTTTTTTAGGGCTTTTTAACTCTTTTATTTTAGTTTTATTTAAATTCAGGAGAAGGCCTAGGCACAGTCTTGTCACAGACCAGGGAATTCTGCGTAGTTTTGTAATGCTCCAAGCTCCTGTCATAGGCCAAAAAAACCTGAATCTGTTTTTAATTTTATTTAAAATATTTTCATAAGTGTAGCTCTGTTACTTTTATTATTTAACTTCTATGTTAACTTATAACCTCATTATTGTCTTTACTTTCATTATTTTTGCAATAGTTACTCTTCAGCAACAGTTAAGCATAATTTAGAATGCACTTCTCTCTAACTTTGAGAAAATTGATAGTTTTACTCATCTTATAATTTATTTCTTAAATAGCTGTTACTTCTCAGTAATGATCTCTCTGCCGTATCAATGCCGACGCAGGCCAGCGTTTTGCGGAATTCAAACTCTTTCTATTCCGCCTATACCTTGCAGTTCAAGGCGGATTACAAAAGAGCTAACTGGACATTTCCAGTGATCTCATTAAGTGAGTTGAATTTTTTTGTTGGTATATTTTGTATATTAATCACTTGGGTTTAGTTTTTTGTATTTGAACCCTATCCATAGGCCACGTAAAGGTGTGGGGATGAGAAACTAAGCATCTGAGAGCGTGGGGAATACGATGGAAAAGGATGGGAGAGTCAAATCTTTACAGACTTTAGCAGTGACATTCTAGATTCCTAATAATAAGATTTTTGCCTATTTATAGGCAAGGCACTGCGGTTCATAGTCATTCGCGCATGAGACTTCAGCGCACCGACATTCCAGCACCGACAATTCGGCGCAAGACACCAGTGTGCCGCCTAAAAAGTGACTTATAAAGAGCTCCAATGCGGGGTGTGAGTGGGGATCCCCCCCCAGTTTACTTCATACTCTTCGCGCTGCCGTTGGGGGGGGGTAGGGGGATTGGAACCCTCCATTATAGAGTAAACTTAACTTTTTCCCGATTTTTTAGGAAAAAATTAAGTTTTCTCTATAATGGGGGGGGGGGGGGGGTTTCACCCCCCCCTCCCAATGGCAATGCGAACAGTCTGAAGCAAAGTGGGGGGATTCCCCACACACCCCCATCGGAGCTCTTTAAAAGTCACATTTTAGGCGGCACTTTGGTGTCTTGCGCCGAATTGTCAGCTCTGCAATGCCGGCATGCTTTTGTCCCATCACCAGGCACTGCATACAAAACCTGCCAACTGGAAACCTTGGAGAGACTGGTGGTGAAGGAAAAGTCACACTTTCTAACCCATAAAGTGTGATGATTTGGGAAGAGCTGGGAATGTGTGGTTAGTTAATCATTGGAATCTGGAGCAGAGGGCAAAGGTCACAGTTGATCAGTTTGAAAGGAACATTGGGAAATTTCATTGGTATTGCTCCCGCAAGAAACACAATACAAATCTCGATGGAGCGTTTAGAGTGGGGTTCATACACTGGCCGTAGGTTTTGAAAGTACCCCAGATGACATTCTTTGGGATGGAAATACAAGGGACTCTCAGGGAGAAGTGGACAAATTCACAATATAGCTGTAAAAGAGGAAGTAATTTTAATAAGCCAGATGTTGATTGGGGTCTCCTAGAACAGTGGTTCCCAACCCTGTCCTGGAGGACCGCCAACCGATCAGGTTTTCAGGATTGCCCTAATGAATATGCATGAGAGAGATTTGACTATAATGGAGGTGACAGGCTTGCAAATCTCCTCCATACATATTCTTTAGGGCTGGTTGGTGGCCCTCCAGAACCAAAAGAAGGGAGGTCCAACCTTGTCTGCAGTGAAAAAACCAGCCAGGAACAAACAAACCAAAATTGCAGATATGTACAACGATGTAGGCGAATTTTATTGTGACAAGCAAACTATATATTAAAACCTTTTTACCAAACAGGGGACCCAACACGGTCCGTGTTTCGGACAACCTTCATCCATGGTAGATAAAGGAAAAAACATATGTCACAACAAATATTGAAAAAGATAATATAAAACCAAACAGATGATGTGTCACGCCAAAAGTCTTTGCAAATAGTAAAAATCACAAGAGTGGTGGCCCTCCAGGACAGGGTTGGATATCACTGTCCTAGAAGTAGGGAGGTCCTGGATTCTTTACAAAGAGAACTGTTCCAGCAGTTGATAATGGAACCCACATGGGATGAGGCCATACTAAACTCACCGATCGTGTCCTGACCAGTTTGCGATCGTTTCCCGACCCGATTCACTAACCTTCTGCCCAATCGATCTCCCACCCGATCCAATCCGTCCATGCAAATGAGGGGAAATGCCATGTATAAGTAGGAAGCCATCGATTCACTAAGCAGAAACATCAATTGGGTTTGCCGATCCGAAATGAAGCGACTGCTGAGGACCACTCGCTGACTGTCCTTGACGACTCTCCTGCTCTTTGCCGCCCTGAAATCCCAGTATCGAGGTTACAAAACAACCATCAAAATGAAATAAAAAATAAAACTGTACTTATGCATATGAACTCTCTTTTTATTCTGCAAAAAGTGCAATGCGAGCCCGTAGCTTTAACCTGCGGGTTTAAAGCGTGTTCTGTTCCATAATATGGCTCCACAAATTGAAATGATTCCTTTTAAAATGTCCACTCGTAGGGCCAGCAAGTAAACTGCAGCCACCTCTCCCCCTTTATTTTGACCTTGCTTATTCAGCCATGTGGGCCCGACGACGACGGAGGGCATGCGATTGAAAAGTGGCACACCTGGGGCAAGAGTCGGTCGGATGATCGGCCCCTAGGCACAAAATGCACCAGCAGTGCGGGTCGGTAAGAGACAGCAGCCGACCGCACTGCGAGCACTTCTTAAACCCGGTAAGAGGCTGGGACATAAGTGAAAAACAGGCTGCGGCCAGACGAGGCCAGACGGTCACGGCAACCCGGGAGCCCCCGGATGCTGAACGAAGCAAAAAACACCCGAAACTTCATCACAACAACGAGAAAAAGATGCACAGCGACTCCCGCAAGAAAATAAAGAAGCCGCGGTGCAAGAAAGGCACTCAGACATGGAGAGAAAAATGACAGGGCTTTCTGGCTCCGCGGAAAACTAAGAACTGAAGACCACGAGGAGGGGATGCGCCCTCTAGTGGAGCGGGAAGGCACACACATGCGTGGTGCAGCACCAGCAAACTTGAAATCTTCAATCAAGTTTGCTTGAAAAGCTGTCCGCATTGGGGCTCCTTGGATGATGTCACCCACATGTAGAGAATAGAAACATAGAAACATAGAAATATAGAAAGTGACGGCAGAAAAAGGCCAAGGCCCATCGAGTCTGCCCACTCCATTGACCCACCCCCCTAGTTAATCGCTCTCTGATGACCTTTTCCCTCGTAGAGATCCGACATGAGCATCCCATCTGTTCTTAAAATCTGGTACGCTGCTGGCCTCGACCACCTGTACTGGGAGCTTATTCCAGCTGTCCACCACTCTTTCAGTGAAGAAGTACTTCCTTCGCCATGAAACTTCTCGCCCTTTATTTTCAGTGGGTGTCCTCTTGTGGCCGAGGGTCCTCTAAGAAGGAAAATATCATCTTCTACCTTGATGCGACCAGTGACATACTTAAATGTCTCAATCATGTCCCCTCTCTCCCTACGTTCTTCGAGAGAGTATAGCCGCAATTCGTTCAGCCTTTCTTCGTATGATAGATCTTTGAGCCCCGAGACCATCCTGGTGGCCATTCGCTGTACTGACTCGATTCTCAGCACATCTTTGCGGTAATGTGGCCTCCAGAATTGTACGCAGTACTCCAGATGAGGCTTCACCATGGTTCTGTACAAAGGCATTAGGACGTCAGGCTTCCGACTAACAAAGCTTCTCCGGATACAACCCAGCATTTGCCTAGCCCTGGATGAAGCCTTCTCCATTTGTTTGGCCTTTTTCATGTCTTCGCTGATGATCACCCCCAAGTCCCGTTCTGCGGCAGTCCTTGCTAAGGTTTCTCCATTCAATGTGTACGTTCTGCACGGATTATTGTTGCCAAGGTACATGACCTTGCATTTGTAAGCGTTGAAGCTAAGCTGCCAAGTCGAGAACCAATGTTCCAATAAAAGCAGGTCTTGCGTCATGCTGTCGGACAGATTGCCGTTACTCACAATATTACATAGTTTGGCATCATTGGCGAATAAATGTTATTCTACCTTGAAGCCCCTGAGTCATGTCTCTTACAAATATGTTGAAAAGGATCGGGCCCAAGACCAAGCCCTGCGGCACCCCACTGGTCACATCCGACATTTTAGAGATGGTACCATTAACCACCACCCTCTGAAGTCTACCACTCAGGCAATCGTGGACCCATGCTGTAAGTGTTTCACCTAATCCCATCGATTTCATCTTGCTCAATAGCCTGCAGTGGGGGACGCTATCAAAAGCTTTGCTGAAGTCCAAGTACACGACGTCTAGGGACTCTCCCAAATCCATGAACATGCTGCCTGCTTGTCCTGGGATAATAAGGCTGCACAAATTGAAATGATTCCTTTTAAAATGTCCACTCGTAGGGCCAGCAAGTAAACTGCAGCCACCTCTTCCCCCTTTATTTTGACCTTGCTTGTGCGAGGAGCAAGCGCATGCACAAATCATATCTATAACCAACAAGGATAATCTGCGCATGCATCTCAATCACTTTACAGTGATCCATGGGATCGCATGTGGACGTGTGTCTGATCAGATCATTTGTATGAAGAATCTGTAGTGAATCGGTCTCTGGGCGAATTTTGGCCAAGAATCGCCCATCAACGATCCAGATCGGTGAGTTTAGTGAATCTAGGCCTTAGCGCTTACAAATGGGGAAAGTGTTTCTGATGTTACAGTGGGTGATCATTTGGCATCCAGTGATCACCACAAGGTGTGCTTTAATATTACGACAGGTGTAGAGAGGCATCATTCGAAAGTGAAGGTTCTAGATTTTAAAAAAACGAAAACTGTTCAGATGAGGGATTATGTCAATGAACTGTTGTCTGGATAGGGACATTTTGAAGAAATAGGAAAGCAGTGGGCAAAGCTGAAAGGAGATATTCTACTAAGGTCAACAAACTATTTTGTAAGGAAAGTAAGTAAGAGAAGAAGAAAATGCTGTGGTTCTCAAAAGTAGTGGTTGAGAAGGTAAGGAAAAAGAGGTTAGCGTTCATAAACTAAAAAACATCACAGAAAGAGGAAGTCTGGAAAAAATATCTGGAAAAGTGAAGATAGGCTGGTTGAGTAGTCAGGAAAGCAAAAATGCAAATGGAAGAACAAATAGCTGACAAAGTAAAACGAGGGTGGTGGGGTGGTGGAGGATAAAGCAGAGATAGTAGATGGTGCGGATGGGCAGACTGGATGGGCCATTTGGCCTTTATTTGCCATCATGTTTCTATGTTTCTGCATTTAAAGGATGGGTCTGCCCATTAAGTGTGAAGTGATGGTATTTGACAACATATCGCAGATCATGGACCTGAAAAGTGGCCAAAAGTGTTTTATAAAGTATGCGTTGTTTATTGCCAGGAAATAGTTGAGGATAATAAGCCTCCAACAACGTCCCAGTGCCATAAACTATTTGTGCAAATGCTGTTAATGGAGGGGAAGAGTGCAGATGGCACAAAGCCTGGTAGATGGAGGACATTTGGGACATTCCAGAACATACGGGAGGACTGCTAGAATGTTTTGCTACATAGAGGATGGAGTTTAATTTTAATTTGCTCATGACTAGTTCCCTATCTTGCAGGTTTTACTATAAATATGTTTTTAAAGAGAGTGGGTCGACAATCCTGTTGGGGCTGATGAGAGAGAATTTGGGGGAGGAGGTTGGTAGGATATGGGGCTTTAAAGGGGAAAACCAAATGCTTGGATGTAGTTAACGCTGATTCAATAAAAAGATAATTAAAAGAAATTACTCTCATAAAGATAAGTGCCCTTTCTGATGTGTATAGAGAAAGCATACAGAACAGAGTGAAAGGGCAGATAAATATACACATGTATCATTCTCAGGAGCAATCCCAAAATTTACTTAACATTGCCCTCAAAAATCAAATGAGAACTTGGCATCTTCTGATAGTCTCAGCCTTCTGGAACAGTATGTATTTCATTGGGGTTGTGAAGACACCTCCTGATGACAGCCTATGAAGTTCAGATTTTCCCTCTCAAGGGTGGTCTTTCTGTATAAGTGCTTGGAGGGTGGTCACCTAACCTTTTGGCCTCCTGATCTTTGTCCTATATATGTGGGTGGTCTCCAATGTGTGCAAGTCAAAGGGCTGTATTTCACCTAACGGGACTTCTTCGGGAGCTCAAAATGACTATTATGATAAATACAGTGGTACCTCGGAATCCAAACGCCCCAGATCTCGAACAACTTGGAATCCAAACTATTTTTAAATTAAATTTTTCCCCGGAATCCGAATGTTGCTCAGCCCAAAGTTTCCCCTCTGATGCAGCTTCCTGTTTCCGCCTGGGCGGTTCGCGTCAGAGAGAAGCTTTGGGCTGAGCACCCCTTGCAGTTGCCGTTGTCGATCATGCTGTCTATGCCTGGAGGGCCCGATCTTGCTGAGTTTGTGGGACCAAGGAAAGGATTAATCCAGTTTCTATTATTTTCAATGGGAAAAATTGTCTTGGAACTTCAACGTTTTGGAATTCAAATAGGGTTCTGGAATGGATTAAGTTCGGATTCTGAGGTACCACTGTACCCCCTATATTTAGTGGGACCTAGCCATCTGGGAATAGATCCCAGCCAGCTAAGTTCCATTTGGCCGGCTATCGTTGGCGTGACTGCCTATATTACCGGTCACCATCGATTTAATCCGCTGGCACGTGGCCAGATAGACCCACCTAAAAAACTGGTCTATCTTTGGCCGTTAGTCTTAACTGGCCAGCCAAAGAAAATTGGCTTGGCCGCCAACCTTTGTCTTGAATAGTCAATGCCGGCAACCCCAGCACTGAATATCATGGTTCCCTCCCACAGTTCAATATCAGGCCCAAATAAAATAAAAATTTGAGAACAAAAAACAAAGGCAACCACATGAATACCATTGTACATGTTAGAATTATGTCATAAACAACCATAAATAAATAATAAAATGGGTAGTGAAGTAAACCATAAATAATAAAATCTCAAAGCATAAGAACATGAGAAAATTGCCATACTGGGACAGACCAAAAGCCCATCAAGCCCAGTGGCCAACTCAGGTCCCAAGTACCTGGCAGAAACCCAAAGAGTAGCAACATTCCAGAGCTGAGCTTGTGATGTCATAATGCCTCATTCCACCAATGCCTAAGAGACAAATTCAGCAGTGATGTCACAATGGCTTGATTGTCCTATACTTGGCTCACATAAGAATATAAAAACTGCCATATTGGGACAGACCGAAGGTCCATCAAGCCCAGTATCCTGATTCCAACAGTGGCCAAACCTGGCCCCAAGTACCCAGCTAGATCCCAAGTAGTAAAACAGATGTTATGCTGCTTATCCTAGGAATAAGCAGTGGATTTCCCCAAGCCATCTTAGTAATGGCCTATGGATGTCTCTTTTAGGAAATTATCCAACCTTTTTTAAACCTTGCTAAGCTAACTGATTTCACCACATTCTGTGTGAAACATTCAAAATGGCAAACTTCGGTAGAAAACAAATTGCAGGACAGCAATGGAGGGAATGTGGTAAAAAGGGGCAGTTTCCATAGTGTTCAGCCATGGAGAGAAACAGTTTTTGCTAAGATTTCAGCAAAAGCAAACACTGACTGTAAACACACAATTTGTCATTTTGACAACAGGAGAATACTTCGAAGTCTCTTGCATCCCTCACCTCCTCCTCCCCATCACTTCTTCCTGCTGTTGCTCCCTGACCCTGACTGCTCGCTCACTTTTCAGACATTTTATGCAAACAAGAGAGCTATTCACAAAAAGAAATGATAATCATTATCATAACATTTCTCTTTATTATCATAACATTTATTACTCATAAATGTAATAAAATTCACTTTATCCTACAAATATATAATCAGTGATAGAAGACCCACACATAAGAACATAAGCAATGCCTCTGCTGGGTCAGACCTGAGGTCCATCGTGCCCAGCAGTCCGCTCACGCGGCGGCCCCAACAGATCCAGGACCTGTGCAGTAATCCTCTATCTATACTCCTCTATCCCTTTTTCCAGCAGGAAATTGTCCAATCCTTTCTTGAACCCCAGTACCCTACTCTGCCCTATTACGTCCTCTGGAAGCGCATTCCAGGTGTCCACCACACGCTGGGTAAAGAAATACTTCCTAGCATTCGTTTTGAATCTGTCTCCTTTCAACTTTTCCGAATGCCCTCTTGTTCTTTTATGTTTTGAAAGTTTGAAGAATCTGTCCCTCTCTACTCTCTCTATGCCCTTATACACCCATATCTTCATCCCCGCAAACATTATGCTGATGTCCTATGAATCATCAACCTCAAGACGACATGATCTTTGTTATCAACGTCCAAAATGGTTCATAATCAAAAATCCTCCAGTTTCAACCGTCTCTACAGAATTGTGTCAAAGGCTTTGCTAAAATCAAAGTCCACATTTGTCTGACAAAACCTGCCTCTGGTGAAACCCACTGGATTCCTAGTCTCTGTTTTAGAAGAATTTCCATTAATTTACTTAGGACAGAGGTCAGACTGACCGGCCTGTAGTTCCCATCTTCTCCTTCAGCTTTTGTGGACAGGGACCACATCTGCCTTTCTCCATAGTGCTTGCCCGATTCACGATTCGAATCGGTTCACCGATTCACTTCGGGTGAATCGGTTCGAATCGATTTAAAAAACTCCAAAAATCGGCTTCCCGGTTTGTCTGACTCTCCCCCCTCCCCCCCTAAAGCAGGAGCGGCAGCGTTGCTCTTGCTGGCCAGCCGCTGCCGCACCTGCTTTAGAGGGGAGGAGGGAGAGTCAGTCGGGAAGTGCTGCTGTGCTGGTCTCCGGCTCCCCCCCCTCCCTGGCGTCCGGTTCCCCCCTGGCCTCCCTGAAGGACTGCACCCCCCCCCCCGGGAAGGCCTCCGTGTTCCTCCCTGGCCTCCCCGCACCATTTACCTCATAGCTGCAGTTTGCAGCGATGATTGCGGTTACAGGGTCTTTGTAAATTTGCTTTTGAGCTGTTTCCTCTGCTGCAATCCTGCCTCTAATGTCAGAGAAGGGGCGGGACTGCAGCAGAGAAAACAGCTCAAAGCAAGTTTACAAAGATGCTGTAACCGTGATCTTCGCTGCAGACTGCAGCTATGAGGTAAACGGTGCGGGGAGGCCCGGGGGGAACACGGAGGCCTTCCGGGGGGGGGGGGGGGGGCGCAGTCCTTCAGGGGGTACAGGCCTTTTGGGGGTGCCAGCCTTTAAGGAGAGGGGGGGTGCAGACCTTTAGGGGGGGAACAGGCCTTCAAAGGGGGGACAGGCCAGGGATGGTGGCACAGGCCTTCAGGAGGGACAGGCAGGCCTTCAGCGGGGACAGGCCTTCAGGGGTGGGGTGCAGGACTTCAGGGGGAGGTGCACACCTTCAGGGGGGGACAGACCTTCGGGGGGGGCCCTGGTGTAGAAGTACATGGAGGGAAGGAGGGGTTCAAAGAGACATGCATTTGCCGGACTTTGTGGGGGGAAGAAATAATGAGTCTAAAAATAGAGGAGAGGGTGAGAGATGACATACAATGGGATTTAGGGAGGGAAGGAACAGAAAGGGAGAGAAGTTGAACACGGATGGTGTGGAGGGTGGGATAGAGATGCTGGATAGGAGGGTAGTTGGGAAAAGAAAGGGAGAGATGGTGAACCCTGGGGTGGTGGGGAAGGAGGGAGAGATGCTGGATGAAAGGGTAGTTAAGAAAAGGTGGATCTGTGTAGGGAGACGAAAAAAAGGAAAGATGCCAGACCTCCTGGGGAGGGAAGGGAAACGGAAGGGGAGGACAGAGATGGCAGATGGATGGTTAGAACGGAGAAAGAAGGAGACCCTGGTAAGCAAGTTATCAGAAGACAACCAGAGCCTGGGACCAAAAAGATTTGAATAATAACCAGACAACAAAAGGTAGAAAAACTAATTTCATTTTCCATTTTCTGATTACAATATGCCAGATTAGAAACGTGTATCCTGCCAGAGCTGGTGTTAGACCGCAAACGTGGGCTAGGATTTAAGATAGAGAGGAAAAGTCTTTTTTGTTTGTTTATTTCTGCCTCAGACATCGCTCAGTGGGCCGCAGAAAGCCAGCCTCGTGCCTGCAGAGACCGGAGAGGAGCGTGGGAGCACTGCTCCGCCCCCCTCCCGAACCAGCAGGAGCCCGACATCAAAACCATCAGCTCCACCAGAGCGCAGCCTTTTCTGCCTCAGACATCGCTCAGTGGGCCGCAGAAAGCCAGCCTCGTGCCTGCAGAGACCGGAGAGGAGCGTGGGAGCACTGCTCCGCCCCCCTCCCGAACCAGCAGGAGCCCGACATCAAAACCATCAGCTCCACCAGAGCGCAGCCTTTTCTGCCTCAGACATCGCTCAGTGGGCCGCAGAAAGCCAGCCTCGTGCCTGCAGAGACCGGAGAGGAGCGTGGGAGCACTGCTCCGCCCCCCTCCCGAACCAGCAGGAGCCTGACATCAAAACTAACAGCATCAACGGCGTGCAGCCGTTCGGCGTGCCGTCGAAGGCGCACGTAAGCACCTGCGCGAGGCAACTGCACAGGTGTCCGCGGAACCCCCATCATCCAAATCCATTCAACCCCAGCCAAGACCTCTGAAAACACAGTCCAGACTGCGGATAATTCAGGGCCAACCTTTCAACAGGCATAGGCACTGCAGCCGGACAGAGACACAGCCAGATCAATCAACAAGAGACTTCCTACCACGGGTCACCCCCAACAGGTCCGAACTCTCTAGCTCCCCTCATTGCTCTAAGTTCCTCCCCCCCTCCCTCTTTGAATTTTCGTTAGACTCAAATCGTCAGTTCCTATATTGCATCCATTACTGGGATCATTGCCTGTCCCCCTCACAGTAATAGCTAGCCATTATTCTGAACTGTATTCTTCCCTTTGTTCCTGAGCGCCACACCTTGTTCCTGAGCGCTATACCATCCAAGCACCATAGTTGTATTTCATTGAACCTCATTGTATTTCACTGTATTTTACTGGAAATTATCAGATGCCAAACTGTACTATATTTTATTGGAAACTGTCTAGATGCTAAACTGTATTCCTGTTGAGATCAGTACCTGAATTCCCTCCCTGTTCACCCTTCCTCCCACTAGCTCATTTAGCCCCCTCCCGGCCCTGGCTTTTCCGACAGTATAGCCTCTCCTTGCTAAATCCCTCCGATTTAGCCCCCTCCGCATACGATTCCGTGTGGAACACCCTATTGCTCAGGTTCCAAAAAGACAGACAGTTTCAGAGGTAAATCCGCTCTCACTGCAGGGATTCTGGTTCATCCACTCTTTCCCTCCTGTGTTGTCCAAAAAAAAAAAAAAAAAAAAAAAAAAAAAAAAAATTCCCTCCACTTAACATACTGCTTCACAATCGATCCAAACAAGCCTTGCCTCCCAGCTTAAAAGGCTCCCCAAGTCAAACATGAAGCCTCCCTTTTGGCTCTTTTTTCTCCTTCTCTGCTCTTCTCTTAAAATCACCCTCTGCTTAAAACCCTCTTCCCCTAATCTACCAGACTCCCCAAATGTCACTAATACCTGCCCCAGCCTAAATATCCCCACGCTGCTACGCACTAGAAGTCACTCTCACAAACATAAATCCCGCAAAGCCAACCTAGCCTACCTAAAGCCTGTGCCCCCTGCCAACCTTCCCAACCATGCCCCTGACTCTCTAACCCCAGTCCCGATACTTTACTGCAACGCCAGATCCGTATGCAACAAGACCCAAATTATGAAAGACCTCCTCACAGATTTTGATCCTGGACTCTTCTGTATCACAGAGTCCTGGATCAAAAAAGATGATTATTATACTCAAAACGAGATTTGCCCCCAGGGCTACCAAGGCCTCTTTTCTCCTAGATTAAACCGTAAAGGAGGCGGACTGGCACTCCTCTACAAATCTTTCTTTAATGTTGAACTCCTCGAAAAAGGCAGCCACCATTCACTAGAATATATGTTAGCCTCTATCAATGATGAGCTCCATCTTCACCCACTAGGTATCTTATTACTTTATCGTCCGCCCACCCCCTGGAGCAATTCCTCCGAACTTGTTTACGAGACCATATCTAACGCTTTCCTTAAGTTCCATAGACTACTGATCATCGGAGATATCAATCTCCACCTTGATGACACCTCTAGTAAAGATGCATCCGATTTCAATAATTTCCTCATCTCTCTCGGCTTCTCCCCCCCCGCCCCCTCTCCAACCCATGAAAAAGGACACTCTCTAGATCTCATCAGCTTCCTCGATCTCACGGATTACAAAACCTCAACCGACGACGTCCGCTGGGATCACGTTCCCTGGTCCGACCACTTCCTAGGAACCTTCTGTCTCCCCATCTTCATGTCCCCCCTTGGAACCTCTCCGCAGTCCTCTAAGTCCATTACTTTCCGTAAGAAAATTTCAAATGACCAGTTCTGGTCCAAATTTCTTGACAATCTCCCATCCAAGCCTAAGCCATCAGATCCTGCAACCAATTGGCACACTTGGACCACTCTCTCAGAATCCACCTACCAATCTCTCGCCCCACTTTCCACCAAAACCATCTCCTACTCCCGTAAGGCCCCCTGGTTCCTCCCACAACACAGGGCGCTAAAACAAAAATGTCGATCCCTGGAACGCATCTGGAAAAAATCGAAATCCCCCACAGATAAACAAATCTGGAGAGTCAACATTAAATCTTACAACAATACACTCAAAAGAGCTAGGAAAGACTTCTATGGTGACAAGATCTCCAGATCGAAAAACCAGAACAGTATGCTGTTCCATATCTGGCGCTCCTTAACCCCCAACACCAACCCTTCTATTCTTCCCTCCTCCCCATCAGTGGATCAACTAGCAAACTTCTTCAACGGAAAGGTCACCGCCTTGAGAAGCTCCTTCCCTCCTGCAGTCTCCTACAATCCTCTGGTGGCCGCCTCCCCCGATCCTACTACAAAGGTCCCCACCCCCATCCCAGTCAATAGATCCTGGACCACCTTTGAGCAAGTATCCGATTCCCAGGTCCTCAAACTCTGTCTGAAACTGAAATCCTGCAATTGCACCTTGGACCCATTCCCATCCTATCTATTTGAGAAAATTCCCGCTCAGGCCATCTCCTCTCTCACTATACTCATAAATTCTGCCCTATTATCGGGCCTCTTCTCCCCTGAAATGGGACGCATTGCACTGACCCCCCTACTAAAGAAAGCTGACCTAGACCCCTCCGCCCCATCTAATTATCGCCCAATAGCAAACATTCCGCTCCTAACCAAACTGCTAGAGTCCATCGTCTCCTCCCAACTTTCAGCCTACCTGGAAAGATTCTCTATCCTCCTACCCTATCAATACGGCTTCAGACCCAACTTCAGTACCGAAACCCTCCTGGCCTCCCTTATCTCGAAGATCCAACAATTTCATTCTCATAAAAAATTTGCCGTTCTCCTTCAATTCGACCTCTCTGCTGCCTTTGATGTCGTCCACCATGACATTCTAATCTTCCTACTCTCCGAGATAGGCATCAGTTCTACAGTCCTCGACTGGTTTTCGAATTTCTTACGTTCTCGCTCTTACACCGTCACCAAACATGGTTCCTCCTCCTCCCCATGGAAACCGACCTGTGGAGTCCCACAAGGCTCCCCCCTATCTCCCATCCTCTTCAACATTTATATGTCCTCCCTGAACCTTCTCCACCTATCCCCCCTAGAAACACTCTACACCTACACCGACGATATCCTGGTCCTCATCGAGACCGATGCAAACCTCACCAATCTCGTAGCTAACATTTCTTCTTGCATAACCAACCTTCAATCTTGGGCTCACACTGTACAAATGAAATTGAATGAGTCCAAAACCAAACTACTATGGCTCGGCCCCAAACTTGATCAATTACCCACCTCAATCCCACTGCCCACAGGTTCCTCTCTACAGCTGGAGTTCTCTAGCAAAGTTCTGGGCATCACCATAGATTCATCATTATCCTTCAATGACCACCTCAACTCCCTGATAAAAAAATGTTTTTGCAGCCTTCACATGCTGAGAAAAGCGAGGTCCTGCTTCCACCAAAAACACTTTGCCGTCCTCGTACAATCCATTATCCTTTCCAGATTGGACTATTGCAATTCCATTTACCTTAGCGTAACAAAGAAAAGCATTCACAGACTCCAACTAATACAGAACACCGCGGCTAAACTTATCCTCTCAAAAAGTAAGTTTGATCATGTCTCACCGCTCCTATCCAAACTCCACTGGCTTCCCGTTATTTCCAGGGTCCACTTTAAATGTGCCTGTCTAACCTTCAAGATCCTCCATGGTATCCTCCCTCCTTTTATCCCGCTATCCTGGAATTCCTCAAATCCAACCTCCACTAGATCCTCGCAAAAATTAAAACTATCCTACCCCTCCCTAAAAGGCATCTCCCTTGTTGGTAAACTTGGCTCTTCCCTCCCTTTTAGAATTGCTCAGCTCTGGAACAGTCTCCCTTCCCCTCTCCGCAATTTGAGTCCACTTCTACCATTCCGTAATCGTCTGAAGACCTGGCTCTTCTCCAAAACGTAACCCCGTCCCGTTCCTGGCATTCTTACACCTAAACCTCTCTCCTCTCTTACTTATATAATTCCATTGGATTTCCGTTCCTTCCCTAACCATGTAAACCGTGCCGAGCTCCATCAGTGGAGATGATGCGGTATATAAATCCAAGATTTAGTTTAGTTTAGTTTAGTTTAGTTTACACCACAGCGCCAGTGTGGTTAGGAGAAGGCAAAGGGGGTGAAGAGGCTATAAAATAAACCCACCAGGATGTTTGAAAAAAACATACAATTAGGCAGGAAAATCGAATCAAAAAATCGATTCAATAGGCTGAATCGAATTGAATTTTTTTTTCCTAAATCGGGCAGCACTACATCTCCAGTCCTCCAAGATGTCTCCTGACTCTAAAGAAAGTTAAATAGGCTTCTAAGAATTCCTTTTCTCCCTGATCCTTCTCAACAGACGTCTTGAAAATTGTTTTAAAGTTATCATAGATCTTTGATATTAGGGTTATCATATGGCTCCAGAAAAAGGAGTTTTTTAGACTAATCACTGGTTTATTTGACTATTTATATTTATTTAAAAACCATATGTGTAAAACTATGTGATTTTATAATATTTCATAAGTGTTCAGTACCCAATCTCCTGCATTGGAGCCACAGCAAGATTATTTTGGGACCATCATGACACTTATGGGTCCCTTTAGCTAATATTCTTTATTTTTCAATTTCAACCTCATGCATCATCACCTCGGTTGGAGCTTCCTTTACTCCTATATCCTATATAATAATACCCTTAGTGCACATGCGCACTTCAATCTTCGTGGCTCTGTGCGTCTGTAGCTCCGTGGCCAGCAGAGAAATGTTGGAGTGTGCGGCGCATGTGTGTTCGGTGCATACACACGTTAGGAGCTACTAGGCAGTTTACTTTCCTGTGTGCCGGTTGCCCTTTCCAACACAACGTGTGATTTTAAAAAAAAAAAAAAAGTAGGTGGGAAAGTGGGCAGGGACATTGACAGACTGACAGAAATGGAGACACACACACTGAAAGACAGGTAGGTGGGAGTGAAAGACACACACAGAAGGACAGGGGGCCAGGGAGAGAGATTGAAAGAAAGAAAAAACAGACAGCGGCCAAGGAGAGAGAGACACACAGAAAAAAAGACAGACAGACAGACAGACATTGGCCAAGGAGAGAGAGAGAGAGAAAGAAAGAAAGAAAGACAGACAGACAGAAATAGAGACACACACTGAAAGACAGGTAGGTGGGAGTGAAAGACACACACAGAAGGACAGGGGGCCAGGGAGAGAGATTGAAAGAAAGAAAAAACAGACAGCGGCCAAGGAGAGAGAGACACACAGAAAAAAAGACAGACAGACAGACATTGGCCAAGGAGAGAGAGAGAGACAGACAGACAGAAAGAAAGAAAGAAAGACAGACAGAAAGCGGCCAAGGAGAGAGAGAGAGAAAGAAAGAAAGAAAGACAGACAGACAGTGGCCAAGGAGAGACAGAAAAAAAGACAGACAGACAGCGGCCAAGGAGAGAGAGAGACATAAAGAAAGAAAGACAGACAGAAAGCAGCCAAGGAGACAGACAGCAAAAAAAAAAAGAGACAGACAGCGGCCAAGGAGAGAGAGAGACATAAAGAAAGGAAGACAGACAGAAAGCGGCCAAGGAGAGAGAGAAAAAGAAAGACAGACAGACAGAAATAGAGACACACACTGAAAGACAGGTAGGTGGGAGTGAAAGACACACACAGGACAGGGGGCCAGGGAGAGAGATTGAAAGAAATAAACCAACAGACACCGGACAAGGAGAGAGAGATACACAGAAAAAAAGACAGACAGATAGCGGCCAAGGAGAGAGAGAGACATATAGAAAGAAAGACAGACAGAAAGCAGCCAAGGAGAGAGACAGCAAAAAAAAGACAGATAGCCATACAGCGGCCAAGGAGAGAGAGAGAGACATAAAGAAAGAAAGATAGACAGACAGACAGTGGCCAAGGAGAGACAGAAAGAAAGACAGACAGAAAGAGGCCAAGGAGAGAGAGAGAGAGAGAGAGAGAGAGAAAGAAAGACAGACACATACATCTTTTCTAGCACCCGTTAATGTAACGGGCTTAAAGACTAGTTCTTAATAATGTTGTAATAGCACTTATTCTCTCCAGCTTGGGTGGTCTTGTGTTGTGGCTCTGCAAAATTCCTCCACCAAATGTGTGTAATATGTGAATAACTCTCTTTATTTTCTCTCAGTGGGTACTGAACACATGAAATATTATAAAATCACATAGTTTTACACATATGTTTATGGCGCCCAACTACAAAACATTCAGGAAAGAACTTAAAACCTTTCTATTCAAGAAATTTGTCAAATGATCTAACTAAACCTGATTGACTCTCCACAGATCCCGACCCATACTACATCTAATAACCATGTATTCTCCCTGGGAATGCCCAGGCCAACTCTTGTTGTAAACCGCCTAGAACTATTGGTGGGATAGAAGACATCAATGGAATGTAAATAAATATTTATTTGCTGAATTGCATAAATATTTTTAATAAATTTAGATAAATAGTAAAATAAACTAGTGATTAGTCTTAAAAAGTTTGATTTATACACTAGTATTGAATATTTTGCACTCCTGATAATAATAAGTCCAGAAAAGGAGGACAGATTGAGACATCCGGGTCTTACTTCCATTGAAAGTAGATAAACTGCTGTTGAGACAGACATGGGAGAAGCCACTGCTTGCTCTGGATCAGTGGCATAGAATGCTTCTACTATTTGGGTTTTTCCCAGGTACATGTGACTTGGATTGGCCTCCATGAAGATGGGATACTGGGCTGGATGGACCATTGCTCTGGCCCAGTAAGGCTATTCTTATGTTCTTAAGTAAAACCTGCTTATAGGTGATGCCTGTAGGCATAAAGGCTATTGCTGTGGTCTATGGTTGGGGACAGTAGGTTTTTGGTGGGTGTTGAGGGGGGCCCCCATACAATTTAAGGGGTAATGGTGAGATGTGTACCTGGTTTGGACAAGTTCCTGGAGGAAAAGTTCATAGTGTTATTAAGAAAGACATGGCCTGGATTGGCAGCATGGAATGTTGCTACTCCTTGGGTTTTGGCCAGGTACTAGTGACCTGGATTGGCCCTTGTGAGAACGGGCTACTGGGCTTGATGGACCTTTGGTCTGACCCAGTAAGGCTCTTATGCACCTTTTATGTGAAGTCCTTGGGTGCCCCACATCT
Organism: Geotrypetes seraphini; assembly: GCF_902459505.1. Classification (NCBI taxonomy): domain Eukaryota; kingdom Metazoa; phylum Chordata; class Amphibia; order Gymnophiona; family Dermophiidae; genus Geotrypetes; species Geotrypetes seraphini. Next base: position 133,606,015 of record NC_047084.1, on the reverse strand, counting down.
CTGATGGGATGTCTATGTGGCCAGTATTTTAAGAATTCTGGGCCCCCTCATACATTTTATAAGCCTGGCATTGAATATCAGGCTAACTCCCGTGTCTGAATATTGTACCCGAACAGACAAATAGAGAGCTCTATATAATAACAAAATTATTGAGACAAGGATGATTGTATAAGACGCAACATGTTTCACTAAGGCTGCTTCAGGGGCAATGACGAAGATATAACTTTGTGGTACTTTGACTGTAAAAGAACTTTCAGTATTTACTAGTGCTGCCCGATTCAGGAAAAAAAAATTCAATTCGATTCAGCCTATTGAATCAATTTTTTGATTCGATTTTCCTGCCCAAGTGGATGTTTTTTTCAAATATCCTGGTGGGTTTATTTTATAGCCTCTTTACCCACTTTTCCCTCTCCTGGCGCTGTGGTGTAAACAAAATAAACAAGCAAAAACACTTTTCCTCTCTCTCTTAAATCCTAGCTCACATTCGTGGTCTAACACCATAAAATAGAAAATAAAATTATTTTTTTCTATCTTTTGTTGTCTGATCATTATTCAGATCTTATCGGTCCCAGGCTCCGGTTGTCTTCTGATAACTTGCTTGCCAGGGTCTCCTTCTTTCTTCTTTCTCCGTGCTAACCATCTATCTTCTGTCTCTGTCCTCCCCTTCCATTTCCCTTCCCTCCCCCGGAGGTCTGGTATCTTTCCTTTTTTTCGTCTCCATCCACAGATTCACCTTTTCTGAATTATCCTATCATCCTTCATCTCTCTCTCCTTTCACACCACTCCAGGGTCTACCATCTCTCCCTTTCTCTTCCCAACTACCCTCCTATCCAGTATCTCTATCCCTCCTCCACACCATCCCTTGTGTCCAACTTCTCTCCCTTTTTGTTTCTTCCCTCCCTAAATCCCATTGTCCACCATCTATCTCCCTCTCCTGTTTTTAGATCCTTATTTCTTCTATCCTTCCCCCATCTCCCCTCTCCATGATCTCCCCCAAATCCATCTCCCCCCTCCACCAAGTTCATTTCTCCCATCTATCTTCTCCCCATCTCTCCTCCAGTCCACCAGCTCCCCATCTCACCTCTCCCTCCATCTACCTTTTTTATTTTTTTTATGGCACTCCTAAGCACCCACCACCACCACACCCCTGCACCTTTCCCAAAGAGAGTCCGGAAGAGGTCTGCTGGTGGCGGTAGCGATCCACTCCTGCCACTACTCCTAGCGTCTTCTCTCCACTGCAGCCTGCCCTCAGTGAAAACTTCCTGTTTCCATTTGCGCGGTGAAGGGACATATACTTCTTGTAAGTTTATTCTATTCCTGATTTTGTTATATATGAAGACTGTTGAAATAGTTTGTGTTTGCCAAGAAACCACAAGGCCATTTTCTCTTTGTGTTCTGAGCTCTGTGTCTTACATTGTGTTCTGTAGCTGACTAATTTTGCCAAGGTCATTCCTCCTCATGTACTGAGCCCCACATCCTGTGTTTTAGCTGAGTGATTTTGCTTCTCATGAGACAGGACTTAGATAAGAAACATTTGCTAGAACTTAGATAAAAGACAGTATTAAATGCCTTAGTTATGGAAACTTCCCACTAAACCCCCCTTTTGTTTGCTACCTCCTTCTAGCTGCTGTTATGTATCCTGTTACCAAATATGGTCTTAGCATCTATACTCCTACTGTCATATACTGAAAAAACTGACCCATGTAAAATGCTATAAATATGTATGCAGCACTCATAATAAATGGACATCTCTTTGAATATGCAAACAGTCTGCATGTGTGTTCTTTCTAAGGAGGTGTCCCCAGATGCATCTGTACCAGAGACGGCAGAGTTTGGGCGAGGCTGTATTGGGACCAGAACCTTTTCAGGCAGCCGAATGGAGAGAAGATGCCCAGAGTAGCAGCAGGATAGTGAATTGAATTCGCTACCGCCACTTTTGCCTGGCCAGGAAGAAGAGAAGAAAGCCTTGCTTCCGGGAAGGAGAGAGCCTTGCTGCCCCAATCTGCACCAGAGATCCGTTCAGGCTTCCCCTCTGCCACCGGAGTCCTTGCTTTGATATAACTTTCGGTTTTGCAAAACCAGAAGTTACATCGAAGCAAGGACTCCGGTGGCAGAGGGGAAGCCCAAACGAGTCTCTGGTGCAGATCAGGGCAGCAAGGCTCTCTCCTTCCCACAAGCAAGGCTCTCTCTTCTCCTCCCTGGCCAGGCAAAAGTGGCGGTAGCAACGGGGCCAACGAATCGGTAAGTCTGATTTTCTTTAATAGTAAACCGATTTGAATCGATTCACCAAAAGTGAATCAGAGAATAGATTCAAATCGTGAATTGGGCAGCACTAGTATTTACATAAGAACATAAGAATAGCCTTACTGGGTCAGACCAATGGTCCATCAAGCCCAGTAGCCCATTCTCACGGTGGCCAATCCAGGTCCCTAGTACCTAGCCAAAACCCAAAGAGTAGCGACATTCCAGAATCTCAAAGAATAGCAAGGATCCGGAACCCCAATGAGTGCAACATTCCAGAGCTGAGATTGTGATGTCATAATGCCTCATTCCACAGTGCCTCAGAGCCAACTTCATCAGTGATGTTACAATGGCTTAATTGTCCTATACTTGGCTCACGTAAGAGCATAAGAATAGTCCATCTAGCCCAGAATCCTGTCTTCATGATGGCCAATCCAGGTACCTAGTACTTGGTCAAAACCCAAGGAGTAGCAACATCCCATGCTACCGATCCAGGGCAAGCAGTGGCTTTCATCATTTCTGTCTCAATAGCAGACTAAGGACTTGTCCAAACCTTTTTAAATGCCAGCTATGTTAACTGCTCTTACCACATCCTCTGGCTACGCATTCCAGATCTTAACTATTCTCTGAGTGAAAAAATATTTCCTCCTATTGGTTTTAAAAGTATTTCCCTGAAACTTCATTGAGTATCCGCTAATCTTTGTAATTTTTGATGGAGTAAAAAAATAAATCCACTTGTATCTGTTGTACACCATTCAGGATTTTGTAGACTTCAATCATATTCCCTCTTAGCTGTCTCTTTTTCAAGCTGAAGAGCCCTAAACTTTTTAGTCTTTCCACATACAAGCATAGTACTGGAAGAGAGGAGGGTGGCTAACGTGACACGGTTTTTAAAAAGTGTTCCAGGAAATTATAGACCGGTGAGTCTGATATTGGTGCTGGGCAAAATGTTAGACTATTATAAAGAACAAAATGACAGAACATATACATGGATTAATGAGAGAAAGCCAACATGGACTTAGTCAAGCAAAATCTTGCCTCATCAATCTACTGCATTTCTTTGAAGGGATGAATGAACATGTGGATAAAGGTGAGCCGGTTGATATTGTGTATTTGGATTATCAAAAGGCATTTGACAAAGTATCTCATAAAATACTGAGGAATTTAGAGTCATGGAATAGGAGGTAATGTCCTATTATGGATTAAGAACCAGTTGCAATACAGAACATAAGAATTTTCACTGCTTGGTCAGACCAGTGGTCCATCGTGCCCAGCAGTCTGCTCCCACGGCAGCCTTTAGGTCAAAGACCAGTGCCCTAAATGAGTCCAGCCTCACCCGTGTACATTCCGGTTCAGCAGAAACTTGTCTAGCCTTGTCTTGAATCCCTGGAGGGTGTTTTCCCCTATGACAGACTCCAGAAGAGCGTTCCAGTTTTCCACCACTCTCTGGGTGAAGAAAAACTTCCTTACGTTTGTATGGAATCTATCCCCTTTTAACTTTAGAGAGTGCCCTCTCGTTCTCTCTACCTTGGAGAGGGTGAACAACCTGTCCTTATCTACTAAGTCTATTCCCTTCATTATCTTGAATGTTTCGATCATGTCCCCTCTCAGTCTCCTCTTTTCAAGGGAGAAGAGGCCCAGAAAACAGAGAGTAGCTTTAAATGGTCAATATACTCAATGGAGAAGGGTAAGTAGTGGGGGTTCCCCAGGCATCTGTGCTTGGCCTGCTGCTTTTTAACATACAGTATTTATCAATGATCTAGAGACGATAGTGAGATAATTACATTTCCTGATATCACAAAGTCATTCAGAGTTGTTTGTTTTTTGGGGGGGGAGTTTGGGGAGGGGTTAAATATTTTTGTTTATTTGTCATATACAAAATCAGTACAAAAATACAACAAGGTGATAACAACTCTCAACCATCAAAAACAAAATGATAAAAGTCTACCGCCTGGTTTCATCGCAGAGACAACAAGAACCCAACAATGGCAACCACAACTAACCAGGATACTGGGCTTGATGGACCTTTGGTCTGTCCCAGTATGGCAAATTCTTATGTTCTTATCTTAGTCACTCTTTGAACCTTTTCTAATTCTGCTATATATTTTTTAAGATACAGCAACTAGAACTCTACAATACTCAAGGTAAGGCCAACTGAAATTCATGGACTCTATGTGCCGAAACAATCATAACGAAAATGAAAGTTTTCCAAGTTAAAAAAAATGTAACATCAACTAATTCTAAAGGTTCAAAAGGAGGCTTATATAACTGAGACAATACCAAATTGATATCTCATCATTAAGAAGAGTATACACTCATTACCTAACCAAGAAGAGAACAACGTGGATATGGTTCAATCAATGATCAGAAACAATGTCAAAACACAGAATTTCATTTCTGAAAATTGGCACTTAACAAAATAAAATAACACTCTTTTCAGCTCCAGTGGCAAAATAACGCTCCGAATTTAGGAAGTTGGTTGGTTGGGCTGAGAACTTTTCAGCCCTCCCTGGTATGTAATAAAAATGAGCCAAGTATAGGACAATTGAGGCATTGTGACATCAGTGATGAGGTTGGCTCTTATTGGTGGAATGAGGCATTATGACGTCACGGTATCAGCTCTGGTTATTAGACTAAACCTCTTCACATCACAAAGGGATGCTGAAAGGTTCTCAGCCCAACCAAGAGGAGAATGACGTGGATATGGTCCAATCAATGATCTGAAACAATGTCAAAACAGAGAATTTCATTTCTGCAAATTGGCACTTAAGGAAATAAGAGAACACTTTTTTCAGCTCCAGTGGCAAAATAACGCTCCGAATTTAGGAAGTTGGTTGGTTGGGTTGAGAACTTTTCAACGCCCCTCATATGTAATAAAAGTGAGCCAAGTATAGGACAACCAAGCCCTTGTGACATCACTGAGGAGGTTGGCTCTTATTGGTGGAATGAGGCATTATGACATCACAAGCTCAGCTCTGGAATGTTGCAAGGAGCGGATGCTGAAAGGTTCTCAGCCCAACCAAGAGGAGAATGACGTGAATATGGTCCAATCAATGATCTGAAACAATGTCCAAACAGAGAATTTCATTTCTGCAAATTGGCACTTAAGGAAATAAGAGAACACACTTTTCAGCTGCAGTGGCAAAATAACGCTCCGAATTTAGGAAGCTTGAGAACGTTTCAGCACTCCCTCATTCTGTAATACTTTATATTTGGGTCTGGTCATGAATCAGCCTAGGCCCCTTCAATTAGGGCAAAATTCTGTTGCAAGATTTAGAACTAGTATCCCAAAAAGCCATCCCTTTTTGTCTTACAAACCTATTTAATTTTAAAATCTTTCATATTCATAAGGTCCTTCGCGTGATGTGCTAAAAACCTGTTCTTCGTTAGAGCCTTTAGATTGGAAGGGACCCTGTGATTAACTATTTCAGCCCCATCGAATCTACGCTTTGCAGAGCCAAGGGCGGGGGCCTTTTCATTTGCTGGCCTTTAGGAATGGAACATGTTAGCAGCTGATATCAGGCCATTAACTGATGAGGATCAATTCAAGGAACATCTGAAAGCCTTCTTTTGTGTTCAGGCTTTTGGCAGCATATATCAACTTAGACCCAAGAGCTATTGTAGCTGATTGATTGCATTAGTTCACTTCAAGTTACATAGTAACATAGTAACATAGTAGATGACGGCAGATAAAGACCCGAATGGTCCATCCAGTCTGCCCAACCTGATTCCATTTAAATTTTTTTTTTTCTTCTTAGCTATTTCTGGGCGAGAATCCAAAGCTTTACCCGGTACTGTGCTTGGGTTCCAACTGCCGAAATCTCTGTTAAGACTTACTCCAGCCCATCTACACCCTCCCAGCCATTGAAGCCCTCCCCTGCCCATCCTCCTCCAAACGGCCATACACAGACACAGACCGTACAAGTCTGCCCAGTAACTGGCCTAGTTCAATCTTTAATATTATTTTCTGATTCTAAATATTCTGTGTTCATCCCACGCTTCTTTGAACTCAGTCACAGTTTTACTCTCCACCACCTCTCTCGGGAGCGCATTCCAGGCATCCACTACCCTCTCCGTAAAGTAGAATTTCCTAACATTGCCCCTGAATCTACCACCCCTCAACCTCAAATTATGTCCTCTGGTTTTACCATTTTCCTTTCTCTGGAAAAGATTTTGTTCTACGTTAATACCCTTTAAGTATTTGAACGTCTGAATCATATCTCCCCTGTCTCTCCTTTCCTCTAGGGTATACATATTCAGGGCTTCCAGTCTCTCCTCATACGTCTTCTGGCGCAAGCCTCCTATCATTTTCGTAGTTAGTTATTATTTATTTCTAAAATTTCTAGACCGCCTATTACTAAGCGTTTAACAATTGAAACATTCACAAGAGTTCAAAGACAGTACAATTACAAAACACTTTCAATTACAATGCAATCAAGTAATAGCTTAATCCACTAAAAATAACGCCAAAAGCTGGATGAAATGATATGTTGTCAATCTTCACTAAGTATAGTGCAATGATCACAGTTCAAGTTTCTTATTAAATGTACCTACTAACAAAGTTTCAGAGAAAAGTCTCCACATACAGGTGTATGCTCAACAGTAAACGGTGAGAACAGGTCCACAGAATGCCAGGGAGGGAATTCCATAATTTTACTCCAGCCATGGATATTACGTTTCAATTACAATCTCTCTGATACCTGGAGTAATCTATCTGGCGTGCCGCAGGGGTCACCATTATCCCCATTGCTTTTCAATGTATACATGTCATCATTAGGTGCGCAATTGACCCAACTGGGGATAAAATTATTTAGTTACGCAGATGACTTCACGATCATTATCCCATTCGCTACCTCTCTCTCTGTCTGAAGTTACTCCTATGGCAACAGAAGTACTAAACTTGATGGAACAATGGATGACTGAAGCTTAATTCAGAAAAAAAATCAAAATTCTTTATAGCCTCGCCATACCCACTTGGCACTAAAGCATCGCTATGCATCAATAAACTTAGTTACCCTATCCCAGTGATTCCCAACCCTGTCCTGGAGGAACACCAGGCCAATCGGGTTTTCAGGCTAGCCCTAATGAATATGCATGAGAGAGATTTGCATATGATGGAAGTGATAGGCATGCAAATTTGCTTCATGCATATTCATTAGGGCTAGCCTGAAAACCCGATTGGCCTGGTGTTCCTCCAGGACAGGGTTGGGAACCACTGCCCTATCCAATCTACGATGAAGGTATTGGGAGTAATACTAAACCAGGCCCTAACCATGAAAGACCAGGTGGACTCTTTGGTTAGAAAGGTTTTTTTTACGCTCTGAAGCTTCGGTCCATTAGAGCATACTTTGATGCTTCATCATTCAGAATTTTGGTACAATCCCTTATACCAGGGATCTCAAAGTCCCTCCTCGAGGGCCGCAATCCAGTCGGGTTTTCAGGATTTCCTCATTGAATATGCATTGAAAGCAGTGCAGGCACATAGATCTCCTGCATATTCATTGGGGAAATCCTGAAAACCCGACTGGATTGCGGCCCTCGAGGATCGACTTTGACACCCCTGGGTTAGAGGATGTAAATTTAAAAGACATCATCAACATCTTTTCTCTTATCAAGCAGCATTATGGGCTAAAGATCTAGAAGAGTTACTTATGCATGCTAATAAGTATGGGGAATTTAGGAGACACCTAAAAACACATCTGTTCCTGAAGTATTTAGGGAACTGACCTGGACAATCTTTCCCACAACAACTGATCTCTAGAACCGGTGGTCACTAATTTCTAACTTTGTCCGTTCTACTCAATTTGTAGCATTTTTAATCATTGTAAACCGCATAGAACTTCACGGTCCTGCAGTATATAAACTGTTGTTGTTATTATTATTATTATCATTGCCGTTCTCAAGTTTCAAGTTTATTGATTTTTATTATACCGACCATCAACTGGTATCTAGCCGGTTTACAATAAAATGCTAAAATAGAGATAAAAATGGTACTTAAAAGTAATGTCTATGGAGAGAAAGGGAAGTGAACATTGAAGACATCGACAGGACGAACTTGAAAGTGATGATTAAAAGGGAGGAGTGGGGTAAAGTTACATTGTTAAAGATAAGAAGGAAAAAAACAAAAAGAAAGAAAAAAAAAGGGGGTTGAAAGGAAATGGAAAGAAAGGGAAAAAAACCATTAGGGATAGGATCGCTTCTTGATGTTCTAGATGTAGCATACTGAACAGTTTTCTACTTCATAAAGGTCAATCTCATAGTACCCTCAGACGTCAGATTCCTCCTCCGCTGGTACACCTCCCACATTGAAAATTCAATGGAACAGATCCATGCAGACTCTGATGTACTACTGATAACATCTTAAAGCAACCTTGCATCAGAGTACATCAATTGCTGTAACGCCTTACATTTAATCTTAGTAAGTCTCAGGTAAAGCATATTACGGTAGTCTACTTGAGTCAAAATCAATGCCTATACCACGGAACGAAAATCATATGGAAGAAGCATTAGTTTCAATCGATCAAGTTAGTTATTTGATGTTAAGGATTTGTATAGGGCATGGCCCAGACATTGGTTTATTTGGGGGGGGTTTAGACCCTAGCTTTAATTTGCTTTGTCAAAACGGTAGTATTGTTTATGTTTTAATTTGTTGTTGGTTAAGGAGGAAATTCTTTAAATGGGGCTCAAAATTTGGCTCATATCCTTTACAGAATAGCGTACAGCACTGATTCATGTGGCTAACTTTAGGCGTCTGACTTAACGCCTGGTGTAAATTCTGACGCCCAAGCTAGGCGCACTGAGGCGGCGTTCTATAACCACAGTCACAGCTGTTCTGAACCGCCCGGATCCGCCGACAGTCTTGTCCCTTTTGAGTTACGCGCTAGTAGAGTTAGGCACCATAGCACGCGGCCAGATGCGAGCGCAGATTTTAATGAGTTCCAAATAACTTTAATAATTGGCTAAGGGCTTGTTAATTACCCTGGATATAGTGCCCAGATTTGTGTGTGTGCACCCAAAATGCGTACAGAAATTAATTAGGAAATGAGCCTTTAATTATTCAATAATTGGATGCTAACCCCTTCTACAACGTACACACTACAGTCCATTCCCTGTGTCTTTGGTACCCAAGAAGGAAGGCTTGTTTTGGCCTATCCAAGATTTAAGACGGGTAGACGCTTTGCCCAGTCTGTTAACCGCCAGTTCTGGGAGACGCATAGGTTTTATTTTAAATTGCTTTCTAATCAACGTTTAATGGAGCAAACAATGAGGAGAGACTGGAAGCCCTGAATATGTCTACCCTAGAGGAAAGGAGAGACAGGGGAGATATGATTCAGATGTTCAAATACTTAAAGGGTATTAACGTAGAACAAAATCTTTTCCAGAGAAAGGAAAATGGTAAAACCAGAGGACATAATTTGAGGTTGAGGGGTGGTAGATTCAGGGGCAATGTTAGGAAATTCTACTTTACGGAGAGGGTGGTGGATGCCTGGAATGCGCTCCCGAGAGAGGTGGTGGAGAGGAAAACTGTGACTGAGTTCAAAGAAGCGTGGGATGAACACAGAAGATTTCGAATCAGAAAATAATATTAAAGATTGAACTAGGCCAGTTACTGGGCAGACTTGCACGGTCTGTGTCTGTGTATGGCCGTTTGGTGGAGGATGGGCTGGGGAGGGCTTCAATGGCTGGGAGGGTGTAGATGGGCTGGAGTAAGTCTTAACAGAGATTTCGGCAGTTGGAACCCAAGCACAGTACCGGGTAAAGCTTTGGATTCTCGCCCAGAAATAGCTAAGAAGAAAAAAAAAAAAAATTTAAATTGAATCAGGTTGGGCAGACTGGATGGACCATTCGGGTCTTTATCTGCCGTCATCTACTATGTTACTATGTTACAATTATTGCGCCACTTAAAGCCGCTAAAAACAATTAAGCTAGGCACCGGCCAGTGCCTAACTTTCGGCGACTAGCCCTCCAAACGCATGGTCAGGAATGCAGTTCTATGAGTAAAGATGAATCTAGAAATGGCGAGTGTGTACGAAACCAAGATTGCGTCCCCAATATCAGCCCCTCGTGGTATCTTTGCACACGGGACTGCATGAATATCCTCTGCCAAAAATATCAAAGCCGTAGTTCAGCTCGGGCTGGCAAGTTAAACTGATGGTGAACTCGAGTCGTTTAATTAGTGTTTAGATGTCTGCTCGGAAACTTTGGATACAGCAGCATCTTTTGTTCCCGAGAGTGCTGTAAAACTGACCCATGGCTGCCTCTATTTGATGGTCTGTTGGAGATCGAAATAAAGGAACGCTGGAACACAAATCGGCTCCCGCAGCCCCTGCAGTGAAATATGCCAGCGCTTCGTAGCAACAGAGATAAACAACACCTTCAAAATGTGCCTTCCACATCCCGTATTGGCAAAAGAAGAAATGCTGACACTTCACGAACAAGGAGACCTGAGACAACGTGCAGTACGTAGCAGGAAGCAGTTTTCAGCATTAGATGAAAAATGTCTCTGTATAGTGTTCCCTTGCTCTGGGTCACTAAGAAGACACTCTCCATATATCTAAAAAAAAAAAATCAAGGGCTCTATTTATTATAGGGTGTTAATGGCTATGTAAATGGTGGAGAAGAGAAGACTCAATGAAGATATGATAGAGGTCTACAAAATACTGAGTGGAGTGGAAAGGGTAGATGCGAATCGCTTGTTTACTCTTTCCAAAAATACTAGGACTAGGGGGCATGCGATGAAGCGACAAAGTAATAGATTTAAAACAAACCAGAGAAACTATTTCTTCACTCAACTTGTAGTTAAACTCTGGAATTCATAGCTGGAGAATGTGGTGAAAGCAGTTAGCTTAGCGGGGTTTAAAAAAAGACTTTAGCTAACTACCTAAAGCAGAAGTCCCTAAGCCATTATTAAAATGGTTGTGGGGGAACCCACTGCTTCTCTGACAGAACTTCCTGTTTCCCGATTCTACAGAGAGAGGCTTCGGGATGGCTGAAAACCAGCTTGCTTGCGCTGTGGTGCGATTGGATTCAGGGCCAGGAGGGGCAAGAGAAGGAACAACAGAGGAGAAGAGGGCTGTGGAGGGCCTGGAGAGGTAAGAAGAGGTGCCGGGAGAAAACAGGGGTAGAGGAACAGTGAATTCGTTTTAAAACTTTTTAACACAATTACGGTACATTATTAACACAATAATCCCCCCCCCTTTTTTTTTTTTTTTTTTTTTACTAAACTGCCGTAGCGGTTATTAGCACAGGGAGCCACGCAGAATGCTCTGCGCTGATCCCGATGTTCATAGGATCTCTATAATAATAATAAATTTATTCTTCTATACCGCCATTACCCAAGAGTTCTAGGCGGTGTACAGCGTAAGAAACTGAACAATCAGCGAAGTACATACATTTCATAAGATTAACAAAAACCAAGGTTAAAAAACGGTAAAATAATTACAATGTTAAGAAGGCCTAATTATTTGATAAATTTGTCAAACAAAGCAGACTTTACTAATTTTCGACACGGCTTGATGAAGACATTCACTGAGCACTCACCGTGGCTCCCTGTTCTGATAACTGCTGTTGTGGTTTAGTAAAAGGGGGCGGGGCTAAATGGATAGCCCTAGTTCCAATGCTCTGGAAAAATGGTGGAGAAATCCAAATTCATAAATGGTGGTTCCCCTTTTGTTTGACTAAGAAATTCGTTTACACCAGTGCAATGAAAATGAATAGACATGATGCAGTGGTTAAGCTCTGGCTTCCTATTGTAACTTATCTGGAAAAAGGTGGATAAACCGACTCATCTCGGTTGTAGGTATCTCATAGTTTGTTTTTTTATATTATTATTGGGATATTCAGCAAATGTTGCCAGCATTTTTGTTTTGGCTGCCACCAGCATTTTGCCCAGATGGTCAACACCAGCACTGAATATTCATAGGGAAACCAGACAACCGGAAAAACCTGGACATATTTGAAGTGTCAGAAATAGGTTCATTGACAGTTTCCTTATATCAAGGTGCTGTTTTTGAAGTATAACACCAGTTTATGCTTTAACTGAACAGTTCCCATCACAGAGAAGGAGCAATTGTATTTCAACATGCCTGTCATTCTGCGTCTTCCTTGGAGTCATCATTTGTTCACCTATGCTGAAAAGCACTTGAAGGCAAATCTGTTATACTTAACGTGACCATTTATTTTTTTCATCAAAACGGGACATCTATTAATATTCAGTCCCGCCCCCCCAATCCCACCCTAGCCCTGCCCCCAATTTCTTCCATTCATTTTTCATGTACACACAGTATCTTATTATTTCATAATGGTAACCATAAAATTTTAAAAAACACAAAGCACCCTATACGCAGAGAAAATGTTAATTATCATTTATATTTGGAGGGTTTTCAACGATGTCACCTCAGTAACTATAGAAAAATAGACAAATATAGTGCAAAATATAGACAGCAGATATAAATTTTCAAAACTGAGACATTTTTATCACTAAATTGAAAATAAAATCATTTTTCCTACCTTTACTGTCTGGTGATTTCATGAGTCTCTGGTTGCATTTCCTTCTGACTGTGCATCCTTTTCTTTCTGCACTCAGGCCCAACAATTATCCCTTTCTATTCCCTCCCTCCTTCCTTCCTATATCCTTAGTGCCCCCAGTGCCTTCCTATGTCCTTAGTGTCCTCAGTGCCTCCTTCCTATGTCCTTAGTGCCCCCAGTGCCTCCTTCCTATGTCCTTAGTGCCCCAAGATCCAGTGTCAGTTGTCCTTTGTACCTTTGTCCCAGGTCTCCCTCTCTCCCTCCTCTGTTATGATCTTGCCTCTCTCTGCTCTTCCTCAGGGGCTCTCCCCCTCTGTCTGCATCTCCCAAAGTCCTGTTTCTGTCTCCTGTCTTTCCCCTTTGCTCCAGGCCTTTATCTCTCTAGTCTTTCTTCTACTTACAACCCCCCCTTCTCCTTCCTTCATCCCTCCTTCCTATGTCCCCTCACTGCCTTCTAGCCTTCGTCCCACTCCCTCCCAAAAAGCCTGCCGGCCTACCTCCCCCAAAGCCAGTCTGCCTGTCTCCCCCAAAGTCAGCCAGTCTGCCTGCATTACCTCCCCCAGAGCCAGCCTGCCTGCCTGCATACCTCCCCCAAAGCCTGCCTGCCTACCTACCTCCCTCCCCCAAAGCCAGTCAGCCTGCCTACCTGCCTGCCTACCTCCTTTCCCCCTCCCCCTCCGAAAAACAAAAGCCTTCCTCCAGGCCCGATTTAGGTCCACCGCCGCTGCTCCTCTGCTGCCACTACTCGCACCCGTAAGCCTTCTTCCCGATGTCAATTCTGACGTCAGAGAGAACATTCTGGGCCAGCCAGGCAGCGATCTTCCTACACTCCTGCCCCGTTCAGAGCCGTCATCAAAAATGGCTGCCTGAGTTCCCGCTGTAGTCTCGTGAGACCACAGGAACTCACAGTAGCCATTTTTGATAACGGCTCTGCACGGGGCAGGAGGGTAGGAAGATCGCTCCTGCCCCGCTTCACCGCTAAACCACCAGGTAAGGTCAATTCACTAAGGGGGGGGGGGGGGGGTGGCCCGGCACAAAAAAAATCATGAATAGTCGAAACCGCGGGTGCCGAAACCAGAAATAAGGAGGGAGGAGTGTAACTGCGGTGGTGCGCTATCTGTCCAGGAAAATGCCACTGAAAATCCAGTCAATGGGGGTAATCTAGGTAGGAGCCAGTCCTACCCAGGTAACTCCTGCTAAATATTGACTCTTATATAGATAGGATGCTGGATGTTAGGGGAGACAACGTAACGAGGCAATTCAAGTCACTTCAGGGTTTGTTTGAAGGGCGCTCAGGGAACTAAACCTATATTCACAACTCACAACCAGAATCATGTGATTATAATATAATATAATATAAGTGAAGGGTACTCTCAGTGTGAACCATCAGCGATAGGAGTCCAGCTCCGGCACTTCACTTCTGGGTCAAGGCGAAAAGCCTCCACCCCCACACCATCATCGAGCACCCTGGTGTGCTGCAAATTAAGTAATTCAATAAATCATTCAAATAATAAATCAGTGAATAAATCAAATGAAATTCAACGAAAAATACCTGAGCGACCCCCAAACAAAACCCTGCCAGCCAGACCCCCCAAAAACATTCAGCAAAATCAAAAACAAAAAATCACATACAAGTTGAAAAAAATACTTATCTGAGACACTTCTCACACATTAACGAGCAAAAACCGCGCCAGGAGAAAAGGTTCAACCACGCTGGTTTCGGGGAGGAGCCCTTCTTCAGGAACCTGACCCCCGACGAAAGCAAAAACGAAGGGGTCGGCTGGAGGGCGGGGTGCACGGGCGGAGCAACACTCGCGCTTAAAACGGATCAAAAGGCGACGTCATGCACAAACCAACCAATCATACAACCATACACCAACCAATCACACAAAGGGGCGAGAGTACGCCCATATACACACAACCGCAGGATTAGAAAGAGAGACAGAAAAGAAGAAACAACCAAAACCCGAACCTGGAATCCAACCTGTGACCCAGACACGAAGCCCCCACAAGAAGTCCAGTTAAATGATAGTGTTCCATTCCACACTTTCATTGAGACCATTGGGATAGACAGATTGTAATTGGAAAATCCAATACTGTTCCCTAAGATTTAAATGGAACTGTCTGTCCCCCCTGAAATCCCAAGGGACTTGCTCAAGCACGAACCAGGTAAGGTCAGTAAACCGATGACCAAGTTCTGCACAGTGCGGCACAAGGGGAGCAGAGTGCGTTTCAGTGCGGATACGGCTCCTGTGTTCTTGCAATCTAATTCTGATCTTTCTGCTGGTCCGCCCCACATAACACAACGCACAAGGGCAGATGATGACATACACTACCCGTTAGGGGAGGGCATGTCCAGGGAAATCCAGAGATATCTGGTAATCCTAGGGGGGACTAAGTAGGCATCTTGTATACTCTTCCTCAAAACACTGAGTTTGATGCATGAAGACAGTGAGAAACCTCACAGGCAGTCACACTCCAAGGCTGGCAGCTGGAAACAGAACCAATGGACAGACTAGACAGGCCAAATGGTCTTTTCCAGCTGTCATTTACTCTGTTACATCACTCAGCATGCTATAGCCTATACTTCAAATTCCTGTACTGCAGTGTTTTCTTGTTGCTTTCCCGAGCGTGGAAAATAAATGATCTACAAGACCGATTTATTGCTTGATTTTTTTTTTTTTCTTCTTCTTCTTGAGCTAGGCAAGGCTTTTAGGATTATGACTGCAGTATTTATTTTGGAAGTTCGGGTCAGATTCCTTCATGCGCAGGCTGTGCACAGCGTGATTCTTGACCCCGCGGACCCGTGTACTCTCGCTGCATTTAGAGAGAGCTGCACGAATCTTCTGAGGTCCAAACTCAGGTCTCGCTTCAGGAATCTGACCTCTGCCTCTCGCCTGAGCAGAGTTTTTCCTGAGAAGGTACGAAAAGTGCAGAACTCCATCAAAGACCACTGGCTTGCGCTCAGTCTTATTTCGGTCACAGGGCAGCAGCCTAGCGCCTGTGTGGCCCTCTCTGCACCAGGTATCGCACACTGGGATTGCAGCTGTGCAAACACTCAGCTCTCTCTATGTTAAGATACCTATCTGTGGCCTGGGAAACCGGTGGAAGCCAGAAAGCAAAGAATGCAAAGAGAATAGATGCGCTTTTTCTTCTAATCTTTGCTAGGAAAATGCTTTTTACAGATTTGTTCCCTTTTTAAGGAAAAATCAAAGGTACATAGACTACAGCGCGTGGGACAACCGCGCGTCGACAAAGCCGCTAGGACAGATGCACGCAGGACGTCAGCGTGCCGGATTAAAATTTAACTTTAAAGCGCTCCGAGGGGTTTTTTTGGGGGGGAAACCCCCCATTTTACTTAGAAGTGTTGCCGCTGCCATTGGAGGAGTTTGGGGGGGAACCACCCCCCATTACAGAGGAAAGTGTAATTTTTCCCTTTTGGGGGGGAAAAATTACAGTTTCCTCTCTTAGTGGGGGGTTCCCCCACTCCACCCCCAAAGGCAGCGGCAACACTTCTAAGTAAAATGGGGGATTTCCCCCCCAAAAAAAACCCTCGGAGCGCTTTAAAGTTAAGTTTTAAACTGGCACGCTATCATCCCGCGCGCATTTCTCCGAGCAGCTTTGTCGGTGCATGATTGTCCTGCGCTCATTTGACGGGTCACCAAAAGAAAAAGGTAGACGTTTTGTCTTTCTCAATAAGAAAAAAAAAACATACTGGCTCAGGGGTAATATGATAGAGGTCTATAAAACACTGAGTGGAGTGGAAAGGGTAGATGCGAATCGCTTGTTCACTCTGTCCAAAAATACTAGGACTAGGGGGCATGTGATGAAGATACTAAGAAGTAGATTTAAAACAAACCGGAGAAAATATTTCTTCACACGTCGTGCGATTAAATTCTGGAATTTGTTGCCTTGGAATATGGTGAAATCATTTAGCTTAGCAGGGTTTAAAGAAGGCTTGGATAATTTCCTAAACGAGAAGTCCATAGGCCAGCATGGCAATTCTTATATTCTTATGAACAGTGCTTTACTCCCTGCATGACAGCCAACACCACCGCAGGTTGTACAGTATCTGTCCTTTTCTTGCATTTAAACCTGCAGTGGTGCTGGCAGCCATGCAGGGAAGAGAGACCAGAACCAAGAGCAACACCGGCTCCCACTGAGGTGAAGGATGAGCTTGCGAGAAGGCCTTTAGCATGCTTGAGCTTTGACACCTTAAGCTAGTGCCTCATTGGGATCTTGCTTTACAATGGCCCTGGATACCTGACTATATGGTGGATAACTTTGTATAGAGCAGGGGTGTCAAAGTCCCTCCTGGAGGGTTGCAATCCAGTCGGGTTTTCAGGATTTCCCCAATGAATATGCATGAGATCTATTTGCATGCACTGCTTTCATTGTATGCTGATAGATCTCATGCCTATTCATTGGGGAAATCCTGAAAACCCGACTGGATTGCAGCCCTCAAGGAGGGACTTTGACACCCCTGGTATAGAGTGTCTAGACAGGAAAACATAGGATTACCATGACCCCCACCTACAGCCCCCCTCCCACACTCTCTTCAGTACCCTCCCCCCCAACTTTCACCCATTTCCTTGGTCCCCCCTTTCCATCCTCTGTACCAAGGGTCTTCAAAGTCCCTCCTTGAGGGCCGAATCCAGTCAGGTTTTCAGGATTTCCCCAATGAATATGCATGAGATCTATTTGCATGCACTGCTTTCATTGTATGCTAATAGATCTCATGCCTATTCATTGGGGAAATCCTGAAAACCCGACTGGATTGCAGCCCTCAAGGAGGGACTTTGACACCCCTGGTATAGAGTGTCTAGACAGGAAAACATAGGATTACCATGACCCCCACCTACAGCCCCCCTCCCACACTCTCTCCAGTACCCCCCCCAACTTTCACCCATTTCCTTGGTCCCCCTTTTCCATCCTCTGTACCAGGGGTCTTCAAAGTCCCTCCTTGAGGGCCGAATCCAGTCGGGTTTTCAGGATTTCCCCAATGAATATGCATGAGATCTATGCGCATGCACTGCTTTCAATGCATATTCATTAGGGAAATCCTGAAAACCCGACTGGATTCGGCCGTCAAGGAGGGACTTTGAAGACCCCTGCTCTGTACCCTTATAGTGATTTTCTCTCTCTCCTTCCAACCCCTCTCTCCTGTGTCTTTCTTTCTTTCTGTCTCCCTCCTTCTAACCCCAACCCCCCATGGATGCCCCCTCCCTCTCTCTCTCTCCTTTCTACCTCCTCTCCTGCTGTTTCTGTCTCTTCCCTCCCATCCTACACAAGCCTACTCCATGCTCTTTTTTCCAGCACTCTCTCCTTTCCATAATACTTCCCCAGCCCTCCCTCCCTCCCTCCTTCCATGCTGTTTCTCCAGCCTTCCTTCCCTCCTTCTGTGTGGTTTCTCCAGCCCCCTCCCCATGATGTTTCTCCAGCCTTCCCTCCCTCCTTCCATGCTGTTTCTCCAGCCCCCCTCCCCATGATGTTTCTCCAGCTGCTTCCCCTTGTGACCTTTCTGTCTAGCTTCCAAGTCTCCACTTCATCTTCCCCAGCCGCTGTAATTCAATCTTCAGGTAACCCACAGGTTCTACAGACGATTTTAACGACAGGCTACAGATCACTAACAGCAGTTAATGTAGCTGGTTTAAAAAAAAAGGTTTGGAAAAATTCCTGGAGGAAAAGTTGATAGTCTGCTGTTGAGACAGACATGGGACGGTAGCATGGAATGCTGCTACTATTTTGTTTTTTGCCAAAATAATAAATAAATAATGCCCCCTTTTTACTAAGCCATGGTAGAGGTTTCTACCGTGGCCCGGGCTACTAAATGCTCCAACGCTGCTCCGATGCTTTAAGGCAGGGGTAGGCAATTCCGGTCCTCGAGAGCTGGAGCCAGGTCAGGTTTTCAGGACATCCACAATGAATATGCATGAGATAGTTTTGCATCTCAAGGAGGCAGTGCATGCAAATCCATCTCATACATATTCATTGTGGATATCCTGAAAACCTGGCTCCAGCTCTCGCGGACCGGAATTGCCTACCCCTGCTCTAAGGAATTCTACAAGGGTCGGAGCATTTAGCAAACCAGGCCGCAGCAGCCTGGAGTGTTTTTTTAGCACCAGCTGCCACGGTAGTAAAAGGGCCCCTTGGAATCAGTCTGGAATGTTCTGCAAAAAAACAGTAAAATTTCAAAATATCGATGTCTTGGTCACCCAAGCAAAGTTTGAAGGGAATGCTATCCATTTTGTACACTTTTGTGGCAAAGGCAGTTGAGAAAGAACACTTGTTACCCAGGAACAAAATAAAAATACAATATTGTTGCATGTAACGATTCAGCTCTTTGTAAAACCTATGTGCAGGCTTTAATCCTTACAAATGTGTGGTTGTTTTTGATAATCATTCCTATATTTTCTCTGAGTTGTCGCAACGTCAGTGTTTCTTGGAAAATAAGGATCTTCTCAAAAGACATCTTAAATTGTTTCCGCTGGTGCCTGGTCCGCAGTCTAGCTGGGTTATTTATTTATGGCTGTGCTCCACTTCCTTTTGCTTTTCGTAATTGCCATCTTCTTCTGATCTATTCTTTCCTTTGGTCTCCCCTCATATGTGTCCTAATTAAGTGAACTCTTCCTTTATCCATTTCTCTTTGTAATGTAGCTGCGTCCACAATTCAGTAGTCCTATTATGAACAGCCATTTTAGGATTAAAGGAAAGTTGAATTCCGTACAGTTTGTCTAGGCAGAGCAAAGCTGGAGGAGAAAGACAGATTTATGGAACATAAGAATTTTCACTGCTTGGTCAGACCAGTGGTCCATCGTTCCCAGCTGTCCGCTCATGCGGTGGCCCTTAGGTCAAAGGCCAGTGCTCTAAATGAGTTCAGTCTCACCTGCGTACGTTCCGGTTCAGCAGGAACTTGTCTAACTTTGTCTTGAATCCCTGGAGGGTGTATTCCCCTATGACAGCCTCTGGAAGAGCTTTCTAGATTTCTACCACTCTCTGGGTAAAGAAGAACTTCTTTACATTTGTACGGAATCTGTCCCCTTTTAACTTTAGAGAGTGTCCTCTTGTTCTCCCTACCTTGGAGAGGGTGAACAACCTGTCCTTATCTACTAAGTCTATCCCCTTCAGTATCTTGAATGTTTCGATCATGTCCCCTCTCAGTCTCCTCTTTTCAAGGCAGAAGAGGCCCAGTTTCTCCAGTCTCTCATTGTACAGCCTTACAGGTCAGATCAATGGCCTCTCTAGCCCAGTATCCCATGGGTTGGATACCATCAAGAATGACATGGGAATGAACATCAAGCAATTGAAAGAAGCCATGGAAAACAGGGAAGCATGACGAGGACTGGCCAGCAGAGTATCCAAGGGTCAGACATGACTGAATGGATTGTAGTCATAGTAGCAGAAATCTACCCATTGGGATCTTTGTAGGCTTCACTGCCATTTTAAATTTGTCTTATCTGTAAAGGCTTTTAAACCTGGGGGGAAACCTCCAGGTCTGTCGGTGTTGCATGGCTTCCCTAGCTGGTTTTTGAGGAGGTTTAATGGTGCCTGGAGTCTATGGATCTATACTTGTCCTGCCTTCGAATTGCCAATGCGCAGAAAACATGATCCAAGTCACAGTGAGGGATTTGAACCCACAGCTTCAAAGTGCTAAGGCTCTTGCTCTACCCCCTGTGCCACACACACTCCCCATTACCGATATGGATTGGGGAAAACCCATTGCTTATTTCCAGGATAAGCAGCATAATATCTGTTTTACTCTTTTGAGATCTTGCCAGGAACTTGTGACCTGGACTGGCCACTGTTGGAAGCAGGATACTGGGCTTGATGGACCATCGGTCTGTCCCATTATGGCAACGCTTCTATGTAAGCGTAGACGTGAACAGCTTCTGTACATTGGCAGAACTATGCAAAGTCTTTGTTAGGTTGAGTCTAACTGGCTGCTGCTTGGAGCAAGATAGGTTTGCGAATGGATTTTATAAATTAGATTTGTGGGAACGCTTGATATTATATACAGTCAAACCTCGGTTTGCGAGTAACGCGATTTGCAAGACAAACAAACCACTTCAGCAAATTGTGACTCGCAAAACGAGCATTGCCTCGGTAAACAAGTCCTCCAAACCAGAGAAGAGTTAAAAGACGCATGCGCCAAATTTCCCAACGTGGTAAACTAAAGAAAAGTCACATGCGCGCTTTCCCCTCACCTTCCCTTTGAAGCCCGCCTTCAAATTCTCGCGCCTTTCTTTTTGGTGGCCTCTGATTGGTGGAGAGCGTCTGGCCCTCTGCGGATGCATGCGCTCTGCGGGTGCATGCGCAGTCGAGGCGTACCAGACGGTGGTGCGGGTTGAAAGTGGCACAAATCAGCTCAGGGATCTGGGAAGGGGACGCCGGACCAACCTACGTTTGAGACGGGAAGAAGACTGACTGGGGCTGGCTTGTCGTTCCCCAGCCGCTGGCGTCGGTTGGATCCTGCCGGGAAGAAGACCGACTGGGGCCGGCTTGTCATTCCCCTGCCGCTGGTGTCAGATGGATCCTGCCGGGAAGAAGACCGACTGGGGCCGGCTTGTCGTTCCTCTGCCGCTGGCGACGGTTGGATCCTGCCGGGAAGAAGACCGACTGGGGCCGGCTTGTCATTCCCCAGCTGCTGGCGTCGGATGGATCCTGCCCTGAAGAAGACCGACTGGGGCTGGCTTGTCATTCCCCTGCCGCTGGCGTTGGATGGATCCTGCCGGGAAGAAGACCGACTGGGGCCGGCTTGTCGTTCCCCAGCCGCTGGCGTCGGTTGGATCCTGCCGGGAAGAAGACCGACTGGGGCCGGCTTGTCATTCCCCTGCCGCTGGCGTCAGATGGATCCTGCCGGGAAGAAGACCGAGTGGGGCCAGCTTGTCATTCCTCTGCCGCTGGCGTCGGATGGATCCTGCCGGGAAGAAGACCGACTGGGGCCGGCTTGTCGTTCCCCAGCCGCTGGCGTCGGTTGGATCCTGCCGGGAAGAAGACCGACTGGGGCCGGCTTGTCATTCCCCTGCCGCTGGTGTCAGATGGATCCTGCCGGGAAGAAGACCGACTGGGGCCGGCTTGTCGTTCCCCAGCCGCTGGCGTCGGATGGATCCTGCCCTGAAGAAGACCGACTGGGGCCGGCTTGTCGTTCCTCTGCCGCTGGTGTCAGATGGATCCTGCCGGGAAGAAGACCGACTGGGGCCGGCTTGTCATTCCCCTGCCGCTGGCGTCAGATGGATCCTGCCCTGAAGAAGACCGACTGGGGCCGGCTTGTCGTTCCCCAGCCGCTGGTGTCAGATGGATCCTGCCGGGAAGAAGACCGACTGGGGCCGGCTTGTCATTCCCCTGCCGCTGGCGTCAGATGGATCCTGCCCTGAAGAAGACCGACTGGGGCCGGCTTGTCGTTCCCCAGCCGCTGGTGTCAGATGGATCCTGCCGGGAAGAAGACCGACTGGGGCCGGCTTGTCATTCCCCTGCCGCTGGCGTCAGATGGATCCTGCCCTGAAGAAGACCGACTGGGGCCGGCTTGTCGTTCCCCAGCCGCTGGTGTCAGATGGATCCTGCCGGGAAGAAGACCGACTGGGGCCGGCTTGTCATTCCCCTGCCGCTGGCGTCAGATGGATCCTGCCCTGAAGAAGACCGACTGGGGCCGGCTTGTCGTTCCCCAGCCGCTGGTGTCAGATGGATCCTGCCGGGAAGAAGACCGACTGGGGCCGGCTTGTCGTTCCCCAGCCGCTGGCGTCGGATGGATCCTGCGCTGAAGGAGAGGGAACATAGGCCTGGGATGGCGCACGAGAGAATGGCTAATAAAGACAGTAAGTGCACGAGGTGATTTGCACTGCTCCCACGGGCTGGGGAGTGAAGTTGGGTGTTGTGAGTAGAGGCAGAGGACGGGCATGCAGAATGTGGGTTTCATTCCAGAGGAAATCATACCAGAGCGCGATGGGGGGGGGAGGCAGGCTAGGAAATGGTGTGCAAGGATTACAGAGGAAATGATGACCCAAGACAGAGTGATAGGTGCAGTTAGCCTTCCATTGGGTTGTGGAACGAAACATTTTTGTTCCCTTTATCTTCTATGGGGAAAGTTGCTTTGATCTACGAGCGCTTTGGATTCCGAGCATGCTTCTGGAACGAATTATGCTCGTAAACCAAGGTACCACTGTATTTGATGCACAATGATAATTTTGTTGTTGGCAATACTTAAATTGCTGTAATAATAATAATAATGATTTATTTATATGCTGCCATACTGGGAAGGTTCTAAGCGGCTAACAACAGGAAAGCAATACATGCAATTCTAATAAATACATCAAGATAAAATAAACATGCAAATAAAATTGGAAAGATATGTTAAAAAAGCAAACAACGTTAAGATACCAACAATTTTCTAAAATCTAAATAAGAAGCTTCTAACATCATTTTGCTGAGCCATGTATTCAATTTGGCGGCCTGAAATGAAAATGTTCTCTCGAGGAATCTCCTGTCGTGACAAGATTTTATGGAAGGGTCTGTAAACAGATGTACTCTCCGTGACTCGAAGGAAAATGAGGGAGCAAGTGGCCTGGTGACATGCCAAAAACTTAACCATAACGCTAGATTCCACTGGCAGCCAGTGCAATTTTTGATAGAAAGGAGTAATATGCTCCCATTTTTTTAAATTCAAAAAAATAATCACTTTATTTCCACCTAAATAAACAACCCAATACTTTTATGGTCACACAGGGACTCTAGATTTCTAAGTGAACGCTCAGACCCGTAACCAAACTCTCGTGAAAAGTCACGGACCATCACAGCAAGTTCACTGTCTCTGGCACCTGCTAATAACATAGAAGGAAAAGATAGATAACATTTCATTACATTACAGATTTCTATTCCGCCTATACCTTGCAGTTCAAGGCGGATTACAAAAGATTTGACTGGACATTTCCAGTGATGATCACATTACAGAGGATTTTACTGGACATTTTCCAGTGAGGATACAATTTATTTTTTTTTTTAGAGGGGGTAGCTGGAAAGAATTCTAGGGGATCTTACGGGTTGGATAGTAAACTGACAGTGCCGAGCTGTGTGATATTAGCAAAAGGAATACAGTAAGAGTAGGCAGGATTACAATCTATTTTAGGGGTCTGTTTACTTGAAAGGTGTTTAGGTGGGATATTTGGGGGAGAAATATCTGGCGGTAGGTGAATTCAATGGAGGTAGGTGAATTATCTGGAGGTAGGTGAAGAGGGTTTAAGATATTTGGATGAATTTTTTGAAAAGCAGGGTTTTGATTTCTTTACGGAATGTTTTGAAGTCGTCCGATGTTGTCAGCAGGTTGGAGATAACTTATCTGAATGCAGGATGGCACTGCTGTTGCTCTTTTGAAGCTCCGCCCTGACATCTGACTGAAGCTCCACCCCCAACGTCTGACATCATGGTCGACCCTGGTTGGCTCGAGCTTCAAATTCCGGGGTTTCGACATCGCTGGAGTTGCCTGTCAGCCGGGTGAAGGAGTGTCCGGTCCCTGTGCCCCTCCTGAGGAAGCCAATCGTGAAACCCGGGTTGGGGGGGGTTTAACAGCTTACGGCAGTTGCAATGTGTTAGTACTTTAAATATGTCCCCGGAGCAGTGAAAGAGCAACAGCAGTGCCATCCTGCATTCAGATAAGTTACCTATCTTTTCCTTCTATTTTATTAGCAGGTGGCAGAGACAGTGAACTTGCTGTGATGGTCTCTATTATAACTGGCTCCGTGACTTTTCACGAGAGTTTGGTTACGGGTCTGAGCGTTCACTTAGAAATCTAGAGTCACTGTGTGACCATAAAAGTATTGGGTTGTTTATTTAGGTGGAAATAAAGTGATTATTTTTTGAATTGTTATATGGTTATCACCTTTGAAGAAACAAGGTCCCTTATATTTTATGCCCATTTTTTAAAAAAGCCATAAATGAGGCGAACAGCAGTATTCTGGATGACTCATAGGGCTCCTTTTACGAAGGTACGGTAGCGGTTTAACGCGCTAGCCGCTACCAACTCCTCTTGAGCAGGCGGCAGTTTTTAGGCCAGCTCAGGGGCTAGCGCGTGATGAAAAGTCACGCACACTGAAGCCGCTACCGCGGCTTCGTAAAAGGAGCCCTTAATTTTCAGAGTGCACCTTCCATTATCCTGTGGTTATTTTCTGTAAGCTTTTGACTTTTGTGTCTCGTAGGGTTTTTCTGCTGACGGCGTTCATTGGCTCCCAAAGACGTTTGATATCTACTGTACACAGTAGAGAGTTGCGCGGGGACAGAAATCCCACCCGTCCCCGTCAGGATCCTCTCCGTCCCCACCCATCCCCGCCAGGATCCTCTCTGTCCCCACCCGTCCCCGTCAGGATCCTCTCCATCCCCACCCGTCCCTGCCAGGATCCTCTCCGTCCCCACCCATCCCCGCCAGGAACCTCTCCGTCCCCACCCATCCCCGCCAGGATCCTCTCCTCTCCATCCCCACCCATCCCTGCCAGGATCCTCTCCGTCCCCACCTGTCCCCTTCAGGATCCTCTCCTCTCCATCCCCACCCATCCCTGCCAGGATCCTCTCCGTCCCCACCTGTCCCCTTCAGGATCCTCTCCTCTCCATCCCCACCCATCCCCGCCAGGATCCTCTCTGTCCCCACCCGTCCCCGCCAGGATCCTCTCTGTCCCCACCCGTCCCCGTCAGGATCCTCTCCATCCCCACCCGTCCCCGCCAGGATCCTCTCCGTCCCCACCCATCCCCGCCAGGAACCTCTCCGTCCCCACCCATCCCCGCCAGGAACCTCTCCGTCCCCACCCATCCCCGCCAGGATCCTCTCCTCTCCATCCCCACCCATCCCTGCCAGGATCCTCTCCGTCCCCACCTGTCCCCTTCAGGATCCTCTCCTCTCCATCCCCACCCATCCCTGCCAGGATCCTCTCCGTCCCCACCTGTCCCCTTCAGGATCCTCTCCTCTCCATCCCCACCCATCCCCGCCAGGATCCTCTCTGTCCCCACCCGTCCCCGCCAGGATCCTCTCTGTCCCCACCCGTCCCCGTCAGGATCCTCTCCATCCCCACCCGTCCCTGCCAGGATCCTCTCCGTCCCCACCCATCCCCGCCAGGAACCTCTCCGTCCCCACCCATCCCCGCCAGGAACCTCTCCGTCCCCACCCCTCCCCGCCAGGATCCTCTCCTCTCCATCCCCACCCATCCCTGCCAGGATCCTCTCCGTCCCCACCTGTCCCCTTCAGGATCCTCTCCTCTCCATCCCCACCCATCCCTGCCAGGATCCTCTCCGTCCCCACCTGTCCCCTTCAGGATCCTCTCCTCTCCATCCCCACCCATCCCCGCCAGGATCCTCTCTATTCCCACCTGTCCCCTTCAGGATCCTCTCCATCCCCACCCGTCCCTGCCAGGATCCTCTCCGTCCCCACCCATCCCCGCCAGGAACCTCTCCGTCCCCACCCATCCCCGCCAGGATCCTCTCCATTCCCACCTGTCCCCTTCAGGATCCTCTCCTCTCCATCCCCACCCATCCCTGCCAGGATCCTCTCCGTCCCCACCCATCCCCGTCAGGATCCTCTCCGTCCCCACCCATCCCCGCCAGGATCCTCTCTGTCCCCACCCGTCCCCGTCAGGATCCTCTCCATCCCCACCCGTCCCTGCCAGGATCCTCTCCGTCCCCACCCATCCCCGCCAGGAACCTCTCCGTCCCCACCCATCCCCGCCAGGAACCTCTCCGTCCCCACCCATCCCCGCCAGGATCCTCTCCTCTCCATCCCCACCCATCCCTGCCAGGATCCTCTCCGTCCCCACCTGTCCCCTTCAGGATCCTCTCCTCTCCATCCCCACCCATCCCTGCCAGGATCCTCTCCGTCCCCACCTGTCCCCTTCAGGATCCTCTCCTCTCCATCCCCACCCATCCCCGCCAGGATCCTCTCTATTCCCACCTGTCCCCTTCAGGATCCTCTCCATCCCCACCCGTCCCTGCCAGGATCCTCTCCGTCCCCACCCCTCCCCGCCAGGAACCTCTCCGTCCCCACCCATCCCCGCCAGGATCCTCTCCATTCCCACCTGTCCCCTTCAGGATCCTCTCCTCTCCATCCCCACCCGTCCCTGCCAGGATCCTCTCCGTCCCCACCCGTCCCTGCCAGGATCCTCTCCGTCCCCACCCATCCCCGCCAGGAACCTCTCCGTCCCCACCCATCCCCGCCAGGATCCTCTCCATTCCCACCTGTCCCCTTCAGGATCCTCTCCTCTCCATCCCCACCCATCCCTGCCAGGATCCTCTCCGTCCCCACCCCTCCCCGCCAGGATCCTCTCTGTCCCCACCCGTCCCCGTCAGGATCCTCTCCGTCCCCACCCGTCCCCGCCAGGATCCTCTCTGTCCCCACCCGTCCCCGCCAGGATCCTCTCCGTCCCCACCCGTCCCCGCCAGGATCCTTTCCGTCCCCACCCGTCCCCGTCAGGATCCTCTCCGTCCCCACCCGTCCCCGCCAGGATCCTCTCTGTCCCCACCCGTCCCCGCCAGGATCCTCTCCGTCCCCACCCGTCCCCGTCAGGATCCTCTCCATCCCCACCCGTCCCTGCCAGGATCCTCTCCGTCCCCACCCATCCCCGCCAGGAACCTCTCCGTCCCCACCCATCCCCGCCAGGAACCTCTCCGTCCCCACCCATCCCTGCCAGGATCCTCTCCATTCCCACCTGTCCCCTTCAGGATCCTCTCCTCTCCATCCCCACCCATCCCTGCCAGGATCCTCTCCGTCCCCACCCGTCCCCGCCAGGATCCTCTCTGTCCCCACCCGTCCCCGTCAGGATCCTCTCCGTCCCCACCCGTCCCCGCCAGGATCCTCTCTGTCCCCACCCGTCCCCGCCAGGATCCTCTCCGTCCCCACCCGTCCCCGCCAGGATCCTTTCCGTCCCCACCCGTCCCCGTCAGGATCCTCTCCGTCCCCACCCGTCCCCGCCAGGATCCTCTCCGTCCCCACCCGTCCCCGCCAGGATCCTCTCCGTCCCCACCCGTCCCCGTCAGGATCCTCTCCATCCCCACCCGTCCCTGCCAGGATCCTCTCCGTCCCCACCCATCCCCGCCAGGAACCTCTCCCTCCCCCCCCCTCCCCGCCAGGAACCTCTCCGTCCCCCACCCATCCCCGCCAGGATCCTCTCCATTCCCACCTGTCCCCTTCAGGATCCTCTCCTCTCCATCCCCACCCATCCCTGCCAGGATCCTCTCCGTCCCCACCCCTCCCTGCCAGGATCCTCTCCGTCCCCACCCGTCCCCGCCAGGATCCTCTCTGTCCCCACCCGTCCCCGCCAGGATCCTCTCCGTCCCCACCCGTCCCCGTCAGGATCCTCTCCATCCCCACCCGTCCCTGCCAGGATCCTCTCCGTCCCCACCCGTCCCCGCCAGGATCCTCTCTGTCCCCACCCGTCCCCGCCAGGATCCTCTCCGTCCCCACCCGTCCCCGTCAGGATCCTCTCCATCCCCACCCGTCCCTGCCAGGATCCTCTCCGTCCCCACCCGTCCCCGTCAGGATCCTCTCCGTCCCCACCCGTCCCCGCCAGGATCCTCTCCGTCCCCACCCATCCCCGCCAGGAACCTCTCCGTCCCCACCCATCCCCGCCAGGATCCTCTCCATTCCCACCTGTCCCCTTCAGGATCCTCTCCATCCCCACCCGTCCCCGCCAGGATCCTCTCCGTCCCCACCCGTCCCCGCCAGGAACCTCTCCGTCCCCACCCATCCCCGCCAGGATCCTCTCCATTCCCACCTGTCCCCTTCAGGATCCTCTCCTCTCCATCCCCACCCATCCCTGCCAGGATCCTCTCCGTCCCCACCCGTCCCCGCCAGGATCCTCTCCGTCCCCACCCATCCCCGCCAGGAACCTCTCCGTCCCCACCCATCCCCGCCAGGATCCTCTCCATTCCCACCTGTCCCCTTCAGGATCCTCTCCTCTCCATCCCCACCCATCCCTGCCAGGATCCTCTCCGTCCCCACCCGTCCCCGCCAGGATCCTCTCTGTCCCCACCCGTCCCCGTCAGGATCCTCTCCGTCCCCACCCGTCCCCGCCAGGATCCTCTCTGTCCCCACCCGTCCCCGCCAGGATCCTCTCCGTCCCCACCCGTCCCCGCCAGGATCCTTTCCGTCCCCACCCGTCCCCGTCAGGATCCTCTCCGTCCCCACCCGTCCCCGCCAGGATCCTCTCTGTCCCCACCCGTCCCCGCCAGGATCCTCTCCGTCCCCACCCGTCCCCGTCAGGATCCTCTCCATCCCCACCCGTCCCTGCCAGGATCCTCTCCGTCCCCACCCATCCCCGCCAGGAACCTCTCCGTCCCCACCCATCCCCCCCCGGAACCTCTCCGTCCCCACCCATCCCCGCCAGGATCCTCTCCATTCCCACCTGTCCCCTTCAGGATCCTCTCCTCTCCATCCCCACCCATCCCTGCCAGGATCCTCTCCGTCCCCACCCGTCCCCGCCAGGATCCTCTCCGTCCCCACCCCTCCCCGCCAGGATCCTCTCCGTCCCCACCCGTCCCCGCCAGGATCCTCTCCGTCCCCACCCGTCCCCGTCAGGATCCTCTCCATCCCCACCCGTCCCTGCCAGGATCCTCTCCGTCCCCACCCGTCCCCGCCAGGATCCTCTCTGTCCCCACCCGTCCCCGCCAGGATCCTCTCCGTCCCCACCCGTCCCCGCCAGGATCCTCTCCATCCCCACCCGTCCCTGCCAGGATCCTCTCCGTCCCCACCCGTCCCCGTCAGGATCCTCTCCGTCCCCACCCGTCCCCGCCAGGATCCTCTCCGTCCCCACCCCTCCCCGCCAGGAACCTCTCCGTCCCCACCCATCCCCGCCAGGATCCTCTCCATTCCCACCTGTCCCCTTCAGGATCCTCTCCATCCCCACCCGTCCCTGCCAGGATCCTCTCCGTCCCCACCCATCCCCGCCAGGAACCTCTCCGTCCCCACCCCTCCCCGCCAGGATCCTCTCCATTCCCACCTGTCCCCTTCAGGATCCTCTCCTCTCCATCCCCACCCATCCCTGCCAGGATCCTCTCCGTCCCCACCCGTCCCTGCCAGGATCCTCTCCGTCCCCACCCGTCCCCGCCAGGATCCTCTCTGTCCCCACCCGTCCCCGCCAGGATCCTCTCCGTCCCCACCCGTCCCTGCCAGGATCCTCTCCGTCCCCACCCATCCCCGCCAGGAACCTCTCCGTCCCCACCCATCCCCGCCAGGAACCTCTCCGTCCCCACCCATCCCCGCCAGGATCCTCTCCATTCCCACCTGTCCCCTTCAGGATCCTCTCCTCTCCATCCCCACCCATCCCTGCCAGGATCCTCTCCGTCCCCACCCGTCCCTGCCAGGATCCTCTCCGTCCCCACCCGTCCCCGCCAGGATCCTCTCTGTCCCCACCCGTCCCCGCCAGGATCCTCTCCGTCCCCACCCGTCCCCGTCAGGATCCTCTCCATCCCCACCCGTCCCTGCCAGGATCCTCTCCGTCCCCACCCGTCCCCGCCAGGATCCTCTCTGTCCCCACCCGTCCCCGCCAGGATCCTCTCCGTCCCCACCCGTCCCCGTCAGGATCCTCTCCATCCCCACCCGTCCCTGCCAGGATCCTCTCCGTCCCCACCCGTCCCCGCCAGGATCCTCTCCGTCCCCACCCGTCCCCGCCAGGATCCTCTCCGTCCCCACCCATCCCCGCCAGGAACCTCTCCGTCCCCACCCATCCCCGCCAGGATCCTCTCCATTCCCACCTGTCCCCTTCAGGATCCTCTCCATCCCCACCCGTCCCTGCCAGGATCCTCTCCGTCCCCACCCATCCCCGCCAGGAACCTCTCCGTCCCCACCCATCCCCGCCAGGATCCTCTCCATTCCCACCTGTCCCCTTCAGGATCCTCTCCTCTCCATCCCCACCCATCCCTGCCAGGATCCTCTCCGTCCCCACCCGTCCCCGCCAGGATCCTCTCCGTCCCCACCCGTCCCCGCCAGGATCCTCTCCGTCCCCACCCGTCCCCGCCAGGATCCTCTCCGTCCCCACCCGTCCCCGTCAGGATCCTCTCCATCCCCACCCGTCCCTGCCAGGATCCTCTCCGTCCCCACCCGTCCCCGCCAGGATCCTCTCCGTCCCCACCCGTCCCCGCCAGGATCCTCTCCGTCCCCACCCGTCCCCGTCAGGATCCTCTCCATCCCCACCCGTCCCTGCCAGGATCCTCTCCGTCCCCACCCGTCCCCATCAGGATCCTCTCCGTCCCCACCCGTCCCCGCCAGGATCCTCTCCGTCCCCACCCGTCCCCGCCAGGAACCTCTCCGTCCCCACCCATCCCCGCCAGGATCCTCTCCATTCCCACCTGTCCCCTTCAGGATCCTCTCCATCCCCACCCGTCCCTGCCAGGATCCTCTCCGTCCCCACCCATCCCCGCCAGGAACCTCTCCGTCCCCACCCATCCCCGCCAGGATCCTCTCCATCCCCACCCGTCCCTGCCAGGATCCTCTCCGTCCCCACCCGTCCCCGTCAGGATCCTCTCCGTCCCCACCCATCCCCGCCAGGAACCTCTCCGTCCCCACCCATCCCCGCCA
This sequence comes from Geotrypetes seraphini, assembly GCF_902459505.1. Taxonomy (NCBI): domain Eukaryota; kingdom Metazoa; phylum Chordata; class Amphibia; order Gymnophiona; family Dermophiidae; genus Geotrypetes; species Geotrypetes seraphini. The sequence goes on along the minus strand of NC_047084.1, from coordinate 133,574,706 downwards.
GGATCCTCTCCGTCCCCACCCATCCCCGCCAGGATCCTCTCTGTCCCCACCCATCCCCGCCAGGAACCTCTCCGTCCCCACCCATCCCCGCCAGGATCCTCTCCATCCCCACCCGTCCCTGCCAGGAACCTCTCCGTCCCCACCCATCCCCGCCAGGATCCTCTCCATTCCCACCTGTCCCCTTCAGGATCCTCTCCTCTCCATCCCCACCCATCCCCGCAAGGAATTACCTCCATCCCCTCCCATCCCCATAAAAAGCAGCAATTACTTCTGACAGGATCATCAATTCCACAGTTTCTTTTGCTGTTTTCCTTGTGGAATCTCTTTGGTGGAACCCTTTTTTTTGTTTTCTGTTCAGGTAATTAACTTATAAACCCCCTCTTTTACTAAGGCTGACGTGTCCATTATATTATATGGACGAACCCTGCTTCCAAAGCCTTCCATCCCCGTGGGAGTCCCATTGGCTAGAGGGGGGTCCCCGTGGGAGTCCTGTGGGTTAGGGGGGATTCCCGCAGGACTCCCACGGGTTCCGCGGGATTCTCGCGATCCCCATTCCCGTGCAGACCTCTAGTACACAGCCCTTTTTTTTTCCTACATTTTAGCAGCCGCTGTTCTAGGGCAACAGGGGCCGACCGATTTTTTGCCAGAAAGTTCAAATCATGGAAATTCGATGCAGTAGCTAAAGATGTTTAATTTCCTACCTTCTAGCCCTTTGCAAGCTGTGTAAACTTTCACTCGGTGAGCCAGAAACTGTAAACGGAAGGAAAATATATTTCAGCGTTTTAAAAGAAGGTCTCCCAGTAGCCGTGGCACATGTTCTCACTCCACAAGACCCTCTGTGGGACCTCGGCTAATCCGCACTGCATTCATATTCAATCAGCCTTATCAATAAACCGGCTTTACGATAACAAATATCGTGTTCCCTCTCTGCTCCCTGTCGCTGTGGAAATAAATGAAAGTGACTGACAGGGAAGAGGAGAGATGGAAAGGAAGAGAAAAATGGAACATTTTCAGAACAAATTTCAGTCTAATATTTTCACTCTGCAAATAGATACATTTTCATAATACATGGACACAAAAAGCCATCTGGCTGGCTACAGCAGACAAGGGAAGGGTGATTCTATGTCTATGCACTCACAGTTAAGTGGAACATATTTATAGATGCAATAAATGAAAGCCTGAAGTGCTATCTATAGTGGCATGTGTAGGTGCTGTAGCCTGCACTGCAAGAGGACATACAGGTCGGCGGACCAACTTAAGGGATAGTGGTGCCCTGAGCCATGTCGGCGGACCAACTTAAGGGATAGTGGTGCCCTGAGCCATCTTACAATGAAGTTACTAAGTAGTAGATTTAAAACAAACCAGAGAAAATATTTCTTCATACAATGTGTAATTAAACTTTAGAATTTGTTGCTGAAAAATGTGGTGAAATCAGTTAGCTTAGCGGGGTTTAAAAAAGATATGGCTAAATTCCTAAAAGAGAAGTCCATAGGCCATGATTGAGATGGCTTGAGGAAATCCTAGGATAAGCGGCATAAAATCTGTTTTAGTACTTGGGATCTAGCTAGGTACTTGGGACCTGGATTGGCCACTGTTGGAAGAAGGATACTGGGCTTGATGGACCTTCGGTCTGTCCCAGTATGGCAGCTCTTATGTTCTTATGTAAGCCAAGTATAGGACAATCAAGCCATTGTGACATCACCGCTGAGGTTGGTTCTTAGGCATTGGTGGAATGAGGCATTATGACATCACAATCTCAGTAAAGGACCAGAATGATCTATCTTTGCTAACAAGGAGCAGAAAAACAAGCCCTATGAAAATTCAAATCAAAGTTGCTGAGTAGACTTTAATTCCAGCTAAGAACGAGGAAATGTATTTTGCAAGAAAGCATTTCACCAGTCTGGGAGTTCACGGAAATTGTACAATTGTTTTCAAATGATTGAATAAGAATTTGCATATTTTGGTGCCAATATTCAAAGTGCAGAAGAGGCTTCCGGCCAGTTAAATTGCCTGTGCGGGGCAATCCACTGATATCCAGTGGCAAGCATTTGGATAGTGCCACTGAATATTTACCCTAACTAGCTACTCTCAAATAGTGGCGTAGCGAGGAATGAGAGACGCCTGGGGTGGTGGCCCCCTCCCCCATCCTCTTCTCTGCCCCCTCACTGCTCCTTCCCCGCCCCTCCTACCAAGCATGCACACCCCTTCCCTACCCCGATGCGAGTAACATCACCAACACGCTGCCTGAGTTGGCTCTCCCTCTGACATCACTTCCTAGGTGCGGGACCCGGAAGTGACATCAGAGGGAGAGCTGATGCTGGCAAGAGCAGCAGGGTGGAGTTGCTGGTCGTACTAGCGAAAAGATAGATTTATGGTGGGAGGGAGTGAAGGCGCGTGTGCGGCTGGGGAGGAGCGGGGAGGAGCGGAGAGTGTATAATAAATGAAAAAAAAAAACAAATACAAGTGGAAATAAAGAAGTAAATATGAAAACGGGGCGAGGCATAGGCGGGCAGGGCTTGTGTGCCTAGAGGCCCTTGAAGAATAAATCCTGCCCTGGGTTCGGGGTTTGGTGTAACATGTTCCACAATGCCACCACGCATTGAGCCAGTTCAAGCTAGTTTGTGATTCGACCTGTAAGTCTGAGCTAGATATTTACTCTTACGTTAAATAGATGCAAAATCACTGCCAAAGGTCCTCAGCTAGGGAGAGGTACTGAAATCAGGATAAGACTTCCTGTTCGCCTTCCTTCCAGTAGACTGGCCAATTCTGTATGCACTTGTAGGAAAAAAAACACCCCAAACCCAAGGCAAGCCAAGCAAAATGAAGGCAGTCAAAAAAAAAAAATAAAAAAACCCAACAAAAAATTTGGCTTCCTGTGCCAGCCTGGATTAGAATCAGATCTGAAAAAGGAGCAAAAATGTGGAGCCATGCTGTCCTAATCTCAGACAGCGTCCAAGTCAAGTCACTGCTGGTTTGTCCATCTCGCGTATTTTGCCACATCATGTTTGTCAGCTGCATTTTAATCTCTTTAATAGGGATGTTGGAAGCAGCACAGAGCAAACCTTTTCATTACCATCGCACGCTTCATCAAGTTCCCCGTGTGAACAGCTTGTTCATACCATGCTTTAATCAATTCCTATCCCCTCTACTGGCATCCTCTCCGAAACCTGAGAGTTTGGCTGTTCTTCCATTTCTGATAGTCATTTTTGCTGGTGTGGAAATGGATTTCTCACATCGCTATCCTTCTAAATGCCTCATGTGGCCGGCTCCTTGAGTCCTATTTCCCAAACTGTGTGCATGCATGAAGAGACAACACTCGCTCTTCCTTCAGTCAAAGAATTCAATCCAATTCGTTTGACATGATTTACCTTTAGTAAAACCATGTTGCCTCGGATCTTCCAAACCATAAAATTCTAGGAATTTTACTATCTTCTCCTTCAGCAACGCTTCCATTATTTTTCCAATAGCCAAAGTGAGGCTTACAGGCCTGTACTTTGCCGCTTCATCCCTGCGACCACTTTTGTGAAGAGGAACTACGTTCACTCTTTTCCAGTCCCATGGAACCACTTCTGTTGCCAATATGTAGACAATATGATGAAACCTCTGCCCAATGTGCAGCGGCAGCCAGGGCAGGATTAATTCATTGAGGGCCCCTAGGCACACAAGTACACTGGGCCCCCTGCCCCGCCCAGGTGGAAACAGGAAGCTGCGTCAGAGGGAAACTTTGGGCAAGCAGCACCTCTTGCACAATTACAGTTCCCGTTGCCTTTCTTACCCACGTTGCTTGCTTATCTTACTTTCCGTCGATGGGGGGCGTGGGGCGCAATACTGATCGGGGTGGGGCCCGTGTTGCCGGTCAGGGGGCCCACGTTGCCAATCGATGCTGGAGGGGCCCATCGCAGTTTGGAAAAAAACAATGTTGATGCCCTCCTTCATCGGGCCCCCCTGACCATTTCGGGCCCTAGGCACGTGCCTACTTAGCCTATTGGTTAATCCTGCCCTGGCGGCAGCCAAAAAAGCAAACAGGATGCTGGGAATTATTAAAAAAGGGATGGTTAACAAGATTAAGAATGTTATAATGCTCATGTAATCGCTCCATGGTGCGACCTCATTTGGAGTATTGCGTTCGATTCTGGTCTCTTTATCTCAAGAAAGATATAGTGGCGCTAGAAAAGGTTCAAAGAAGAGCGACCAAGATGGTAAAGGGGATGGAACTCCTCTCGTATGAGGAAAGACTAAAACTGTTAGGGCTCTTCAGCTTGGAAAAGAGACGGCTGAGGGGAGATAGGATTGAAGTCTATAAAATTCTTAGTAGAGTAGAACGGGTAAAAGTGGATCGATTTTTCACTCCATCAAAATTACAAAGACTAGGGGACACTCGATGAAGTTACAGGGAAACAGCATATGTGACACCCGGGGCCCATCATTTTTTGGCAAGATCAATTCTACACCGTCAATCCTAACAGAAAACCTTGTCTTTCGAACACACAGAACACAGAAAACACCTTCGCCTAGTATGGAATATGTCATAACAAACTAACCCCTCCCCCTTTTACAAAACTGTAGTGTAGATTTTAGCCACGGTGGTAACAGCTCTGACGTTCATAGAATTCTGAGCATCAGAGCTGCTACCACCACAGTTGGCGCTAAAAACGCTCCACAGTTTTGTAAAAGGGGGGATAAAATAGAAATACATAGACAAAGGTTAAATTGAACCAGCTAGAAGCTGGACTCTGCATACAATGCAACACCACAGAAACAGTGACACATGTCTCCTAAAGCAATAAATAAATAGAAAATTTTTGTTCTATCTTTGTCTTCTCTGGTTTCTGCTTTCCTCATCTTCTTGTTACTCTCTTCCTTCCATCTCTCTGCCCCTATATGGTATCTTCTCTCCTTCTATGCCCCTTCCAGAAACTGTATGCCTCCCCCTTCCATCTCTGCTTTCACCCCCATTGGTCTGGCATATCTCTCCTCTCCTTCCCTCTCCCACACCTCTCTTCTGCAATCCCTTTCTTCCCTCATTTTCCTTTTCAATTTATTTTCTGCATCCATCTAGATTACGTTCTTACTACCCTCTCATCAATTTCCTTTTTTACTGTCTACCTACAGCTCGCCACCTCTTTCCTTCACCCCCTCCAGTATTTCCCTAACTCAATCCTTTTCCCCCCATCATGTGCCCTCCTTTTATTTATCCCCTCCTTCCATCATATGCCTTTTTTCTCTACCCCTTCCATCTATTACCTTCTCCTCTCTCTGTCCACTTCCAGAGATGACCTTTACGTTAGCCATATGCAATTACAACGCTCCGGCTGCCGTAAGAAGGCAGTTTAGACATCGCCGGTCATAGGGCAGGAAGGTTTGTCGGATTGGGCCTGTTGGGTGTGTGTGTGTGTGAAAGCGCTACGAAGGTAAGGGGGGAGGGGTGAAAGCGCCACGAAGGTAAGGGGCAGGGAGGGAGAAAGGGAGCTGATTCAACTTGGCGGCGATAGTAAGGAGGGCGGAAGTAAGGAGGGAGAGAGCGCGTTAGGGACCGGGTCGGCTGCACCTGGGGCAGACCGCCCCCCCCCCTCCCCTCTTGGTACGCCACTGCAGGGAAATACTTTTAAAACCAATAGGGGGTAAATTTTTTTCACTCAGAGAATAGTTAAGCTCTGGAATGCATTGCCAGAGGTTGTGGTAAGAGTTGATAGCGTAGCTGGTTTTAAGAAAGGTTTGGACAAGTTCCTGGAGGAAAAGTCCATAGTCTGTTATTGAGAAAGACATGGGGGAAGCCACTGTTTGTCCTGTATTGGTAGCATGGAATGTTGCTACTCTTTGGGTTTTGGCCAGGTACAAGTGACCTGGATTGGCCACTGTGAGAACGGGCTACTGGGTTTGATGGACCATTGGTCTGACCCAGTAAGGCTATTCTTATGTTCTTATGACATGGGCAACTAGTGGTTAGAGCTCCAGCCTCAGCACCCTGAGGTTGTGGATTCAAATCCCACGCTGCTCCTTGTGACCCTGGGTAAGTGACTCAATCCTCCATTGCCCCAGGTACGTTAGATAAATTGTGAGCCCACCAGAATACATAGGGAAAAATGCTTGAGTACCTGAATGTAAACCTGCTTAGATTACCTTGATAGGCGGTATATAAATACCGAAAATAAAAAAATAAATAATACCGAAATAATGTGTCTCTTGACTTGACGCAATTGTTGCTACTGACCTCGCAGAAGATCGGAACCCACAGAGCAAAATTCTTCCTTGTATCCAAATTTTATGGACAGGGGCCAACGGATCAAGGAACACATTTGAGGATCTGTTGAATAAGCTGAGCCTGTAAATGGACCTGGCATGCCCTCGTGCAGGTCTTTCCAGTACTGTAAGCCCATTTCCAGTGGTGTTCTGTTTGTTTAAGTTTTGGCAAGAGAGGACCTTTCTTGTGCCGCGTGGATTTCGACAGGTCTTACCTTGTGCTAATCGCATCACTCTCGTGTGTGTCCAATCTGCTATAATTTTGCAGTGTGTCACCATTAGATAATACAGGACTGGGCTAAATGAGAAACTTTTGTGCTAGATGCAATCAAAATAGCTTTGATTCTAAGAAATGTTGAGGTTTGTAAAAAAAAAAAAAATATAATAATAAACTGTGACTAGAAGTAAATCTCCACCAAATCTCCCCAGCGCTGATCTAAATAATTTTTTTACTGCCTGGGGCAGACAGTGTCCAGCTCTAAGACGATTTACGCAATTCAGGGATTTTGCAGAATGTCGGCCTACATAATTCCCAACAGAAGTTTAAATCAGCTCGTGGGCTCTGGAACATGTGTATTGTATCAATGCAATGTGTGCACTGGACTTTGTGGATGGGTTCTGCCAAATCCATGCTTATGGCGCTTGTGGGGCTGTCTTGTAAGGTTGGAAAGGAAGACTAGAATTTTTGCTCTTAATTAAATTGAATCTTTTGGCTGTTATTAAGTTAATATAAAGAAATAAAACAAAAAAAAAAAACCCCAAAGGAAATAAGGTGATATCTTTTTGATTAGACTAATTCAATGCATCCCCCCCCCCCCTTACAAAAGCGTAGCGTGCCGGCTGCAGCGGTAACAGCTCCTATGCTCTTAAGAATTCTATAAGCGTCGGAGTTTTTACCACCTCGGCTATCGCTAAAAACCGCACTACGCTTTTTTAAAAAAAAAGGTGGGGGGAGCTTATGATGAGCGTTCGGAGGTAAGCCTTCTTCAGATCAGAAAAAAATAAATGTTGACAAATATCAGTATATATATATGGAAAACATGAAAGCTTTTCGGGGGTAGGAAGAGAAAGGGGCGGGTGGGTGGGTGGGCAGGAGACTGAAAGGTGGCTGAGCATTTTTTTTTTTTTTTTTTTTTTAATATCATGTTTATTAAGACAAGAAATACAAGGACAACCACTGCCCTCTACAATACAAAACAATAACAAAAAACATTACAGGGGTCATGAGAGTATAGTAATGAGCAAGGAATTCCAATCTACATAACCACAACATATCAATGTGAATAACATACAAAACAAGCATGAGCAGAGGATTATGTGTAGTAAAAAGGCTCAACACCCCCGCAGGTAATGGATATCTAGCGGCAGGAGAGATCAGCATGCCGTCCTGCATCCCTCATCTATAATTTTAAGTGAAAGAGAACTACAACCATAAGGTTCCCCAAGCGGTCCATCACATCCGCACAACAGGCACACCCCCATGCAGAACATTCAAACCTGCGCACGCACCACGAACATTCCAACAGACACACGCCTACACTGTTTTATTCCAATGTGCAAGAGTCACTCAAGCCCCATTTATATGTGCAAGTACTCTAACGAGCAAGTCACAGTTTATAATGAAGATAAGGGTACATGATTTAGGAGATGAGGTACCGAAGAGACATAGCTATACACAATCACAGGAGGAGTCCAGTTTACACACTGGCCAAGCACCCTAGGCCAAGGATTTCTTCCAAAATGAGCAATATAGTTTCCAATGAGGCTGGGGTCGGGACGCATAGGCGTCCAACTCAAACCTCGCCTGAAGTTTCATGCGCTCCAGCCACATACCATAGGTCAGTGCTTCCTCAGTTGCCCAATATTTTAGAATGAGTTGCTTGCCCACAAGGAGCGCGTGGAAAAGGTACTTTTGAGCAGAGAAATCCAGCCCATGCTGATTGAAGTCCGCGACATCACCCAGTAGCAGTGCGGGAGGGTTCCAGGGCACGGTACAGTTCAGGACCCCCGCCAGAAAGAGCTGCACCGAAGCCCAGAAATGCATTGTGGAGCAAGTGAAGAAAGAGTGGACAAAGTCACCCCTGTGGGTTTTACATTTAGAGCATGTGTCATCACGCCATAGTCCCATATGATAGCCTCTAGCTCTAGTGATATAAGATCGATGCAGTATTTTATATTGAGTTTCTTGTAGGCCTGCAGCTTTCACATGCAAGGAAAGTGTTTGAAATAGGAGCCCTAAGTCATCCTCGGAGACCTGCATGCCAAGCTCTGTGGACCATTCTCCCCCCCAAGACACTAAGGCATCCCTCTCCTGAGTGATCTCTTCCCGCCTTATACCATGTGGAAATCTTATTGGAATCAGTGGGGGTGGTGAGAAAGATCAAATCCAGAAGGCCATATCTCCAACTATCCCCGTGAGCTCGTACTAATGAATGAAAATAGTGATTAATTTGCAAATAAGTGTACATATGTGCAGGAGGCAGATGCCACTCCGACCGCATTTGGGCAAAGGAAGGGAATTCCCCCCCTCCCAGAGCCAGAACATCACCCACAGTCGTGGTGCGGGCGGTACGATCCCTCAGTCCTGCCAAGCCCCCCACTCCGGAAGCGAAGTTAGGATTCCATAGGAGAGAGAGAAACGGAGATACAGTAGGTGTTTTGTGTTGTAGGCTTCGCCACCAACGCCACGCCCTTCTGAAAGGAAGGAGGAAAGGAGTAGTAGCGGCGCGGGGCTGCGCCCCCCCCCCCTCCCGCTCCATGGATAAAGGAGGAAAAGGACCAGGGCAAGCAGCAGTCCTCAAGTAAGGATTTAGGTGAATAGCGCCGGGAAGAGACCAGGTGCTCATGAATCCATCTAAGAAGCGCAGCAACGTTATAGATACGCAGGGAGGGCAGGCCCAATCCCCCTCGATTCCGACTTTGGGATAATTTAATCGAGTTAATGCGTGGCCTTCTCCCCCTCCATACGAAGGCGCTAATGATGGACTGATAGGCGCGTTCGTCCGTACGGGAGATCCAGACAGGTATAGTTTGCAGTGGGTAGAGCAGTTTTGGGAACATCACCATTTTTACCAGGGCCACACGTCCCATAAGCGATAGTGGCAGCGAGTGCCATTTAAGACAAAGAGTTTTGATCCGTCCGATAGCTGAAATATTAGCCTCATACAATTTATGCGGGTCTGTGAAAAGCATGATACCGAGGTATTTCAACTTTCCCGGGGCAATACTCACTCCGAGACCCCTACACCAGGATTCCGTTTGTGAACCCCCCAGCAAGAGGGCCTCCGTTTTTTCAAAATTGATTTTCAGACCAGAAAAGGCGCCGTACTCGCGAATGAGTGACATCAGGGCAGGCATTGTCTGATCTGCGTGGTTTACATACAAGAGCATGTCATCGGCAAACATACTTATACGAAATTCGTTGGAGCCCACCCGGATACCCTCCAACCCCACATCCTGACGGATGCGAGCTGCCAAAGGTTCAAGCGAAAGTAGAAAAAGGAGGGGCGAGAGGGGGCATCCTTGACGTGTGCCTCGACCCAAAGAGAAGGTATTAGAAAGGCTACCGTTCACCAAGAGTTTGGACGTGGGGCAATGGTATAGAGCCAACAACCAGGCGAGAAAGTCCCCCTGGATCCCAAATCGGGTCAGCGTTCGAAATAAATGGGGCCACGAGACCATGTCGAACGCTTTTTCCACATCCAGGCTAGCAATGAGCGCCCTGTCAGAAACTGCGCGAGGGTGTTGTAACACCGCCAGGACTCGGAGGAGATTCATGGAGGCGTGCCTGCCCGGTACAAAGCCTCGTGGATGAGTATGGGTAAGAATTTGTTGAGGCGCTTCGCCAAGATACTAGCCAAAAGTTTTACATCTTGGTTGAGAAGAGAAATGGGGCGATAGGATCCTAAAGCGTCGAGGGGACGCCCGGGCTTAGGGAGGATAATAACGTGTGCTTTATTATGCGAGTCCCCTGGAGGAGTGTCGCTGCGGAGTCCCATAAAGCATTGTTGTAAGGAGGCCAGTGCCAGAGGATCTAATAGTTTCTAAAATTCTGGGCCGAAGCCATCGGGGCCCGGTGTTTTAGCCAACTTGAGCTTTTCGATGGCAGCCTGCAGTTCTTCTCCCAGAATAGGGCCGTTTAAAGCAAGACTTTGAGATTCCGTCAAGGTGGGGAAACAGAGGCCCTGAAAAAACCGCTCACTTGCAGTCTCATCCTAAGGCTGCTCGGCGTACAGGTCGGTGTAGAATTGCGCAAACTGTTGTGTGATAGACGAGTGGGTAACATGCGTGACGCCACGATTATCTTTGATAGAAGTAATGGTGTGACGAGTGTTGTGCGGGCGCACCAAATTCGCCAATAGTCTCCCCGTTTTATCCCCCCATCGGTAGAGTTTGTATTTGTAACAATATATATTGTGAGTGGCCCTTTGATCTAAAAGTAGGTTAAGTTTTTTCTTAACGTCGTGCATGGCCTGTTTGGAGGTGTCGTCTAGACGCGAAATATGTAGAGAGCGAAAGCTGGCAAGGTCCCGCGATAAGGCCAAGAGTTCCCCGTCCCGCTTCTTATTCAGTGACGCGGTGTAAGCCTCACATAACCGCTTTAGCTGCCTCCCAGTATACAACGGGGCCTACATTTGTTACTGAATTAGTGCTATGAAACTCCTCCCACCGTTTTTGAAAAAATTCCCGAAATTCTGCGTCTTTGTTAAGGAATGAGGACATCCGCCAAATACGACTCTCGGTCTGCGATCCGAATTGTAAGTCAAGGCTTAATAGAGCATGGTCAGATACTAAAGGTGAGGAGAGAGAGGCTGAGATGAGAAAGTAGTCAATGCGTGAGTGAGACAGATGGGGGTGAGAATAGAAAGAGAAATCAAGTTCAGAGGGGTGCAGCGTGCGCCAAGAGTCCAGCAAATCCAGCTCCTTAATGAGAAAATGTACCCATCTAGCGAAGTGTCCCTTTGGCACCGTCTTAGCCGGCCTACGATCCCATTGGGGATGTGCAACAAAGTTAAAGTCGCCTCCCATTATGACCGGTCGAGGCATGAGAGGTGCCAAGTGACCCACCACTGATGCAAAGAAGGCCTGAGAGTATGTATTAGGTGCATAGATATTGCACAAAAGTAAAGGTTTGCCCCATAGCTCGCCCACGAGGATAAGAAACCTCCCTTTGGGGTCATCAATTTGGCTATGCAGGTGGAAGGGTATATTCTTATTGATGAGAATTTCTACCCCGCATTTCCGAGAGGTAAATGATGCAGAGTGTACCTGTCCCACCCATCCCCTACGCAGTTTCCCATGTTCCCCAGAGCTCAGATGGGTCTCCTGTAGGAATGCTATGTCAGTGCGTTCACGCTTAAGGTATGCTAAGATTTTAGTACGCTTAATGGGTGAATGTATCCCATCTACGTTTAAGGATTTAACATGCAATTGTACCATTTAACCGACAGATATATATGAAGCATACATATAATAATCAAAAGAGGAGCGGTAGAGGCCGTCCCAGCCTATGCCTCCACCCACTCATGAAATATCTAAGTAACTTGCACAAACCAGAGCAGTGACTCAGCAATGAAGAACCCGTACAAACCTCCAGACAACCCTCAGGCATACCCCTCATGCTCACCCGAACCATACACCCATACACACCCTCAAGCAAGCTCCATACAGCTATCCACCAAAGAAAGCAAACATACAAACCCATACAAGCAACCACACAGTCCACAGGCACCCGAACACGCACTCGCCCCCCCCTCCCAGCCCACCCAATAGTCATCACAGCAAGGAAAATCCTCGCTAGTCCCCCAACTCTAAAACAAAACCAACAGGTAGCCCCGGGCCAGGGCACTGCATGATGTGGGCTACTCCAACACGGCCAAGACCCCTACACAGGGAAAGCGGCCCAGACCCATGTATAAATAATAATAAAATAAGGTCAGATGGGAGCGAGTTAGCAGACACTCAAGCCCCCAAAAGAAAGAAACCCTGCAAAAGCAGAGAACATGCAATGCAAGAAGAAGTGGCTGTAACTGATAAGGTCCATAAGGCAAACGTGGCTCACGGATACCACTGGACAGGGTCAGCCAAAGCGTGTGCACAGCAGTACATCCAAAACATGAGAACAAGGAGTCCAGTGTGCCAGGCAGCTCAGCCTGAGCAAGAGTAAGAGGGCCGAGTATTGCACAGGAGCAGCCCCCAACAGAGCACAGCTGCCCAATCTCCTCTATAAGACCACCATATGCCAGGAACAGGCAGCTCCAGCGTATAGCCACCCAGCACAGGACGTCTGAGAGGGCCGCCCCCGGCACGACACAGCAGATTGAAGGATCTTCATAACAGCATCAACAACAACAACAGCCCCCCACCATTCTACCTGCCCAAAGGGTAACAGAACAACAAGGCATATGGGGGGCTAGTCCGAGGACCGGTGCAGAAAGGGATCCCCTACAGTTCAAGAGACCCCCCGGTCCCCGCGTGCGGCAGCAGGAAGAGATTTGATGAAGCCCTCCAACGCCTCCGGAGTATCATAAAAAGTGGTAGTATTGTTGTAAGATACTCGGGCCCTAGCTGGGTACAAGAGGGCAAAGCGAATGTTGAGCTTGAAGAGCTCGCTGCAGTAAGGCGCCATGGCCCGGCGTCTAGACGAGACCTGAGGGGAGAAGTCTTGGAAGAAAAGAATCCTGTGCCCCTCAAATTGCAGGTTCAGATTTTTGTCACGTCTGTAGCCAGCACCCTCTCCTTCATAGCGTAATTATGGAACCTTGCAATGACCGGCCGGGGTCTGGTTTCGTCATCTCGCCGGGATCCCAATCTATGGGCGCGCTCAATAAAGAACGGCGCCGGTTTGTCAGGCAGGCCAACAGCCTTAGGCAGCCATTCCTCCAGTCAGCGTCGCAGGTCCACATCGCGGACAGAGTTAGGGATCCCCACAAACCGGAGAATATTACGTCGGCCTCTGTTCTCCTGGTCCTCGAGGCGCTCCAATAAGGTTTTGTTCGTAGATTCCAGCGTGCGTAGCCGTTCCTCATGATTAGCCACAGTGTCCTCCTGCTGAGCAATGCGGTCCTCAGCCCTCTGCAGCCGCCCAGTCTGAGAGTCAAGGCTTTCCTTTATGCCCTCCATGAAGGTATGGATGGTGGCCAACTTATCTTCCATGACCAGTGTTAGGGATCGGGTCAGCTCCTGAACCGCTGCCGCCTCCAGAGTAAAAACAGGCGCCTCGTGATTGTCCGCCATTTTGGCGTCCGTTCCTCTCTGTCTGTCTCTCACAGTTTGTACGGGTTTAGCGGCCATCGACACGTCCCGAGGGTGGGAAAATGACAAAAGACGCGGCCGCTCGAGAGACACCGAAGCTGCTTTTAAAACGGGACCGCCGGCCAGGGTAAAGCTGCGAAACGTAGCAAGATGTATGCGCGCGGCCCGGAGCTACTCAGATGCACGTCCGTTCACTCTCCCGGCATCACGTGCCCCCCGGCTGAGCATTTTTAATGTTTTTATAGTGGGAAAGAAAGCCCAGATCTCTGTTAACTCCTGTCTGGTAGGTGTCAAAATACCTTATCATTTTGATTTCAAAGGTTTTATGTTCTTGGATTTCTCCCTTCCACCTCCCCTCTTTACCTCCCTTAAATTTTTTTTTTTTTTAAAAACTTCGATGCAATTTTGAATTTTCCCCTCCCCAATCCCTCTTGTATCAATTTTGCCTATGTCTTGTCCAATAATTATGTTATTTACATACTGTCCCATATTACTTTTATTTTAACTTAAATTAAAAGGTATCCCAAAAGAACCCCCGAACGGCCCTCCTAACCCCGCAACTCCCTGATTCCCCCCCTTCAACTTACTTTACGTTGGCCGGCCAGACGGGTCCCAACCCCACAGGGCGATCAGCTCAGTGGCTCCTATTCGGAACTTATACCTGTTTTGACTTGGTCTAAGTGAAAACGTATAAGTTCCAACTGGGCAACCTTTTAAAGTTTTCGTTATATAATTATTCCATTTAATGTGCCAGAGCTAAAAGGTTTGAGAGAGTCTTGTAGTGTAATAGTAATACTGTTTCTGAGCAACAAAGAAAGAAATCCAACCGAATCTGCAGAAAAACCACCAAAACAGGAAAACCAAACAAAAACTGCAGACAATGTACACGATGCAGGCAAGAATTTATTGTACCAAAGTTAAAATGCAGCAATAAAAAACCTTTTCACCAACCAAGAGACCCAACACGGTCCATGTTTCGGACAACACGCCTTCGTCAGGGGTCCATGGTAAATAAGGTATACAATGTACCGCAAAAAATGAAGGTAACAACAAGTGCCTATGTATTACACCAAGAGCTGCTGCCAAAAGCCAAATCAGTCAAAAGCTTTTAACTTTGGTACAATAAATTCTTGCCTGCATCGTGTACATTGTCTGGTAAGACTGTTTCTGATTCATCGTTATATTGGATTTTCTTGCATCAAGCTTTTTATGAGTCTAGCAAGAGCACCAAATAATATTCAGAGTTTGGGAAGCCACCGGTAATTAATGCTATTTTGAAAACACAGCATTACATTAATCAATTTCTAATATAAAAGTAATATAAAAGTGTGAACTGCCCGGCATGTAGTTTAGTATAAATCTCATTGGCTCTGGGAATAAGGGAACTTTCACAGAGGGTCATCCATCATTAAAGTATAAGGATTAATATAAAGTCAGAATTTTTTGCAAGAGAAGGTATGCATAATTCATCAAGGTTTTCCTATACTGTTTGACTTAATGAGCGCACAGTTGTATTATGAATCAGAGCTCATGCTAAACAGTGTCAGAAACACAGTTCGGTTACAAACCACTTAAAATTCCTTGTGAAATGATACCCTCAGTGGTCCCTCCTTGCAAACATTGCCTTATTCAGTGTTCTGAATGCTTTGAAATACATGACCCCCCTCCCCCCCCCCCGAGGCAGCAGATTAAGGACTGCAAAATGCAAATCTCTTCTAATAATTATAAGCTTTTGCTCATTATGACAGGGGTTGCCATACAGCAAATTATGAAAAACTGGAAAAATTGGGATCAACTGAATTATAATTTTTGGTGGAATACGTTATGCAAAATCTTTAAAATGGAACAGGTAATAGCCATACAGCAGGGACATTTTAAGAAATTTAGGGATGTTTGGGAGCGCCAGAGAGAGAAGAACCATCGGCTCAGTTGTGATGATGTGACACGTGTATACTGTATGTACTCGTATTGCAAGACCTCGCTCATGTAGAAAAGTCACTACACTCTTGTAGCGTCGGAGAGAGAAGAACCATCGGCTCAGTTGTGATGATGTGACGCGTGTATACTGTATGTACTCGTATTGCAAGACCTCGCTCATGTAGAAAAGTCACTACACTCTTGTAGCGTCGGAGAGAAAAGAACCATCGGCTCAGTTGTGATGATGTGACACGTGTATACTGTATGTACTCGTATTACAAGACTTTGCTCATTTAGAACAGTCACTACACTCCCGCAGCGTCAGAAAGAGAAGAACCATCGGCTCAGTTGTGATGATGTGACGCGTGTATACTGTATGTACTCGTATTGCAAGACCTCACTCGTTTAGAACAGTCCCTACACTCCCGCAGCGTCAGAGAGAGAAGAACCATCGGCTCAGTTGTGATGATGTGACGTGTGTATACTGTATGTACTCGTATTGCAAGACCTCGCTTGTTTATACAGTCACTACACTCCCGAAGCATCAGAGAGAGAAGAACCATTGGCTCAGTTGTGATGATGTGACGTGTGTATACTGTATGTACTCGTATTGCAAGACCTCGCTCATTTAGAACAGTCACTACACTCCCGCAGCGTCAGAGAGAGAAGAACCATCAGCTCAGTTGTGATGATGTGACGCGTGTATACTGTATGTACTCGTATTGCAAGACCTCACTCGTTTAGAACAGTCCCTACACTCCCGCAGCGTCAGAGAGAGAAGAACCATCGGCTCAGTTGTGATGATGTGACGTGTGTATACTGTATGTACTCGTATTGCAAGACCTCGCTTGTTTATACAGTCACTACACTCCCGAAGCGTCAGAGAGAGAAGAACCATCGGCTCAGTTGTGATGATGTGACGTGTGTATACTGTATGTACTCGTATTGCAAGACCTCACTCGTTTAGAACAGTCACTACACTCTTGTAGCGTCGGAGAGAGAAGAACCATCGGCTCAGTTGTGATGATGTGACGTGTGTATACTGTACGTATTTGTATTGCAAGACATTGCTTGTATATCAAGTTAAAATTCAATAAAATGTTTTGCTTGTCTTGCAAAACACTTGCAAACCAAGTTACTTGCAATCCAAGGTTTTACTTTATAAGGTGTAAGTGTGAAAAAATTAAACAAACGTCCAATTAATGCATGATTTAAACAAAAATTCGAATATAGCATGCAAAGAACCAATGAGAAAGAAAGAAGGAAAAAATGTGTAAGCCCAGGCAGAAGAAACTGACTTGAAAGTCGAAAAAAGGCGAGAATTACCTCTTGATATCCTGTTAGGGGACTGCGATACCTTAAAACGCTAAATGAAAAGTACAGGATATGTTTAAACAAAGCTTGTGAAAAACGCTTGTAAAAAATGTTTTAAGAAGTTCCGCACGCTTAAAGAGGCAGTCCAAATGAGAAAACAAATCCAAAAGGGCTTACCAAATTTGTAGAACGCTGCGGGCTTCCGCCTGAGCGGAAAGACGTCGCTGCTAACCACGCGTGAAACTGATTTAAAGCTCTTCTTCTCGCGCCAAAAATACAACGTCATCAGAATGTGATGATGATAGTCTCAAACCTTCAAAAATAAATAAAAAGGATTAAAGAAAGAATGATAAATAAAAAGAAAAAAGCAAAAGTTGCAAAACTCCATGTTTCAAATTCTTCAAGGATGAGCAGGAAATTTTTGCGGACTGCCACCAGTCCACGGACCGCCGGTTGAACAACACTGCTCTATATATCTATAATCTGTTATGTTTAATTATGTATGTAAACTTGTATCCCATTCTGAGCTCTTCTGGGAGGATGGGATAGCACAGTGGTTAGAGCTTGTGAGGTTGTGGGTTCAAATTCCACACTGTTCCTTGTGACCCTGGGCAAGTCACCTAATCTCCCCATTGTCCCAGGTAGATAGTAACATAGTAAATGACAGTCTTCCAAACCGTACCCTCTTTTTAATTAAATTTAAATTGTCCTTTTGCCAGAGCTCTGCCCGGTACTGTGCTTAGGTTCCATCTCCTGGAGTCTCGTCATAGCTCACTCCAGCCCATCTAAACCATCCCAGCCGTCAAAGCCCTCCGCAGCCTATTAGGTAGCGTGTGAGCCCACCAGGACAGACAGGGAAAAATGCTTGAGTACCTGAATGCAACCCATGTGGAGGGGCATCAAAAGAAACATCTAAGTCCTTTTTGGGTCAAAGTTGCTAGTCGGCCAAAGACGGCAGAGTCTAAAGTCCATTCTCGAAAAATACGTCCAAAATATTTTTTTTCCCCGAGAATCGTCGAATTATGCGTCCAGCCGTTTGACCGTCCAGACCGCTAAGACATCTATTTTTATACTCCATTCTCGTCCAAAAATTTGTCTAAGTCAAAAACGCCTAGAACAAGACCGTTTTGGACATGGGAGGGGCCAGCAAAGTGATGGACTGGACACCCAGACATGGCAACTGCTGTAAACTTCACAAAAAGGGTGCCACATAAACACCTCACCAGAACTCCCTTATAGGTCATGGTGAGCACCCCCAAACCTACTAGACCTACCTGTCTACAACCCCAATAGCCCTTATGGCTGCAGGTGGTACCTATAGGGCAGTACAGTGGGGTTCAGGGTTTTTTTTTTTGGAGGGTGCATATATTTCACCATGAATGCAGTGGTTAGAGTGGCTTATGGTCCTGGTCCTCCTCTCTATGGTTCACTAGCCAACGCCCCTCTGTGCAGCTCTACTAGGCTTTCAATACCAGGTGCTGATGTTCTGGAGGCAGATATGTAAAGTTTTTATTCCAATTTTTATAGCGGTGTGGGGGGCATGGGGGGGTCTGTACTTTGTCTCTTTAGTGGATATCTCGTCACTTTGAATACCTTCTGGGCACTTAGACCTGTTTTTACATCCCCTAAATTGCTACGTATAAGTTCTGTCTAGGCAGCCTCGTTAAACTCGTTAGCACACCTTAGTAAAAGAGGGGATAAGTCTAGGTCAGCCCATGTCCCACCCAAGTCCCGCCATCACCACTTCTCCTGGGCGTACAGCAGCACTGAAAAGTCATTTTTGGATGGGTCTAAAACCCAGTTTGATTATCGGCACTTGGACAACTTGTCTTTTAGATTGTCCAAGTGCTGATTTAGGTGGGATTTTTATTTCGATTATGAGCCCCTTAGGCTATATAAATACTAAAAAGAAATGATTTTTGATATAGAAAGGTTGGTGAGGTTTGGTTTTTTTTTGCCAATGGTAGATAATAGCAGGTGCGTGGTGTTTTCAAAGTAGCATTAATTCACGTGCATGGTACCTGAGGCTTCTCCCTTCCTCAATAATTAATTTTGTACACTGAGATTTCAGTTTTTGAATGCAGTAAAAGTTTATGTTTATTAATTTTTGCGAGGGGCCGCTGAAAAGTTCTCAGTCCAACCAAGAAAGGAATAATGGGGAGCCATGAAACTTACAAGTTATTCCGCACTTTTCTTGTTTCAGCGAGGCAAATGCATCTAGTAAATGGGCTCAGGTAAAGGGAAACTAAGCCACTGTGACATCACCAATGAGATTGGCTCTTAGGCATTGGAGGACTGAGGCATTATGACATCACAATCCCAGGGGCCGCTGGAAAGTTCTCAGCCCAACCAGGAAACTTACGAGTTATTCCACACTTTTCTTGACACTTCGTTTAATGAGGCAAATGCATCTCATAAATGGGCACAAGTATAGGGAAACCAAGCCATTGTGACATCACCGATGAGGTTGGATCTTAGGCATTGGTGGAATGAGACAAAAAGTTCTCAGCCCAACCAGGAAACTTACGAGTTATTCCACACTTTTCTTGACACTTCGTTTTAATGAGGCAAATGCATCTCATAAATGGGCACAAGTATAGGGAAACCAAGCCATTGTGACATCACCGATGAGGTTGGCTCTTAGGCATTGGTGGAATGAGACAAAAAGTTCTCAGCCCAACCAGGAAACTTACGAGTTATTCCACACTTTTCTTGACACTTCGTTTTAATGAGGCAAATGCATCTCATAAATGGGCACAAGTATAGGGAAACCAAGCCATTGTGACATCACCGATGAGGTTGGCTCTTAGGCATTGGTGGAATGAGACAAAAAGTTCTCAGCCCAACCAGGAAACTTACGAGTTATTCCACACTTTTCTTGACACTTCGTTTTAATGAGGCAAATGCATCTCATAAATGGGCACAAGTATAGGGAAACCAAGCCATTGTGACATCACCGATGAGGTTGGCTCTTAGGCATTGGTGGAATGAGACAAAAAGTTCTCAGCCCAACCAGGAAACTTACGAGTTATTCCACACGTTTCTTGACACTTCGTTTTAATGAGGCAAATGCATCTCATAAATGGGCACAAGTATAGGGAAACCAAGCCATTGTGACATCACCGATGAGGTTGGCTCTTAGGCATTGGTGGAATGAGACAAAAAGGGTCTCAGCCCAACCAGGAAACTTACGAGTTATTCCACACGTTTCTTGACACTTCGTTTTAATGAGGCAAATGCATCTCATAAATGGGCACAAGTATAGGGAAACCAAGCCATTGTGACATCACCGATGAGGTTGGCTCTTAGGCATTGGTGGAATGAGACAAAAAGTTCTCAGCCCAACCAGGAAACTTACGAGTTATTCCACACTTTTCTTGACACTTCGTTTTAATGAGGCAAATGCATCTCATAAATGGGCACAAGTATAGGGAAACCAAGCCATTGTGACATCACCGATGAGGTTGGCTCTTAGGCATTGGTGGAATGAGACAAAAAGTTCTCAGCCCAACCAGGAAACTTACGAGTTATTCCACACTTTTCTTGACACTTCGTTTTAATGAGGCAAATGCATCTCATAAATGGGCACAAGTATAGGGAAACCAAGCCATTGTGACATCACCGATGAGGTTGGCTCTTAGGCATTGGTGGAATGAGACAAAAAGTTCTCAGCCCAACCAGGAAACTTACGAGTTATTCCACACTTTTCTTGACACTTCGTTTTAATGAGGCAAATGCATCTCATAAATGGGCACAAGTATAGGGAAACCAAGCCATTGTGACATCACCGATGAGGTTGGCTCTTAGGCATTGGTGGAATGAGACAAAAAGTTCTCAGCCCAACCAGGAAACTTACGAGTTATTCCACACTTTTCTTGACACTTCGTTTTAATGAGGCAAATGCATCTCATAAATGGGCACAAGTATAGGGAAACCAAGCCATTGTGACATCACCGATGAGGTTGGCTCTTAGGCATTGGTGGAATGAGACAAAAAGTTCTCAGCCCAACCAGGAAACTTACGAGTTATTCCACACTTTTCTTGACACTTCGTTTTAATGAGGCAAATGCATCTCATAAATGGGCACAAGTATAGGGAAACCAAGCCATTGTGACATCACCGATGAGGTTGGCTCTTAGGCATTGGTGGAATGAGACAAAAAGTTCTCAGCCCAACCAGGAAACTTACGAGTTATTCCACACTTTTCTTGACACTTCGTTTTAATGAGGCAAATGCATCTCATAAATGGGCACAAGTATAGGGAAACCAAGCCATTGTGACATCACCGATGAGGTTGGCTCTTAGGCATTGGTGGAATGAGACAAAAAGTTCTCAGCCCAACCAGGAAACTTACGAGTTATTCCACACTTTTCTTGACACTTCGTTTTAATGAGGCAAATGCATCTCATAAATGGGCACAAGTATAGGGAAACCAAGCCATTGTGACATCACCGATGAGGTTGGCTCTTAGGCATTGGTGGAATGAGACAAAAAGTTCTCAGCCCAACCAGGAAACTTACGAGTTATTCCACACTTTTCTTGACACTTCGTTTTAATGAGGCAAATGCATCTCATAAATGGGCACAAGTATAGGGAAACCAAGCCATTGTGACATCACCGATGAGGTTGGCTCTTAGGCATTGGTGGAATGAGACAAAAAGTTCTCAGCCCAACCAGGAAACTTACGAGTTATTCCACACTTTTCTTGACACTTCGTTTTAATGAGGCAAATGCATCTCATAAATGGGCACAAGTATAGGGAAACCAAGCCATTGTGACATCACCGATGAGGTTGGCTCTTAGGCATTGGTGGAATGAGACAAAAAGTTCTCAGCCCAACCAGGAAACTTACGAGTTATTCCACACTTTTCTTGACACTTCGTTTTAATGAGGCAAATGCATCTCATAAATGGGCACAAGTATAGGGAAACCAAGCCATTGTGACATCACCGATGAGGTTGGCTCTTAGGTATTGGTGGAATGAGACAAAAAGTTCTCAGCCCAACCAGGAAACTTACGAGTTATTCCACAGTTTTCTTGACACTTCGTTTTAATGAGGCAAATGCATCTCATAAATGGGCACAAGTATAGGGAAACAAAGCCATTGTGACATCACCGATGAGGTTGGCTCTTAGGCATTGGTGGAATGAGACAAAAAGTTCTCAGCCCAACCAGGAAACTTACGAGTTATTCCACACTTTTCTTGACACTTCGTTTTAATGAGGCAAATGCATCTCATAAATGGGCACAAGTATAGGGAAACCAAGCCATTGTGACATCACCGATGAGGTTGGCTCTTAGGCATTGGTGGAATGAGACAAAAAGTTCTCAGCCCAACCAGGAAACTTACGAGTTATTCCACACTTTTCTTGACACTTCGTTTTAATGAGGCAAATGAATCTCATAAATGGGCTCAAGTATAGGGAAACCAAGCCATTGTGACATCACCGATGAGGTTGGCTCTTAGGCATTGGTGGAATGAGACAAAAAGTTCTCAGCCCAACCAGGAAACTTACCAGTTATTCCACACTTTTCTTGACACTTCGTTTTAATGAGGCAAATGCATCTCATAAATGGGCACAAGTATAGGGAAACCAAGCCATTGTGACATCACCGATGAGGTTGGCTCTTAGGCATTGGTGGAATGAGACAAAAAGTTCTCAGCCCAACCAGGAAACTTACCAGTTATTCCACACTTTTCTTGACACTTCGTTTTAATGAGGCAAATGCATCTCATAAATGGGCACAAGTATAGGGAAACCAAGCCATTGTGACATCACCGATGAGGTTGGCTCTTAGGCATTGGTGGAATGAGACAAAATGTTCTCAGCCCAACCAGGAAACTTACGAGTTATTCCACACTTTTCTTGACACTTCGTTTTAATGAGGCAAATGCATCTCATAAATGGGCACAAGTATAGGGAAACCAAGCCATTGTGACATCACCGATGAGGTTGGCTCTTAGGCATTGGTGGAATGAGACAAAAAGTTCTCAGCCCAACCAGGAAACTTACCAGTTATTCCACACTTTTCTTGACACTTCGTTTTAATGAGGCAAATGCATCTCATAAATGGGCACAAGTATAGGGAAACCAAGCCATTGTGACATCACCGATGAGGTTGGCTCTTAGGCATTGGTGGAATGAGACAAAAAGTTCTCAGCCCAACCAGGAAACTTACGAGTTATTCCACACTTTTCTTGACACTTCGTTTTAATGAGGCAAATGCATCTCATAAATGGGCACAAGTATAGGGAAACCAAGCCATTGTGACATCACCGATGAGGTTGGCTCTTAGGCATTGGTGGAATGAGACAAAATGTTCTCAGCCCAACCAGGAAACTTACGAGTTATTCCACACTTTTCTTGACACTTCGTTTTAATGAGGCAAATGCATCTCATAAATGGGCACAAGTATAGGGAAACCAAGCCATTGTGACATCACCGATGAGGTTGGCTCTTAGGCATTGGTGGAATGAGACAAAAAGTTCTCAGCCCAACCAGGAAACTTACCAGTTATTCCACACTTTTCTTGACACTTCGTTTTAATGAGGCAAATGCATCTCATAAATGGGCACAAGTATAGGGAAACCAAGCCATTGTGACATCACCGATGAGGTTGGCTCTTAGGCATTGGTGGAATGAGTCAAAAAGTTCTCAGCCCAACCAGGAAACTTACGAGTTATTCCACACTTTTCTTGACACTTCGTTTTAATGAGGCAAATGCATCTCATAAATGGGCACAAGTATAGGGAAACCAAGCCATTGTGACATCACCGATGAGGTTGGCTCTTAGGCATTGGTGGAATGAGACAAAATGTTCTCAGCCCAACCAGGAAACTTACGAGTTATTCCACACTTTTCTTGACACTTCGTTTTAATGAGGCAAATGCATCTCATAAATGGGCACAAGTATAGGGAAACCAAGCCATTGTGACATCACCGATGAGGTTGGCTCTTAGGCATTGGTGGAATGAGACAAAAAGTTCTCAGCCCAACCAGGAAAATTACGAGTTATTCCACACGTTTCTTGACACTTCGTTTTAATGAGGCAAATGCATCTCATAAATGGGCACAAGTATAGGGAAACCAAGCCATTGTGACATCACCGATGAGGTTGGCTCTTAGGCATTGGTGGAATGAGACAAAAAGTTCTCAGCCCAACCAGGAAACTTACGAGTTATTCCACACTTTTCTTGACACTTCGTTTTAATGAGGCAAATGCATCTCATAAATGGGCACAAGTATAGGGAAACCAAGCCATTGTGACATCACCGATGAGGTTGGCTCTTAGGCATTGGTGGAATGAGACAAAAAGTTCTCAGCCCAACCAGGAAACTTACGAGTTATTCCACACTTTTCTTGACACTTCGTTTTAATGAGGCAAATGCATCTCATAAATGGGCACAAGTATAGGGAAACCAAGCCATTGTGACATCACCGATGAGGTTGGCTCTTAGGCATTGGTGGAATGAGACAAAAAGTTCTCAGCCCAACCAGGAAACTTACCAGTTATTCCACACTTTTCTTGACACTTCGTTTTAATGAGGCAAATGCATCTCATAAATGGGCACAAGTATAGGGAAACCAAGCCATTGTGACATCACCGATGAGGTTGGCTCTTAGGCATTGGTGGAATGAGACAAAAAGTTCTCAGCCCAACCAGGAAACTTACCAGTTATTCCACACTTTTCTTGACACTTCGTTTTAATGAGGCAAATGCATCTCATAAATGGGCACAAGTATAGGGAAACCAAGCCATTGTGACATCACCGATGAGGTTGGCTCTTAGGCATTGGTGGAATGAGACAAAATGTTCTCAGCCCAACCAGGAAACTTACGAGTTATTCCACACTTTTCTTGACACTTCGTTTTAATGAGGCAAATGCATCTCATAAATGGGCACAAGTATAGGGAAACCAAGCCATTGTGACATCACCGATGAGGTTGGCTCTTAGGCATTGGTGGAATGAGACAAAAAGTTCTCAGCCCAACCAGGAAACTTACGAGTTATTCCACACTTTTCTTGACACTTCGTTTTAATGAGGCAAATGCATCTCATAAATGGGCACAAGTATAGGGAAACCAAGCCATTGTGACATCACCGATGAGGTTGGCTCTTAGGCATTGGTGGAATGAGACAAAAAGTTCTCAGCCCAACCAGGAAACTTACGAGTTATTCCACACGTTTCTTGACACTTCGTTTTAATGAGGCAAATGCATCTCATAAATGGGCACAAGTATAGGGAAACCAAGCCATTGTGACATCACCGATGAGGTTGGCTCTTAGGCATTGGTGGAATGAGACAAAAAGTTCTCAGCCCAACCAGGAAACTTACGAGTTATTCCACACTTTTCTTGACACTTCGTTTTAATGAGGAAAATGCATCTCATAAATGGGCACAAGTATAGGGAAACCAAGCCATTGTGACATCACCGATGAGGTTGGCTCTTAGGCATTGGTGGAATGAGACAAAAAGTTCTCAGTCCAACCAGGAAACTTACGAGTTATTCCACACTTTTCTTGACACTTCGTTTTAATGAGGCAAATGCATCTCATAAATGGGCACAAGTATAGGGAAACCAAGCCATTGTGACATCACCGATGAGGTTGGCTCTTAGGCATTGGTGGAATGAGACAAAAAGTTCTCAGCCCAACCAGGAAACTTACGAGTTATTCCACACTTTTCTTGACACTTCGTTTGAATGAGGCAAATGCATCTCATAAATGGGCACAAGTATAGGGAAACCAAGCCATTGTGACATCACCGATGAGGTTGGCTCTTAGGCATTGGTGGAATGAGACAAAAAGTTCTCAGCCCAACCAGGAAACTTACGAGTTATTCCACACTTTTCTTGACACTTCGTTTTAATGAGGCAAATGCATCTCATAAATGGGCACAAGTATAGGGAAACCAAGCCATTGTGACATCACCGATGAGGTTGGCTCTTAGGCATTGGTGGAATGAGACAAAAAGTTCTCAGCCCAACCAGGAAACTTACGAGTTATTCCACACTTTTCTTGACACTTCGTTTTAATGAGGCAAATGCATCTCATAAATGGGCACAAGTATAGGGAAACCAAGCCATTGTGACATCACCGATGAGGTTGGCTCTTAGGCATTGGTGGAATGAGACAAAAAGTTCTCAGCCCAACCAGGAAACTTACGAGTTATTCCACACTTTTCTTGACACTTCGTTTGAATGAGGCAAATGCATCTCATAAATGGGCACAAGTATAGGGAAACCAAGCCATTGTGACATCACCGATGAGGTTGGCTCTTAGGCATTGGTGGAATGAGACAAAAAGTTCTCAGCCCAACCAGGAAACTTACGAGTTATTCCACACTTTTCTTGACACTTCGTTTTAATGAGGCAAATGCATCTCATAAATGGGCACAAGTATAGGGAAACCAAGCCATTGTGACATCACCGATGAGGTTGGCTCTTAGGCATTGGTGGAATGAGACAAAAAGTTCTCAGCCCAACCAGGAAACTTACGAGTTATTCCACACTTTTCTTGACACTTCGTTTTAATGAGGCAAATGCATCTCATAAATGGGCACAAGTATAGGGAAACCAAGCCATTGTGACATCACCGATGAGGTTGGCTCTTAGGCATTGGTGGAATGAGACAAAAAGTTCTCAGCCCAACCAGGAAACTTACGAGTTATTCCACACGTTTCTTGACACTTCGTTTTAATGAGGCAAATGCATCTCATAAATGGGCACAAGTATAGGGAAACCAAGCCATTGTGACATCACCGATGAGGTTGGCTCTTAGGCATTGGTGGAATGAGACAAAAAGTTCTCAGCCCAACCAGGAAACTTACGAGTTATTCCACACGTTTCTTGACACTTCGTTTTAATGAGGCAAATGCATCTCATAAATGGGCACAAGTATAGGGAAACCAAGCCATTGTGACATCACCGATGAGGTTGGCTCTTAGGCATTGGTGGAATGAGACAAAAAGTTCTCAGCCCAACCAGGAAACTTACGAGTTATTCCACACTTTTCTTGACACTTCGTTTTAATGAGGCAAATGCATCTCATAAATGGGCACAAGTATAGGGAAACCAAGCCATTGTGACATCACCGATGAGGTTGGCTCTTAGGCATTGGTGGAATGAGACAAAAAGTTCTCAGCCCAACCAGGAAACTTACGAGTTATTCCACACTTTTCTTGACACTTCGTTTTAATGAGGCAAATGCATCTCATAAATGGGCACAAGTATAGGGAAACCAAGCCATTGTGACATCACCGATGAGGTTGGCTCTTAGGCATTGGTGGAATGAGACAAAAAGTTCTCAGCCCAACCAGGAAATTTACGAGTTATTCCACACTTTTCTTGACACTTCGTTTTAATGAGGCAAATGCATCTCATAAATGGGCACAAGTATAGGGAAACCAAGCCATTGTGACATCACCGATGAGGTTGGCTCTTAGGTATTGGTGGAATGAGACAAAAAGTTCTCAGCCCAACCAGGAAACTTATGAGTTATTCCACACTTTTCTTGACACTTCGTTTTAATGAGGCAAATGCATCTCATAAATGGGCACAAGTATAGGGAAACAAAGCCATTGTGACATCACCGATGAGGTTGGCTCTTAGGCATTGGTGGAATGAGACAAAAAGTTCTCAGCCCAACCAGGAAACTTACGAGTTATTCCACACTTTTCTTGACACTTCGTTTTAATGAGGCAAATGCATCTCATAAATGGGCACAAGTATAGGGAAACCAAGCCATTGTGACATCACCGATGAGGTTGGCTCTTAGGCATTGGTGGAATGAGACAAAAAGTTCTCAGCCCAACCAGGAAACTTACGAGTTATTCCACACTTTTCTTGACACTTCGTTTTAATGAGGCAAATGCATCTCATAAATGGGCACAAGTATAGGGAAACCAAGCCATTGTGACATCACCGATGAGGTTGGCTCTTAGGTATTGGTGGAATGAGACAAAAAGTTCTCAGCCCAACCAGGAAACTTATGAGTTATTCCACACTTTTCTTGACACTTCGTTTTAATGAGGCAAATGCATCTCATAAATGGGCACAAGTATAGGGAAACCAAGCCATTGTGACATCACCGATGATGTTGGCTCTTAGGCATTGGTGGAATGAGACAAAAAGTTCTCAGCCCAACCAGGAAACTTACGAGTTATTCCACACTTTTCTTGACACTTCGTTTTAATGAGGCAAATGAATCTCATAAATTGGCACAAGTATAGGGAAACCAAGCCATTGTGACATCACCGATGAGGTTGGCTCTTAGGCATTGGTGGAATGAGACAAAAAGTTCTCAGCCCAACCAGGAAACTTACGAGTTATTCCACACTTTTCTTGACACTTCGTTTTAATGAGGCAAATGCATCTCATAAATGGGCACAAGTATAGGGAAACAAAGCCATTGTGACATCACCGATGAGGTTGGCTCTTAGGCATTGGTGGAATGAGTCAAAAAGTTCTCAGCCCAACCAGGAAACTTACGAGTTATTCCACACTTTTCTTGACACTTCGTTTTAATGAGGCAAATGCATCTCATAAATGGGCACAAGTATAGGGAAACAAAGCCATTGTGACATCACCGATGAGGTTGGCTCTTAGGCATTGGTGGAATGAGACAAAAATTCTCAGCCCAACCTGGAAACTTACGAGTTATTCCACACTTTTCTTGACACTTCGTTTTAATGAGGCAAATGCATCTCATAAATGGGCACAAGTATAGGGAAACCAAGCCATTGTGACATCACCGATGAGGTTGGCTCTTAGGCATTGGTGGAATGAGACAAAAAGTTCTCAGCCCAACCAGGAAACTTACGAGTTATTCCACACTTTTCTTGACACTTCGTTTTAATGAGGCAAATGCATCTCATAAATGGGCACAAGTATAGGGAAACCAAGCCATTGTGACATCAGCGATGAGGTTGGCTCTTAGGCATTGGTGGAATGAGACAAAAAGTTCTCAGCCCAACCAGGAAACTTACGAGTTATTCCACACTTTTCTTGACACTTCGTTTTAATGAGGCAAATGCATCTCATAAATGGGCACAAGTATAGGGAAACCAAGCCATTGTGACATCAGCGATGATGTTGGCTCTTAGGCATTGGTGGAATGAGACAAAAAGTTCTCAGCCCAACCAGGAAACTTACGAGTTATTCCACACTTTTCTTGACACTTCGTTTTAATGAGGCAAATGCATCTCATAAATGGGCACAAGTATAGGGAAACCAAGCCATTGTGACATCACCGATGAGGTTGGCTCTTAGGCATTGGTGGAATGAGACAAAAAGTTCTCAGCCCAACCAGGAAACTTACGAGTTATTCCACACTTTTCTTGACACTTCGTTTTAATGAGGCAAATGCATCTCATAAATGGGCACAAGTATAGGGAAACCAAGCCATTGTGACATCACCGATGAGGTTGGCTCTTAGGCATTGGTGGAATGAGACAAAAAGTTCTCAGCCCAACCAGGAAACTTACGAGTTATTCCACACTTTTCTTGACACTTCGTTTTAATGAGGCAAATGCATCTCATAAATGGGCACAAGTATAGGGAAACCAAGCCATTGTGACATCACCGATGAGGTTGGCTCTTAGGCATTGGTGGAATGAGACAAAAAGTTCTCAGCCCAACCAGGAAACTTACGAGTTATTCCACACTTTTCTTGACACTTCGTTTTAATGAGGCAAATGCATCTCATAAATGGGCACAAGTATAGGGAAACCAAGCCATTGTGACATCACCGATGAGGTTGGCTCTTAGGCATTGGTGGAATGAGACAAAAAGTTCTCAGCCCAACCAGGAAACTTACGAGTTATTCCACACTTTTCTTGACACTTCGTTTTAATGAGGCAAATGCATCTCATAAATGGGCCCAAGTATAGGGAAACCAAGCCATTGTGACATCACCGATGAGGTTGGCTCTTAGGCATTGGTGGAATGAGACAAAAAGTTCTCAGCCCAACCAGGAAACTTACGAGTTATTCCACACTTTTCTTGACACTTCGTTTTAATGAGGCAAATGCATCTCATAAATGGGCACAAGTATAGGGAAACCAAGCCATTGTGACATCACCGATGAGGTTGGCTCTTAGGCATTGGTGGAATGAGACAAAAAGTTCTCAGCCCAACCAGGAAACTTACGAGTTATTCCACACTTTTCTTGACACTTCGTTTTAATGAGGCAAATGCATCTCATAAATGGGCACAAGTATAGGGAAACCAAGCCATTGTGACATCACCGATGAGGTTGGCTCTTAGGCATTGGTGGAATGAGACAAAAAGTTCTCAGCCCAACCAGGAAACTTACGAGTTATTCCACACTTTTCTTGACACTTCGTTTTAATGAGGCAAATGCATCTCATAAATGGGCACAAGTATAGGGAAACCAAGCCATTGTGACATCAGCGATGAGGTTGGCTCTTAGGCATTGGTGGAATGAGACAAAAAGTTCTCAGCCCAACCAGGAAACTTACGAGTTATTCCACACTTTTCTTGACACTTCGTTTTAATGAGGCAAATGCATCTCATAAATGGGCACAAGTATAGGGAAACCAAGCCATTGTGACATCACCGATGAGGTTGGCTCTTAGGTATTGGTGGAATGAGACAAAAAGTTCTCAGCCCAACCAGGAAACTTATGAGTTATTCCACACTTTTCTTGACACTTCGTTTTAATGAGGCAAATGCATCTCATAAATGGGCACAAGTATAGGGAAACAAAGCCATTGTGACATCACCGATGAGGTTGGCTCTTAGGCATTGGTGGAATGAGACAAAAAGTTCTCAGCCCAACCAGGAAACTTACGAGTTATTCCACACTTTTCTTGACACTTCGTTTTAATGAGGCAAATGCATCTCATAAATGGGCACAAGTATAGGGAAACCAAGCCATTGTGACATCACCAATGAGGTTGGCTCTTAGGCATTGGTGGAATGAGACAAAAAGTTCTCAGCCCAACCAGGAAACTTACGAGTTATTCCACACTTTTCTTGACACTTCGTTTTAATGAGGCAAATGCATCTCATAAATGGGCACAAGTATAGGGAAACCAAGCCATTGTGACATCACCGATGAGGTTGGCTCTTAGGTATTGGTGGAATGAGACAAAAAGTTCTCAGCCCAACCAGGAAACTTATGAGTTATTCCACACTTTTCTTGACACTTCGTTTTAATGAGGCAAATGCATCTCATAAATGGGCACAAGTATAGGGAAACCAAGCCATTGTGACATCACCGATGAGGTTGGCTCTTAGGCATTGGTGGAATGAGACAAAAAGTTCTCAGCCCAACCAGGAAACTTACGAGTTATTCCACACTTTTCTTGACACTTCGTTTTAATGAGGCAAATGAATCTCATAAATTGGCACAAGTATAGGGAAACCAAGCCATTGTGACATCACCGATGAGGTTGGCTCTTAGGCATTGGTGGAATGAGACAAAAAGTTCTCAGCCCAACCAGGAAACTTACGAGTTATTCCACACTTTTCTTGACACTTCGTTTTAATGAGGCAAATGCATCTCATAAATGGGCACAAGTATAGGGAAACAAAGCCATTGTGACATCACCGATGAGGTTGGCTCTTAGGCATTGGTGGAATGAGTCAAAAAGTTCTCAGCCCAACCAGGAAACTTACGAGTTATTCCACACTTTTCTTGACACTTCGTTTTAATGAGGCAAATGCATCTCATAAATGGGCACAAGTATAGGGAAACAAAGCCATTGTGACATCACCGATGAGGTTGGCTCTTAGGCATTGGTGGAATGAGACAAAAATTCTCAGCCCAACCTGGAAACTTACGAGTTATTCCACACTTTTCTTGACACTTCGTTTTAATGAGGCAAATGCATCTCATAAATGGGCACAAGTATAGGGAAACCAAGCCATTGTGACATCACCGATGAGGTTGGCTCTTAGGCATTGGTGGAATGAGACAAAAAGTTCTCAGCCCAACCAGGAAACTTACGAGTTATTCCACACTTTTCTTGACACTTCGTTTTAATGAGGCAAATGCATCTCATAAATGGGCACAAGTATAGGGAAACCAAGCCATTGTGACATCACCGATGAGGTTGGCTCTTAGGCATTGGTGGAATGAGACAAAAAGTTCTCAGCCCAACCAGGAAACTTACGAGTTATTCCACACTTTTCTTGACACTTCGTTTTAATGAGGCAAATGCATCTCATAAATGGGCACAAGTATAGGGAAACCAAGCCATTGTGACATCAGCGATGATGTTGGCTCTTAGGCATTGGTGGAATGAGACAAAAAGTTCTCAGCCCAACCAGGAAACTTACGAGTTATTCCACACTTTTCTTGACACTTCGTTTTAATGAGGCAAATGCATCTCATAAATGGGCACAAGTATAGGGAAACCAAGCCATTGTGACATCACCGATGAGGTTGGCTCTTAGGCATTGGTGGAATGAGACAAAAAGTTCTCAGCCCAACCAGGAAACTTACGAGTTATTCCACACTTTTCTTGACACTTCGTTTTAATGAGGCAAATGCATCTCATAAATGGGCACAAGTATAGGGAAACCAAGCCATTGTGACATCACCGATGAGGTTGGCTCTTAGGCATTGGTGGAATGAGACAAAAAGTTCTCAGCCCAACCAGGAAACTTACGAGTTATTCCACACTTTTCTTGACACTTCGTTTTAATGAGGCAAATGCATCTCATAAATGGGCACAAGTATAGGGAAACCAAGCCATTGTGACATCACCGATGAGGTTGGCTCTTAGGCATTGGTGGAATGAGACAAAAAGTTCTCAGCCCAACCAGGAAACTTACGAGTTATTCCACACTTTTCTTGACACTTCGTTTTAATGAGGCAAATGCATCTCATAAATGGGCACAAGTATAGGGAAACCAAGCCATTGTGACATCACCGATGAGGTTGGCTCTTAGGCATTGGTGGAATGAGACAAAAAGTTCTCAGCCCAACCAGGAAACTTACGAGTTATTCCACACTTTTCTTGACACTTCGTTTTAATGAGGCAAATGCATCTCATAAATGGGCACAAGTATAGGGAAACCAAGCCATTGTGACATCACCGATGAGGTTGGCTCTTAGGCATTGGTGGAATGAGACAAAAAGTTCTCAGCCCAACCAGGAAACTTACGAGTTATTCCACACTTTTCTTGACACTTCGTTTTAATGAGGCAAATGCATCTCATAAATGGGCCCAAGTATAGGGAAACCAAGCCATTGTGACATCACCGATGAGGTTGGCTCTTAGGCATTGGTGGAATGAGACAAAAAGTTCTCAGCCCAACCAGGAAACTTACGAGTTATTCCACACTTTTCTTGACACTTCGTTTTAATGAGGCAAATTCATCTCATAAATGGGCACAAGTATAGGGAAACCAAGCCATTGTGACATCACCGATAAGGTTGGCTCTTAGGCATTGGTGGAATGAGACAAAAAGTTCTCAGCCCAACCAGGAAACTTACCAGTTATTCCACACTTTTCTTGACACTTCGTTTTAATGAGGCAAATGCATCTCATAAATGGGCACAAGTATAGGGAAACCAAGCCATTGTGACATCACCGATGAGGTTGGCTCTTAGGCATTGGTGGAATGAGACAAAAAGTTCTCAGCCCAACCAGGAAACTTACGAGTTATTCCACACTTTTCTTGACACTTTGTTTTAATGAGGCAAATGCATCTCATAAATGGGCACAAGTATAGGGAAACCAAGCCATTGTGACATCACCGATGAGGTTGGCTCTTAGGCATTGGTGGAATGAGACAAAAAGTTCTCAGCCCAACCAGGAAACTTACGAGTTATTCCACACTTTTCTTGACACTTCGTTTTAATGAGGCAAATGCATCTCATAAATGGGCACAAGTATAGGGAAACCAAGCCATTGTGACATCACCGATGAGGTTGGCTCTTAGGCATTGGTGGAATGAGTCAAAAAGTTCTCAGCCCAACCAGGGAACTTACGAGTTATTCCACACTTTTCTTGACACTTCGTTTTAATGAGGCAAATGCATCTCATAAATGGGCACAAGTATAGGGAAACCAAGCCATTGTGACATCACCGATGAGGTTGGCTCTTAGGTATTGGTGGAATGAGACAAAAAGTTCTCAGCCCAACCAGGAAACTTATGAGTTATTCCACACTTTTCTTGACACTTCGTTTTAATGAGGCAAATGCATCTCATAAATGGGCACAAGTATAGGGAAACCAAGCCATTGTGACATCACCGATGATGTTGGCTCTTAGGCATTGGTGGAATGAGACAAAAAGTTCTCAGCCCAACCAGGAAACTTACGAGTTATTCCACACTTTTCTTGACACTTCGTTTTAATGAGGCAAATGCATCTCATAAATGGGCACAAGTATAGGGAAACCAAGCCATTGTGACATCACCGATGAGGTTGGCTCTTAGGCATTGGTGGAATGAGACAAAAAGTTCTCAGCCCAACCAGGAAACTTACGAGTTATTCCACACTTTTCTTGACACTTCGTTTTAATGAGGCAAATGCATCTCATAAATGGGCACAAGTATAGGGAAACAAAGCCATTGTGACATCACCGATGAGGTTGGCTCTTAGGCATTGGTGGAATGAGTACAAAAAGTTCTCAGCCCAACCAGGAAACTTACGAGTTATTCCACACTTTTCTTGACACTTCGTTTTAATGAGGCAAATGCATCTCATAAATGGGCACAAGTATAGGGAAACAAAGCCATTGTGACATCACCGATGAGGTTGGCTCTTAGGCATTGGTGGAATGAGACAAAAAGTTCTCAGCCCAACCAGGAAACTTACGAGTTATTCCACACTTTTCTTGACACTTCGTTTTAATGAGGCAAATGCATCTCATAAATGGGCACAAGTATAGGGAAACCAAGCCATTGTGACATCACCGATGAGGTTGGCTCTTAGGCATTGGTGGAATGAGACAAAAAGTTCTCAGCCCAACCAGGAAACTTACGAGTTATTCCACACTTTTCTTGACACTTCGTTTTAATGAGGCAAATGCATCTCATAAATGGGCACAAGTATAGGGAAACCAAGCCATTGTGACATCACCGATGAGGTTGGCTCTTAGGCATTGGTGGAATGAGACAAAAAGTTCTCAGCCCAACCAGGAAACTTACGAGTTATTCCACACTTTTCTTGACACTTCGTTTTAATGAGGCAAATGCATCTCATAAATGGGCACAAGTATAGGGAAACCAAGCCATTGTGACATCAGCCGATGAGGTTGGCTCTTAGGCATTGGTGGAATGAGACAAAAAGTTCTCAGCCCAACCAGGAAACTTACGAGTTATTCCACACTTTTCTTGACACTTCGTTTTAATGAGGCAAATGCATCTCATAAATGGGCACAAGTATAGGGAAACCAAGCCATTGTGACATCACCGATGAGGTTGGCTCTTAGGCATTGGTGGAATGAGACAAAAAGTTCTCAGCCCAACCAGGAAACTTACGAGTTATTCCACACTTTTCTTGACACTTCGTTTTAATGAGGCAAATGCATCTCATAAATGGGCACAAGTATAGGGAAACCAAGCCATTGTGACATCACCGATGAGGTTGGCTCTTAGGCATTGGTGGAATGAGACAAAAAGTTCTCAGCCCAACCAGGAAACTTACGAGTTATTCCACACTTTTCTTGACACTTCGTTTTAATGAGGCAAATGCATCTCATAAATGGGCACAAGTATAGGGAAACCAAGCCATTGTGACATCACCGATGAGGTTGGCTCTTAGGCATTGGTGGAATGAGACAAAAAGTTCTCAGCCCAACCAGGAAACTTACGAGTTATTCCACACTTTTCTTGACACTTCGTTTTAATGAGGCAAATGCATCTCATAAATGGGCACAAGTATAGGGAAACCAAGCCATTGTGACATCACCGATGAGGTTGGCTCTTAGGCATTGGTGGAATGAGACAAAAAGTTCTCAGCCCAACCAGGAAACTTACGAGTTATTCCACACTTTTCTTGACACTTCGTTTTAATGAGGCAAATGCATCTCATAAATGGGCACAAGTATAGGGAAACCAAGCCATTGTGACATCACCGATGAGGTTGGCTCTTAGGCATTGGTGGAATGAGACAAAAAGTTCTCAGCCCAACCAGGAAACTTACGAGTTATTCCACACTTTTCTTGACACTTCGTTTTAATGAGGCAAATGCATCTCATAAATGGGCACAAGTATAGGGAAACCAAGCCATTGTGACATCACCGATGAGGTTGGCTCTTAGGCATTGGTGGAATGAGACAAAAAGTTCTCAGCCCAACCAGGAAACTTACGAGTTATTCCACACTTTTCTTGACACTTCGTTTTAATGAGGCAAATGCATCTCATAAATGGGCACAAGTATAGGGAAACCAAGCCATTGTGACATCACCGATGAGGTTGGCTCTTAGGCATTGGTGGAATGAGACAAAAAGTTCTCAGCCCAACCAGGAAACTTACCGAGTTATTCCACACTTTTCTTGACACTTCGTTTTAATGAGGCAAATGCATCTCATAAATGGGCACAAGTATAGGGAAACCAAGCCATTGTGACATCACCGATGAGGTTGGCTCTTAGGCATTGGTGGAATGAGACAAAAAGTTCTCAGCCCAACCAGGAAACTTACGAGTTATTCCACACTTTTCTTGACACTTTCGTTTTAATGAGGCAAATGCATCTCATAAATGGGCACAAGTATAGGGAAACCAAGCCATTGTGACATCACCGATGAGGTTGGCTCTTAGGCATTGGTGGAATGAGACAAAAAGTTCTCAGCCCAACCAGGAAACTTACGAGTTATTCCACACTTTTCTTGACACTTCGTTTTAATGAGGCAAATGCATCTCATAAATGGGCACAAGTATAGGGAAACCAAGCCATTGTGACATCACCGATGAGGTTGGCTCTTAGGCATTGGTGGAATGAGTCAAAAAGTTCTCAGCCCAACCAGGGAACTTACGAGTTATTCCACACTTTTCTTGACACTTCGTTTTAATGAGGCAAATGCATCTCATAAATGGGCACAAGTATAGGGAAACCAAGCCATTGTGACATCAACGATGAGGTTGGCTCTTAGGCATTGGTGGAATGAGACAAAAAGTTCTCAGCCCAACCAGGAAACTTACGAGTTATTCCACACTTTTCTTGACACTTCGTTTTAATGAGGCAAATGCATCTCATAAATGGGCACAAGTATAGGGAAACCAAGCCATTGTGACATCACCGATGAGGTTGGCTCTTAGGCATTGGTGGAATGAGACAAAAAGTTCTCAGCCCAACCAGGAAACTTACGAGTTATTCCACACTTTTCTTGACACTTCGTTTTTAATGAGGCAAATGCATCTCATAAATGGGCACAAGTATAGGGAAACAAAGCCATTGTGACATCACCGATGAGGTTGGCTCTTAGGCATTGGTGGAATGAGACAAAAAGTTCTCAGCCCAACCAGGAAACTTACGAGTTATTCCACACTTTTCTTGACACTTCGTTTTAATGAGGCAAATGCATCTCATAAATGGGCACAAGTATAGGGAAACCAAGCCATTGTGACATCAGCGATGAGGTTGGCTCTTAGGCATTGGTGGAATGAGACAAAAAGTTCTCAGCCCAACCAGGAAATTTACGAGTTATTCCACACTTTTCTTGACACTTCGTTTTAATGAGGCAAATGCATCTCATAAATGGGCACAAGTATAGGGAAACCAAGCCATTGTGACATCACCGATGAGGTTGGCTCTTAGGCATTGGTGGAATGAGACAAAAAGTTCTCAGCCCAACCAGGAAACTTACGAGTTATTCCACACTTTTCTTGACACTTCGTTTTAATGAGGCAAATGCATCTCATAAATGGGCACAAGTATAGGGAAACCAAGCCATTGTGACATCACCGATGAGGTTGGCTCTTAGGCATTGGTGGAATGAGACAAAAAGTTCTCAGCCCAACCAGGAAACTTACGAGTTATTCCACACTTTTCTTGACACTTCGTTTTAATGAGGCAAATGCATCTCATAAATGGGCACAAGTATAGGGAAACCAAGCCATTGTGACATCACCGATGAGGTTGGCTCTTAGGCATTGGTGGAATGAGACAAAAAGTTCTCAGCCCAACCAGGAAACTTACGAGTTATTCCACACTTTTCTTGACACTTCGTTTTTAATGAGGCAAATGCATCTCATAAATGGGCACAAGTATAGGGAAACCAAGCCATTGTGACATCACCGATGAGGTTGGCTCTTAGGTATTGGTGGAATGAGACAAAAAGTTCTCAGCCCAACCAGGAAACTTACGAGTTATTCCACACTTTTCTTGACACTTCGTTTTAATGAGGCAAATGCATCTCATAAATGGGCACAAGTATAGGGAAACCAAGCCATTGTGACATCACCGATGAGGTTGGCTCTTAGGCATTGGTGGAATGAGACAAAAAGTTCTCAGCCCAACAGGAAACTTACGAGTTATTCCACACTTTTCTTGACACTTCGTTTTAATGAGGCAAATGCATCTCATAAATGGGCACAAGTATAGGGAAACCAAGCCATTGTGACATCACCGATGAGGTTGGCTCTTAGGCATTGGTGGAATGAGACAAAAAGTTCTCAGCCCAACCAGGAAACTTACGAGTTATTCCACACTTTTCTTGACACTTCGTTTTAATGAGGCAAATGCATCTCATAAATGGGCACAAGTATAGGGAAACCAAGCCATTGTGACATCACCGATGAGGTTGGCTCTTAGGCATTGGTGGAATGAGACAAAAAGTTCTCAGCCCAACCAGGAAACTTACGAGTTATTCCACACTTTTCTTGACACTTCGTTTTAATGAGGCAAATGCATCTCATAAATGGGCACAAGTATAGGGAAACCAAGCCATTGTGACATCACCGATGAGGTTGGCTCTTAGGCATTGGTGGAATGAGACAAAAAGTTCTCAGCCCAACCAGGAAACTTACGAGTTATTCCACACTTTTCTTGACACTTCGTTTTAATGAGGCAAATGCATCTCATAAATGGGCACAAGTATAGGGAAACCAAGCCATTGTGACATCACCGATGAGGTTGGCTCTTAGGCATTGGTGGAATGAGACAAAAAGTTCTCAGCCCAACCAGGAAACTTACGAGTTATTCCACACTTTTCTTGACACTTCGTTTTAATGAGGCAAATGCATCTCATAAATGGGCACAAGTATAGGGAAACCAAGCCATTGTGACATCACCGATGAGGTTGGCTCTTAGGCATTGGTGGAATGAGACAAAAAGTTCTCAGCCCAACCAGGAAACTTACGAGTTATTCCACACTTTTCTTGACACTTCGTTTTAATGAGGCAAATGCATCTCATAAATGGGCACAAGTATAGGGAAACCAAGCCATTGTGACATCACCGATGAGGTTGGCTCTTAGGCATTGGTGGAATGAGACAAAAAGTTCTCAGCCCAACCAGGAAACTTACGAGTTATTCCACACTTTTCTTGACACTTCGTTTTAATGAGGCAAATGCATCTCATAAATGGGCACAAGTATAGGGAAACCAAGCCATTGTGACATCACCGATGAGGTTGGCTCTTAGGCATTGGTGGAATGAGACAAAAAGTTCTCAGCCCAACCAGGAAACTTACGAGTTATTCCACACTTTTCTTGACACTTCGTTTTAATGAGGCAAATGCATCTCATAAATGGGCACAAGTATAGGGAAACCAAGCCATTGTGACATCACCGATGAGGTTGGCTCTTAGGCATTGGTGGAATGAGACAAAAAGTTCTCAGCCCAACCAGGAAACTTACGAGTTATTCCACACTTTTCTTGACACTTCGTTTTAATGAGGCAAATGCATCTCATAAATGGGCACAAGTATAGGGAAACCAAGCCATTGTGACATCACCGATGAGGTTGGCTCTTAGGCATTGGTGGAATGAGACAAAAAGTTCTCAGCCCAACCAGGAAACTTACGAGTTATTCCACACTTTTCTTGACACTTCGTTTTAATGAGGCAAATGCATCTCATAAATGGCACAAGTATAGGGAAACCAAGCCATTGTGACATCACCGATGAGGTTGGCTCTTAGGCATTGGTGGAATGAGACAAAAAGTTCTCAGCCCAACCAGGAAACTTACGAGTTATTCCACACTTTTCTTGACACTTCGTTTTAATGAGGCAAATGCATCTCATAAATGGGCACAAGTATAGGGAAACCAAGCCATTGTGACATCACCGATGAGGTTGGCTCTTAGGCATTGGTGGAATGAGACAAAAAGTTCTCAGCCCAACCAGGAAACTTACGAGTTATTCCACACTTTTCTTGACACTTCGTTTTAATGAGGCAAATGCATCTCATAAATGGGCACAAGTATAGGGAAACCAAGCCATTGTGACATCACCGATGAGGTTGGCTCTTAGGCATTGGTGGAATGAGACAAAAAGTTCTCAGCCCAACCAGGAAACTTACGAGTTATTCCACACTTTTCTTGACACTTCGTTTTAATGAGGCAAATGCATCTCATAAATGGGCACAAGTATAGGGAAACCAAGCCATTGTGACATCACCGATGAGGTTGGCTCTTAGGCATTGGTGGAATGAGACAAAAAGTTCTCAGCCCAACCAGGAAACTTACGAGTTATTCCACACTTTTCTTGACACTTCGTTTTAATGAGGCAAATGCATCTCATAAATGGGCACAAGTATAGGGAAACCAAGCCATTGTGACATCACCGATGAGGTTGGCTCTTAGGCATTGGTGGAATGAGACAAAAATTCTCAGCCCAACCAGGAAACTTACGAGTTATTCCACACTTTTCTTGACACTTCGTTTTAATGAGGCAAATGCATCTCATAAATGGGCACATAGTATAGGGAAACCAAGCCATTGTGACATCACCGATGAGGTTGGCTCTTAGGCATTGGTGGAATGAGACAAAAAGTTCTCAGCCCAACCATGGAAACTTACGAGTTATTCCACACTTTTCTTGACACTTCGTTTTAATGAGGCAAATGCATCTCATAATGGGCACAAGTATAGGGAAACCAAGCCATTGTGACATCACCGATGAGGTTGGCTCTTAGGCATTGGTGGAATGAGACAAAAAGTTCTCAGCCCAACCAGGAAACTTACGAGTTATTCCACACTTTTCTTGACACTTCGTTTTTAATGAGGCAAATGCATCTCATAAATGGGCACAAGTATAGGGAAACCAAGCCATTGTGACATCACCGATGAGGTTGGCTCTTAGGCATTGGTGGAATGAGACAAAAAGTTCTCAGCCCAACCAGGAAACTTACGAGTTATTCCACACTTTTCTTGACACTTCGTTTTAATGAGGCAAATGCATCTCATAAATGGGCACAAGTATAGGGAAACCAAGCCATTGTGACATCACGATGAGGTTGGCTCTTAGGCATTGGTGGAATGAGACAAAAAGTTCTCAGCCCAACCAGGAAACTTACGAGTTATTCCACACTTTTCTTGACACTTCGTTTTTAATGAGGCAAATGCATCTCATAAATGGGCACAAGTATAGGGAAACCAAGCCATTGTGACATCACCGATGAGGTTGGCTCTTAGGCATTGGTGGAATGAGACAAAAAGTTCTCAGCCCAACCAGGAAACTTACGAGTTATTCCACACTTTTCTTGACACTTCGTTTTAATGAGGCAAATGCATCTCATAAATGGGCACAAGTATAGGGAAACCAAGCCATTGTGACATCACCGATGAGGTTGGCTCTTAGGCATTGGTGGAATGAGACAAAAAGTTCTCAGCCCAACCTAGGAAACTTACGAGTTATTCCACACTTTTCTTGACACTTCGTTTTAATGAGGCAAATGCATCTCATAAATGGGCACAAGTATAGGGAAACCAAGCCATTGTGACATCACCGATGAGGTTGGCTCTTAGGCATTGGTGGAATGAGACAAAAAGTTCTCAGCCCAACCAGGAAACTTACGAGTTATTCCACACTTTTCTTGACACTTCGTTTTAATGAGGCAAATGCATCTCATAAATGGGCACAAGTATAGGGAAACCAAGCCATTGTGACATCACCGATGAGGTTGGCTCTTAGGCATTGGTGGAATGAGACAAAAAGTTCTCAGCCCAACCAGGAAACTTACGAGTTATTCCACACTTTTCTTGACACTTCGTTTTAATGAGGCAAATGAATCTCATAAATGGGCACAAGT
Source organism: Geotrypetes seraphini (assembly GCF_902459505.1). NCBI lineage: Eukaryota > Metazoa > Chordata > Amphibia > Gymnophiona > Dermophiidae > Geotrypetes > Geotrypetes seraphini. Next base: position 133,532,804 of record NC_047084.1, on the reverse strand, counting down.
ATAGGGAAACCAAGCCATTGTGACATCACCGATGAGGTTGGCTCTTAGGCATTGGTGGAATGAGACAAAAAGTTCTCAGCCCAACCAGGAAACTTACGAGTTATTCCACACTTTTCTTGACAATTCGTTTTAATGAGGCAAATGCATCTCATAAATGGGCACAAGTATAGGGAAACCAAGCCATTGTGACATCACCGATGAGGTTGGCTCTTAGGCATTGGTGGAATGAGACAAAAAGTTCTCAGCCCAACCAGGAAACTTACGAGTTATTCCACACTTTTCTTGACACTTCGTTTTAATGAGGCAAATGCATCTCATAAATGGGCACAAGTATAGGGAAACCAAGCCATTGTGACATCACCGATGAGGTTGGCTCTTAGGCATTGGTGGAATGAGACAAAAAGTTCTCAGCCCAACCAGGAAACTTACGAGTTATTCCACACTTTTCTTGACACTTCGTTTTAATGAGGCAAATGCATCTCATAAATGGGCACAAGTATAGGGAAACCAAGCCATTGTGACATCACCGATGAGGTTGGCTCTTAGGCATTGGTGGAATGAGACAAAAAGTTCTCAGCC